>NC_141690.1:289563068-290163068 GCF_964263255.1 Lissotriton vulgaris | reverse complement strand
GGCTACTCTGGTAGAATTCTTCTGGGCGTCGGTGCTTTCCAGGGTATCGTTCTTTAGGTGCGCGCAGGTGCCTCAAGATGGCGGATTTCGAATTACAGACACTTGTCTTTACTATTGGCCGTCCCAACTTTTCACTATCAGTGATTGCATTTTTGGAGAGAGGGATGACCTATCCTTATAACTGGAGGTTGATCCTCCCAGGAGTTTGATCTAGAGGCCTTGCCATCTAGCTCCACTCGGCTTCACAGATATCCTTCGATGACTTAGGGCCTGATTGAGATCTCAACTCTGTCACAAAGGTGATGGATAGCCCTTCTGCCGAAATATAAACCTCGTAGGGTCGAATGGAATTTATATTTCGACGGACAGGATATCCATCTCTGTTGTGACGGAGTAACCCGTCCGCCGAGATCTATATCAGATCCTAAATCTCTACTCACTTGTTGGCAACAGACCCTTCAGCACCTTAAATGGTACAAACCCCTGATAGGTGAGACCCTTTTGTGGCACGGCACGTGGCTGGCACTGGTGACCGACCCCTGGGAATTCAAAGCCCCGGTTTTGATTGGGATCTCAAAGTTGGGCAACATTTGGATCAAAAACCATATGAAGCCATTCCAGCAGTTGATTTGCTGAATACTTTTTGCATAAATCAGAACTCTGGCAAACGGCAAAACAACGCAGTTTGCACCCCCACCAAATGCAGTTCTGCTGTTGGGAACTTTTTCCACAGGATCTAGGATTGCCCAGTGGTGGCACGCTACTGGCACCAAGTGCACACCCCATTGACAGTGCTAGTGGCAGAGCCTAAACTAGCAATGCTTGGATTATAGAAGGGGGATTGGGGGCACTCATGAGTCCCGCACTCTGGTGGCAAAGAGAGATACTGCATGTTACTGGATGTGACACAACCCACCACAAGCTCTCGGGACTGTGCCAAGGCAGAAGAGGCACTATGCTGAGCCAGAGGCTGTGATAAGAAATATAAGAAGGCATGAGGTCTATGCTGATGACACTTCCAGCGGGTATGACCTAACATTTGACCACGAGGGGCAACACAATAGAGTTTATAAATAAAAAAGAATGTGTTGAACAAGAAAAGTAATAAATAAGCAAGGAAATTAGAGATGCAAGGAAATATGAGAAAACATTGAAAACACAAGGAGGAAGGTAGAAATAAAAGAAGGAAACAAAAAAGTACAGGACAGTGAGAATGGAAATGGATGATATAAGACGATGAGAGAAACAAGAAGTAAGAAAAGGAAGAAAGAAAACAAATGAAAGTAAAGGAAGCAAATAAACAGTGGACAGGAAGAAAACAGAGGTTGAAAGGAAACAAGAGGATGAAACTTTTATTTTTACTTGTCTGGGATGAGGGCGCTGCTCTCGCAGTGCAGCTTGCGGTGCTCCCTGCGGTCGGCACGGTGGAGCTCTGGCAAGGAGGCTCCGCAGGTGTTTGTACAGGTTGTTTTGCAATTGCAGGGGATTGTAAGTTTGGTCTACTTCTAAACTGTTGAGAATAATCTAAAGATAAGAGAAGACAATGTTTGGTTAAGAATTTGTCTTCCCAAGAAATTCCTCTGCAGGACAGGACATGCCTGTCACATTCGCAGCCTCTACCAACACCATCAACACAAGTATCAGGCCACTACCGAAACCTCCTCGCACCTTAGACTATCAAAGACAGCTCCTGAAGGTCTAATAGAGGACATTCATACTCCTGCCCACACCTTGGACTATCACAGACAGCTCTTCACACTTATTAAGGACATTTAGACTTGCCACGTCTAGGTCTCCTATAAACAGCTCTTGAAGTACCTACGTTCATTCAGAACACTCTTCCCATGTCTGACAATCACAGACAGCTGCTGAGGTTCTTGTAAAGGACTGTTGGACTGCTCAGAGCTCAGATTATAACAGACCGCTCTAGATGCACCTGTTAAGTCACTGACTGCTCTTGAGGTACTTGTTAGCCGCAGACTGCTCCTGAGGTACTTGTTATGTCACAGGCTGCTCTTGAGGTACTTGTTAAGTCACAGACTGCCTTCGAGGTACTTGTTAAGTCACTGACTGTTCTTGAGGTACTTGTTAAGTCATAGACTGCTCTAGATGTAATGTTAAGTCGCAGACTATCTTAAGCACTTGTTAAGTCACAGACTGATCCAGAGGTATTTGTTAAGCCACAGGTTGCTCATGAGGTACTTGTTGAGTCACAGGCTGCATTTGAAGTGCCTGTTAAGTCGCAAACTGTCTTGAAATAATTGTTAAGCCACAGCTGCTCTTGAGGCACTTGTTATGTCAAAAGCTGCTCTTGAGGTATTTGTTAAGCCACAGGTTGCTCTTGAGGTGCTTTGATAGTCGCAGACTGCTCTTTAGGCACTTGTTAAGTCAAACACTGCTCTTGAGGTACCTGTTACGTCACTGGCTGCTTCAGAGGTATATGTTAAGCCACAAGCTGCTCTTGAGGTGGTACTTGTTAAGTCACAGGGTGCTCTTGAGGTATTTGTTACGTCACAGGCTGCTCTTGAGGTACTTGTTAAGTCACAGGGTGCTCTTGAGGTATTTGTTACGTCACAGGCTGCTCTTGAGGTACTTGTGAAGTCACAGACTTCTTTTTAGGTACGTGTTAAGTAACAGCCTGCTCTTGAGGTACTTGTTAAACCACAGAGCGCACTAGAGGTACTTGTTAATTCACTGACTGCTCTTGTTGAGTCACAGGCTGCTCTTGAGGTATTTGTTACGTCACAGGCTGCTCTTGAGGTACTTGTTAAGTCACAGACTGCTCTTGAGGTACTTGTTACGTCATAGACTGCTCTCAAGGTACTTGTTATGTCATAGACTGCACTAGAGGTAATTGTTAAGTCACAGCCTGCTCTTGAAGTACTTGTTAAGCCACAGACTGCACTAGAGGTACTTGTTAAGTCACAGACTGCTGTTGAGGTTCTTGTTAAGTCACAGACTGCCCTAGAAGTACTTGTTAAGCCACAGGCTGCTGTTGAGGTTCTTGTTAAGTCACAGACTGCCCTAGAAGAACTTGTTGAGTCACAGACTGCTCTTGAGGTACTTGTTAAGCCACAAGCTGCTCTTGAGGTACTTTATAAGTCACAGACTGCTTTTTAGGTACGTGTTAAGTAACAGCCTGCTCTTGAGGTACTTGTTACAACACAGGCTGCTCTTGAGGTACTTGTTAAGTCACAGACTGCCCTAGAAGTACTTGTTGAGTCACAGACTGCTCTTGAGGTACTTGTTAAGTCACAGACCGCACTAGAGGTACTTGTTAAGTCACAGACTGCTGTTGAGGTTCTTGTTAAGTCACAGACTGCTTTTCAGGTACTTGTTAAGTCACAGACCGCACTAGAGGTACTTGTTAAGTCACAGACTGCTCTTGAGGTACTTGTTAAGTCACAGACCGCACTAGAGGTACTTGTTAAGTCACAGACTGCTGTTGAGGTACTTGTTAAGTCACAGACTGCTCTTGAGGTACTTGTTAAGTCACAGACTGCTCGAGTACTTGTTAAGCCACAGACTGCTCTTGAGGTACTTGTTAAGTCACAGACTGCTCTTGAGGTACTTGTTAAGTCACAGACTGCTCGAGTACTTGTTAAGCCACAGACCGCACTAGAGGTACTTGTGAAGTCACAGACTGCCCTAGAAGTACTTGTTACGTCACAGACTGCTCTTGAGGTACCTATTAAGCCACAAGCTGCTCTTGAGGTACTTTATAAGTCACAGACTGCTTTTTAGGTACGTGTTAAGTCACAGACTGCCCTAGAAGCACTTGTTGAGTCACAGACTGCTCTTGAGGTACTTGTTACAACACAGGCTGCTCTTGAGGTACTTGTTAAGCCACAGACCGCACTAGAGGTACTTGGTAATTCACTGACTGCTCTTGTTGAGTCACAGGCTGCTCTTTAGGTACTTGTTATGTCACAGACGCTCTTGAGGTACTTGTTAAGTCACAGGCTGCTCTTGAGGGAATTGTTAAGTCACAGACGCTCTTGAGGTACTTGTTAAGTCACAGGCTGCTCTTGAGGGAATTGTTAAGTCACAGCCTGCTCCTGGGGTACTTATTAAGTCACAGACTGCCTTTGAGGTACTTGTTATGTCACAGACCGCTCTTGAAGTACTTGTTAAGTCACAGGCTGCTGTTGAGGTTCTTATTAAGTCACAGACTGCACTAGAAGTACTTGTTGAGTCACAGACTGCTCTTGAGGTACTTGTTGAGTCACAGTCTGCTCTTGAGGTACTTGTTAAGCCACAGACCGCACTGGAGGTACTTGTTAAGTCACATGCTGCTCTTGAGGTACTTGTTACGTCATAGACTGCTCTCAAGGTACTTGTTATGTCATAGACTGCACTTTAGGTACTTGTTAAGTCACAGGCTGCTCTTTAGGTACTTGTTAAGTCACAGGCTGCTCTTGAGGGAATTGTTAAGTCACAGCCTGCTCCTGGGGTACTTATTAAGTCACAGACTGCCTTTGAGGTACTTGTTATGTCACAGACCGCTCTTGAAGTACTTGTTAAGCCACAGACCGCACTAGATGTACTTGTTAAGTCACATGCTGCTCTTGAGGTACTTGTTACGTCATAGACTGCTCTCAAGGTACTTGTTATGTCATAGACTGCACTAGAGGTACTTGTTAAGTCACAGCCTGCTCTTGAAGTACTTGTTAAGCCACAGACTGCACTAGAGGTACTTGTTAAGTCACTGCTGCTCTTGAGGTACTTGTTACGTCACAGGCTGCTGTTGAGGTTCTTGTTAAGTCACAGACTGCACTAGAGGTACTTGTTAAGTCACAGGCTGCTGTTGAGGTTCTTGTTAAGTCACAGACTGCTCTTGAGGTACTTGTTAAGTCACAGACTGCTCTTGAGGTACTTGTTAAGTCACAGACTGCTCGGGTACTTGTTAAGCCACAGACTGCTTTTCAGGTACGTGTTAAGTAACAGCCTGGTCTTGAGGTACTTGTTACAACACAGGCTGCTTTTGAGGTACATGTTAAGCCACAGACCGCACTAGAGGTACTTGTTAATTCACTGACTGCTCTTGTTGAGTCAGAGGCTGCTCTTGAAGTACTTGTTAAGTCACAGACCGCACTCGAGGTACTTGTTAAGTCACAGGCTGCTCTTGAGGTACTTGTTATGTCACAGACTGCTCTTGAGGGACTTGTTAAGTCACAGACCGCTCTTGAAGTACATTTCAAGCCACAGACAGCACTAGAGGTACTTGTTAAGTCACAGGCTGCTGTTGAGGTTCTTGTTAAGCCACAGCTGCTCTTGAGGTACTTGTTAAGCCACTGCTGCTCTTGAGGTACTTGTTGAGTCAAAGCTGCTCTTGAGGTACTTATTAAGTCACAGACTGCTCGTGAGGCACTTGTTAAGTCACAGACTGCTCGTGAGGCACTTGTTAAGTCACAGGCTGCTCTTGATGACAAGAGTGAAGCTCGCATTGTCTTTGATGTCACTCAAAACCCTGAGGTGAAAAACATCCCTGTAATCAGCTTTACACCCATCTATTTTTTTATGGTATCTTAGGCCCCCAAAATAGTGTCCCTCTGCTTTCAATTGCTATGCAATGGCAGAGGAGTATGGGTGAGCCATACAGAATATGGCCTCTGGTATGTATCCCTGTTCCAAAGGTTAAAAGAAATACCTTGCCCCCATCCTTGACCAAGCAGTAGCCTCAAGTGTAATCCAGTATTGGGTAGTATAAAAATGCAAAATATCATTTACCCGTGGAAGCTGAGATCCACCAAGCTGCTGGGTTGCGTCTATGACATAATATTGAGAGAAATAACTGAGACATACAAATATAGCATTAAAAAATGTAGAGAACACAAATATCACCAACCTCTACATAAAATATAAAAATATAATTATGCACTGCACAAATCTATTAAAAACCTAAATACCAAAAGCAAAAATAAAGAGATCTTGTAAACATAATAAATCCTAAGGAATTTCACAAAAATTACAAAAACAAAAGTTTTGTGAACCTAAAGCAAATACAAAAAACAAACAAAAAAACAACAATATAATTAGCGTTTACCATATAAGGTGCAAGAATTAAATACTTTTCTAACTTGTAGCTCAGCAACCAATGAAGCTAAAGAATTAAGACAGAGTTTAACAATAAAAAAATAGTATAAAAAGGAATTAAAATGTGTAACTAAGTGCTGCAGAAGAAGCCACCACTTCTGGAAAGCGTCACTCTGTCTGCCTGAAGCTACAACCTGAATGTAATGTAAAATGTAATGTAAAAACGATTTGTAGAGCGCTGCGTTCACCTGACGGTTTCTTGGCGCTGTAATGCTGAAATGTTCTCCAAAAATAAAGCCTCTACGTTTACAAAGTAAGTACCAAATAATAATCGAACATAACGTTAACTAAAAAATAATTGAAATATTTTAGTAGACACACAAATAAGAAACAATGATTTGAAAATGATGTCTCCAAAAAACAGATACCAAGACTGACAAAAAACAAGAAAAAGATAAAGGCAAACCACTTAACAATAGCAACATTAAATTACAACGAGAAACATGACCCCAACATTAATTAATAACCAAACTTTTTTTAGAAATGCAGAAGTTGGCAAAAAAGTACAAACCGAAAAAACCCAGAACAAGCCACCAAATTACACAGAACCAAGTAGACCCCAAAAAAATGATGTAAAACATGTTGTAAACATATTAGCCTTTTTTAAAAACACTAAATGCAAAACAATAACATATATTAATAATTCTGTAATTTGCATATATGGTAGAAACAGCAACATATAATACATCATAAAAGTCTAAACGACTATTAAGGTGTATCTCTACATCTCTAGAAACGAAAGAACCTCTTGTCAAAGGATTAATTGGAAATGCACTAAATATTATTTCCGGTACTTGCTAAGGTACGGTGACCTAACCTGACCTCGTCAGTGCCTGTTGCTCAACCCACCACGTGGCTCCTCCTGAGGTCACCCGGTCCCCCCGTTACCACCGCCTGCTCGCCGCTGCCCCTGGAGTCGAGATCTTCTCTGCCCCCTGGTCTCTCCTCCGTTAGTATCAGTATTTGTCCGCTGTGCCCCTGATTCTGTAATTCTGTTTTTCAGTATTTATGCGCTGTGCCCCTGATTGTGTACTTCTGGTTTTCTTCTGTTTTTCGACTGTGCCCCTGATTTTTGTATTTCTCTATCTCTCGCGTCTGCCGCCTTTTTCCCGCTGTTCCACCCCGCTCCCTGCTGCTGCTCCCCCGCGGCCCCCGCCCCCTTTCCTTCTGTTCCCTCTCCCCTCTCAACATTCGCCACCCCGCTCCCACCTCCCAGCTGCTCCTCCCTCCCTCCTCCCCCCCACTCTCCATATATGGCAGAGTCCGCACGTACGCGCAGCAGGTGCGCCGATTGTGCGCCAAAGGCACACGCCTGGTCCGTGCCTAGCGCCAGAACCCCTGACCCTCGTCGAGGCCAGCGCACCCGCCGGACTTACGACGCCGTCACCCTCAACGCACTCAACACCGGAGGGATCACCACCTGCTGCCAAGCCTGCCCGAAATGCACCCACGGACCC
This sequence comes from Lissotriton vulgaris, assembly GCF_964263255.1. Classification (NCBI taxonomy): domain Eukaryota; kingdom Metazoa; phylum Chordata; class Amphibia; order Caudata; family Salamandridae; genus Lissotriton; species Lissotriton vulgaris. Next base: position 290,155,515 of record NC_141690.1, on the reverse strand, counting down.
TTCACCTGCCAAGCCTGCAAGTTCACCTGCCTCCGGACCTGCACCGCACCCGCCAAGCCGAGCACCAGCAACAACCACCTCAAGTGCATCCTGCTCAACACCCGCTCCGTCCACTGACACGCCATCGAACTCTGGAACCTGCTCGACACAACGTCACCAGACGTCGCCTTCCTCACAGAAACCTGGATGAACGCCTCCTCAGCACCCGACATCGCCATAGCCCTCCCGGACGGATACAAGATCACCCGGAGGGACCACGTCAACCAGACTGGAGGAGGCATCGCCATCGTACACAAGAACATCATTCGCATCTCGACCAACTCCAACGACACCTTCACCGCTGCCGAACACCTCCACTTCCAAATACACACCGACCCCAAGACGACCCTCAGAGGCACCCTGGCTGAATTATTTTTAGAGCGCTCTTATGCCGAGGCGTCTTGGCGCTGTAAGACGGAGAGATAGAGGTGGCAGAGTTAGAGCAACACAAAGAGCCAGGTCTTCAGCTCTTTCCTAAACTTAGCTATGCTCTTTTCGGAACGTTGTGAGGATGATAGACTGTTCCAGAGCTTTGGGACTTGATGGGAAAAGGATCTGCCGCCCCAACGGACTCTCTTGATCCTAGGGATGTGAAGTAGATTTTGGGAGCTGGATCTAAGTGAGTGCTCCGGAACATATGGGGAGAGAAGGTTGGAGAGCTGTTTAGAGGTCTGTACATATGGATTTGTGGGCTAGGCACAAGACCTTGAATTGGATTCTTTTCCTAACTGGGAGCGAGTTTAGTTCGCTTATTGCTTTTGAAGTGGGGTGTCGTTTAGGAAGATTAAGCAGAACTCTGGCCGCCGCGTTTTGGATGGACTGGAGTTGGTTAAGTTGTTTTTCGCCAGCACCTATATGTAGGGCATTACAGTAGTCTACCTTAGACATAATCAGAGCACCCACAACTGTTTTCCTCAGGGCAAAGGGGATGTAAGGCAAGAATTTTCTAAGGACCTTCAGTGTGAAGAAACAGGACGAAGTGACCTGGTTGATTTGGGCTGTGCAATAGAGGTCCATGTCCATTATGAAACCAAGGTTTCTGACCTTGTTTGCCGGGGTGGGACATACGTCGGCTTCTGGGGGCCACCAGAGATCATTCCAGACAGACGGTTTTTGGCCAAACTCAATCACCTCCGTTTTTTCGGTGTTGAGTTTGAAGAAGTGAGAGTTCATCCATGCCTTGACGTCTGACAGACAGTTTCTGAAACTGGTGGCAGTGGCTTCTACAGTCTGAGCCATTGAGATCACCAGTTGTGTGTCGTCAGCGTACGAAACTAAATGTAGGCCGTGGGATTTAATCAATGCGGCTAGGGGTGTGACATACAGATTAAAAAGGGTTGGTGACAGAGCCGACCCCTGGGGAACTCCACAGGGTAGGAGGAATTCCTTGGACAGAAGCCCATCCCAGTGGATTTGGTGAATGCGTGCCTGCAGAAAGGTCTGGAGCAGTTTTAGGGCGGTATGGGAGATGCCCAGCTTTGTTAGTCTATTTAAAAGGACGTCGTGGTTCACGGTGTCAAACGCCGCTGTCAAATCTAGTAAGATCAGAGCGGCTCTGCCTCCTTTATCCATGGATTGACGAATGTCATCAGAAGCAGTTTCTGTTGAGTGACAGGCCCTGAAGCCATGCTGCGTGGGGTCTAATAGGTGGTTGTCCTCAAGGTGTTTTGTTAGCTCCTGATTCATTGCATTTTCTAGAATTTTGGCAGGTAGGGGAAAGCATGATATAGGGCGGTAATGCTTGGCTTCCTTGGGGTCGAGGGACTCCTTTTTGAGTATCGGCCTGATGCATGCCTTCCTCCAGCTGCCGGGGAATTGTCCGGAGTTTACTGCAGTATTAAGAAGGGGGGTTAGGGCTTGACTAATGGTCTCAGGGACCATATGTAGGACATAAGGGGGGCATGGGTCCAGTGGCGAGCCAGACTTAGTCTGAAGAAGCAGCGTGGCAACATGGTCACAGCTGAGCTGGCAGAATCTGGGGAATTCCGGAATTAGTGTCTGTGGATCTGAGTCATGGGGGACTGCTTCGCACGGGGGTAGCGATCGAAGGTCATTATACACTGTCTGAACTTTCTGTTGAAAGAATTGGGCAATGTTTTCCACAAATTCTTGGTGAGGTTGGAATGTGATTTCTCTCGGACTTTTAGCTAAGTGAGTCACGGTCTTAAATAGTTCCTTTGAGGAGTTTGAGGACTCTTGGATTTTCTTGGTGAAGAATATGGTCTTAGCTTGCTCTATGGCGTGCTTGTATTCATGTAAGGCAGCCGTGTACTCCTTTTTGGACTGAGGGTTGTAATCATTTCGCCAAATTCTCTCGGCCCGCCTGCATTTATTTCAATGTTATCAATTTAACCTCTGGGGTGTACCATTGTGAGGTTGCAGAGCGGATCTTGGTTTTTTTAAATTCTTCCGGGGCTAACTTGTCCATTGCTTGTAAGAGGCAGGTGTTAAATTTGCGGGCTCCATCATTACTGTCTGTGCTGACGTTGATGGATGCGTCCTTGCTGAAAAAGTTTGCTAATGAAGTAGCTTCTAGTTCACCCTCATCTACAGACCCCCGAGAGCATGCACACAATTCAGCAAAGACATCGCAGACTTTATCAGCCCACACGCCCTCCCCGCCGCTGACTACATCCTCCTAGGGGACCTCAACTTCCACATGGAGAACAACAAGGACAGCAACACCACCACCATGCTCGCCAACCTCGCCAACCTCGGACTCAAGCAACTGGTGAACACCCCCACCCACTACGCCGGCCACACGCTTGACCCCGTCTTCTCCTCCAGCAAGCGCATCTCCTTCAGCCACTCCACCGGACTCCATTGGACTGACCACAGCTGCGTCCACTTCAGCTTCAGAAGAACCACCACCCACCACCACTCACAACAGGTTCCTCGCCGGAGCTGGAGCAAGATCACCGCCGAACAGCTCACCACCTCCCTCAGCCAGAACCCTCCCGCCAGCACAACGGACCCCAACGAAGCAGCCAGCAACCTCAGACAGTGGCTGACCGCCTGCGCCGATGACCTCGCACCACTAAAGAACCCTGCCAGCAGGCCCGGCAGCAACAAAGCCCCCTGGTTCACCGACGAACTCAAGGACTCCAAGAAGAACTGCTGCAACCTCGAGAAAGCCTGGCGCCACGACCAAACCACAGAAAACATGACCGCCCTCAAGCACGCCACCCGCAAGCACCACCAGCTGATCCGCACCACCAAGAAGACAGCATTCAAAGAAGAACTGGACAACAACGCCTACGACAGCAAGGAACTCTTCAGCATCGTCAAAGAGCTATCTAACGCCAGCGCCGGAAACAACGACATCATTCCTTCGCAAGACCTCTGCGACTCACACGCCTCGTTCTTCCACCGCAAGATCGCCGACATACACAACAGCTTCGGCGCACCAACCACGCACCCAACCGCCGAACCAACGCCCCCCACCACCACCCTCTGCAACTGGACCCCGGTCAGCACCGAAGACACCACCCGCACGATGAACACCATCCACTCCGGATCACCAACCGACCCCTGCCCCCACCACGTCTTCAACAAGACCGACTCCATCATCGCACCCCAACTCCGGGACATCATCAACACTTCCTTCCACACCGCCACCTTCCCGGAGAGCTGGAAGCACGCCGAGCTCAGCGCCCTCCTGAAGAAACCAACAGCGGACCCCATGAACCTCAGGAATTTCCGCCCCAAATCGCTCCTCCCCTTCCCTGCCAAAGTCATCGAGAAGACCGTCAACAGACAGCTCGCCGCCTTCCTCGAGACAAATGGATCCCTCGACTCCTCGCAGTCCGGTTTCCGAGTCAACCACAGCACCGAGACCGCCCTGATCGCAGCCACCGATGACATCAGATCCCTGCTCGACAACGGAGAAACAGCGGCCCTCATCCTCCTGGACCTCTCCGCAGCATTCAACACTGTCTGCCACTGCACCCTAGTACAGCGCCTCAGCAACATCGGAATCCAAGAGAAGGCATTGGAGTGGATCATCTCGTTCCTCGCCGGAAGAACCCAGGGAGTCCGCCTCCCCCCCGTTCAGATCCAAGGCCACCAAAGTCATCTGCGGCGTACCACAAGGTTCTTCACTCAGCCCTACCCTCTTCAACGTCTACATGAGCCCCCTCGCAGCCATCGCACGCCAACACCACCTCAACATCATCTCCTACGCCGACGATACCCAGCTGATCCTCTCCCTCACCAACGACCCCGCCACCGCCAGACCCAACCGACACAAAGGGATGAAAGACGTCGCCGAGTGGATGAAGAACAGCCGCCTGAAACTGAACTCAGACAAGACGGAAGTCCTCATCCTGGGATCATCGCCCTCCGCCTGGGATGACTCCTGGTGGCCCCCTGCCCTGGGCCCCACTCCCAAGCCAACGGACCACGCACGCAACCTGGGCTTCATCCTGGACTCCTCCCTCTTGATGACCAGACAAGTCAACGCCTTCTCCTCATCGTGCTTCAACACCCTGCGCATGCTCCGTAAGATCTTCCGATGGATCCCCACCGAGACCAGGAAGACCGTCACCCAGGCACTCGTCACCAGCCGACTGGACTATGAGAACACCCTCTACGCCGGAACCACAGCCAAACTTCAGAAAAGACTCCAACGCATCCAGAACGCCTCCGCACGACTCATCCTGGACATCCCCCGACACAGCCACATCTCCGGCCACCTGAGAGACCTGCACTGGCTCCCCGTCAGCAAGAGGATCACGTTCAGGCTCCTCACCCACGCACACAAGGCTCTGCACGACCTGGGCCCCAAGTACCTCAACGACCGCCTGACCTTCTACACGCCCACCCGCCAGCTACGATCAACCAGCCTCGCCCTCGCCGCCGTACCACGCATCCGCAGAGCCACCGCCGGAGGAAGATCCTTCTCCTACCTGGCAGCCAAGACTTCGAACTCCCTCCCCATCCACCTACGGCTGACCCAGGACCATCTCTCCTTTAGGAAGCAAAAGACCTGGCTGTTCGAGCAGTAGCGGACCCCCCTCCCCCAGCGCCTTGAGACCCTTCCGGGTGAGTAGCGCGCTTTACAAATGCTATGATTGATTGATCGATTGAAGAAGATATCACTGAAAGTGTAAGGGAACGCAATGGCCCTCCAAACATGACTGAAATTCAAGCTTGACAATGAAAATAACAAAAAAGCATCACTGTCTATGAAACTAACAATAATGTATTAATCCTAACACAAGGCAACACATGGATGATGGACAGAACCTTTAAATCATGCCCACTACCATCACATGAATAGAGACTCGCTATGGCCAATACTATAACACAAATATCTCTCTCACATATGCACTACTGTCAAAAAGGCAAAGTACAACCTACACCAAACTCTTAACACTAATCAAACAAAACTAAATAATAACAATCCCCAAAGAAGTATAACTGATTTTGACCCAGCAAGGATTTCAATAATCTAAAGTAAAGTATATGGGGGCACCTACAAAAATCCACGCTTTGTACACAATACACCACAAATGCAGACTTTGCATATGAAGTAAAAAAGTTAATAGTATGAACCCACATTCCTGCCATTGAAGTAACCAAACACTACAATACGTTATTAAAAATGGCCATACTACCAAAGAAAAAAACACCACTATTGGACTATTTAGAAGATACTTGCGTTAGTCGCCTACACCGATCAGGACGCAAGTGCCAACCCACATTTCACATTTGGTAGTGAAAAGTTCACAACAGCAGTATCTCACAAGAAGCAAAAACAAACATTACAGAGGAAGGGTGGCACAGTTCCTTCCAAGGAACATTTGGAAAAGGATATTCTACACTATACCAATTTATAATAAATACTCACAAAGGTATAAAGATTTATTGCACAGTTAATAAAAACTCACAATTATTAAAACAAGCAATTTTGTAAGACAATCTCTAACTAAAGTGTTTGTAATTAAAATAACAGCTGAGTTCTCCTTGATAGTTAAAAACACGTTTTGGTATGCTGTTATCCATTGTGGCGACTGGATGCTAACAGTTTTTTGTATTAAGCAGTGATTCCAGTCGCCCGGCAGCTGATTCTTTTAGTCTGTTAGCCACAATGTCAAAGAATTTTGTTGTTCTACAGTTTAACTGGGTTTCACCAGGGTTAAAGCAAAGCATCACAGCCTGCCTGCAGCTTGTTATTCCCCTCTGAATCCATAGGGGCCGAAGCAGGTAGCGTCTTATGTCCAGAAGTTTTGTGCAGATGAAGATTATGTGCGTCAAATCCTCTTTTCTAGTAGAGCAGAGTCGGCAGCAGTTTGCTGCGTTTTCTCTTTTCCAGGGTGCTAAATGAGGCATTATCAGTATGTTGCCAAGACGCATATTGAGAAACTTATTTTTTGTTTTCTGTGTAAGACCCATTGTTAAGTACTGCTGTGGCTTGAGAGCTGTGTAGCCATCCAGTACTACCCATCCATGTGCTCTCTTAGCAAGAGTTGCTTTGTCCTCGATTGATGAGACCATCTTGGTAACCTTCGATACCATTTTTTTAAAAGTCTTGGGATCAGTTGCTGACTCCCATAAGTTTGTTAGTCCTAGGGTCTCCAATGATTCCATTAGATATTTTCTTGCTGGTGAGTTTTCTCTAATGGATAGTTCAGTCCACAGGTGGGTGTTTAGGGATCCATACTCTGCGTCTCTGATTTTCCACCAGCTTTTGATGTATGCGCCTCTTCTCTCCACAGATTGTTTCTGCAGCCCAAATTCAAGGCGGATTTGGGCAGGCGAGGTGTAAATGGGCAGATGGAATATTGCTCTGTAGGCTCGACTGATGGTGTTATCTAATATTGTTGCGTCTTTACCACGCATGGGTTCGCTGCCGTAGGTGAGCATTGGCTGTAGGCGAGCTCTAATTACCTGTAGGAGGGGACCCAGTGTCCGGTCAGGAAGAGCCTTCTGCAACGGCTTTATCGACAGATGGAATGTCGTGCCCTTCCGCCGGATAGCCTCTAGTTGTTGTTTAAATGAGCCATTGCTATCTATTATGACGCCTAAGTATTTGTAAGAGGTTACCTGCTCTAACTTCTGTCCGTTCAATTGCCATGTAAAGTTCCGTTTTCTGTGGTGGTTAATTATCATGATTTTTGTTTTGTTTAGGTTAATTGTTAGTGAGTTATTTTTAGAAAACGTATTAGTTTTGTCCAGCAGGTGTTGAAGGCCTATAGGGGACCGGCTAATGAGAACTAAGTCGTCTGCATAAAGAAGATTTGACAATGTGGTGTTGCCCAGCCGTGGACCGTGAGATTTAACTGCATCTAGCTCCCCGGGTAGATCTGCAAGGAATAGGTTGAACAACATTGGGGCTAGAACGCAGCCTTGTTTCAGTCCTTCGCTGGTCCCAATTTCTCTTGAAAGGTGCGTCCCAGGTCCCAGTTTTATCCTGACGCAGGTGTTACTATATAGCAGTATTAACTGCTGTAGGAGTGGGCCTGGGATACCCCAAACGCTCAATTTCTGCCAGAGTTTGTTACGGTTTACGTGATCGAATGCAGCGCTATTATCGATGAAACACAGACACAGAGAAGTCTTGCTGGCTTTTGCCGCATCTGCCAAGAGGGTTAGCGCCATGATGTTCGTCGTAGTGCCCTGACCACTGCGAAATCCAGTTTGGGTTGCTGGGATGATGTTCTTTGCGGGTGCCCAAGCTGTCAGATCTTCTAGGATGAGGCCCGCGTAGTACTTTGCCTCTGTATCCATCAAAGCTATGAGGCGATAGCTGCCTGGGTCGTTCTTGAGGCCCTTTTTGTAAATCGGACTTATTATCGAGCCTCTCCAGGATGTTGGTGTTGTTGTTATTTCCCTTATTTTGAGAAAGACCGGTGCCAAGGTGCTGCTCCAGTAGCCAGCGTCATTTTTGTACAGTATTGGCGGGATCCCATTTGGGCCAGGAGCCCCCTCGAGTTTGCCTTTTAGGATTTTTTTCTTGATCCTATCTGCTATTTCTAGGTGTGGGTTAATCTCTATGTCTGCTGTTAAGTTAGTGGTTGATTTTGAGTCTGTGCACGCGTTTGAGTTGTAGGGCGGAGAAGATTTTCTTTTATAGGCTGAGGCCTCGTCCTTTCCAGGTGTTCCGAGATGTTTGAGGTTCTGGTCAGCGTCATCTGACCAGTCTCCCCCTCTGGGACTATTTGTTTTTGAGTCAGCTGTGTTAAAGTGTGCAAATAGATAATTGGCCCATTCAGATTCAGATATGTTAGAGTCAATGCCCTTATGGCCTGGCTGTTGAAGGGAGTGGATTATTTTCCAGAAGCTGGAGCTATTCTTCTGTTTTGAGCTATGGACGATTTTTATCCATTGATCTTCACTTTGTTGTCTTTTTAATTCCCAGATCATCTTTTTTAGTTGTCTTTTTAGAGTTCGAAGCTCCTTTTGAGTGCCTTCGTTGTTGGGCTCATTTCGGAGCTGTTTCAAGGTCTTTTTTATTTCGCGTTTTGTGCTTTTTATCTCTGGTGTTGTACTTTTTCCATGTGAAGACCAAATGGTGGTCCCTTTGTAGGCTTTCAGCTCGGTAGCGTGTTTGGCTCCCAGTTCTGTTGTAAAGCCTTCCCAGGCGTCTAGCGGGTTTATGTTTGAGCAAGATGCCCGTTGCATGATTGTTTTTGCACTGTTTGATAGTTCCTCGATCTCTGTGGTCTTACACCTTATTCGTTTGTAATTGGCAGTGTATTCTGTACCAATATTACAATTGACCATGATTTTATTCTCGCTAGACACGCTGGCTTCTAAAGGCTGGTGATCGCTTGAAGCACTTTCCCCGATCTTAAACGAAGTGATTTTTCCATACAGCGGGAGTGTCATCAGCATGTAGTCAAGGTGAGAAGTCGTACTCGTGGAGAAGTGTGTTGGTGCTGGTGGGATGTCGTCTTTAAATCGTCCGTTAAGGACTCTAAGGTTTAGCTGCTCAAGGTCTTTCAGTAGTTCGATTGAGATTTTTATGTGTTTGTTGGGAAATGGGGTTGTTTGGCTTGGGATGGCCCAAACGGTATCCATTTCCTTGGTCATTTCGTCTACTGGTTTAATTTCAAACAGGTGAAGGTTAAAATCTCCTGCCACTAGTGTGTTCTCCATTTCCCTGTCTGCCATGATTCTTGTCAGTTCTTTGGTAAGTTCTCTGGTGCCCAAATGTCTATGCTTTGGGTGTATGTATACATTGATAATGTACAGCTGTTCGGTTGCCTGGTTATTTGTAATTGTTACTGATAGCGCCTGTATCATGTTTGGAGGAGTGAGGCTTACTTTTATCGTTTCCGTTGCCCCGATTGTTGATGTCGAGGCAAAGATTGCTAAGACTCCTGAACTGTGACCATATTGAGAGCTTCTGATTGCCGGGTGCGTTAGAGTTGTGAAACCTTGTAGTGAAATGTCATTTATTTCCCATGTTTCCTGAAGGAGGATCAGATCGAAGGATCTTAAGTAATTTAAGATCTCAGGGTCCTCCAGTTTGTCTAGGAGGCCATTGATGTTCCAGTTACATATTTTTATTTTGGGAGTGACTGTAGAGTTGACGGTTAAGACTGATGTTTTTCGTCAATTAGAGTCTACACCGAGTATGGTACGTGTTAATAGTTGTGCTCTATGTGGTTCTAGCTGGGAGATGCTTGGGTGTTGGAGGGGTGTCTGATGTGTACCCGGCCCCGGTGAGTAGCTCCGTGCACCTTTCAGAATTGATTAAAAAAAAACAAAGTATTTAAGAGGTAATACTAGAACAATCTCTGACCCAAATAGAAAACAAAAATATATAAACTAAACACAAGCATGAAAAGCTATGAAACAATGTGAGATAATTTGCTAACCACCAAGACATACCCTACTTTGAAACAATAGCCAGAACACTAGAACACTACTGTAAAAACCACCATATAATAAATCAAAATAAAACCTAACTAAACAAAAATAAACAACTAAAACCTACATAATGGTATTAATATTAATTTATAAATTAATTTTTACCACTCTGAATATAATTATAAAACAAATAGGAATATTATTTCAGAATGATAACAAGATTATAATAGTTATGATTTATATAAAAAAATATTTTCTCAAAATAACAAAATTTACATACAATATAAAAGGCAAACAGATCAAAAAAAAGAAAATAATACAACACATTACACATAATTACAAAACATAGTACTGCACTAACTATACTTAAATACTTTTAACACCAAAGTACTAACTTAACCAAACAAACTATTTTTGGAAATTGTATTTCCTATTCCCACTCCAAACAAGTAGATTAGAGTAACTGTTGGATTTTGGAGGGCTATATGTAAAATTTCCACTCCATGCATAACCGCACTGAGGAACGTGTTGGACTCTGGAGGGGTTAAATGTACTATTTCTACTCCAAACTTAACCACATTATTGGGGAAACTGTTGGACTTTGGGGGAGTGTGGTAGACTTTGCTGGGGAAGTTAGATTTGCTCTTTTCACTCCACACATAACCACATTGGGGGAAATTGTAGGACCTTTGAAAGGACGGGGAGATTTACAGTTCCCATTGCAACCATAATCAAGTTGAGGAAAGTACTGGATTTGGGGTGGGGGGGGGGGTATATTTACTATTGTCACTTCAAACTGAACCACACTGGAGAAAGTGTTTGACTTTGCTGGGTGTAGATTTACAATTCCTGCATCAAATCTAACCATATTCAGCGCCAGAAGATCTGCTGCACCTACTATGTTCATGTAAATAACTTTTACAAGAACGGAAACAACTGTTAAAATGCCAATTTAATCAACGAGGGATACGCACCAGGAGACAAGCGGCGTTAGCATGTTTTACACCTAATAACCCACAACTGAACTGCTGTTTAGTAAAGTTCCTGAGGCTATGCGAAAAGAAAATGCCAGCACTGAAGGTATTAAACATTTTAATCATCTGGAACAAGTGCAAGTTCAACAAGGAGGCTTGAATAGGACGCCTCCATAAACCTCTTTTCTTGGCACTATTGCACTTTATCTAAGTCTAAAGCACCTCTAACTGAACTTGGGCATAATTAGTGAAGGGAAGCATGGACTGGAATTAAGTATCTTAGCTCCTATTGAACCACAACTGAACTGTTGTCTAGCAAAGTTCCTGAGGTTATGCGAAAATAATATGCCAGCACAACAGCTACTAAAGACTTCAGCCTTTATAAACAGAGGCCTGAAGAGGATGCTCCCTTCTTGGCACTAATGCACTTTAATCAAGTCTAAAGCACTTCTTTGCACTTTTTACAGAATTCTGGCATAGTTAGTGAAGGGAAGTTCGGACTGGAATTAAGTAGCTTAAACTATAAATGATATGTGCAAAATCAAAAAATGATTTGGCTAGGAAACTTGTTTCTTCACTTGGCTGATTACAACACAGACTCAAAGAATTATAAATATAAGATATATGAACGATTACATTTTTATATGTATATTTGGTTTTAAATGAAGCTACTTTGATTTGCAACGGTTTTAATTAACTATGCAAATAAATTAAACTTGAAACATTCAGGAAAGTGTTTGACTTTGAGGTTTAGATTTACTATTCCCATTCCAAAATGAACCATATTGGGTAAAGTGTTTGACTTTGGGGGGAAAGGAGGGTTTATTTAGAATTCCCAGTCTAAGCCTAACCACACTGGGGAAAGATTTGGACTTACTTTGGGCGCGAGGGGAGGGTTTAATTTAACTATTGCCACTTCAAACTTTACTACATTAGGGAAATTGAGGGAAATTTGGGGGTTAGATTTACTATACCCACTCCAAATTTAACCACTTTGGGGAAAGTGTAAGTAAGAAAACAAGAGAAATAACCAAACTACAGACTAAAAATTAAATTAGCTAGAAAAACTATAAACGATTAACAAAAAATATTTAACACATTTTTAAATATATAAAATAAATGTGCACAATTAAAAAAATAAAAAATAACATACTAAAACGACAAAAAAAGATTGAAAAAGCACTTCCACCCTATTCCGCTACCAAGCCTATAACCCGCTCCTAAAATATGTACAATCAAAATAACATGTCAAAACATTTGACATATATTACCCCAGGATGATGTATTCCCCAGACCCCTTGTTTCACATCTCCTGACACTTTTGGTGAACAGGTCTTCTGACTTTTACACATTAGTTTAAAGTAACAATCAAAATAACATAGATAATAATAAATTAACAAAAAAATTATACTATCGATGTTGGACTTGGCCAATCTACTACTAAAAAATCAATTAAAAAAAGTTATTTATGACATTATATACAACATTTAAATTCAGTATTAGGTTCAACAATATGCTTCCCTGCAACAAAATATCCCATAATATATATATGATCATAATTTAATTTTTTTTTGCATATTTTATATAGGGCAAACTCGACCCGAAAGTATTGGAGCGCTTAACATGAGCACGGGTTACGTTACACAAGGACACATTCAGGCACGGGGAGATTAAGTGATTTGCCCAGAATCACAGGAAATGGACGCAACCCCAAAGCTTGAACCATGGTTTCCAGTACCAAAGTCGGCAATCTAGCCGACGGACCACATCCTATAAATGACATCACTATATTACAACAACAATATTAAAGATTAACTATATTTTTCCCCCAATATTAAGGTACAACACAGCTTGACCAGGCTCTCAGCATAGAGATGCCCACATCTAGATGGATCTAAGCTCGCCTCGAAAGAATCCACTATTGCTTGCCTTCTGCAATCGATGTTTTGCACTGGAGATGCCACTGGTTTGTTGAAATTGAAGTGTAAATAATTCCATAGTCTGATGACTGTCACTATTGTCTGGAAGTCTTGAGTGAATGTCTCGCATAAACTGGTTTTCAGGAGTCAAATATCTTAAAAATGGTGGATGAAAACTCCTCTTGAGGTGTGGAACCACTACCTCATTTCATCTGGAGAAGTTTCGCACACGTGCAACTGAAACAGAAGATCCTTGACTTGCAGGTATTTTTTACAATGCACATCTCCAGGATTTTCTGTTCTAGGGTTGATCTGTCACATTCATCCAACATCCGCGTTGAAACGTTGAGTGGATCTGATGCAAAGCCAGCCATTGTGCACGGGTGCCTGCGTTGCACGCACGATTGTTTTTGTGCAGCAAGGGAGACGTTGCGTGGTGGCCTTGCGTGTATTAAAAGATCCAGGGAACACATTTTTGAGCCCCTTGCGCCATCGGAGCATCACTTACGTTCTGGCAACACAAATCTTGAAATCATATCTAGGAGGACACGCAAAGCCACTGTGCGTGTCTTTGAATGGCCTCATAGATATGGAGGAAGGCAAAGCAGCGGAAATGGCTGTTACCTCACTCTGCGCTTGGGCGGCGTTCCATGGGCCTTGTGGTCGGTGTTCCCCCGCAGCGGCCATGGATTTGACACTTCCCAAGATTTACAAGACCCTGTAACCCTGGGTATGTGCCAAACCTTATGCCTCCTGAGGTGAGGCATAATGAGGAGAAATAACTATTTCTCCTCGTTTGTTCCTCTTTCCATCGGAGCTGCATTCTGCAGCACACATAGAAAGAGGAAAACAACGCCTCTCGGGACTGGTTTTGTGCAGTAAGGTGCTCCTTACTGCACAGAAGCAATCCTACCTGCAATGGAAGCATCCTTGCAGCATGGTCCAAAGGGGCCAATGCTGGTGCTAGGCTGTCAAAACGGCGCAAGCGCTTGGATAAATATGCTGCATTCCTGCCCTTTCGCTTTAGCTTAAGGCAGCGCAGGAAGGTGACTTGCAGCGCTGCCCTACGTCAAATCCCTATCATTGAGAGCCATGTTTCTTTTGTGTCAGTCTTTGACCCCGTTGCGTGGCGCAAGAGCAACACAAAGGGGCTCATAAATATGCCACTAAATGCTATGTCCTCATGTACGTCCTCTCACCGAGCACTAACCACAGTAACGAGCTCTGGACTTACCTCCATCTCTCTCAGCTCTCCCTCTGGAAGATCTTCTGGCAGCGCCGGGAAGTCGCAGGGGAGCAGGAGCTCTCTGGTTGCCACAGGTTTGGCCATCAGGGTGAATGATGGAGATGGAGCGATGATGTAATAGGCGTGGACGGTGACGTTCCAGCTGGGACCCACTGCCTGGGGCTCATTCTTTGCAAGTAACACCAGGTCTTTCTTCTGAAACAAGGGAATGTTGGGGATATGAATGTGGTGTCACCACACACGACACAGACCCTTCGAACACATACTCGCGAATCATGCCTCACAGGTGGACTCTCAAAAATCTTCCAAATCCCACTGCTTATACTTGCTCCAAGAATGTAAACAAATGTTCTGATTCTTAAGGACCACATTCTTAGCATTTAGACTTGTTACAAGTATTTTATCCTTCAAGATAAAAATAAACAAAAGGTTCACATTTATTCTCGTTCTACCACACGCTCCACCCGAGATCTCCCACTGAACACTCAAACCTCAAAGGCTGCCAAGTTCCCAAACCTTAACCATCTACAAAGATCTCACTATCAACATCTTTCCACACACTCAAACTCTGAATTCAATATTAAACAGGATTACTGGAGTGTTTTTTTGATGTTAGAGTTATACCTATCACTGCCAGGCTTTTTTTAAAGGAAATTGCATCAGTTCCACCCCCTTGAGGAGCTAATGTGAGGGCAGGGAGTCACAGCATGAGCGGCTTTCCGTCATCCAAACATTCAGTCACGATGCTTCATCACTTGTGTCCCTCTCGCTAGCGGTAGATTGATCTGGGTGTCGTCTCAGCACACTCAGAGCTGGAGTTCATAAAGATGGATGACCTGAACATGGGGTCGCGTGTATACATTAATACGTATACACTCTAAAGGAACAGGGACCGAGATGAACTGTGGTGGACTGCATACGTGGCTGGTCTCTAGCTGGATTCAGATGGGCTAATTCCAAACTGTTGGCTTCTGTCTGGAAGGAAGAAACCACTTGTGTGTTTGACAATTCTGACCATTCCTTCAGCTAGATGTTCCCATAGTCTTAATATTGTGACATATTCCAAATCCTACCCTCCAGACTAGCCCGTACATTGCTTAAACATGTCCCAATCCTTCCAAAGTACAGGCTATCCACATGAGTACCTCCTGCGCTCCAAGACCATCATCCTATCTTACTCTTGGTGTAATGGATGCCCATCTCTGTTACTGCACGAGGTGAGAATGCACCCAACAGTTTGAAACCAAAAGGGAAGCCTGAGTGGATGTAAAAACTGCCCACTCATTGTGCATTAACCCCAGCTGCGGCGGCTATTCCGCCGCAGTGCTAAGGGGAGGGGGGCCACGCGGCGCTCCCATACTCATGACGGAACCGCTCCGTCACGAGCCGCGGGTGGGCTGTGCTTGTGACGGAACGGTTCCGTCACGGCCCCACACGCTTAATAGAACGTGCCGCGCAGGCGCAAAATCAGCACAGCGCAGGCGCGGCTAGCGGGCCGTGACGGAACCGTTCCGTCACCAGCACAGCCCACCCGAGGCTCGTGACAGAACGGTTCCGTCACGAGCACGCAACGGGTTAAAACAGCGGCTGCAAAAACAACTATTGCAAGAAGAGACTTGAAAATATTTGCCAAAAAGCTCCAACTTGCATAAATATCTCCCTACGGATGCTTCAGCCTGTATTTAATTCCTAAATCCAGCCAAACTCACTCTCCATAAGTTTTGGGATTGGGCTAGCTTACTAGTCTAAATCAAGTCCCAACACTTAAATCAAGTGCTTTATAGTGGCCTTAGGACTGTGTCGAAATCTTTGTAGTTAGATGCATAATTAAGGTAGAGATTGTTAGTAAATGTTTAAGAGTTTACATCTCTACTAAAGATATTTTACAAGTCTCTGTTCCCAAGAGAGGCGCGAATTAAAGTGGGTCATGGAAAGGAAGACAGAGAAAGAGCAGAGAAGGCACTACTTACTCCTACAAACGCCAGTTACATGTCGAAGACTGACAGACACTGGTAGCAGTAGTCAAAAGCAAAAGTGTAAACTCCAGATGTGTCTCAGAATAGCCTGGCCAAACAGAGCAGCAGCCTATGAGCTAGAATCCAAAACACAGAGCTAGCATCCAATGCACAGAGCTAGAGCTAGCATCCAAGGCACAGAGCTAGAGCTCGCATCCACAGCACAGAGCTAGCGCTAGCATTCAATACAGGGCTAGAGCTAGCATCCAAGGCACAGAGCTAGAGATAGCATCCACAGGACAGAGCTAGAGCTAGCATCCAAAACACAGAGCTAGCATCCAATGCACAGAGCTAGTTTCCAATGCACAGAGCTAGTTTCCAATGCACAGAGCTAAAGCTAGCATCCAAGGCACAGAGCTAGAGCTCGCATCCACAGCACAGAGCTAGAGATAGCATCCAAGGCACAGAGCTAGAGATAGCATCCACAGGACAGAGCTAGAGCTAGAATCCAAAACACAGAGCTAGCATCCAATGCACAGAGCTAGTTTCCAATTTACAGAGCTAAAGCTAGCATCCAAGGCACAGAGCTAGAGCTCGCATCCACAGCACAGAGCTAGCGCTAGCATTCAATACAGGGCTAGAGCTAGCATCCAAGGCACAGAGCTAGAGATAGCATCCACAGGACAGAGCTAGAGCTAGCATCCAATGCACAGAGCTAGAGCTAGCATCCAAAAGAGCATCCAATGCACAGGGCTAGCATTCAAAGCACAGAGCTAGCATCCAATTCACAGAGCTAGAGCTAAAATCCAAATCACTGAGCTGGAGCTAGCATCCAATGCACAGAGCTAGGATCCAAAGCACAGAGCTAGAGCTAGCATCCAGTGCACAGAGCTAGAGCTAGCATCCAGAGCTAGAGCTAGCATCCAGTGCACAGAGCTAGAGCTAGCATCCAAAGCACAGAGCTAGAGCTAGAGCTAGCATCCAGTGCACAGAGCTAGAGCTAGCATCCAGTGCACAGAGCTAGAGCTAGCATCCAATGCACAGAGCTAGAGCTAACATCGAAAAGCACAGAGGTAGCATCCAATGCACAGAGCTAGGATCCAAAGCACAGAGCTAGAGCTAGCATCCAGTGCACAGAGCTAGAGCTAGCATCCAAAGCACAGAGCTAGAGCTAGCATCCAGTGCACAGAGCTAGAGCTAGCATCCAAAGCACAGAGCTAGAGCTAGCATCCAGTGCACAGAGCTAGCATCCAAAGCTCAGAGTAGAGCTAGCATCCAATGCACAGAGCTAGAGCTAGCATCCAAAGCACAGAGCTAGAGCTAGCATCCAATGCACAGAGCTAGAGCTAGCATCCAGTGCACAGAGCTAGAGCTAGCATCCAATGCACAGAGCTAGAGCTACCGTCTAACGCACAGAGCTAGAGCTAGCATCCAATGCTCAGAGTAGAGCTAGCATCCAATGCACAGAGCTAGAGCTAGCATCCAGTGCACAGAGCTAGATCTAGCATCCAGTGCACAGAGCTAGAGCTAGCATCCAAAGCATAGAGCTAGAACTAGCATCCAAAGCACAGAGCTAGCATCCAATGGCGAGAGCTAGAGATAGAATCCCATGCACAGACCTAGAGTTAGCATCCCAAGAACAGAAATAGCATCCAATGCACAGAGCTAGAGCTAGAGCTAGCATCCAGTGCACAGAGCTAGAGCTAGCATCCAAAGCTCAGAGTAGAGCTAGCATCCAATGCACAGAGCTAGAGCTAGCATCCAAAGCACAGAGCTAGAGCTAGCATCCAATGCACAGAGCTAGAGCTAGCATCCAGTGCACAGAGCTAGAGCTAGCATCCAATGCACAGAGCTAGAGCTACCGTCTAACGCACAGAGCTAGAGCTAGCATCCAATGCTCAGAGTAGAGCTAGCATCCAATGCACAGAGCTAGAGCTAGCATCCAGTGCACAGAGCTAGACCTAGCATCCAATGCTCAGAGCTAGAGCTAGCATCCAAAGCATAGAGCTAGAACTAGCATCCAAAGCACAGAGCTAACATCCAATGGCGAGAGCTAGAGATAGAATCCCATGCACAGACCTAGAGTTAGCATCCCAAGAACAGAAATAGCATCCAATGCACAGAGCTAGAGCTAGCATCCAAAGCACAGAACTAGATCTAGCATCCAATGCACAGAGCTAGAGCTAGCATCCAAAGCACAGAACTAGAGCTAGCATCCAATGCACAGAGCTAGAGCTAGCATCCAAAGCACAGAACTAGATCTAGCAACCAAAGCACAGAGCTAACATCCAATGCACAGAGCTGGAGCTAGCATCCAAAGCACAGAACTAGAGCTAGCATCTAAAGCACAGAGCTAGGGTCCAATGCACAGAGCTAGAGCTATCATCCAATGCACAGAGCTAGAGCTACCGTCGAACGCACTGAGCTAGAGCTAGCATCCAGTGCACAAAGATAGAGCTAGCATCCAATGCACAGAACTAGATCTAGCAACCAAAGCACAGAGCTAACATCCAATGCACATAGCTGGGGCTAGCACAGAATGCAAATGCTACTTACCAGTATGCATCTGTTCTTGGCATGTAGGGCTGCTGACATTCATATCTGTGCATAGATCGCCGCCTAGTGTTGGGTCCGGATGATTGCACATTGTTGTCCTGGAAGAGTCTTCGAAGTATCACGAGATAGGTGGCTCCTCCCATGGACTACAGTGCGCATGGGCATCGCCTCCATCCCCAGATTGTTTTTAGCCATTGGGGCCGAGATGGAGTGAACTATGTGAGTGATGACCATGCTATGAGCATATATATGAATACTGCAGCTGCTACAGGCGCCGGGGAGGAGGGCGGGCGATATGAATGTCAGCAGCCCTACATGCCAAGAACAGATGCATACTGGTAAGTAGCATATGCAGTTCGAGGCATGTGAGCTGCTGAATTCATATCTGTGCATAGAATACATAGCAGTCCTCCTATTATTGGCGGCCGCCCGTGCCAGCTGCAGCAGTTTGGAAAAGTGTTTTGAGAACAGCCTGACCAACAGCTGCCTGCTGTTTAGAGTGCACGTCTACACAGTAATGTTTAGTAAATGTATGTGTGGTAGACCATGTGGCTGCTCTACATATATCCTCTAAGGGAATGTTCCCAAGACAAGCCATAGAGGCCCCCAACTTTCTGGTGGAGTGGGCTCTTGGTGGAATTGTCAGAGTGCGTTTAGCCTTAGCGTAACAGATCTGAATACATGTCACGATCCACCTAGCGATACCAGCCTTGGAAATAGCGTTACCCTTGTGGTGTGATGCAAAGGCAACGAAAAGCTGATTAGTTTTTCGAAAATCCTTTGTCCTGTCAATGTAGTACATTAGGGCTCTTTTAACGTCAAGGGTGTGGAGCATCCGCTCCGCCAGCGACTCAGGGTTTTGAAAAAACACTGGCAACTCAATTGTCTGGTTCATGTGGAATTGAGATACAACCTTGGGTAGAAATTTAGGGTTAGTGCGGAGCACCACCCTGTTAGCATGGACTTGGAAAAAAGGTTCTTGGATGGTGAGGGCCTGCAACTCACTAACCCTCCGTAGCGATGTAATTGCTACTAAGAAAGCCACTTCCCAAGTCAGAAACTGAAGCTCACAAGAGTGTAGTGGCTCGAAAGGAGGACCCATCAGCCTTGTAAGAACCACATTGAGGTTCCATTCTGGAGCTGGTGGTGTCCGTGGTGGAATGACCCTTTTGAGTCCTTCCAGAAATGCCTTGATAGCAGGAACCTTGAAAAGTGAAAGGTGTTGCCTATTCTGGAGGTACGCGGCCATCGCAGACAGGTGAATGCGGATGGAAGAATACGCCAAATTGCATTGGTACAGATGGAACAGGTAACATATGATGTTCTGAATGGAAGCATCCAGCGGGTTAATGTTGTGGTTTGCACAATAAATGACAAACCGCTTCCATTTAGCCGCATAACATGCTCTAGTAGTGGGCTTTCTTGCCTCCCGAATGATATCCATGCAATCGGGGGGAAGATTGAGTTAGCCAAACTCTAGGACTTCAGGAGCCAGATCGCCAAGTTGAGCTGTTGCGGATCTGGGTGCTGAATGTCGCCATGGCTCTGCGTCAGAAGACTGGGTGTGAGATGAAGCCTTTGATGCGGTACCACGGAAAGTTCAAGAAACGTGGTGTACCATGTTTGGCGAGTCCACGTTGGAGCAACCAGGATGAGAGTCATCGAGTGCTGCCTGAGCTTGCGTGCCACCAGCGGTATCAGAGGTGCTGGGGGAAAAGCGTACGCAAATCTGCCTGACCAGTTCATCCATATCGCATTGCCCTGCGATTGCGGGTGTGGGAACCTGGCGGCGAAGCTTTGGCATTTTGCGTTCTCCTTTGTGGCGAACAGGTCTATCTCTGGATGACCCCACTTTTGGAAGTACGGTTGGAGTACAGATGGATGTATCTCCCACTCGTGCATTTGGTGGCTGTGCCTGCTGAGTAGGTCCGCCATCTGATTGTCTTTGCCTGGGAGATGTTCTGCCATCAGAAAAATGTTCCTTTGAATGGCCCACTTCCACATGCTCTGAGCCAGATGAGACAGCTGCGGAGAGTGTGTGCCCCCCTGTTTCTGAATGTAGTACATGGCCGTCATGTTGTCCGTCCGGATCAACACGACCTTGTTGCACAGATGTACTTTGAATGCCTTTAAGGCCATGAAGATTGCCATCAGTTCCAATACGTTGATGTGCATCTTCCTTTGCTGTAGTGTCCAAAGTCCCTGCACTGTGTAGTGGAGTACATGCGCTCCCCATCCCTGGAGAGAAGCGTCCGTCGTCAGGATAATCTGTGGCACAGGCTCCTGGAACGGTAGGCCCTTGCAAAGGTTTTGTGGATTCCACCAATGCAGAGAGTTGTACGCCCGACCGCTCACCAACACTAGGTCTGTTAGTTGCCCGTGAGCCTGAGTCCACTGACGTGGTAGGCACTCCTGAAGCGGACGCATATGTAACCTCGCGTGCGGGACAATGGAGATGCAGGAGGCCATCATGCCTATCAACTGCATGAACACCTTCGCTGGAAGCGAGTGCTGAGGTCTGAATCGTTGGATCAGCGTCTGAATACTGGCGACCCTCACTGAATTGGGCTGTGCAGTGGCAGCCAGAGTGTTTATTGTCGCGCCCAGATACTGCCGTATGTGGGCGGGCTGGAGATGGGATTTCGGGTAATTTAGTGAGAATCCCAGATCGTGCAGGAGATGAATGGTGCGGGACAGGTGGTCGGCGCACTGTTGTTCCGACTTTGCCTGAATGAGCCAGTCGTCCAGGTAGGGGTAGACGTGGATGTTTTGACGTCTTAGATGCGCCGCCACAGTCGCCAGGCACTTTGTAAAGACCCTGGGCGCTGTGGTGACCCCGAAAGGCAGAACCCTGAACTGGTAGTGCTGGTCTTGAATTGTGAACCTGAGGTACTTCCTGTGTGAAGGATGCAGGGGAATGTGAAAGTATGCATCCTTGAGATCCAGAGTAGCCAGGAAGTCCCCATGCCGAAGCAGAGGGAGAACCTGCTGCAGCGTGAGCATATGGAAATGTTCTGACAGAATGTACCAGTTGAGTGGCCTGAGGTCCAGGATGGGCCTGAGGGATCCGTCCTTTTTGGGGATCAGAAAGTACAGAGAGTAAACCCCTGTTCCCCTTTCTTGCAGTGGAACGAGCTCTATTGCCCCTTTTTGCAGCATGACTTGTACCTCCTGCTGCAACAAGTGCAAGTGCTCGCCAGACATAGGACGGGTTCTTGGAGGTATGTTTGGTGGAGTGGAAGTGAGTTCCAGACAGTAACCATATTGGATAAGAGATTTGACCCACCTGTCCGTGGTGATGGATTTCCACGCGGGCAGGAACTGCTGGAGTCTCCCCCCGACTGGTGTTGTGTGGTCGGGGGGCAGTGACAAGGCGTCACTGTTTGTTGGCGGTGGAGGACCTGGAGCTGTTATTTCCACGTCCTCTGCCTTTGACATTGTTGCCCCGGTAACCACCTCTACCCTTGTTGGTGTATGAGGTCTGGGTGTTGCTTTTATAGTATGGCGTGGATTGTGATGCCTGACCCCTTGAGGTGCCTCTGTTATTGGAGCGGCGAAAGGAACCACCCCGAAACTGCTGGGACTGCAGGGCCCCCATAGACTTAGCAGTGTCAGTGTCTTTCTTCATTTTTTCAAGGGTTGCATCCACTTCAGGCCCAAACAGGTGGTCTGGATTAACTGTTTGGTTTAAGATGGTTGTCTGTATGTCTGGTTTAAAGCCTGATATCCTAAGCCAAGCATGCCTACGCAGTAGCACGCTAGTGTTTATAGCCCTGGAGGCGGTATCAGCCACGTCCAGTGCGCACTTAATGGAAGCGTTGGTGATAAGCTTCCCCTCCTGAATTAATATTTCAGCTCCCTCTTTGTACTGATCAGGTAAGTGCTGGAGAAGTGTTTCTAGGGTGTCATAGTGTGCCCTATCGTAGCGTGCAAGTAGGGCTTGCGTGTTTGAAATGCGCCAAATATTAGCTGCCTGCGCAGCAATACGTTTCCCTGAGGCCTCAAAGATCTTCGATTCTTTGTCCGGGGGAGGAGCATGACCCGTGGTCTGCGAGTTTGCCCGCTTGCGTGCGTTGGATACAACCAAAGAGTCCAGTGGCAAGTGTCCTTTGATGTACGTAGGATCAGTGGGCGCTGCCTTGTATTTTTTGTCAATCCGAGGATTGATGACTCTCGCCCGGGTGGGCTCCTTGAAAACCTCTGGCGCGTGCTTTAGCACTCCTTTGAGCATGGGCAATGTCTTGACAGTCTTTTCAGCCACCGAGAAAGTGTCAAACAGAAAATGGACATCCACTGGGTCCGCATGGAGGTCGACATCGTGATTGGCCGCAGCTCTCTCAATTAGAGCGTTGAAGGCCGCAGAGTCCTCTGTTGGGGAAGTTTTTGCAGCAAACAGCTGTGGCTCCTGTCCTGACTGAGGGTCCTCAGGGTCGCCTCCAGCAGACCATGGCTCATTGACCTCCTCTGGATCCGAGTACGCTGGATAATTGTACTCCTCCTCCTCGTCTCCGTCACCCTCCCCAGCGTTAGAGTGAGTGGGTGAGAGTTCGAGGCCTTGTGGGGATGCAGGCTCCATAGGGGCAGAAGTACCCGCAGAGTCCAACTTCTTTTTGAGTGGAATACGAAAATGTTCCAACACTGGCTCCTGTGTGATCTTCCTTTTAAGGAGAGAGAGTTTGCCTGTGTTGGCGTCGATGACAACCTCTCGACGCTCTTCGTCAGCGAGTGGCTGGAGCCGAGGCTTCGGCACCACCAGAGATGCTTTTGGCGCGGAAACCAGCTTCGAGGGCGCCCCAGCCCCATGTTTCGGAGCGAAAGCCTTCGTCGTCGTCTTTGGCGGCAGCGTGAAGTGGATCGGCATCTGCGCCTTCGCCGGTTTATGTGGAGGCTTCGGCGCCACATCCTTCGGTTCGGGAGCCGCTGCACCCTTCCGAATGCGTTGAAGGGACTCCGTGACCGTGTCGAGCGAGTCCTCCGAGTCCTGATCCGGGTCGGTGTTCAAAGGCCCGGTCTTCGGAGCCGACACATCACCGCCCTTGGCTTTGTCGACCGGGATCGGCGCAGCTAGAGCTTTGGGGTCGTCCTGACGCTTCTTTGAGGCTTTTTTGAGGGTCATCAACCTTCTTGGCGTCGACGCGGCCCTTCAGCGCGTCGACCATCTTCGGTGCCGACACAGCCGCGTCGGGTGTCTTCGCCTTCGACACCGGTGTCTTCGGGTCGGCCATCTTGGCGTGGCTCTTGATCTCGGCGGCCATTTTGGACTTCTTCGGCGCCGAGGCCTCTGGAGCCTTTGGTCCCACCAGTGCGACTTTCACTTTCGGTTTCGATACGGATGGTGCGGATCCTGATGGCTTCACTTTCGGTTTCTGTACCGGGAGTGGCGCATCCGTAATGTCCGTGGCCGGGCCCAGAGGCGGGGCCGTGGGACGAGTATTGAGGTCTTGGGTAAGGCCCGAAGGCGATCCCTCGACCTGGGCCTTATGCTGGGGTTCGGCCCCAGAGTCAATATGAGGATGCTCCTCTTCCGAGCTATCCTCCACGGTGGCAATGGCCCCGTCGTCGTCCCCTACCTCCTCGACGACTTCCTCGAACTCCTCATCTTCCGCGTCGTAGTTCTCATCGTCCGACGCCGGCTCAGAGTCCGAAACTTGTAGGACGGTGTCGTCTCCAACTTCTTCTTCAAAGATGTTGTCTGGAGGGGGCGCCGATAACTGGGCCTGCAGTCTCGCGGCCCGACGTAGCTTGAGAGTCTTCTTCGACCGGAACTTGGAGCATGCCATACACCTGGCCTCGTCGTGGTCTGGCGACAAGCATCTGTTGCACACTGGGTGCACGTCGAGGTGCGAAAACTTAGAGGTACACACCGGGCACCTCTTAAACGGAGTTCGTTCCATGTTGAAGTCTTCTGGAGCGTCGTGTAGGCCCATCCGCGCCGACAGCACGCGGAGGGGCAGCAAGTGTTCGGAGCCGATAAATAAGCCAACCCGAACGATGGACAATACCGACGCGAGTCCTAAAGACCTTTTGGTCTCAAGTTAGGAAAGTTAAACAACTATCGATTCCGACAGAGGGAACCGAAACACATCCGAACCCAATGGCGGAAAAAAACAATCTGGGGATGGAGGCGATGCCCAAGCGCACTGTAGTCCAGGGGAGGAGCCACCTATCTCGTGATACTTCGAAGACTCTTCCAGGACAACAATGTGCAATCATCCGGACCCAACACTAGGCGGCGATATATGCACAGATATGAATTCAGCAGCCCACATGCCTCGAACCTACAGCTAGCATCTAAAGCACGGAGCTAGAACTAAAATCCAAATCACTGAGCTGGAGCTAGCATCCAATGCACAGAGCTAGAGCTAACATCGAAAAGCACAGAGGTAGCATTCAGAGCACGGAGTTAGCATCCAATGCACAGAGCTAGGATCCAAAGCACAGAGCTAGAGCTAGCATCCAATGCTCGGAGTAGAGCTAGCATCCAATGCACAGAGCTGGAGCTAGCATCCAATGCACAGAGCTAGAGCTAACATCGAAAAGCACAGAAGTAGCATTCAGTGCACAGAGCTAGCATCCAATGCACAGAGCTAGGATCCAAAGCACAGAGCTAGAGCTAGCATCCAATGCTCGGAGTAGAGCTAGCATCCAAGGCACAGAGCTGGAGCTAGCATCCAAAGCATAGAGCTAGAGCTACCGTCGAACGCACTGAGCTAGAGCTAGCATCCACTGCACAGAACTAGAACTAGCATCCAAAGCACAGAGCTAGCATCCAATGGCGAGAGCTAGAGATAGAATCCCATGCACAGACCTAGAGTTAGCATCCCAAGCACAGAGACAGCATCCAATGCACAGAGCTAGAGCTAGCATCCAAAGCACAGAACTAGATCTAGCAACCAAAGCACAGAGCTAGCATCCAAAGTACAGAACTAGAGCTAGCATCCAATGCACAGAGCTAGAGCTAACATCGAAAAGCACAGAGGTAGCATTCAGAGCACAGAGCTAGCATCCAATGCACAGAGCTAGGATCCAAAGCACAGAGCTAGAGCTAGCATCCAATGCTCGGAGTAGAGCTAGCATCCAATGCACAGAGCTAGAGCTAGCATCTAAAGCACAGAGCTAGAGCTAAAATCCAAATCACAGAGCTGGAGCTAGCATCCAATGCACAGAGCTAGAGCTAACATCGAAAAGCACAGAGGTAGCATTCAGAGCACAGAGATAGCATCCAATGCACAGAGCTAGGATCCAAAGCACAGAGCTAGAGCTAGCATCCAATGCTCGGAGTAGAGCTAGCATCCAATGCACAGAGCTAGAGCTAGCATCTAAAGCACAGAGCTAGAGCTAGCATCCAGTGCACAGAGCAAGAGCTAGCATCCAACGCACAGAGCTAGACCTAGTATCCAGTGCACAGAGCTAGAGCTACCGTCCAACGCACAGAGCTAGAGCTAGTATCCAAGGCACAGAGCTAGAGCTAGCATCCACAGCATAGAGCTAGAGCTAGCATCCAAGGCACAGAGCTAGAGCTAGCATTCAAAGCATTTAGCAGGAGCTAGCATCCAAGGCACAGAACTAGAACTAGCATCCAAAGCACAGAGCTAGCATCCAATGGCGAGAGCTAGAGCTAGCATCCAATGCACAGACCTAGAGCTAGCATCCAAAGCACAGAGCTAGAAGTAGCATCCAATGCACACAGCTAGAGCTAGCATCCAAAGCACAGTGCTAGAGCTAGCATCCAATGCACAGTGCTAGAGCTAGCATCCAATACACAGTGCTAGAGCTAGCATCCAATGCACAGAGCTAGAGCTAGTATCCAAGGCACAGAGCTAGAGCTAGCATCCACAGCATAGAGCTAGAGCTAGCATCCAAGGCACAGAGCTAGAGCTAGCATTCAAAGCATTTAGCAGGAGCTAGCATCCAAGGCACAGTACTAGAGCTAGCATCCAAGGCACAGTACTAGAGCTAGCATCCAAAGCATAGAGCTAGCATCCAAGGCACAGAGCTAGCATCCAAAGCATAGAACTAGAGCTAGCATCCACTGCACAGAACTAGAGCTAGCATCCAGTGCACAGAGGTAGCATCCAATGGCGAGAGCTAGAGATAGAATCCCATGCAGAGACCTAGAGTTAGCATCCCAAGCACAGAGCTAGCATCCAATGCACAGAGCTAGAGCTAGCATCCAAAGCACAGAACTAGATCTAGCAACCAAAACACAGAGCTAACATCCAATGCACAGAGCTGGAGCTAGCATCCAAAGCACAGAACTAGAGCTAGCATCTAAAGCACAGAGCTAGGGTCCAATGCACAGAGCTAGAGCTATCATCCAATGCACAGAGCTAGAGCTAGCATCCAGTGCACAAAGATAGAGCTAGCATTCAATGCACAGAGCTAGCATCCAATGCACTGAGCTGGTGCTAGCATCCAATGCTCAGAGTTAGAGCTAGCATCCAAAGCACAGAACTAGAGCTTGCATCCAAAGCACAGAGCGAGCATCCAATGCACAGTGCTAGAGCTAGCATCCAAAGCACAGAGCGAGCATCCAATGCACACTGCTAGAGCTAGCATCCAATGCACAGAGCTAGAGCTAGCATCCAATGCACAGAGCTAGAGCTAGCATCCAACACACAGAGCTGGAGCTAGCATCCAATGCACAGAGCTAGCGCTAGCATCCAATGCTCAGAGCTAGAGCTAGCATCTAATGCACAAAGCTAGAGCTAGCATCCAATGCTCAGAGCTAGAGCTAGCATCTAATGCAGAGCTAGAGCTAGCATCCAAAGCACGGAGCTAGCATCCAATGCACAGAGCTAGAGATACTTTCCAATGCACAGAGATAGAGCTAACATCCAATACACAGTGCTAGAGCTAGCATTCAGTGCACAGAGTTAGAGCTAGCATCCAATGCACATCCAATGCTCAGAGTAAGAGCTGGCATCCAAAGCACAAAACTAGAGCTAGCATTCAATGCAGCGCTAGAGCTAGCATCAATAGCATAAAGCTAGCATCCAATGAATAGAGCTAGAGATATCATTGAATGAACAGAGCTAGAGTTAGCATCCAATGCACAGAGCTAGAGCTATCATCCACAGCACAGAGCTAGAGCTAGCATCCAGTGCACAGAGCTAGCATCCAACGCACAGAGCTGGAGCTAGCATCCAGTGCACAGAGCTAGAGCTATCATCCAACGCACAGAGCTAGAGCTAGCATCCAAAGCACAGACCTAGAGCTAGCATCCAAAGCACAGAGCTAGAAGTAGCATCCAATGCACACAGCTAGAGCTAGCATCCAAAGCACAGAGCTAAAAGTAGCATCCAATGCACAGAGCTAGAGCTAGCATCCAATGCTCAGAGCTAGAGCTAGCATCTAATGCAGAGCTAGAGCTAGCATTCAAAGCACAGAGCTAACATTTAAAGCAGAGCTAGAGCTTGTATCCAATACACAAAGCTAGAGATACCTTCCAATGCACAGAGATAGAGCTAACATCCAATGCACAGTGCTAGGGCTAGCATTCAGTGCACAGAGTTAGAGCTAGCATCCAAAGCACAGAGCTAGCATCCAATGCACAGTGCTAGAGCTAGCATCCAATGCACAGAGCAAGAGCTAGCATCCAAGGCATAGAGCTAGAGCTAGCATCCACAGCATAGAGCTAGAGCTAGCAGCCAAGGCACAGAGCTAGAGCTAGCACCCAAAGCATAGAGCTAGAGCTAGCATCCAAGGCACAGTGCTAGAGCTAGCATCCAAAGCATAGAGCTAGAGCTAGCATCCAAGGCACAGAGCTAGAGCTAGCATCCAAAGCATAGAGCTAGAGCTAGCATCCAAAGCATAGAGCTAGAGCTAGCATCCAAAGCATAGAGCTAGAGCTAGCATCCAATGCACAGAACTAGAGCTAGCATCCAAAACACAGATCTAGCATCCAATGCACAGAACTAGAGCTAGCATCCAAAGCACAGAGCTAGCATCCAATGCACAGTGCTAGAGCTAGCATCCAATGCACAGAGCAAGAGCTAGCATCCAAGGCATAGAGCTAGAGCTAGCATCCACAGCATAGAGCTAGAGCTAGCAGCCAAGGCACAGAGCTAGAGCTAGCACCCAAAGCATAGAGCTAGAGCTAGCATCCAAGGCACAGTGCTAGAGCTAGCATCCAAAGCATAGAGCTAGAGCTAGCATCCAAGGCACAGAGCTAGAGCTAGCATCCAAAGCATAGAGCTAGAGCTAGCATCCAAAGCATAGAGCTAGAGCTAGCATCCAAAGCATAGAGCTAGAGCTAGCATCCAATGCACAGAACTAGAGCTAGCATCCAAAACACAGATCTAGCATCCAATGCACAGAACTAGAGCTAGCATCCAAAGCACAGAACTAGAGCTAGCATCCAAAGCACAGAGCTAGCATTCAATGCACAGAGCTGGAGCTAGCATCCAATGCACAGAGTAGAGCTAGCATCCAATGCACAGAGCTAGAGCTAGTATCCAATGCACAGAGCTAGCATTCAAAGCACAGAGCTGGCATCCAAGGCACACAGCTGGAGCTAACATCCAGTGCACAGAGCTAGAGCTAGCACCCATAGCACAGAGCTAAAGAACGCATCCAATGCAGAGCTAAAGCTAGCATCCAAAGCACAGAGCGAGCATTTGAAGCACAGAGCTAGCATCCAATTTACAGAGCTACAGCTAGCATCCAATGCAGAGCTAGAGCTAGTATCCAATGCAGAGCTACAGCTAGCATCAATGCACAGAACTAACGCTAGCATGCAATGCACAGAGGTAAAGTTAGTATTCGAAAGAGCTAGCATCCAATTTACAGAGCTACAGCTAGCATCCAATGCAGAGCTAGAGCTAGTATCCAATGCAGAGCTACAGCTAGCATCAATGCACAGAACTAACGCTAGCATCCAATGCACAGAGGTAAAGTTAGTATTCGAAAGAGCTAGCATCTGATGAACAGAGAAAGAGCTAGCATCCAATGCAGAGTTAGAGCTACTATTCAAGGCACAGAGATAGAGCTAGCATCCAAAGCACAGAGCTAGAGCTAGTATCCAATGCACAGAGCTAGAGCTAGCATCCTGTGCACAGAGCTAGAGCTAGCATCCAATGCTCAGAGTAGGGCTAGCATCCAATGCACAGAACTAGAGCTAGCATCCAAGGCACAGAGCTAGAGCTATCATCCAATGCTCAGAGTAGAGCTAGCATCCAGTGCACAGAGCTAGAGCTAGCATTCAAAGCACAGAGATAGAGCTAGCTTCCAATGCACAGAGCTAGAGCTAGCATTCAATGCAGAGTTAGAGCTAGCATCCAATGCACAGAGCTAGAGCTAGCATCCAATGCTCAGAGTAGAGCTAGCATCCAATGCACAGAGCTAGAGCTAGTATCCAATGCACAGAGCTAGAGATAGCATCCAGTGCACAGAACTAGAGCTATCATCCAATGCTCAGAGTAGAGCTAGCATGCAATGCGCAGTGCTAGAGCTAGCATCCAATGCACAGAGCTAGAGCTAGTATCCAATGCTCAGAGTAGAGCTAGCATCCAATGCTCAGAGTAGAGCTAGCATCCAATGCTCAGAGTAGAGCTAGCATCCAATGCACATAACTAGAGCTAGCATCCAAGGCACAAAGCTAGAGCTATCATCCAATGCACAGAGCTAGAGCTAGCATCCAATGCTCAGAGTAGAGCTAGCATCCAATGCACAGAGCTAGAGCTAGTATCCAATGCACAGAGCTAGCATTCAAAGCACAGAGCTGGCATCCAAGGCACACAGCTGGAGCTAACATCCAGTGCACAGAGCTAGAGCTAGCACCCATAGCACAGAGCTAAAGAACGCATCCAATGCAGAGCTAAAGCTAGCATCCAAAGCACAGAGCGAGCATTTGAAGCACAGAGCTAGCATCCAATTTACAGAGCTACAGCTAGCATCCAATGCAGAGCTAGAGCTAGTATCCAATGCAGAGCTACAGCTAGCATCAATGCACAGAACTAACGCTAGCATCCAATGCACAGAGGTAAAGTTAGTATTCGAAAGAGCTAGCATCCAATTTACAGAGCTACAGCTAGCATCCAATGCAGAGCTAGAGCTAGTATCCAATGCAGAGCTACAGCTAGCATCAATGCACAGAACTAACGCTAGCATCCAATGCACAGAGGTAAAGTTAGTATTCGAAAGAGCTAGCATCTGATGAACAGAGAAAGAGCTAGCATCCAATGCAGAGTTAGAGCTACCATTCAAGGCACAGAGATAGAGCTAGCATCCAAAGCACAGAGCTAGAGCTAGTATCCAATGCACAGAACTAGAGCTAGCATCCTGTGCACAGAGCTAGAGCTAGCATCCAATGCTCAGAGTAGGGCTAACATCCAATGCACAGAACTAGAGCTAGCATCCAAGGCACAGAGCTAGAGCTATCATCCAATGCTCAGAGTAGAGCTAGCATCCAGTGCACAGAGCTAGAGCTAGCATTCAAAGCACAGAGATAGAGCTAGCTTCCAATGCACAGAGCTAGAGCTAGCATTCAATGCAGAGTTAGAGCTAGCATCCAATGCACAGAGCTAGAGCTAGCATCCAATGCTCAGAGTAGAGCTAGCATCCAATGCACAGAGCTAGAGCTAGTATCCAATGCACAGAGCTAGAGCTAGCATCCAGTGCACAGAACTAGAGCTATCATCCAATGCTCAGAGTAGAGCTAGCATGCAATGCACAGTGCTAGAGCTAGCATCCAATGCACAGAGCTAGAGCTAGTATCCAAGGCACAGAGCTAGAGCTATCATCCAATGCTCAGAGTAGAGCTAGCATCCAATGCTCAGAGTAGAGCTAGCATCCAATGCACATAACTAGAGCTAGCATCCAAGGCACAAAGCTAGAGCTATCATCCAATGCTCAGAGTAGAGCTAGCATCCAATGCTCAGAGTAGAGCTAGCATCCAATGCTCAGAGTAGAGCTAGCATCCAACACACAGAGCTAGAGCTAGCTTCCAATGCACAGAGCTAGAGCTAGCATTCAATGCAGAGTAGAGCTAGCATCCAATGCTCAGAGTAGAGCTAGCATCCAATGCTCAGAACTAGAGCTAGCATCCAATGCACAGAACTAGAGCTAGCATTCAATGCAGAGTTAGAGCTAGCATCCAATGCTCAGAGTTAGAGCTAGCATCCAAAAGCACAGAGTGAGCATTTAAAGCACAGAGCTAGAGCTAGCATCCAATGCAGAGTTAGAGCTAGCATCCAAAGCACAGAGTGAGCATTTAAAGCACAGAGCTAGAGCTAGCATCCAATGCAGAGCTAGAGCTAGCATCCAAGGCACAGAGCTAGAGCTAGCATCCAATGCACACAGCTAGAGCTAGCATCCAATGCACAGAGCTAGAGCTAGCATCCAAAGCACAGAGCTAGAGCTAGCATCCAATGCACAGAGCTAGAGCTAGCATTAAATGCAGAGTTAGAGCTAGCATCCAATGCTCAGAGTTAGAGCTAGCATCCAAAGCACAGAGTGAGCATTTAAAGCACAGAGCTAGAGCTAGCATCCAATGCAGAGTTAGAGCTAGCATCCAATGCTCAGAGTTAGAGCTAGCATCCAAAGCACAGAGTGAGCATTTAAAGCACAGAGCTAGAGCTAGCATCCAATGCAGTTAGAGCTAGCATCCAAAGCACAGAGTGAGCATTTAAAGCACAGAGCTAGAGCTAGCATCCAATGCAGAGCTAGAGCTAGCATCCAAGGCACACAGCTAGAGCTAGCATCCAATGCACACAGCTAGAGCTAGCATCCAATGCAGAGTTAGAGCTAGCATCCAATGCTCAGAGTTAGAGCTACCATCCAAAGCACAGAGTGAGCATTTAAAGCACAGAGCTAGAGCTAGCATCCAATGCAGAGCTAGAGCTAGCATCCAAGGCACAGAGCTAGAGCTAGCATCCAATGCTCAGAGTAGAGCTAGCATCCAATGCACAGAGCTAGAGCTAGCATCCAATGCACAGAGCTAGAGCTAGCATCCAAAGCACTGAGCTAGAGCTAGCATCCAATGCACAGAGCTAGAGCTAGCATCCAAAGCACAGAGCTAGAGCTAGCATCCAATGCACAGAACTAGAGCTAGCATCCAATGCACAGAGCTAGCATCCAATGCACAGGGCTAGAGCTAGCATCCAATGCAGAGTTAGAGCTAGCATCCAAAGCACAGAGTGAGCATTTAAAGCACAGAGCTAGAGCTAGCATCAAATGCAGAGCTAGAGCTACCATCCAAGGCACAGAGCTAGAGCTAGCATCCAAAGCACAGAGTGAGTATTTAAAGCACAGAGCTAGAGCTAGCATCAAATGCAGAGCTAGAGCTACCATCCAAAGCACAGAGCTAGAGCTAGCATTCAATTCTCAGAGTAGAGCTAGCATACAAAGCACAGAACTAGAGCTAGCATTCAATGCAGAGTTAGAGCTAGCATCCAATGCTCAGAGTTAGAGCTAGCATCCAAAGCACAGAGTGAGCATTTAAAGCACAGAGCTAGAGCTAGCATCAAATGCAGAGCTAGAGCTACCATCCAAAGCACAGAGCTAGAGCTAGCATTCAATGCTCAGAGTAGAGCTAGCATACAAAGCACAGAACTACAGCTAGCATTCAATGCAGAGTTAGAGCTAGCATCCAATGCTCAGAGTTAGAGCTAGCATCCAAAGCACAGAGTGAGCATTTAAAGCACAGAGCTAGAGCTAACATACAATGCAGAGTTAGAGCTAGCATCCAATGCTCAGAGTTAGAGCTAGCATCCAAAGCACAGAGTGAGCATTTAAAGCACAGAGCTAGAGCTAGCATCCAATGCAGAGTTAGAGCTAGCATCCAAAGCACAGAGTGAGCATTTAAAGCACAGAGCTAGAGCTAGCATCCAATGCAGAGTTAGAGCTAGCATCCAAAGCACAGAGTGAGCATTTAAAGCAGAGAGCTAGAGCTAGCATTCAAGGCACAGAGCTAGAGCTAGCATCCAAGGCACAGAGCTAGAGCTAGCATCCAATGCACACAGCTAGAGCTAGCATCCAATGCACAGAGCTAGAGCTAGCATCCAATGCACAGAGCTGGAGCTAGCATCCAAAGCACAGAGCTAGAGCTAGCATCCAATGCACAGAGCTAGAGCTAGCATCCAATGCACAGAACTAGAGCTAGCATCCAATGCACACAGCTAGAGCTAGCATCCAATGCACAGAGCTAGAGCTAGCATCTAAAGCACAGAGTGAGCATTTAAAGCACAGAGCTAGAGCTAGCATCCAATGCAGAGTTAGAGCTAGCATCCAAGGCACAGAGTGAGCATTTAAAGCACAGAGCTAGAGCAAACATACAATGCAGAGTTAGAGCTAGCATCCAATGCTCAGAGTTAGAGCTAGCATCCAAAGCACAGAGTGAGCATTTAAAGCACAGAGCTAGAGCTAGCATCCAATGCTCAGAGTTAGAGCTAGCATCCAAAGCACAGAGTGAGCATTTAAAGCACAGAGCTAGAGCTAGCATCCAATGCTCAGAGTTAGAGCTACCATCCAAAGCACCGAGTGAGCATTTAAAGCACAGAGCTAGAGCTAGCATCCAATGCAGAGTTAGAGCTAGCATCCAAAGCACAGAGTGAGCATTTAAAGCACAGAGCTAGAGCTAGCATCCAATGCAGAGCTAGAGCTAGCATCCAAGGCACAGAGCTAGAGCTAGCATCCAATGCACACAGCTAGAGCTAGCATCCAATGCACAGAGCTAGAGCTAGCATCCAATGCACAGAGCTAGAGCTAGCATCCAATGCACAGAGCTAGAGCTAGCATTCAATGCAGAGTTAGAGCTATCATCCAATGCTCAGAGCTAGAGCTAGCATCCAATGCTCAGAGTAGAGCTAGCATCCAAAGCACAGAACTAGAGCTAGCATCCAATGCACAGAACTAGAGCTAGCATCCAATGCACAGAGCTAGAGCTAGCATCCAAAGCACAGAGCTAGAGCTAGCATCCAATGCACAGAGCTAGAGCTAGCATTCAATGCAGAGTTAGAGCTAGCATCCAATGCACAGAGCTAGAGCTAGTATCCAAGGCACAGAGCTAGAGCTATCATCCAATGCTCAGAGTAGAGCTAGCATCCAATGCTCAGAGTAGAGCTAGCATCCAATGCACATAACTAGAGCTAGCATCCAAGGCACAAAGCTAGAGCTATCATCCAATGCTCAGAGTAGAGCTAGCATCCAATGCTCAGAGTAGAGCTAGCATCCAATGCTCAGAGTAGAGCTAGCATCCAACACACAGAGCTAGAGCTAGCTTCCAATGCACAGAGCTAGAGCTAGCATTCAATGCAGAGTAGAGCTAGCATCCAATGCTCAGAGTAGAGCTAGCATCCAATGCTCAGAACTAGAGCTAGCATCCAATGCACAGAACTAGAGCTAGCATTCAATGCAGAGTTAGAGCTAGCATCCAATGCTCAGAGTTAGAGCTAGCATCCAAAAGCACAGAGTGAGCATTTAAAGCACAGAGCTAGAGCTAGCATCCAATGCAGAGTTAGAGCTAGCATCCAAAGCACAGAGTGAGCATTTAAAGCACAGAGCTAGAGCTAGCATCCAATGCAGAGCTAGAGCTAGCATCCAAGGCACAGAGCTAGAGCTAGCATCCAATGCACACAGCTAGAGCTAGCATCCAATGCACAGAGCTAGAGCTAGCATCCAAAGCACAGAGCTAGAGCTAGCATCCAATGCACAGAGCTAGAGCTAGCATTAAATGCAGAGTTAGAGCTAGCATCCAATGCTCAGAGTTAGAGCTAGCATCCAAAGCACAGAGTGAGCATTTAAAGCACAGAGCTAGAGCTAGCATCCAATGCTCAGAGTTAGAGCTAGCATCCAAAGCACAGAGTGAGCATTTAAAGCACAGAGCTAGAGCTAGCATCCAATGCTCAGAGTTAGAGCTACCATCCAAAGCACCGAGTGAGCATTTAAAGCACAGAGCTAGAGCTAGCATCCAATGCAGAGTTAGAGCTAGCATCCAAAGCACAGAGTGAGCATTTAAAGCACAGAGCTAGAGCTAGCATCCAATGCAGAGCTAGAGCTAGCATCCAAGGCACAGAGCTAGAGCTAGCATCCAATGCACACAGCTAGAGCTAGCATCCAATGCACAGAGCTAGAGCTAGCATCCAATGCACAGAGCTAGAGCTAGCATCCAATGCACAGAGCTAGAGCTAGCATTCAATGCAGAGTTAGAGCTATCATCCAATGCTCAGAGCTAGAGCTAGCATCCAATGCTCAGAGTAGAGCTAGCATCCAAAGCACAGAACTAGAGCTAGCATCCAATGCACAGAACTAGAGCTAGCATCCAATGCACAGAGCTAGAGCTAGCATCCAAAGCACAGAGCTAGAGCTAGCATCCAATGCACAGAGCTAGAGCTAGCATTCAATGCAGAGTTAGAGCTAGCATCCAATGCACAGAGCTAGAGCTAGTATCCAAGGCACAGAGCTAGAGCTATCATCCAATGCTCAGAGTAGAGCTAGCATCCAATGCTCAGAGTAGAGCTAGCATCCAATGCACATAACTAGAGCTAGCATCCAAGGCACAAAGCTAGAGCTATCATCCAATGCTCAGAGTAGAGCTAGCATCCAATGCTCAGAGTAGAGCTAGCATCCAATGCTCAGAGTAGAGCTAGCATCCAACACACAGAGCTAGAGCTAGCTTCCAATGCACAGAGCTAGAGCTAGCATTCAATGCAGAGTAGAGCTAGCATCCAATGCTCAGAGTAGAGCTAGCATCCAATGCTCAGAACTAGAGCTAGCATCCAATGCACAGAACTAGAGCTAGCATTCAATGCAGAGTTAGAGCTAGCATCCAATGCTCAGAGTTAGAGCTAGCATCCAAAAGCACAGAGTGAGCATTTAAAGCACAGAGCTAGAGCTAGCATCCAATGCAGAGTTAGAGCTAGCATCCAAAGCACAGAGTGAGCATTTAAAGCACAGAGCTAGAGCTAGCATCCAATGCAGAGCTAGAGCTAGCATCCAAGGCACAGAGCTAGAGCTAGCATCCAATGCACACAGCTAGAGCTAGCATCCAATGCACAGAGCTAGAGCTAGCATCCAAAGCACAGAGCTAGAGCTAGCATCCAATGCACAGAGCTAGAGCTAGCATTAAATGCAGAGTTAGAGCTAGCATCCAATGCTCAGAGTTAGAGCTAGCATCCAAAGCACAGAGTGAGCATTTAAAGCACAGAGCTAGAGCTAGCATCCAATGCAGAGTTAGAGCTAGCATCCAATGCTCAGAGTTAGAGCTAGCATCCAAAGCACAGAGTGAGCATTTAAAGCACAGAGCTAGAGCTAGCATCCAATGCAGTTAGAGCTAGCATCCAAAGCACAGAGTGAGCATTTAAAGCACAGAGCTAGAGCTAGCATCCAATGCAGAGCTAGAGCTAGCATCCAAGGCACACAGCTAGAGCTAGCATCCAATGCACACAGCTAGAGCTAGCATCCAATGCAGAGTTAGAGCTAGCATCCAATGCTCAGAGTTAGAGCTACCATCCAAAGCACAGAGTGAGCATTTAAAGCACAGAGCTAGAGCTAGCATCCAATGCAGAGCTAGAGCTAGCATCCAAGGCACAGAGCTAGAGCTAGCATCCAATGCTCAGAGTAGAGCTAGCATCCAATGCACAGAGCTAGAGCTAGCATCCAATGCACAGAGCTAGAGCTAGCATCCAAAGCACTGAGCTAGAGCTAGCATCCAATGCACAGAGCTAGAGCTAGCATCCAAAGCACAGAGCTAGAGCTAGCATCCAATGCACAGAACTAGAGCTAGCATCCAATGCACAGAGCTAGCATCCAATGCACAGGGCTAGAGCTAGCATCCAATGCAGAGTTAGAGCTAGCATCCAAAGCACAGAGTGAGCATTTAAAGCACAGAGCTAGAGCTAGCATCAAATGCAGAGCTAGAGCTACCATCCAAGGCACAGAGCTAGAGCTAGCATCCAAAGCACAGAGTGAGTATTTAAAGCACAGAGCTAGAGCTAGCATCAAATGCAGAGCTAGAGCTACCATCCAAAGCACAGAGCTAGAGCTAGCATTCAATTCTCAGAGTAGAGCTAGCATACAAAGCACAGAACTAGAGCTAGCATTCAATGCAGAGTTAGAGCTAGCATCCAATGCTCAGAGTTAGAGCTAGCATCCAAAGCACAGAGTGAGCATTTAAAGCACAGAGCTAGAGCTAGCATCAAATGCAGAGCTAGAGCTACCATCCAAAGCACAGAGCTAGAGCTAGCATTCAATGCTCAGAGTAGAGCTAGCATACAAAGCACAGAACTACAGCTAGCATTCAATGCAGAGTTAGAGCTAGCATCCAATGCTCAGAGTTAGAGCTAGCATCCAAAGCACAGAGTGAGCATTTAAAGCACAGAGCTAGAGCTAACATACAATGCAGAGTTAGAGCTAGCATCCAATGCTCAGAGTTAGAGCTAGCATCCAAAGCACAGAGTGAGCATTTAAAGCACAGAGCTAGAGCTAGCATCCAATGCAGAGTTAGAGCTAGCATCCAAAGCACAGAGTGAGCATTTAAAGCACAGAGCTAGAGCTAGCATCCAATGCAGAGTTAGAGCTAGCATCCAAAGCACAGAGTGAGCATTTAAAGCAGAGAGCTAGAGCTAGCATTCAAGGCACAGAGCTAGAGCTAGCATCCAAGGCACAGAGCTAGAGCTAGCATCCAATGCACACAGCTAGAGCTAGCATCCAATGCACAGAGCTAGAGCTAGCATCCAATGCACAGAGCTGGAGCTAGCATCCAAAGCACAGAGCTAGAGCTAGCATCCAATGCACAGAGCTAGAGCTAGCATCCAATGCACAGAACTAGAGCTAGCATCCAATGCACACAGCTAGAGCTAGCATCCAATGCACAGAGCTAGAGCTAGCATCTAAAGCACAGAGTGAGCATTTAAAGCACAGAGCTAGAGCTAGCATCCAATGCAGAGTTAGAGCTAGCATCCAAGGCACAGAGTGAGCATTTAAAGCACAGAGCTAGAGCAAACATACAATGCAGAGTTAGAGCTAGCATCCAATGCTCAGAGTTAGAGCTAGCATCCAAAGCACAGAGTGAGCATTTAAAGCACAGAGCTAGAGCTAGCATCCAATGCTCAGAGTTAGAGCTAGCATCCAAAGCACAGAGTGAGCATTTAAAGCACAGAGCTAGAGCTAGCATCCAATGCTCAGAGTTAGAGCTACCATCCAAAGCACCGAGTGAGCATTTAAAGCACAGAGCTAGAGCTAGCATCCAATGCAGAGTTAGAGCTAGCATCCAAAGCACAGAGTGAGCATTTAAAGCACAGAGCTAGAGCTAGCATCCAATGCAGAGCTAGAGCTAGCATCCAAGGCACAGAGCTAGAGCTAGCATCCAATGCACACAGCTAGAGCTAGCATCCAATGCACAGAGCTAGAGCTAGCATCCAATGCACAGAGCTAGAGCTAGCATCCAATGCACAGAGCTAGAGCTAGCATTCAATGCAGAGTTAGAGCTATCATCCAATGCTCAGAGCTAGAGCTAGCATCTAATGCTCAGAGTAGAGCTAGCATCCAAAGCACAGAACTAGAGCTAGCATCCAATGCACAGAACTAGAGCTAGCATCCAATGCACAGAGCTAGAGCTAGCATCCAAAGCACAGAGCTAGAGCTAGCATCCAATGCACAGAGCTAGAGCTAGCATTCAATGCAGAGTTAGAGCTAGCATCCAATGCACAGAGCTAGAGCTAGTATCCAAGGCACAGAGCTAGAGCTATCATCCAATGCTCAGAGTAGAGCTAGCATCCAATGCTCAGAGTAGAGCTAGCATCCAATGCACATAACTAGAGCTAGCATCCAAGGCACAAAGCTAGAGCTATCATCCAATGCTCAGAGTAGAGCTAGCATCCAATGCTCAGAGTAGAGCTAGCATCCAATGCTCAGAGTAGAGCTAGCATCCAACACACAGAGCTAGAGCTAGCTTCCAATGCACAGAGCTAGAGCTAGCATTCAATGCAGAGTAGAGCTAGCATCCAATGCTCAGAGTAGAGCTAGCATCCAATGCTCAGAACTAGAGCTAGCATCCAATGCACAGAACTAGAGCTAGCATTCAATGCAGAGTTAGAGCTAGCATCCAATGCTCAGAGTTAGAGCTAGCATCCAAAAGCACAGAGTGAGCATTTAAAGCACAGAGCTAGAGCTAGCATCCAATGCAGAGTTAGAGCTAGCATCCAAAGCACAGAGTGAGCATTTAAAGCACAGAGCTAGAGCTAGCATCCAATGCAGAGCTAGAGCTAGCATCCAAGGCACAGAGCTAGAGCTAGCATCCAATGCACACAGCTAGAGCTAGCATCCAATGCACAGAGCTAGAGCTAGCATCCAAAGCACAGAGCTAGAGCTAGCATCCAATGCACAGAGCTAGAGCTAGCATTAAATGCAGAGTTAGAGCTAGCATCCAATGCTCAGAGTTAGAGCTAGCATCCAAAGCACAGAGTGAGCATTTAAAGCACAGAGCTAGAGCTAGCATCCAATGCAGAGTTAGAGCTAGCATCCAATGCTCAGAGTTAGAGCTAGCATCCAAAGCACAGAGTGAGCATTTAAAGCACAGAGCTAGAGCTAGCATCCAATGCAGTTAGAGCTAGCATCCAAAGCACAGAGTGAGCATTTAAAGCACAGAGCTAGAGCTAGCATCCAATGCAGAGCTAGAGCTAGCATCCAAGGCACACAGCTAGAGCTAGCATCCAATGCACACAGCTAGAGCTAGCATCCAATGCAGAGTTAGAGCTAGCATCCAATGCTCAGAGTTAGAGCTACCATCCAAAGCACAGAGTGAGCATTTAAAGCACAGAGCTAGAGCTAGCATCCAATGCAGAGCTAGAGCTAGCATCCAAGGCACAGAGCTAGAGCTAGCATCCAATGCTCAGAGTAGAGCTAGCATCCAATGCACAGAGCTAGAGCTAGCATCCAATGCACAGAGCTAGAGCTAGCATCCAAAGCACTGAGCTAGAGCTAGCATCCAATGCACAGAGCTAGAGCTAGCATCCAAAGCACAGAGCTAGAGCTAGCATCCAATGCACAGAACTAGAGCTAGCATCCAATGCACAGAGCTAGCATCCAATGCACAGGGCTAGAGCTAGCATCCAATGCAGAGTTAGAGCTAGCATCCAAAGCACAGAGTGAGCATTTAAAGCACAGAGCTAGAGCTAGCATCAAATGCAGAGCTAGAGCTACCATCCAAGGCACAGAGCTAGAGCTAGCATCCAAAGCACAGAGTGAGTATTTAAAGCACAGAGCTAGAGCTAGCATCAAATGCAGAGCTAGAGCTACCATCCAAAGCACAGAGCTAGAGCTAGCATTCAATTCTCAGAGTAGAGCTAGCATACAAAGCACAGAACTAGAGCTAGCATTCAATGCAGAGTTAGAGCTAGCATCCAATGCTCAGAGTTAGAGCTAGCATCCAAAGCACAGAGTGAGCATTTAAAGCACAGAGCTAGAGCTAGCATCAAATGCAGAGCTAGAGCTACCATCCAAAGCACAGAGCTAGAGCTAGCATTCAATGCTCAGAGTAGAGCTAGCATACAAAGCACAGAACTACAGCTAGCATTCAATGCAGAGTTAGAGCTAGCATCCAATGCTCAGAGTTAGAGCTAGCATCCAAAGCACAGAGTGAGCATTTAAAGCACAGAGCTAGAGCTAACATACAATGCAGAGTTAGAGCTAGCATCCAATGCTCAGAGTTAGAGCTAGCATCCAAAGCACAGAGTGAGCATTTAAAGCACAGAGCTAGAGCTAGCATCCAATGCAGAGTTAGAGCTAGCATCCAAAGCACAGAGTGAGCATTTAAAGCACAGAGCTAGAGCTAGCATCCAATGCAGAGTTAGAGCTAGCATCCAAAGCACAGAGTGAGCATTTAAAGCAGAGAGCTAGAGCTAGCATTCAAGGCACAGAGCTAGAGCTAGCATCCAAGGCACAGAGCTAGAGCTAGCATCCAATGCACACAGCTAGAGCTAGCATCCAATGCACAGAGCTAGAGCTAGCATCCAATGCACAGAGCTGGAGCTAGCATCCAAAGCACAGAGCTAGAGCTAGCATCCAATGCACAGAGCTAGAGCTAGCATCCAATGCACAGAACTAGAGCTAGCATCCAATGCACACAGCTAGAGCTAGCATCCAATGCACAGAGCTAGAGCTAGCATCTAAAGCACAGAGTGAGCATTTAAAGCACAGAGCTAGAGCTAGCATCCAATGCAGAGTTAGAGCTAGCATCCAAGGCACAGAGTGAGCATTTAAAGCACAGAGCTAGAGCAAACATACAATGCAGAGTTAGAGCTAGCATCCAATGCTCAGAGTTAGAGCTAGCATCCAAAGCACAGAGTGAGCATTTAAAGCACAGAGCTAGAGCTAGCATCCAATGCTCAGAGTTAGAGCTAGCATCCAAAGCACAGAGTGAGCATTTAAAGCA
The DNA here is from genome assembly GCF_964263255.1 of Lissotriton vulgaris. NCBI lineage: Eukaryota > Metazoa > Chordata > Amphibia > Caudata > Salamandridae > Lissotriton > Lissotriton vulgaris. Next base: position 290,113,636 of record NC_141690.1, on the reverse strand, counting down.
CAGAGCTAGAGCTAGCATCCAATGCTCAGAGTTAGAGCTACCATCCAAAGCACCGAGTGAGCATTTAAAGCACAGAGCTAGAGCTAGCATCCAATGCAGAGTTAGAGCTAGCATCCAAAGCACAGAGTGAGCATTTAAAGCACAGAGCTAGAGCTAGCATCCAATGCAGAGCTAGAGCTAGCATCCAAGGCACAGAGCTAGAGCTAGCATCCAATGCACACAGCTAGAGCTAGCATCCAATGCACAGAGCTAGAGCTAGCATCCAATGCACAGAGCTAGAGCTAGCATCCAATGCACAGAGCTAGAGCTAGCATTCAATGCAGAGTTAGAGCTATCATCCAATGCTCAGAGCTAGAGCTAGCATCCAATGCTCAGAGTAGAGCTAGCATCCAAAGCACAGAACTAGAGCTAGCATCCAATGCACAGAACTAGAGCTAGCATCCAATGCACAGAGCTAGAGCTAGCATCCAAAGCACAGAGCTAGAGCTAGCATCCAATGCACAGAGCTAGAGCTAGCATTCAATGCAGAGTTAGAGCTAGCATCCAATGCTCAGAGTTAGAGATACCATCCAAAGCACAGAGTGAGCATTTAAAGCACAGAGCTAGAGCTAGCATCCAATGCAGAGTTAGAGCTAGCATCCAAAGCACAGAGTGAGTATTTAAAGCACAGAGCTAGAGCTAGCATCCAATGCAGAGCTAGAGCTAGCATCCAAGGCACACAGCTAGAGCTAGCATCCAATGCAAACAGCTACAGCTATCATCCAATGCACAGAGCTAGAGCTAGCATCCAATGCTCAGAGTAGAGCTAGCATCCAAAGCACAGAACTAGAGCTAGCATCCAATGCACAGAACTAGAGCTAGCATCCAATGCACAGAGCTAGAGCTAGCATCCAAAGCACAGAGCTAGAGCTAGCATCCAATGCTCAGAGTAGAGCTAGCAACCAAAGCACAGAGCTAGAGCTAGCATCCAATGCTCAGAGTTAGAGCTAGCATCCAAAGCACAGAGTGAGCATTTAAAGCACAGAGCTAGAGCTAGCATCCAAAGCACAGAGCTAGAGCTAGCATCCAAAGCACAGAGTGAGCATTTAAAGCACAGAGCTAGAGCTAGCATCCAATGCAGAGCTAGAGCTAGCATCCAAGGCACAGAGCTAGAGCTAGCATCCAATGCTCAGAGTAGAGCTAGCATCCAATGCACAGAGCTAGAGCTAGCATTCAATGCAGAGTTAGAGCTAGCATCCAATGCTCAGAGTTAGAGCTACCATCCAAAGCACAGAGTGAGCATTTAAAGCACAGAGCTAGAGCTAGCATCTAATGCAGAGTTAGAGCTAGCATCCAAAGCACAGAGTGAGCATTTAAAGCACAGAGCTAGAGCTAGCATCCAATGCAGAGCTAGAGCTAGCATCCAAGGCACACAGCTAGAGCTAGCATCCAATGCAAACAGCTACAGCTATCATCCAATGCACAGAGCTAGAGCTAGCATCCAATGCACAGAGCTAGAGCTAGCATTCAATGCAGAGTTAGAGCTAGCATCCAATGCTCAGAGTTAGAGCTACCATCCAAAGCACAGAGTGAGCATTTAAAGCACAGAGCTAGAGCTAGCATCCAATGCAGAGCTAGAGCTAGCATCCAAGGCACAGAGCGAGAGCTAGCATCCAAAGCACAGAGTGAGCATTTAAAGCACAGAGCTAGAGCTAGCATCCAATGCAGAGTTAGAGCTAGCATCCAATGCTCAGAGTTAGAGCTAGCATTCAAAGCACAGAGTGAGCATTTAAAGCACAGAGCTAGAGCTAGCACCCAATGCAGAGTTAGAGCTAGCATCCAAAGCACAGAGTGAGCATTTAAAGCACAGAGCTAGTGCTAGCATCCAATGCAGAGCTAGAGCTAGCATCCAAGGCACAGAGCTAGAGCTAGCTTCCAATGCACAGAGCTAGAGCTAGCATCCAATGCACAGAGCTAGAGCTAGCATCCAAGGAACAGAGCTAGAGCTAGCATCCAATGCACAGAGCTAGAGCTAGCATCCAATGCACAGAACTAGAGCTAGCATCCAATGCACACAGCTAGAGCTAGCATCCAATGCACAGAGCTAGAGCTAGCATCCAATGCACAGAGCTAGAGCTAGCATCCAAAGCACAGAGTGAGCATTTAAAGCACAGAGCTAGAGCTAGCATCCAATGCAGAGCTAGAGCTAGCATCCAAGGCACAGAGCTAGAGCTAGCATCCAAAGCACAGAGTGAGCATTTAAAGCACAGAGCTAGAGCTAGCATCCAATGCAGAGCTAGAGCTAGCATCCAAGGCGCAGAGCTAGAGCTAGCATCCAAAGCACAGAGTGAGCATTTAAAGCACAGAGCTAGAGCTAGCATTCAATGCAGAGTTAGAGCTAGCATTCAATGCTCAGAGTAGAGCTAGCAAACAAAGCACAGAACTAGAGCTAGCATTCAATGCAGAGTTAGAGCTAGCATTCAATGCTCAGAGTAGAGCTAGCATACAAAGCACAGAACTAGAGCTAGCATCCAATGCTCAGAGTTAGAGCTAGCATCCAAAGCACAGAGTGAGCATTTAAAGCACAGAGCTAGAGCTAGCATCCAATGCAGAGTTAGAGCTAGCATCCAAAGCACAGAGTGAGCATTTAAAGCACAGAGCTAGAGCTAGCATCCAATGCAGAGCTAGAGCTAGCATCCAAGGCGCAGAGCTAGAGCTAGCATCCAATGCTCAGAGTAGAGCTAGCATCCAAAGCACAGAACTAGAGCTAGCATTCAATGCAGAGTTAGAGCTAGCATCCAATGCTCAGAGTTAGAGCTAGCATCCAAAGCACAGAGTGAGCATTTAAAGCACAGAGCTAGAGCTAGCATCCAAGGCACAGAGCTAGAGCTAGCATCCAATGCTCAGAGTAGAGCTAGCATCCAATGCACAGAGCTAGAGCTAGCATCCAAAGCACAGAGCTAGAGCTAGCATCCAATGCACAGAGCTAGAGCTAGCATCCAATGCACAGAACTAGAGCTAGCATCCAATGCACACAGCTAGAGCTAGCATCCAATGCTCAGAGTTAGAGCTAGCATCCAAAGCACAGAGTGAGCATTTAAAGCACAGAGCTAGAGCAAACATACAATGCAGAGTTAGAGCTAGCATCCAATGCTCAGAGTTAGAGCTAGCATCCAAAGCACAGAGTGAGCATTTAAAGCACAGAGCTAGAGCTAGCATCCAATGCAGAGTTAGAGCTAGCATCCAAAGCACAGAGTGAGCATTTAAAGCACAGAGCTAGAGCTAACATACAATGCAGAGCTAGAGCTAGCATCCAAGGCACAGAGCTAGAGCTCGCATCCACAGCACAGAGCTAGCGCTAGCATTCAATACAGGGCTAGAGCTAGCATCCAAGGCACAGAGCTAGAGATAGCATTCACAGGACAGAGCTAGAGATAGCTTCCAATGCACAGAGCTAGAGATTCCTTCCAATGCAAAGAAAAAGAGCTAGCATACAATGCACAGAGCTAGAGCTAGCATTCAAAAGAGCATCCAATGCACAGGGCTAGCATTCAAAGCACAGAGCTAGCATCCAATTCACAGAGCTAGAGCTAAAATCCAAATCACTGAGCTGGAGCTAGCATCCAATGCACAGAGCTAGGATCCAAAGCACAGAGCTAGAGCTAGCATCCAGTGCACAGAGCTAGAGCTAGCATCCAGAGCTAGAGCTAGCATCCAGTGCACAGAGCTAGAGCTAGCATCCAAAGCACAGAGCTAGAGCTAGAGCTAGCATCCAGTGCACAGAGCTAGAGCTAGCATCCAGTGCACAGAGCTAGAGCTAGCATCCAATGCACAGAGCTAGAGCTAACATCGAAAAGCACAGAGGTAGCATCCAATGCACAGAGCTAGGATCCAAAGCACAGAGCTAGAGCTAGCATCCAGTGCACAGAGCTAGAGCTAGCATCCAAAGCACAGAGCTAGAGCTAGCATCCAGTGCACAGAGCTAGAGCTAGCATCCAAAGCACAGAGCTAGAGCTAGCATCCAGTGCACAGAGCTAGCATCCAAAGCTCAGAGTAGAGCTAGCATCCAATGCACAGAGCTAGAGCTAGCATCCAAAGCACAGAGCTAGAGCTAGCATCCAATGCACAGAGCTAGAGCTAGCATCCAGTGCACAGAGCTAGAGCTAGCATCCAATGCACAGAGCTAGAGCTACCGTCTAACGCACAGAGCTAGAGCTAGCATCCAATGCTCAGAGTAGAGCTAGCATCCAATGCACAGAGCTAGAGCTAGCATCCAGTGCACAGAGCTAGATCTAGCATCCAGTGCACAGAGCTAGAGCTAGCATCCAAAGCATAGAGCTAGAACTAGCATCCAAAGCACAGAGCTAGCATCCAATGGCGAGAGCTAGAGATAGAATCCCATGCACAGACCTAGAGTTAGCATCCCAAGAACAGAAATAGCATCCAATGCACAGAGCTAGAGCTAGAGCTAGCATCCAGTGCACAGAGCTAGAGCTAGCATCCAAAGCTCAGAGTAGAGCTAGCATCTAATGCACAGAGCTAGAGCTAGCATCCAAAGCACAGAGCTAGAGCTAGCATCCAATGCACAGAGCTAGAGCTAGCATCCAGTGCACAGAGCTAGAGCTAGCATCCAATGCACAGAGCTAGAGCTACCGTCTAACGCACAGAGCTAGAGCTAGCATCCAATGCTCAGAGTAGAGCTAGCATCCAATGCACAGAGCTAGAGCTAGCATCCAGTGCACAGAGCTAGACCTAGCATCCAATGCTCAGAGCTAGAGCTAGCATCCAAAGCATAGAGCTAGAACTAGCATCCAAAGCACAGAGCTAACATCCAATGGCGAGAGCTAGAGATAGAATCCCATGCACAGACCTAGAGTTAGCATCCCAAGAACAGAAATAGCATCCAATGCACAGAGCTAGAGCTAGCATCCAAAGCACAGAACTAGATCTAGCATCCAATGCACAGAGCTAGAGCTAGCATCCAAAGCACAGAACTAGAGCTAGCATCCAATGCACAGAGCTAGAGCTAGCATCCAAAGCACAGAACTAGATCTAGCAACCAAAGCACAGAGCTAACATCCAATGCACAGAGCTGGAGCTAGCATCCAAAGCACAGAACTAGAGCTAGCATCTAAAGCACAGAGCTAGGGTCCAATGCACAGAGCTAGAGCTATCATCCAATGCACAGAGCTAGAGCTACCGTCGAACGCACTGAGCTAGAGCTAGCATCCAGTGCACAAAGATAGAGCTAGCATCCAATGCACAGAACTAGATCTAGCAACCAAAGCACAGAGCTAACATCCAATGCACATAGCTGGGGCTAGCACAGAATGCAAATGCTACTTACCAGTATGCATCTGTTCTTGGCATGTAGGGCTGCTGACATTCATATCTGTGCATAGATCGCCGCCTAGTGTTGGGTCCGGATGATTGCACATTGTTGTCCTGGAAGAGTCTTCGAAGTATCACGAGATAGGTGGCTCCTCCCATGGACTACAGTGCGCATGGGCATCGCCTCCATCCCCAGATTGTTTTTAGCCATTGTGGCCGAGATGGAGTGAACTATGTGAGTGATGACCATGCTATGAGCATATATATGAATACTGCAGCTGCTACAGGCGCCGGGGAGGAGGGCGGGCGATATGAATGTCAGCAGCCCTACATGCCAAGAACAGATGCATACTGGTAAGTAGCATATGCAGTTCGAGGCATGTGAGCTGCTGAATTCATATCTGTGCATAGAATACATAGCAGTCCTCCTATTATTGGCGGCCGCCCGTGCCAGCTGCAGCAGTTTGGAAAAGTGTTTTGAGAACAGCCTGACCAACAGCTGCCTGCTGTTTAGAGTGCACGTCTACACAGTAATGTTTAGTAAATGTATGTGTGGTAGACCATGTGGCTGCTCTACATATATCCTCTAAGGGAATGTTCCCAAGACAAGCCATAGAGGCCCCCAACTTTCTGGTGGAGTGGGCTCTTGGTGGAATTGTCAGAGTGCGTTTAGCCTTAGCGTAACAGATCTGAATACATGTCACGATCCACCTAGCGATACCAGCCTTGGAAATAGCGTTACCCTTGTGGTGTGATGCAAAGGCAACGAAAAGCTGATTAGTTTTTCGAAAATCCTTTGTCCTGTCAATGTAGTACATTAGGGCTCTTTTAACGTCAAGGGTGTGGAGCATCCGCTCCGCCAGCGACTCAGGGTTTTGAAAAAACACTGGCAACTCAATTGTCTGGTTCATGTGGAATTGAGATACAACCTTGGGTAGAAATTTAGGGTTAGTGCGGAGCACCACCCTGTTAGCATGGACTTGGAAAAAAGGTTCTTGGATGGTGAGGGCCTGCAACTCACTAACCCTCCGTAGCGATGTAATTGCTACTTAGAAAGCCACTTCCCAAGTCAGAAACTGAAGCTCACAAGAGTGTAGTGGCTCGAAAGGAGGACCCATCAGCCTTGTAAGAACCACATTGAGGTTCCATTCTGGAGCTGGTGGTGTCCGTGGTGGAATGACCCTTTTGAGTCCTTCCAGAAATGCCTTGATAGCAGGAACCTTGAAAAGTGAAAGGTGTTGCCTATTCTGGAGGTACGCGGCCATCGCAGACAGGTGAATGCGGATGGAAGAATACGCCAAATTGCATTGGTACAGATGGAACAGGTAACATATGATGTTCTGAATGGAAGCATCCAGCGGGTTAATGTTGTGGTTTGCACAATAAATGACAAACCGCTTCCATTTAGCCGCATAACATGCTCTAGTAGTGGGCTTTCTTGCCTCCCGAATGATATCCATGCAATCGGGGGGAAGATTGAGTTAGCCAAACTCTAGGACTTCAGGAGCCAGATCGCCAAGTTGAGCTGTTGCGGATCTGGGTGCTGAATGTCGCCATGGCTCTGTGTCAGAAGACTGGGTGTGAGATGAAGCCTTTGATGCGGTACCACGGAAAGTTCAAGAAACGTGGTGTACCATGTTTGGCGAGTCCACGTTGGAGCAACCAGGATGAGAGTCATCGAGTGCTGCCTGAGCTTGCGTGCCACCAGCGGTATCAGAGGTGCTGGGGGAAAAGCGTACGCAAATCTGCCTGACCAGTTCATCCATATCGCATTGCCCTGCGATTGCGGGTGTGGGAACCTGGCGGCGAAGCTTTGGCATTTTGCGTTCTCCTTTGTGGCGAACAGGTCTATCTCTGGATGACCCCACTTTTGGAAGTACGGTTGGAGTACAGATGGATGTATCTCCCACTCGTGCATTTGGTGGCTGTGCCTGCTGAGTAGGTCCGCCATCTGATTGTCTTTGCCTGGGAGATGTTCTGCCATCAGAAAAATGTTCCTTTGAATGGCCCACTTCCACATGCTCTGAGCCAGATGAGACAGCTGCGGAGAGTGTGTGCCCCCCTGTTTCTGAATGTAGTACATGGCCGTCATGTTGTCCGTCCGGATCAACACGACCTTGTTGCACAGATGTACTTTGAATGCCTTTAAGGCCATGAAGATTGCCATCAGTTCCAATACGTTGATGTGCATCTTCCTTTGCTGTAGTGTCCAAAGTCCCTGCACTGTGTAGTGGAGTACATGCGCTCCCCATCCCTGGAGAGAAGCGTCCGTCGTCAGGATAATCTGTGGCACAGGCTCCTGGAACGGTAGGCCCTTGCAAAGGTTTTGTGGATTCCACCAATGCAGAGAGTTGTACGCCCGACCGCTCACCAACACTAGGTCTGTTAGTTGCCCGTGAGCCTGAGTCCACTGACGTGGTAGGCACTCCTGAAGCGGACGCATATGTAACCTCGCGTGCGGGACAATGGAGATGCAGGAGGCCATCATGCCTATCAACTGCATGAACACCTTCGCTGGAAGCGAGTGCTGAGGTCTGAATCGTTGGATCAGCGTCTGAATACTGGCGACCCTCACTGAATTGGGCTGTGCAGTGGCAGCCAGAGTGTTTATTGTCGCGCCCAGATACTGCCGTATGTGGGCGGGCTGGAGATGGGATTTCGGGTAATTTAGTGAGAATCCCAGATCGTGCAGGAGATGAATGGTGCGGGACAGGTGGTCGGCGCACTGTTGTTCCGACTTTGCCTGAATGAGCCAGTCGTCCAGGTAGGGGTAGACGTGGATGTTTTGACGTCTTAGATGCGCCGCCACAGTCGCCAGGCACTTTGTAAAGACCCTGGGCGCTGTGGTGACCCCGAAAGGCAGAACCCTGAACTGGTAGTGCTGGTCTTGAATTGTGAACCTGAGGTACTTCCTGTGTGAAGGATGCAGGGGAATGTGAAAGTATGCATCCTTGAGATCCAGAGTAGCCAGGAAGTCCCCATGCCGAAGCAGAGGGAGAACCTGCTGCAGCGTGAGCATATGGAAATGTTCTGACAGAATGTACCAGTTGAGTGGCCTGAGGTCCAGGATGGGCCTGAGGGATCCGTCCTTTTTGGGGATCAGAAAGTACAGAGAGTAAACCCCTGTTCCCCTTTCTTGCAGTGGAACGAGCTCTATTGCCCCTTTTTGCAGCATGACTTGTACCTCCTGCTGCAACAAGTGCAAGTGCTCGCCAGACATAGGACGGGTTCTTGGAGGTATGTTTGGTGGAGTGGAAGTGAGTTCCAGACAGTAACCATATTGGATAAGAGATTTGACCCACCTGTCCGTGGTGATGGATTTCCACGCGGGCAGGAACTGCTGGAGTCTCCCCCCGACTGGTGTTGTGTGGTCGGGGGGCAGTGACAAGGCGTCACTGTTTGTTGGCGGTGGAGGACCTGGAGCTGTTATTTCCACGTCCTCTGCCTTTGACATTGTTGCCCCGGTAACCACCTCTACCCTTGTTGGTGTATGAGGTCTGGGTGTTGCTTTTATAGTATGGCGTGGATTGTGATGCCTGACCCCTTGAGGTGCCTCTGTTATTGGAGCGGCGAAAGGAACCACCCCGAAACTGCTGGGACTGCAGGGCCCCCATAGACTTAGCAGTGTCAGTGTCTTTCTTCATTTTTTCAAGGGTTGCATCCACTTCAGGCCCAAACAGGTGGTCTGGATTAACTGTTTGGTTTAAGATGGTTGTCTGTATGTCTGGTTTAAAGCCTGATATCCTAAGCCAAGCATGCCTACGCAGTAGCACGCTAGTGTTTATAGCCCTGGAGGCGGTATCAGCCACGTCCAGTGCGCACTTAATGGAAGCGTTGGTGATAAGCTTCCCCTCCTGAATTAATATTTCAGCTCCCTCTTTGTACTGATCAGGTAAGTGCTGGAGAAGTGTTTCTAGGGTGTCATAGTGTGCCCTATCGTAGCGTGCAAGTAGGGCTTGCGTGTTTGAAATGCGCCAAATATTAGCTGCCTGCGCAGCAATACGTTTCCCTGAGGCCTCAAAGATCTTCGATTCTTTGTCCGGGGGAGGAGCATGACCCGTGGTCTGCGAGTTTGCCCGCTTGCGTGCGTTGGATACAACCAAAGAGTCCAGTGGCAAGTGTCCTTTGATGTACGTAGGATCAGTGGGCGCTGCCTTGTATTTTTTGTCAATCCGAGGATTGATGACTCTCGCCCGGGTGGGCTCCTTGAAAACCTCTGGCGCGTGCTTTAGCACTCCTTTGAGCATGGGCAATGTCTTGACAGTCTTTTCAGCCACCGAGAAAGTGTCAAACAGAAAATGGACATCCACTGGGTCCGCATGGAGGTCGACATCGTGATTGGCCGCAGCTCTCTCAATTAGAGCGTTGAAGGCCGCAGAGTCCTCTGTTGGGGAAGTTTTTGCAGCAAACAGCTGTGGCTCCTGTCCTGACTGAGGGTCCTCAGGGTCGCCTCCAGCAGACCATGGCTCATTGACCTCCTCTGGATCCGAGTACGCTGGATAATTGTACTCCTCCTCCTCGTCTCCGTCACCCTCCCCAGCGTTAGAGTGAGTGGGTGAGAGTTCGAGGCCTTGTGGGGATGCAGGCTCCATAGGGGCAGAAGTACCCGCAGAGTCCAACTTCTTTTTGAGTGGAATACGAAAATGTTCCAACACTGGCTCCTGTGTGATCTTCCTTTTAAGGAGAGAGAGTTTGCCTGTGTTGGCGTCGATGACAACCTCTCGACGCTCTTCGTCAGCGAGTGGCTGGAGCCGAGGCTTCGGCACCACCAGAGATGCTTTTGGCGCGGAAACCAGCTTCGAGGGCGCCCCAGCCCCATGTTTCGGAGCGAAAGCCTTCGTCGTCGTCTTTGGCGGCAGCGTGAAGTGGATCGGCATCTGCGCCTTCGCCGGTTTATGTGGAGGCTTCGGCGCCACATCCTTCGGTTCGGGAGCCGCTGCACCCTTCCGAATGCGTTGAAGGGACTCCGTGACCGTGTCGAGCGAGTCCTCCGAGTCCTGATCCGGGTCGGTGTTCAAAGGCCCGGTCTTCGGAGCCGACACATCACCGCCCTTGGCTTTGTCGACCGGGATCGGCGCAGCTAGAGCTTTGGGGTCGTCCTGACGCTTCTTTGAGGCTTTTTTGAGGGTCATCAACCTTCTTGGCGTCGACGCGGCCCTTCAGCGCGTCGACCATCTTCGGTGCCGACACAGCCGCGTCGGGTGTCTTCGCCTTCGACACCGGTGTCTTCGGGTCGGCCATCTTGGCGTGGCTCTTGATCTCGGCGGCCATTTTGGACTTCTTCGGCGCCGAGGCCTCTGGAGCCTTTGGTCCCACCAGTGCGACTTTCACTTTCGGTTTCGATACGGATGGTGCGGATCCTGATGGCTTCACTTTCGGTTTCTGTACCGGGAGTGGCGCATCCGTAATGTCCGTGGCCGGGCCCAGAGGCGGGGCCGTGGGACGAGTATTGAGGTCTTGGGTAAGGCCCGAAGGCGATCCCTCGACCTGGGCCTTATGCTGGGTTTCGGCCCCAGAGTCAATATGAGGATGCTCCTCTTCCGAGCTATCCTCCACGGTGGCAATGGCCCCGTCGTCGTCCCCTACCTCCTCGACGACTTCCTCGAACTCCTCATCTTCCGCGTCGTAGTTCTCATCGTCCGACGCCGGCTCAGAGTCCGAAACTTGTAGGACGGTGTCGTCTCCAACTTCTTCTTCAAAGATGTTGTCTGGAGGGGGCGCCGATAACTGGGCCTGCAGTCTCGCGGCCCGACGTAGCTTGAGAGTCTTCTTCGACCGGAACTTGGAGCATGCCATACACCTGGCCTCGTCGTGGTCTGGCGACAAGCATCTGTTGCACACTGGGTGCACGTCGAGGTGCGAAAACTTAGAGGTACACACCGGGCACCTCTTAAACGGAGTTCGTTCCATGTTGAAGTCTTCTGGAGCGTCGTGTAGGCCCGTCCGCGCCGACAGCACGCGGAGGGGCAGCAAGTGTTCGGAGCCGATAAATAAGCCAACCCGAACGATGGACAATACCGACGCGAGTCCTAAAGACCTTTTGGTCTCAAGTTAGGAAAGTTAAACAACTATCGATTCCGACAGAGGGAACCGAAACACATCCGAACCCAATGGCGGAAAAAAACAATCTGGGGATGGAGGCGATGCCCAAGCGCACTGTAGTCCAGGGGAGGAGCCACCTATCTCGTGATACTTCGAAGACTCTTCCAGGACAACAATGTGCAATCATCCGGACCCAACACTAGGCGGCGATATATGCACAGATATGAATTCAGCAGCCCACATGCCTCGAACCTACAGCTAGCATCTAAAGCACGGAGCTAGAGCTAAAATCCAAATCACTGAGCTGGAGCTAGCATCCAATGCACAGAGCTAGAGCTAACATCGAAAAGCACAGAGGTAGCATTCAGAGCACGGAGTTAGCATCCAATGCACAGAGCTAGGATCCAAAGCACAGAGCTAGAGCTAGCATCCAATGCTCGGAGTAGAGCTAGCATCCAATGCACAGAGCTGGAGCTAGCATCCAATGCACAGAGCTAGAGCTAACATCGAAAAGCACAGAAGTAGCATTCAGTGCACAGAGCTAGCATCCAATGCACAGAGCTAGGATCCAAAGCACAGAGCTAGAGCTAGCATCCAATGCTCGGAGTAGAGCTAGCATCCAAGGCACAGAGCTGGAGCTAGCATCCAAAGCATAGAGCTAGAGCTACCGTCGAACGCACTGAGCTAGAGCTAGCATCCACTGCACAGAACTAGAACTAGCATCCAAAGCACAGAGCTAGCATCCAATGGCGAGAGCTAGAGATAGAATCCCATGCACAGACCTAGAGTTAGCATCCCAAGCACAGAGACAGCATCCAATGCACAGAGCTAGAGCTAGCATCCAAAGCACAGAACTAGATCTAGCAACCAAAGCACAGAGCTAGCATCCAAAGCACAGAACTAGAGCTAGCATCCAATGCACAGAGCTAGAGCTAACATCGAAAAGCACAGAGGTAGCATTCAGAGCACAGAGCTAGCATCCAATGCACAGAGCTAGGATCCAAAGCACAGAGCTAGAGCTAGCATCCAATGCTCGGAGTAGAGCTAGCATCCAATGCACAGAGCTAGAGCTAGCATCTAAAGCACAGAGCTAGAGCTAAAATCCAAATCACAGAGCTGGAGCTAGCATCCAATGCACAGAGCTAGAGCTAACATCGAAAAGCACAGAGGTAGCATTCAGAGCACAGAGATAGCATCCAATGCACAGAGCTAGGATCCAAAGCACAGAGCTAGAGCTAGCATCCAATGCTCGGAGTAGAGCTAGCATCCAATGCACAGAGCTAGAGCTAGCATCTAAAGCACAGAGCTAGAGCTAGCATCCAGTGCACAGAGCAAGAGCTAGCATCCAACGCACAGAGCTAGACCTAGTATCCAGTGCACAGAGCTAGAGCTACCGTCCAACGCACAGAGCTAGAGCTAGTATCCAAGGCACAGAGCTAGAGCTAGCATCCACAGCATAGAGCTAGAGCTAGCATCCAAGGCACAGAGCTAGAGCTAGCATTCAAAGCATTTAGCAGGAGCTAGCATCCAAGGCACAGAACTAGAACTAGCATCCAAAGCACAGAGCTAGCATCCAATGGCGAGAGCTAGAGCTAGCATCCAATGCACAGACCTAGAGCTAGCATCCAAAGCACAGAGCTAGAAGTAGCATCCAATGCACACAGCTAGAGCTAGCATCCAAAGCACAGTGCTAGAGCTAGCATCCAATGCACAGTGCTAGAGCTAGCATCCAATACACAGTGCTAGAGCTAGCATCCAATGCACAGAGCTAGAGCTAGTATCCAAGGCACAGAGCTAGAGCTAGCATCCACAGCATAGAGCTAGAGCTAGCATCCAAGGCACAGAGCTAGAGCTAGCATTCAAAGCATTTAGCAGGAGCTAGCATCCAAGGCACAGTACTAGAGCTAGCATCCAAGGCACAGTACTAGAGCTAGCATCCAAAGCATAGAGCTAGCATCCAAGGCACAGAGCTAGCATCCAAAGCATAGAACTAGAGCTAGCATCCACTGCACAGAACTAGAGCTAGCATCCAGTGCACAGAGGTAGCATCCAATGGCGAGAGCTAGAGATAGAATCCCATGCAGAGACCTAGAGTTAGCATCCCAAGCACAGAGCTAGCATCCAATGCACAGAGCTAGAGCTAGCATCCAAAGCACAGAACTAGATCTAGCAACCAAAACACAGAGCTAACATCCAATGCACAGAGCTGGAGCTAGCATCCAAAGCACAGAACTAGAGCTAGCATCTAAAGCACAGAGCTAGGGTCCAATGCACAGAGCTAGAGCTATCATCCAATGCACAGAGCTAGAGCTAGCATCCAGTGCACAAAGATAGAGCTAGCATTCAATGCACAGAGCTAGCATCCAATGCACTGAGCTGGTGCTAGCATCCAATGCTCAGAGTTAGAGCTAGCATCCAAAGCACAGAACTAGAGCTTGCATCCAAAGCACAGAGCGAGCATCCAATGCACAGTGCTAGAGCTAGCATCCAAAGCACAGAGCGAGCATCCAATGCACACTGCTAGAGCTAGCATCCAATGCACAGAGCTAGAGCTAGCATCCAATGCACAGAGCTAGAGCTAGCATCCAACACACAGAGCTGGAGCTAGCATCCAATGCACAGAGCTAGCGCTAGCATCCAATGCTCAGAGCTAGAGCTAGCATCTAATGCACAAAGCTAGAGCTAGCATCCAATGCTCAGAGCTAGAGCTAGCATCTAATGCAGAGCTAGAGCTAGCATCCAAAGCACGGAGCTAGCATCCAATGCACAGAGCTAGAGATACTTTCCAATGCACAGAGATAGAGCTAACATCCAATACACAGTGCTAGAGCTAGCATTCAGTGCACAGAGTTAGAGCTAGCATCCAATGCACATCCAATGCTCAGAGTAAGAGCTGGCATCCAAAGCACAAAACTAGAGCTAGCATTCAATGCAGCGCTAGAGCTAGCATCAATAGCATGAAGCTAGCATCCAATGAATAGAGCTAGAGATATCATTGAATGAACAGAGCTAGAGTTAGCATCCAATGCACAGAGCTAGAGCTATCATCCACAGCACAGAGCTAGAGCTAGCATCCAGTGCACAGAGCTAGCATCCAACGCACAGAGCTGGAGCTAGCATCCAGTGCACAGAGCTAGAGCTATCATCCAACGCACAGAGCTAGAGCTAGCATCCAAAGCACAGACCTAGAGCTAGCATCCAAAGCACAGAGCTAGAAGTAGCATCCAATGCACACAGCTAGAGCTAGCATCCAAAGCACAGAGCTAGAAGTAGCATCCAATGCACAGAGCTAGAGCTAGCATCCAATGCTCAGAGCTAGAGCTAGCATCTAATGCAGAGCTAGAGCTAGCATTCAAAGCACAGAGCTAACATTTAAAGCAGAGCTAGAGCTTGTATCCAATACACAAAGCTAGAGATACCTTCCAATGCACAGAGATAGAGCTAACATCCAATGCACAGTGCTAGAGCTAGCATTCAGTGCACAGAGTTAGAGCTAGCATCCAAAGCACAGAGCTAGCATCCAATGCACAGTGCTAGAGCTAGCATCCAATGCACAGAGCAAGAGCTAGCATCCAAGGCATAGAGCTAGAGCTAGCATCCACAGCATAGAGCTAGAGCTAGCAGCCAAGGCACAGAGCTAGAGCTAGCACCCAAAGCATAGAGCTAGAGCTAGCATCCAAGGCACAGTGCTAGAGCTAGCATCCAAAGCATAGAGCTAGAGCTAGCATCCAAGGCACAGAGCTAGAGCTAGCATCCAAAGCATAGAGCTAGAGCTAGCATCCAAAGCATAGAGCTAGAGCTAGCATCCAAAGCATAGAGCTAGAGCTAGCATCCAATGCACAGAACTAGAGCTAGCATCCAAAACACAGATCTAGCATCCAATGCACAGAACTAGAGCTAGCATCCAAAGCACAGAACTAGAGCTAGCATCCAAAGCACAGAGCTAGCATTCAATGCACAGAGCTGGAGCTAGCATCCAATGCACAGAGTAGAGCTAGCATCCAATGCACAGAGCTAGAGCTAGTATCCAATGCACAGAGCTAGCATTCAAAGCACAGAGCTGGCATCCAAGGCACACAGCTGGAGCTAACATCCAGTGCACAGAGCTAGAGCTAGCACCCATAGCACAGAGCTAAAGAACGCATCCAATGCAGAGCTAAAGCTAGCATCCAAAGCACAGAGCGAGCATTTGAAGCACAGAGCTAGCATCCAATTTACAGAGCTACAGCTAGCATCCAATGCAGAGCTAGAGCTAGTATCCAATGCAGAGCTACAGCTAGCATCAATGCACAGAACTAACGCTAGCATGCAATGCACAGAGGTAAAGTTAGTATTCGAAAGAGCTAGCATCCAATTTACAGAGCTACAGCTAGCATCCAATGCAGAGCTAGAGCTAGTATCCAATGCAGAGCTACAGCTAGCATCAATGCACAGAACTAACGCTAGCATCCAATGCACAGAGGTAAAGTTAGTATTCGAAAGAGCTAGCATCTGATGAACAGAGAAAGAGCTAGCATCCAATGCAGAGTTAGAGCTACTATTCAAGGCACAGAGATAGAGCTAGCATCCAAAGCACAGAGCTAGAGCTAGTATCCAATGCACAGAGCTAGAGCTAGCATCCTGTGCACAGAGCTAGAGCTAGCATCCAATGCTCAGAGTAGGGCTAGCATCCAATGCACAGAACTAGAGCTAGCATCCAAGGCACAGAGCTAGAGCTATCATCCAATGCTCAGAGTAGAGCTAGCATCCAGTGCACAGAGCTAGAGCTAGCATTCAAAGCACAGAGATAGAGCTAGCTTCCAATGCACAGAGCTAGAGCTAGCATTCAATGCAGAGTTAGAGCTAGCATCCAATGCACAGAGCTAGAGCTAGCATCCAATGCTCAGAGTAGAGCTAGCATCCAATGCACAGAGCTAGAGCTAGTATCCAATGCACAGAGCTAGAGATAGCATCCAGTGCACAGAACTAGAGCTATCATCCAATGCTCAGAGTAGAGCTAGCATGCAATGCGCAGTGCTAGAGCTAGCATCCAATGCACAGAGCTAGAGCTAGTATCCAATGCTCAGAGTAGAGCTAGCATCCAATGCTCAGAGTAGAGCTAGCATCCAATGCTCAGAGTAGAGCTAGCATCCAATGCACATAACTAGAGCTAGCATCCAAGGCACAAAGCTAGAGCTATCATCCAATGCACAGAGCTAGAGCTAGCATCCAATGCTCAGAGTAGAGCTAGCATCCAATGCACAGAGCTAGAGCTAGTATCCAATGCACAGAGCTAGCATTCAAAGCACAGAGCTGGCATCCAAGGCACACAGCTGGAGCTAACATCCAGTGCACAGAGCTAGAGCTAGCACCCATAGCACAGAGCTAAAGAACGCATCCAATGCAGAGCTAAAGCTAGCATCCAAAGCACAGAGCGAGCATTTGAAGCACAGAGCTAGCATCCAATTTACAGAGCTACAGCTAGCATCCAATGCAGAGCTAGAGCTAGTATCCAATGCAGAGCTACAGCTAGCATCAATGCACAGAACTAACGCTAGCATCCAATGCACAGAGGTAAAGTTAGTATTCGAAAGAGCTAGCATCCAATTTACAGAGCTACAGCTAGCATCCAATGCAGAGCTAGAGCTAGTATCCAATGCAGAGCTACAGCTAGCATCAATGCACAGAACTAACGCTAGCATCCAATGCACAGAGGTAAAGTTAGTATTCGAAAGAGCTAGCATCTGATGAACAGAGAAAGAGCTAGCATCCAATGCAGAGTTAGAGCTACCATTCAAGGCACAGAGATAGAGCTAGCATCCAAAGCACAGAGCTAGAGCTAGTATCCAATGCACAGAACTAGAGCTAGCATCCTGTGCACAGAGCTAGAGCTAGCATCCAATGCTCAGAGTAGGGCTAACATCCAATGCACAGAACTAGAGCTAGCATCCAAGGCACAGAGCTAGAGCTATCATCCAATGCTCAGAGTAGAGCTAGCATCCAGTGCACAGAGCTAGAGCTAGCATTCAAAGCACAGAGATAGAGCTAGCTTCCAATGCACAGAGCTAGAGCTAGCATTCAATGCAGAGTTAGAGCTAGCATCCAATGCACAGAGCTAGAGCTAGCATCCAATGCTCAGAGTAGAGCTAGCATCCAATGCACAGAGCTAGAGCTAGTATCCAATGCACAGAGCTAGAGCTAGCATCCAGTGCACAGAACTAGAGCTATCATCCAATGCTCAGAGTAGAGCTAGCATGCAATGCACAGTGCTAGAGCTAGCATCCAATGCACAGAGCTAGAGCTAGTATCCAAGGCACAGAGCTAGAGCTATCATCCAATGCTCAGAGTAGAGCTAGCATCCAATGCTCAGAGTAGAGCTAGCATCCAATGCACATAACTAGAGCTAGCATCCAAGGCACAAAGCTAGAGCTATCATCCAATGCTCAGAGTAGAGCTAGCATCCAATGCTCAGAGTAGAGCTAGCATCCAATGCTCAGAGTAGAGCTAGCATCCAACACACAGAGCTAGAGCTAGCTTCCAATGCACAGAGCTAGAGCTAGCATTCAATGCAGAGTAGAGCTAGCATCCAATGCTCAGAGTAGAGCTAGCATCCAATGCTCAGAACTAGAGCTAGCATCCAATGCACAGAACTAGAGCTAGCATTCAATGCAGAGTTAGAGCTAGCATCCAATGCTCAGAGTTAGAGCTAGCATCCAAAAGCACAGAGTGAGCATTTAAAGCACAGAGCTAGAGCTAGCATCCAATGCAGAGTTAGAGCTAGCATCCAAAGCACAGAGTGAGCATTTAAAGCACAGAGCTAGAGCTAGCATCCAATGCAGAGCTAGAGCTAGCATCCAAGGCACAGAGCTAGAGCTAGCATCCAATGCACACAGCTAGAGCTAGCATCCAATGCACAGAGCTAGAGCTAGCATCCAAAGCACAGAGCTAGAGCTAGCATCCAATGCACAGAGCTAGAGCTAGCATTAAATGCAGAGTTAGAGCTAGCATCCAATGCTCAGAGTTAGAGCTAGCATCCAAAGCACAGAGTGAGCATTTAAAGCACAGAGCTAGAGCTAGCATCCAATGCAGAGTTAGAGCTAGCATCCAATGCTCAGAGTTAGAGCTAGCATCCAAAGCACAGAGTGAGCATTTAAAGCACAGAGCTAGAGCTAGCATCCAATGCAGTTAGAGCTAGCATCCAAAGCACAGAGTGAGCATTTAAAGCACAGAGCTAGAGCTAGCATCCAATGCAGAGCTAGAGCTAGCATCCAAGGCACACAGCTAGAGCTAGCATCCAATGCACACAGCTAGAGCTAGCATCCAATGCAGAGTTAGAGCTAGCATCCAATGCTCAGAGTTAGAGCTACCATCCAAAGCACAGAGTGAGCATTTAAAGCACAGAGCTAGAGCTAGCATCCAATGCAGAGCTAGAGCTAGCATCCAAGGCACAGAGCTAGAGCTAGCATCCAATGCTCAGAGTAGAGCTAGCATCCAATGCACAGAGCTAGAGCTAGCATCCAATGCACAGAGCTAGAGCTAGCATCCAAAGCACTGAGCTAGAGCTAGCATCCAATGCACAGAGCTAGAGCTAGCATCCAAAGCACAGAGCTAGAGCTAGCATCCAATGCACAGAACTAGAGCTAGCATCCAATGCACAGAGCTAGCATCCAATGCACAGGGCTAGAGCTAGCATCCAATGCAGAGTTAGAGCTAGCATCCAAAGCACAGAGTGAGCATTTAAAGCACAGAGCTAGAGCTAGCATCAAATGCAGAGCTAGAGCTACCATCCAAGGCACAGAGCTAGAGCTAGCATCCAAAGCACAGAGTGAGTATTTAAAGCACAGAGCTAGAGCTAGCATCAAATGCAGAGCTAGAGCTACCATCCAAAGCACAGAGCTAGAGCTAGCATTCAATTCTCAGAGTAGAGCTAGCATACAAAGCACAGAACTAGAGCTAGCATTCAATGCAGAGTTAGAGCTAGCATCCAATGCTCAGAGTTAGAGCTAGCATCCAAAGCACAGAGTGAGCATTTAAAGCACAGAGCTAGAGCTAGCATCAAATGCAGAGCTAGAGCTACCATCCAAAGCACGGAGCTAGAGCTAGCATTCAATGCTCAGAGTAGAGCTAGCATACAAAGCACAGAACTAGAGCTAGCATTCAATGCAGAGTTAGAGCTAGCATCCAATGCTCAGAGTTAGAGCTAGCATCCAAAGCACAGAGTGAGCATTTAAAGCACAGAGCTAGAGCTAACATACAATGCAGAGTTAGAGCTAGCATCCAATGCTCAGAGTTAGAGCTAGCATCCAAAGCACAGAGTGAGCATTTAAAGCACAGAGCTAGAGCTAGCATCCAATGCAGAGTTAGAGCTAGCATCCAAAGCACAGAGTGAGCATTTAAAGCACAGAGCTAGAGCTAGCATCCAATGCAGAGTTAGAGCTAGCATCCAAAGCACAGAGTGAGCATTTAAAGCAGAGAGCTAGAGCTAGCATTCAAGGCACAGAGCTAGAGCTAGCATCCAAGGCACAGAGCTAGAGCTAGCATCCAATGCACACAGCTAGAGCTAGCATCCAATGCACAGAGCTAGAGCTAGCATCCAATGCACAGAGCTGGAGCTAGCATCCAAAGCACAGAGCTAGAGCTAGCATCCAATGCACAGAGCTAGAGCTAGCATCCAATGCACAGAACTAGAGCTAGCATCCAATGCACACAGCTAGAGCTAGCATCCAATGCACAGAGCTAGAGCTAGCATCTAAAGCACAGAGTGAGCATTTAAAGCACAGAGCTAGAGCTAGCATCCAATGCAGAGTTAGAGCTAGCATCCAAGGCACAGAGTGAGCATTTAAAGCACAGAGCTAGAGCAAACATACAATGCAGAGTTAGAGCTAGCATCCAATGCTCAGAGTTAGAGCTAGCATCCAAAGCACAGAGTGAGCATTTAAAGCACAGAGCTAGAGCTAGCATCCAATGCTCAGAGTTAGAGCTAGCATCCAAAGCACAGAGTGAGCATTTAAAGCACAGAGCTAGAGCTAGCATCCAATGCTCAGAGTTAGAGCTACCATCCAAAGCACCGAGTGAGCATTTAAAGCACAGAGCTAGAGCTAGCATCCAATGCAGAGTTAGAGCTAGCATCCAAAGCACAGAGTGAGCATTTAAAGCACAGAGCTAGAGCTAGCATCCAATGCAGAGCTAGAGCTAGCATCCAAGGCACAGAGCTAGAGCTAGCATCCAATGCACACAGCTAGAGCTAGCATCCAATGCACAGAGCTAGAGCTAGCATCCAATGCACAGAGCTAGAGCTAGCATCCAATGCACAGAGCTAGAGCTAGCATTCAATGCAGAGTTAGAGCTATCATCCAATGCTCAGAGCTAGAGCTAGCATCCAATGCTCAGAGTAGAGCTAGCATCCAAAGCACAGAACTAGAGCTAGCATCCAATGCACAGAACTAGAGCTAGCATCCAATGCACAGAGCTAGAGCTAGCATCCAAAGCACAGAGCTAGAGCTAGCATCCAATGCACAGAGCTAGAGCTAGCATTCAATGCAGAGTTAGAGCTAGCATCCAATGCTCAGAGTTAGAGATACCATCCAAAGCACAGAGTGAGCATTTAAAGCACAGAGCTAGAGCTAGCATCCAATGCAGAGTTAGAGCTAGCATCCAAAGCACAGAGTGAGTATTTAAAGCACAGAGCTAGAGCTAGCATCCAATGCAGAGCTAGAGCTAGCATCCAAGGCACACAGCTAGAGCTAGCATCCAATGCAAACAGCTACAGCTATCATCCAATGCACAGAGCTAGAGCTAGCATCCAATGCTCAGAGTAGAGCTAGCATCCAAAGCACAGAACTAGAGCTAGCATCCAATGCACAGAACTAGAGCTAGCATCCAATGCACAGAGCTAGAGCTAGCATCCAAAGCACAGAGCTAGAGCTAGCATCCAATGCTCAGAGTAGAGCTAGCAACCAAAGCACAGAGCTAGAGCTAGCATCCAATGCTCAGAGTTAGAGCTAGCATCCAAAGCACAGAGTGAGCATTTAAAGCACAGAGCTAGAGCTAGCATCCAAAGCACAGAGCTAGAGCTATCATCCAAAGCACAGAGTGAGCATTTAAAGCACAGAGCTAGAGCTAGCATCCAATGCAGAGCTAGAGCTAGCATCCAAGGCACAGAGCTAGAGCTAGCATCCAATGCTCAGAGTAGAGCTAGCATCCAATGCACAGAGCTAGAGCTAGCATTCAATGCAGAGTTAGAGCTAGCATCCAATGCTCAGAGTTAGAGCTACCATCCAAAGCACAGAGTGAGCATTTAAAGCACAGAGCTAGAGCTAGCATCTAATGCAGAGTTAGAGCTAGCATCCAAAGCACAGAGTGAGCATTTAAAGCACAGAGCTAGAGCTAGCATCCAATGCAGAGCTAGAGCTAGCATCCAAGGCACACAGCTAGAGCTAGCATCCAATGCAAACAGCTACAGCTATCATCCAATGCACAGAGCTAGAGCTAGCATCCAATGCACAGAGCTAGAGCTAGCATTCAATGCAGAGTTAGAGCTAGCATCCAATGCTCAGAGTTAGAGCTACCATCCAAAGCACAGAGTGAGCATTTAAAGCACAGAGCTAGAGCTAGCATCCAATGCAGAGCTAGAGCTAGCATCCAAGGCACAGAGCGAGAGCTAGCATCCAAAGCACAGAGTGAGCATTTAAAGCACAGAGCTAGAGCTAGCATCCAATGCAGAGTTAGAGCTAGCATCCAATGCTCAGAGTTAGAGCTAGCATTCAAAGCACAGAGTGAGCATTTAAAGCACAGAGCTAGAGCTAGCACCCAATGCAGAGTTAGAGCTAGCATCCAAAGCACAGAGTGAGCATTTAAAGCACAGAGCTAGTGCTAGCATCCAATGCAGAGCTAGAGCTAGCATCCAAGGCACAGAGCTAGAGCTAGCTTCCAATGCACAGAGCTAGAGCTAGCATCCAATGCACAGAGCTAGAGCTAGCATCCAAGGAACAGAGCTAGAGCTAGCATCCAATGCACAGAGCTAGAGCTAGCATCCAAGGAACAGAACTAGAGCTAGCATCCAATGCACACAGCTAGAGCTAGCATCCAATGCACAGAGCTAGAGCTAGCATCCAATGCACAGAGCTAGAGCTAGCATCCAAAGCACAGAGTGAGCATTTAAAGCACAGAGCTAGAGCTAGCATCCAATGCAGAGCTAGAGCTAGCATCCAAGGCACAGAGCTAGAGCTAGCATCCAAAGCACAGAGTGAGCATTTAAAGCACAGAGCTAGAGCTAGCATCCAATGCAGAGCTAGAGCTAGCATCCAAGGCGCAGAGCTAGAGCTAGCATCCAAAGCACAGAGTGAGCATTTAAAGCACAGAGCTAGAGCTAGCATTCAATGCAGAGTTAGAGCTAGCATTCAATGCTCAGAGTAGAGCTAGCAAACAAAGCACAGAACTAGAGCTAGCATTCAATGCAGAGTTAGAGCTAGCATTCAATGCTCAGAGTAGAGCTAGCATACAAAGCACAGAACTAGAGCTAGCATCCAATGCTCAGAGTTAGAGCTAGCATCCAAAGCACAGAGTGAGCATTTAAAGCACAGAGCTAGAGCTAGCATCCAATGCAGAGTTAGAGCTAGCATCCAAAGCACAGAGTGAGCATTTAAAGCACAGAGCTAGAGCTAGCATCCAATGCAGAGCTAGAGCTAGCATCCAAGGCGCAGAGCTAGAGCTAGCATCCAATGCTCAGAGTAGAGCTAGCATCCAAAGCACAGAACTAGAGCTAGCATTCAATGCAGAGTTAGAGCTAGCATCCAATGCTCAGAGTTAGAGCTAGCATCCAAAGCACAGAGTGAGCATTTAAAGCACAGAGCTAGAGCTAGCATCCAAGGCACAGAGCTAGAGCTAGCATCCAATGCTCAGAGTAGAGCTAGCATCCAATGCACAGAGCTAGAGCTAGCATCCAAAGCACAGAGCTAGAGCTAGCATCCAATGCACAGAGCTAGAGCTAGCATCCAATGCACAGAACTAGAGCTAGCATCCAATGCACACAGCTAGAGCTAGCATCCAATGCTCAGAGTTAGAGCTAGCATCCAAAGCACAGAGTGAGCATTTAAAGCACAGAGCTAGAGCAAACATACAATGCAGAGTTAGAGCTAGCATCCAATGCTCAGAGTTAGAGCTAGCATCCAAAGCACAGAGTGAGCATTTAAAGCACAGAGCTAGAGCTAGCATCCAATGCAGAGTTAGAGCTAGCATCCAAAGCACAGAGTGAGCATTTAAAGCACAGAGCTAGAGCTAACATACAATGCAGAGTTAGAGCTAGCATCCAATGCTCAGAGTTAGAGCTAGCATCCAAAGCACAGAGTGAGCATTTAAAGCACAGAGCCAGAGCTAGCATCCAATGCAGAGTTAGAGCTAGCATCCAAAGCACAGAGTGAGCATTTAAAGCAGAGAGCTAGAGCTAGAGCTAGCATCCAAGGCACAGAGCTAGAGCTAGCATCCAATGCTCAGAGTAGAGCTAGCATCCAATGCACAGAGCTAGAGCTAGCATCCAAAGCACAGAGCTAGAGCTAGCATCCAATGCACAGAGCTAGAGCTAGCATCCAATGCACAGAACTAGAGCTAGCATCCAATGCACACAGCTAGAGCTAGCATCCAATGCTCAGAGTGAGCATTTAAAGCACAGAGCTAGAGCAAACATACAATGCAGAGTTAGAGCTAGCATCCAATGCTCAGAGTTAGAGCTAGCATCCAAAGCACAGAGTGAGCATTTAAAGCACAGAGCTAGAGCTAGCATCCAATGCAGAGTTAGAGCTAGCATCCAAAGCACAGAGTGAGCATTTAAAGCACAGAGCTAGAGCTAGCATCCAATGCAGAGCTAGAGCTAGCATCCAAGGCGCAGAGCTAGAGCTAGCATCCAATGCTCAGAGTAGAGCTAGCATCCAAAGCACAGAACTAGAGCTAGCATTCAATGCAGAGTTAGAGCTAGCATCCAATGCTCAGAGTTAGAGCTAGCATCCAAAGCACAGAGTGAGCATTTAAAGCACAGAGCTAGAGCTAGCATCCAAGGCACAGAGCTAGAGCTAGCATCCAATGCTCAGAGTAGAGCTAGCATCCAATGCACAGAGCTAGAGCTAGCATCCAATGCACAGAGCTAGAGCTAGCATCCAATGCACAGAGCTAGAGCTAGCATCCAATGCACACAGCTAGAGCTAGCATCCAATGCTCAGAGTTAGAGCTAGCATCCAAAGCACAGAGTGAGCATTTAAAGCACAGAGCTAGAGCAAACATACAATGCAGAGTTAGAGCTAGCATCCAATGCTCAGAGTTAGAGCTAGCATCCAAAGCACAGAGTGAGCATTTAAAGCACAGAGCTAGAGCTAGCATCCAATGCAGAGTTAGAGCTAGCATCCAAAGCACAGAGTGAGCATTTAAAGCACAGAGCTAGAGCTAACATACAATGCAGAGTTAGAGCTAGCATCCAATGCTCAGAGTTAGAGCTAGCATCCAAAGCACAGAGTGAGCATTTAAAGCACAGAGCCAGAGCTAGCATCCAATGCAGAGTTAGAGCTAGCATCCAAAGCACAGAGTGAGCATTTAAAGCAGAGAGCTAGAGCTAGCATCCAAGGCACAGAGCTAGAGCTAGCATCCAATGCTCGGAGTAGAGCTAGCATCCAATGCACAGAGCTAGAGCTAGCATCTAAAGCACAGAGCTAGAGCTAGCATCCAATGCACAGAGCTAGAGCTAGCATCCAATGCACAGAACTAGAGCTAGCATCCAATGCACACAGCTGGAGCTAGCATCCAATGCTCAGTGTTAGAGCTAGCATCCAAAGCACAGAGTGAGCATTTAAAGCACAGAGCTAGAGCAAACATACAATGCAGAGTTAGAGCTAGCATCCAATGCTCAGAGTTAGAGCTAGCATCCAAAGCACAGAGTGAGCATTTAAAGCACAGAGCTAGAGCTAGCATCCAATGCAGAGTTAGAGCTAGCATCCAAAGCACAGAGTGAGCATTTAAAGCACAGAGCTAGAGCTAGCATCCAATGCAGAGCTAGAGCTAGCATCCAAGGCACAGAGCTAGAGCTAGCATCCAATGCACAGAGCTAGAGCTAGCATCTAAAGCACAGAGCTAGAGCTAGCATCCAATGCACACAGCTAGAGCTAGCATCCAATGCACAGAGTTAGAGCTAGCATCCAAAGCACAGAGTGAGCATTTAAAGCACAGAGCTAGAGCTAGCATCAAATGCAGAGCTAGAGCTAGCATCCAAGGTTCAGAGCTAGAGCTAGCATCCAACGCACAGAGCTAGAGCTAGCATTCAAAGCACAGAGCTAGAGCTAGCATCCAATGCAGAGATAGAGCTAGCATCCAAAGCACAGAGTGAGCATTTAAAGCACAGAGCTAGAGCTAGCATCCAATGCAGAGCTAGAGCTAGCATCCAAGGCACAGAGCTAGAGCTAGCATCCAATGCACACAGCTAGAGCTAGCATCCAATGCACAGAGCTAGAGCTAGCATCCAATGCAGAGCTAGAGCTAGCATCCAAGGCACAGAGCTAGAGCTAGCATCCAATGCACACAGCTAGAGCTAGCATCCAATGCACAGAGCTAGAGCTAGCATCCAATGCACAGAGCTAGAGCTAGCATTCAATGCAGAGTTAGAGCTAGCATCCAATGCTCAGAGTTAGAGCGACCATCCAAAGCACAGAGTGGGCATTTAAAGCACAGAGCTAGAGCTAGCATCCAATGCAGAGCTAGAGCTAGCATCCAAGGCACAGAGCTAGAGCTAGCATCCAAAGCACAGAGTGAGCATTTAAAGCACAGAGCTAGAGCTAGCATCCAATGCAGAGTTAGAGCTAGCATCCAATGCTCAGAGTTAGAGCTAGCATTCAAAGCACAGAGTGAGCATTTAAAGCACAGAGCTAGAGCTAGCATCCAATGCAGAGTTAGAGCTAGCATCCAAAGCACAGAGTGAGCATTTAAAGCACAGAGCTAGTGCTAGCATCCAATGCAGAGCTAGAGCTAGCATCCAAGGCACAGAGCTAGAGCTAGCATCCAAAGCACAGAGCTAGAGCTAGCATCCAATGCACAGAGCTAGAGCTAGCATCCAATGCACAGAACTAGAGCTAGCATCCAATGCACACAGCTAGAGCTAGCATCCAATGCACAGAGCTAGAGCTAGCATCCAAAGCACAGAGCTAGAGCTAGCATCCAATGCACAGAGCTAGAGCTGGCATTCAATGGAGAGTTAGAGCTAGCATCCAATGCTCAGAGCTAGAGCTAGCATCCAATGCTCAGAGTAGAGCTAGCATCCAAAGCACAGAACTAGAGCTAGCATCCAATGCACAGAACTAGAGCTAGCATTCAATGCAGAGTTAGAGCTAGCATCCAATGCTCAGAGTTAGAGCTAGCATTCAAAGCACAGAGTGAGCATTTAAAGCACAGAGCTATAGCTAGCATCCAATGCAGAGTTAGAGCTAGCATCCAATGCTCAGAGTGAGCATTTAAAGCACAGAGCTATAGCTAGCATTCAATGGAGAGTTAGAGCTAGCATCCAATGCTCAGAGCTAGAGCTAGCATCCAATGCTCAGAGTAGAGCTAGCATCCAAAGCACAGAACTAGAGCTAGCATCCAATGCACAGAACTAGAGCTAGCATCCAATGCAGAGTTAGAGCTAGCATCCAATGCTCAGAGTTAGAGCTAGCATTCAAAGCACAGAGTGAGCATTTAAAGCACAGAGCTAGAGCTAGAATCCGATGCACAGAGCTAGAGCTAGCATTAAATGCACAGAGTTAGAGCTAGCATCCAAAGCACAGAGTGAGCATCCAATGAACAGAACTAGAGCTAGCATCCAATGCACACAGCTAGAGCTAGCATCCAATGCACAGAGCTAGAGCTAGCATCCAATGCACAGAGATAGAGCTAGCATCCAAAGCACAGAGCTAGAGCTAGCATCCAATGCACAGAGTTAGAGCTAGCATCCAAAGCACAGAGTGAGCATTTAAAGCACAGAGCTAGAGCTAGCATCCAAAGCACAGAGCTAGAGCTAGCATCCAAAGCACAGAGTGAGCATTTAAAGCACAGAGCTAGAGCTAGCATCCAATGCAGAGCTAGAGCTAGCATCCAAGGCACAGAGCTAGAGCTAGCATCCAATGCTCAGAGTAGAGCTAGCATCCAAAGCACAGAACTAGAGCTAGCATTCAATGCAGAGTTAGAGCTAGCATCCAATTCTCAGAGTTAGAGCTAGCATCCAAAGCACAGAACTAGAGCTAGCATCCAATGCTCAGAGTAGAGCTAGCATCCAAAGCACAGAACTAGAGCTAGCATCCAATGCACAGAGCTAGAGCTAGCATCCAATGCACAGAACTAGAGCTAGCATCCAATGCACAGAGCTAACATCCAATGCACAGAGCTGGAGCTAGCATCCAAAGCACAGAACTAGAGCTAGCATCTAAAGCACAGAGCTAGGGTCAAATGCACAGAGTTAGAGCTAGCATCCAATGCTCAGAGTAGAGCTAGCATCCAATGCACAGAACTAGAGCTAGCATTCAATGCAGAGTTAGAGCTAGCATCCAATGCTCAGAGTTAGAGCTAGCATCCAAAGCACAGAGTGAGCATTTAAAGCATAGAACTAGAGCTGGTATCCAATGCAGAGTTAGAGCTAGCATCCAATGCTCAGAGTTAGAGCTAGGATCCAAAGCACAGAGTGAGCATTTAAAGCACAGAGCTAGAGCTAGCATCCAATGCAGAGCTAGAGCTAGCATCCAAGGCACAGAGCTAGAGCTAGCATCCAAAGCACAGAGTGAGTATTTAAAGCACAGAGCTAGAGCTAGCATCCAAAGCACAGAGCTAGAGCTAGCATCCAATGCAGAGTTAGAGCTAGCATCCAATGCAGAGCTAGAGCTAGCATCCAATGCAGAGCTAGAGCTAGCATCCAATGCAGAGCTAGAGCTAGCATCCAAAGCAGAGCTAGAGCTAGCATCCAATGCACAGAGCTAGAGGTAGCATCCAAGGCACAGAGTAGAGCTAGCATCCAATGCACAGAGCTAGAGCTAGCATCCAAGGCACAGAGCTAGAGCTACCGTCTAACGCACAGAGCTAGAGCTAGCATCCAATGCTCAGAGTAGAGCTAGCATCCAAAGCACAGAGCTAGAGCTAGCATCCAATGCTCAGAGTTAGAGCTAGCATCCAAAGCACAGAGCTAGAGCTAGCATCCAATGCACAGAGCTAGAGCTAGCATCCAAGGCACAGAGCTAGAGCTACCGTCTAACACACAGAGCTAGAGCTAGCATCCAATGCTCAGAGTAGAGCTAGCATCCAAAGCACAGAGCTAGAGCTAGCATCCAGCTAGCATCCAAGGCACAGAGCTAGAGCTACCGTCTAACGCACAGAGCTAGAGCTAGCATCCAATGCTCAGAGTAGAGCTAGCATCCAAAGCACAGAGCTAGAGCTAGCATCCAATGCAGAGCTAGAGCTAGCATCCAAAGCAGAGCTAGAGCTAGCATCCAATGCACACAGCTAGAGCTAGCATCCAATGCAGAGCTAGAGCTAGCATCCAATGCACAGAGCTAGAGCTGGCATCCAAAGCATAGAGCTAGAGCTACCGTCGAACGCACTGAGCTAGAGCTAGCATCCACTGCACAGAACTAGAGCTAGCATCCAAGAAACAGAGCTAGAGCTAGCATCCAAAGCACAGAGCTAGAGCAAGCATCCAATGCTCAGAGTTAGAGCTAGCATTCAATGCACAGAGCTAGAGCTAGCATCCAAAGCACAGAGCTAGAGCTAGCATCCAATGCTCAGAGTTAGAGCTAGCATTCAATGCACAGAGCTAGAGCTAGCATCCAAAGCACAGAGCTAGAGCTAGCATCCAATGCTCAGAGTTAGAGCTAGCATCCAAAGCACAGAGCTAGAGCTAGCATCCAATGCACAGAGCTAGAGCTAGCATCAAATGCAGAGCTAGAGCTAGCATCCAAGGCACAGAGCTAGAGCTAGCATCCAATGCACAGAGCTAGAGCTAGCATTCAATGCACAGAGCTAGAGCTAGCATCCAATGCACAGAGCTAGAGCTAGCATCCAAAGCACAGAGCTAGAGCTAGCATCCAATGCACAGAGCTAGAGCTAGCATTCAATGCAGAGTTAGAGCTAGCATCCAATGCTCAGAGTTAGAGCTAGCATCCAAAGCACAGAGTGAGCATTTAAAGCACAGAGCTAGAGCTAGCATCCAATGCAGAGTTAGAGCTAGCATCCAAAGCACAGAGTGAGCATTTAAAGCACAGAGCTAGAGCTAGCATCCAATGCAGAGCTAGAGCTAGCATCCAATGCACACAGCTAGAGCTAGCATCCAATGCACAGAGCTAGAGCTAGCATCCAATGCAGAGCTAGAGCTAGCATCCAAGGCACAGAGCTAGAGCTAGCATCCAATGCACACAGCTAGAGCTAGCATTCAATGCAGAGTTAGAGCTAGCATCCAATGCTCAGAGTTAGAGCGACCATCCAAAGCACAGAGTGAGCATTTAAAGCACAGAGCTAGAGCTAGCATCCAATGCAGAGCTAGAGCTAGCATCCAAGGCACAGAGCTAGAGCTAGCATCCAAAGCACAGAGTGAGCATTTAAAGCACAGAGCTAGAGCTAACATACAATGCAGAGTTAGAGCTAGCATCCAATGCTCAGAGTTAGAGCTAGCATCCAAAGCACAGAGTGAGCATTTAAAGCACAGAGCTAGAGCTAGCATCCAATGCAGAGTTAGAGCTAGCATCCAATGCTCAGAGTTAGAGCTAGCATTCAAAGCACAGAGTGAGCATTTAAAGCACAGAGCTAGAGCTAGCATCCAATGCAGAGTTAGAGCTAGCATCCAAAGCACAGAGTGAGCATTTAAAGCACAGAGCTAGAGCTAGCATCCAATGCAGAGCTAGAGCTAGCATCCAAGGCACAGAGCTAGAGCTAGCATCCAAAGCACAGAGTGAGCATTTAAAGCACAGAGCTAGAGCTAGCATCCAATGCAGAGTTAGAGCTAGCATCCAATGCTCAGAGTTAGAGCTAGCATCCAAAGCACAGAGTGAGCATTTAAAGCACAGAGCTAGAGCTAGCATCCAATGCAGAGTTAGAGCTAGCATCCAATGCTCAGAGTTAGAGCTAGCATTCAAAGCACAGAGTGAGCATTTAAAGCACAGAGCTAGTGCTAGCATCCAATGCAGAGCTAGAGCTAGCATCCAAGGCACAGAGCTAGAGCTAGCATCCAATGCTCAGAGTGGAGCTAGGATCCAATGCCGGAGCTAGAGCTAGCATCCAATGCACAGAGCTAGAGCTAGCATCCAATGCACAGAGCTAGAGCTAGCATCCAAAGCACAGAGCTAGAGCTAGCATCCAATGCACAGAGCTAGAGCTAGCATCCAATGCACAGAACTAGAGCTAGCATCCAATGCACACAGCTAGAGCTAGCATCCAATGCACAGAGCTAGAGCTAGCATCCAAAGCACAGAGCTAGAGCTAGCATCCAATGCACAGAGCTAGAGCTGGCATTCAATGGAGAGTTAGAGCTAGCATCCAATGCTCAGAGCTAGAGCTAGCATCCAATGCTCAGAGTAGAGCTAGCATCCAAAGCACAGAACTAGAGCTAGCATCCAATGCACAGAACTAGAGCTAGCATTCAATGCAGAGTTAGAGCTAGCATCCAATGCTCAGAGTTAGAGCTAGCATTCAAAGCACAGAGCTAGAGCTAGCATCCAATGCAGAGCTAGAGCTAGCATCCAATGCTCAGAGTTAGAGCTAGCATTCAAAGCACAGAGCTAGAGCTAGCATCCAATGCAGAGCTAGAGCTAGCATCCAAAGCACAGAGCTAGAGCTAGCATCCAATGCTCAGAGTAGTGCTAGCATCCAATGCACAGAGCTAGAGCTAGAATCCGATGCACAGAGCTAGAGCTAGCATCCAAAGCACAGAGCTAGAGCTAGCATCCAATGCTCAGAGTAGTGCTAGCATCCAATGCACAGAGCTAGAGCTAGCATCCAATGCACAGAGCTAGAGCTAGCATCCAAAGCACAGAGCTAGAGCTAGAATCCGATGCACAGAGCTAGAGCTAGCATCCAATGCACAGAGTTAGAGCTAGCATCCAAAGCACAGAGTGAGCATCCAATGAACAGAACTAGAGCTAGCATCCAATGCACACAGCTAGAGCTAGCATCCAATGCACAGAGCTAGAGCTAGCATCCAATGCACAGAGATAGAGCTAGCATCCAAAGCGCAGAGCTAGAGCTAGCATCCAATGCACAGAGTTAGAGCTAGCATCCAAAGCACAGAGTGAGCATTTAAAGCACAGAGCTAGAGCTAGCATCCAAAGCACAGAGCTAGAGCTAGCATCCAAAGCACAGAGTGAGCATTTAAAGCACAGAGCTAGAGCTAGCATCCAATGCAGAGCTAGAGCTAGCATCCAAGGCACAGAGCTAGAGCTAGCATCCAATGCTCAGAGTAGAGCTAGCATCCAAAGCACAGAACTAGAGCTAGCATTCAATGCAGAGTTAGAGCTAGCATCCAATGCTCAGAGTTAGAGCTAGCATCCAAAGCACAGAACTAGAGCTAGCATCCAATGCTCAGAGTAGAGCTAGCATCCAAAGCACAGAACTAGAGCTAGCATCCAATGCACAGAGCTAGAGCTAGCATCCAATGCACAGAACTAGAGCTAGCATCCAATGCACAGAGCTAACATCCAATGCACAGAGCTGGAGCTAGCATCCAAAGCACAGAACTAGAGCTAGCATCTAAAGCACAGAGCTAGGGTCCAATGCACAGAGTTAGAGCTAGCATCCAATGCTCAGAGTAGAGCTAGCATCCAATGCACAGAACTAGAGCTAGCATTCAATGCAGAGTTAGAGCTAGCATCCAATGCTCAGAGTTAGAGCTAGCATCCAAAGCACAGAGTGAGCATTTAAAGCACAGAACTAGAGCTAGTATCCAATGCAGAGTTAGAGCTAGCATCCAATGCTCAGAGTTAGAGCTAGGATCCAAAGCACAGAGTGAGCATTTAAAGCACAGAGCTAGAGCTAGCATCCAATGCAGAGCTAGAGCTAGCATCCAAGGCACAGAGCTAGAGCTAGCATCCAAAGCACAGAGTGAGTATTTAAAGCACAGAGCTAGAGCTAGCATCCAAAGCAGAGCTAGAGCTAGCATCCAATGCAGAGCTAGAGCTAGCATCCAAAGCAGAGCTAGAGCTAGCATCCAATGCACAGAGCTAGAGGTAGCATCCAAGGCACAGAGTAGAGCTAGCATCCAATGCACAGAGCTAGAGCTAGCATCCAAGGCACAGAGCTAGAGCTACCGTCTAACGCACAGAGCTAGAGCTAGCATCCAATGCTCAGAGTAGAGCTAGCATCCAAAGCACAGAGCTAGAGCTAGCATCCAATGCTCAGAGTTAGAGCTAGCATCCAAAGCACAGAGCTAGAGCTAGCATCCAATGCACAGAGCTAGAGCTAGCATCCAAGGCACAGAGCTAGAGCTACCGTCTAACACACAGAGCTAGAGCTAGCATCCAATGCTCAGAGTAGAGCTAGCATCCAAAGCACAGAGCTAGAGCTAGCATCCAGCTAGCATCCAAGGCACAGAGCTAGAGCTACCGTCTAACGCACAGAGCTAGAGCTAGCATCCAATGCTCAGAGTAGAGCTAGCATCCAAAGCACAGAGCTAGAGCTAGCATCCAATGCACAGAGCTAGAGCTAGCATCCAAGGCACAGAGCTAGAGCTACCGTCTAACGCACAGAGCTAGAGCTAGCATCCAATGCTCAGAGTAGAGCTAGCATCCAAAGCACAGAGCTAGAGCTAGCATCCAATGCAGAGCTAGAGCTAGCATCCAATGCACAGAGCTAGAGCTGGCATCCAAAGCATAGAGCTAGAGCTACCGTCGAACGCACTGAGCTAGAGCTAGCATCCACTGCACAGAACTAGAGCTAGCATCCAAGAAACAGAGCTAGAGCTAGCATCCAAAGCACAGAGCTAGAGCAAGCATCCAATGCTCAGAGTTAGAGCTAGCATTCAATGCACAGAGCTAGAGCTAGCATCCAAAGCACAGAGCTAGAGCTAGCATCCAATGCTCAGAGTTAGAGCTAGCATTCAATGCACAGAGCTAGAGCTAGCATCCAAAGCACAGAGCTAGAGCTAGCATCCAATGCTCAGAGTTAGAGCTAGCATCCAAAGCACAGAGCTAGAGCTAGCATCCAATGCACAGAGCTAGAGCTAGCATCAAATGCAGAGCTAGAGCTAGCATCCAAGGCACAGAGCTAGAGCTAGCATCCAATGCACAGAGCTAGAGCTAGCATTCAATGCACAGAGCTAGAGCTAGCATCCAATGCACAGAGCTAGAGCTAGCATCCAAAGCACAGAGCTAGAGCTAGCATCCAATGCACAGAGCTAGAGCTAGCATTCAATGCAGAGTTAGAGCTAGCATCCAATGCTCAGAGTTAGAGCTAGCATCCAAAGCACAGAGTGAGCATTTAAAGCACAGAGCTAGAGCTAGCATCCAATGCAGAGTTAGAGCTAGCATCCAAAGCACAGAGTGAGCATTTAAAGCACAGAGCTAGAGCTAGCATCCAATGCAGAGCTAGAGCTAGCATCCAAGGCACAGAGCTAGAGCTAGCATTCAATGCTCAGAGTAGAGCTAGCATACAAAGCACAGAACTAGAGCTAGCATTCAATGCAGAGTTAGAGCTAGCATCCAATGCTCAGAGTTAGAGCTAGCATCCAAAGCACAGAGTGAGCATTTAAAGCACAGAGCTAGAGCTAACATACAATGCAGAGTTAGAGCTAGCATCCAATGCTCAGAGTTAGAGCTAGCATCCAAAGCACAGAGTGAGCATTTAAAGCACAGAGCTAGAGCTAGCATCCAATGCAGAGTTAGAGCTAGCATCCAAAGCACAGAGTGAGCATTTAAAGCACAGAGCTAGAGCTAGCATCCAATGCAGAGTTAGAGCTAGCATCCAAAGCACAGAGTGAGCATTTAAAGCAGAGAGCTAGAGCTAGCATTCAAGGCACAGAGCTAGAGCTAGCATCCAAGGCACAGAGCTAGAGCTAGCATCCAATGCACACAGCTAGAGCTAGCATCCAATGCACAGAGCTAGAGCTAGCATCCAATGCACAGAGCTGGAGCTAGCATCCAAAGCACAGAGCTAGAGCTAGCATCCAATGCACAGAGCTAGAGCTAGCATCCAATGCACAGAACTAGAGCTAGCATCCAATGCACACAGCTAGAGCTAGCATCCAATGCACAGAGCTAGAGCTAGCATCTAAAGCACAGAGTGAGCATTTAAAGCACAGAGCTAGAGCTAGCATCCAATGCAGAGTTAGAGCTAGCATCCAAGGCACAGAGTGAGCATTTAAAGCACAGAGCTAGAGCAAACATACAATGCAGAGTTAGAGCTAGCATCCAATGCTCAGAGTTAGAGCTAGCATCCAAAGCACAGAGTGAGCATTTAAAGCACAGAGCTAGAGCTAGCATCCAATGCTCAGAGTTAGAGCTAGCATCCAAAGCACAGAGTGAGCATTTAAAGCACAGAGCTAGAGCTAGCATCCAATGCTCAGAGTTAGAGCTACCATCCAAAGCACCGAGTGAGCATTTAAAGCACAGAGCTAGAGCTAGCATCCAATGCAGAGTTAGAGCTAGCATCCAAAGCACAGAGTGAGCATTTAAAGCACAGAGCTAGAGCTAGCATCCAATGCAGAGCTAGAGCTAGCATCCAAGGCACAGAGCTAGAGCTAGCATCCAATGCACACAGCTAGAGCTAGCATCCAATGCACAGAGCTAGAGCTAGCATCCAATGCACAGAGCTAGAGCTAGCATCCAATGCACAGAGCTAGAGCTAGCATTCAATGCAGAGTTAGAGCTATCATCCAATGCTCAGAGCTAGAGCTAGCATCCAATGCTCAGAGTAGAGCTAGCATCCAAAGCACAGAACTAGAGCTAGCATCCAATGCACAGAACTAGAGCTAGCATCCAATGCACAGAGCTAGAGCTAGCATCCAATGCACAGAGCTAGAGCTAGCATCCAATGCACAGAGCTAGAGCTAGCATTCAATGCAGAGTTAGAGCTATCATCCAATGCTCAGAGCTAGAGCTAGCATCCAATGCTCAGAGTAGAGCTAGCATCCAAAGCACAGAACTAGAGCTAGCATCCAATGCACAGAACTAGAGCTAGCATCCAATGCACAGAGCTAGAGCTAGCATCCAAAGCTCAGAGTTAGAGCTAGCATCCAAAGCACAGAGCTAGAGCTAGCATCCAATGCACAGAGCTAGAGCTAGCATCAAATGCAGAGCTAGAGCTAGCATCCAAGGCACAGAGCTAGAGCTAGCATCCAATGCACAGAGCTAGAGCTAGCATTCAATGCACAGAGCTAGAGCTAGCATCCAATGCACAGAGCTAGAGCTAGCATCCAAAGCACAGAGCTAGAGCTAGCATCCAATGCACAGAGCTAGAGCTAGCATTCAATGCAGAGTTAGAGCTAGCATCCAATGCTCAGAGTTAGAGCTAGCATCCAAAGCACAGAGTGAGCATTTAAAGCACAGAGCTAGAGCTAGCATCCAATGCAGAGTTAGAGCTAGCATCCAAAGCACAGAGTGAGCATTTAAAGCACAGAGCTAGAGCTAGCATCCAATGCAGAGCTAGAGCTAGCATCCAAGGCACAGAGCTAGAGCTAGCATTCAATGCTCAGAGTAGAGCTAGCATACAAAGCACAGAACTAGAGCTAGCATTCAATGCAGAGTTAGAGCTAGCATCCAATGCTCAGAGTTAGAGCTAGCATCCAAAGCACAGAGTGAGCATTTAAAGCACAGAGCTAGAGCTAACATACAATGCAGAGTTAGAGCTAGCATCCAATGCTCAGAGTTAGAGCTAGCATCCAAAGCACAGAGTGAGCATTTAAAGCACAGAGCTAGAGCTAGCATCCAATGCAGAGTTAGAGCTAGCATCCAAAGCACAGAGTGAGCATTTAAAGCACAGAGCTAGAGCTAGCATCCAATGCAGAGTTAGAGCTAGCATCCAAAGCACAGAGTGAGCATTTAAAGCAGAGAGCTAGAGCTAGCATTCAAGGCACAGAGCTAGAGCTAGCATCCAAGGCACAGAGCTAGAGCTAGCATCCAATGCACACAGCTAGAGCTAGCATCCAATGCACAGAGCTAGAGCTAGCATCCAATGCACAGAGCTGGAGCTAGCATCCAAAGCACAGAGCTAGAGCTAGCATCCAATGCACAGAGCTAGAGCTAGCATCCAATGCACAGAACTAGAGCTAGCATCCAATGCACACAGCTAGAGCTAGCATCCAATGCACAGAGCTAGAGCTAGCATCTAAAGCACAGAGTGAGCATTTAAAGCACAGAGCTAGAGCTAGCATCCAATGCAGAGTTAGAGCTAGCATCCAAGGCACAGAGTGAGCATTTAAAGCACAGAGCTAGAGCAAACATACAATGCAGAGTTAGAGCTAGCATCCAATGCTCAGAGTTAGAGCTAGCATCCAAAGCACAGAGTGAGCATTTAAAGCACAGAGCTAGAGCTAGCATCCAATGCTCAGAGTTAGAGCTAGCATCCAAAGCACAGAGTGAGCATTTAAAGCACAGAGCTAGAGCTAGCATCCAATGCTCAGAGTTAGAGCTACCATCCAAAGCACCGAGTGAGCATTTAAAGCACAGAGCTAGAGCTAGCATCCAATGCAGAGTTAGAGCTAGCATCCAAAGCACAGAGTGAGCATTTAAAGCACAGAGCTAGAGCTAGCATCCAATGCAGAGCTAGAGCTAGCATCCAAGGCACAGAGCTAGAGCTAGCATCCAATGCACACAGCTAGAGCTAGCATCCAATGCACAGAGCTAGAGCTAGCATCCAATGCACAGAGCTAGAGCTAGCATCCAATGCACAGAGCTAGAGCTAGCATTCAATGCAGAGTTAGAGCTATCATCCAATGCTCAGAGCTAGAGCTAGCATCCAATGCTCAGAGTAGAGCTAGCATCCAAAGCACAGAACTAGAGCTAGCATCCAATGCACAGAACTAGAGCTAGCATCCAATGCACAGAGCTAGAGCTAGCATCCAAAGCACAGAGCTAGAGCTAGCATCCAATGCACAGAGCTAGAGCTAGCATTCAATGCAGAGTTAGAGCTAGCATCCAATGCTCAGAGTTAGAGATACCATCCAAAGCACAGAGTGAGCATTTAAAGCACAGAGCTAGAGCTAGCATCCAATGCAGAGTTAGAGCTAGCATCCAAAGCACAGAGTGAGTATTTAAAGCACAGAGCTAGAGCTAGCATCCAATGCAGAGCTAGAGCTAGCATCCAAGGCACACAGCTAGAGCTAGCATCCAATGCAAACAGCTACAGCTATCATCCAATGCACAGAGCTAGAGCTAGCATCCAATGCTCAGAGTAGAGCTAGCATCCAAAGCACAGAACTAGAGCTAGCATCCAATGCACAGAACTAGAGCTAGCATCCAATGCACAGAGCTAGAGCTAGCATCCAAAGCACAGAGCTAGAGCTAGCATCCAATGCTCAGAGTAGAGCTAGCAACCAAAGCACAGAGCTAGAGCTAGCATCCAATGCTCAGAGTTAGAGCTAGCATCCAAAGCACAGAGTGAGCATTTAAAGCACAGAGCTAGAGCTAGCATCCAAAGCACAGAGCTAGAGCTATCATCCAAAGCACAGAGTGAGCATTTAAAGCACAGAGCTAGAGCTAGCATCCAATGCAGAGCTAGAGCTAGCATCCAAGGCACAGAGCTAGAGCTAGCATCCAATGCTCAGAGTAGAGCTAGCATCCAATGCACAGAGCTAGAGCTAGCATTCAATGCAGAGTTAGAGCTAGCATCCAATGCTCAGAGTTAGAACTACCATCCAAAGCACAGAGTGAGCATTTAAAGCACAGAGCTAGAGCTAGCATCTAATGCAGAGTTAGAGCTAGCATCCAAAGCACAGAGTGAGCATTTAAAGCACAGAGCTAGAGCTAGCATCCAATGCAGAGCTAGAGCTAGCATCCAAGGCACACAGCTAGAGCTAGCATCCAATGCAAACAGCTACAGCTATCATCCAATGCACAGAGCTAGAGCTAGCATCCAATGCACAGAGCTAGAGCTAGCATTCAATGCAGAGTTAGAGCTAGCATCCAATGCTCAGAGTTAGAGCTACCATCCAAAGCACAGAGTGAGCATTTAAAGCACAGAGCTAGAGCTAGCATCCAATGCAGAGCTAGAGCTAGCATCCAAGGCACAGAGCGAGAGCTAGCATCCAAAGCACAGAGTGAGCATTTAAAGCACAGAGCTAGAGCTAGCATCCAATGCAGAGTTAGAGCTAGCATCCAATGCTCAGAGTTAGAGCTAGCATTCAAAGCACAGAGTGAGCATTTAAAGCACAGAGCTAGAGCTAGCACCCAATGCAGAGTTAGAGCTAGCATCCAAAGCACAGAGTGAGCATTTAAAGCACAGAGCTAGTGCTAGCATCCAATGCAGAGCTAGAGCTAGCATCCAAGGCACAGAGCTAGAGCTAGCTTCCAATGCACAGAGCTAGAGCTAGCATCCAATGCACAGAGCTAGAGCTAGCATCCAAGGAACAGAGCTAGAGCTAGCATCCAATGCACAGAGCTAGAGCTAGCATCCAATGCACAGAACTAGAGCTAGCATCCAATGCACACAGCTAGAGCTAGCATCCAATGCACAGAGCTAGAGCTAGCATCCAATGCACAGAGCTAGAGCTAGCATCCAAAGCACAGAGTGAGCATTTAAAGCACAGAGCTAGAGCTAGCATCCAATGCAGAGCTAGAGCTAGCATCCAAGGCACAGAGCTAGAGCTAGCATCCAAAGCACAGAGTGAGCATTTAAAGCACAGAGCTAGAGCTAGCATCCAATGCAGAGCTAGAGCTAGCATCCAAGGCGCAGAGCTAGAGCTAGCATCCAAAGCACAGAGTGAGCATTTAAAGCACAGAGCTAGAGCTAGCATTCAATGCAGAGTTAGAGCTAGCATTCAATGCTCAGAGTAGAGCTAGCAAACAAAGCACAGAACTAGAGCTAGCATTCAATGCAGAGTTAGAGCTAGCATTCAATGCTCAGAGTAGAGCTAGCATACAAAGCACAGAACTAGAGCTAGCATCCAATGCTCAGAGTTAGAGCTAGCATCCAAAGCACAGAGTGAGCATTTAAAGCACAGAGCTAGAGCTAGCATCCAATGCAGAGTTAGAGCTAGCATCCAAAGCACAGAGTGAGCATTTAAAGCACAGAGCTAGAGCTAGCATCCAATGCAGAGCTAGAGCTAGCATCCAAGGCGCAGAGCTAGAGCTAGCATCCAATGCTCAGAGTAGAGCTAGCATCCAAAGCACAGAACTAGAGCTAGCATTCAATGCAGAGTTAGAGCTAGCATCCAATGCTCAGAGTTAGAGCTAGCATCCAAAGCACAGAGTGAGCATTTAAAGCACAGAGCTAGAGCTAGCATCCAAGGCACAGAGCTAGAGCTAGCATCCAATGCTCAGAGTAGAGCTAGCATCCAATGCACAGAGCTAGAGCTAGCATCCAAAGCACAGAGCTAGAGCTAGCATCCAATGCACAGAGCTAGAGCTAGCATCCAATGCACAGAAATAGAGCTAGCATCCAATGCACACAGCTAGAGCTAGCATCCAATGCTCAGAGTTAGAGCTAGCATCCAAAGCACAGAGTGAGCATTTAAAGCACAGAGCTAGAGCAAACATACAATGCAGAGTTAGAGCTAGCATCCAATGCTCAGAGTTAGAGCTAGCATCCAAAGCACAGAGTGAGCATTTAAAGCACAGAGCTAGAGCTAGCATCCAATGCAGAGTTAGAGCTAGCATCCAAAGCACAGAGTGAGCATTTAAAGCACAGAGCTAGAGCTAACATACAATGCAGAGTTAGAGCTAGCATCCAATGCTCAGAGTTAGAGCTAGCATCCAAAGCACAGAGTGAGCATTTAAAGCACAGAGCCAGAGCTAGCATCCAATGCAGAGTTAGAGCTAGCATCC
Source organism: Lissotriton vulgaris (assembly GCF_964263255.1). Taxonomy (NCBI): domain Eukaryota; kingdom Metazoa; phylum Chordata; class Amphibia; order Caudata; family Salamandridae; genus Lissotriton; species Lissotriton vulgaris. Next base: position 290,073,350 of record NC_141690.1, on the reverse strand, counting down.
AAAGCACAGAGTGAGCATTTAAAGCAGAGAGCTAGAGCTAGAGCTAGCATCCAAGGCACAGAGCTAGAGCTAGCATCCAATGCTCAGAGTAGAGCTAGCATCCAATGCACAGAGCTAGAGCTAGCATCCAAAGCACAGAGCTAGAGCTAGCATCCAATGCACAGAGCTAGAGCTAGCATCCAATGCACAGAACTAGAGCTAGCATCCAATGCACACAGCTAGAGCTAGCATCCAATGCTCAGAGTGAGCATTTAAAGCACAGAGCTAGAGCAAACATACAATGCAGAGTTAGAGCTAGCATCCAATGCTCAGAGTTAGAGCTAGCATCCAAAGCACAGAGTGAGCATTTAAAGCACAGAGCTAGAGCTAGCATCCAATGCAGAGTTAGAGCTAGCATCCAAAGCACAGAGTGAGCATTTAAAGCACAGAGCTAGAGCTAGCATCCAATGCAGAGCTAGAGCTAGCATCCAAGGCGCAGAGCTAGAGCTAGCATCCAATGCTCAGAGTAGAGCTAGCATCCAAAGCACAGAACTAGAGCTAGCATTCAATGCAGAGTTAGAGCTAGCATCCAATGCTCAGAGTTAGAGCTAGCATCCAAAGCACAGAGTGAGCATTTAAAGCACAGAGCTAGAGCTAGCATCCAAGGCACAGAGCTAGAGCTAGCATCCAATGCTCAGAGTAGAGCTAGCATCCAATGCACAGAGCTAGAGCTAGCATCCAATGCACAGAGCTAGAGCTAGCATCCAATGCACAGAGCTAGAGCTAGCATCCAATGCACACAGCTAGAGCTAGCATCCAATGCTCAGAGTTAGAGCTAGCATCCAAAGCACAGAGTGAGCATTTAAAGCACAGAGCTAGAGCAAACATACAATGCAGAGTTAGAGCTAGCATCCAATGCTCAGAGTTAGAGCTAGCATCCAAAGCACAGAGTGAGCATTTAAAGCACAGAGCTAGAGCTAGCATCCAATGCAGAGTTAGAGCTAGCATCCAAAGCACAGAGTGAGCATTTAAAGCACAGAGCTAGAGCTAACATACAATGCAGAGTTAGAGCTAGCATCCAATGCTCAGAGTTAGAGCTAGCATCCAAAGCACAGAGTGAGCATTTAAAGCACAGAGCCAGAGCTAGCATCCAATGCAGAGTTAGAGCTAGCATCCAAAGCACAGAGTGAGCATTTAAAGCAGAGAGCTAGAGCTAGCATCCAAGGCACAGAGCTAGAGCTAGCATCCAATGCTCGGAGTAGAGCTAGCATCCAATGCACAGAGCTAGAGCTAGCATCTAAAGCACAGAGCTAGAGCTAGCATCCAATGCACAGAGCTAGAGCTAGCATCCAATGCACAGAACTAGAGCTAGCATCCAATGCACACAGCTGGAGCTAGCATCCAATGCTCAGTGTTAGAGCTAGCATCCAAAGCACAGAGTGAGCATTTAAAGCACAGAGCTAGAGCAAACATACAATGCAGAGTTAGAGCTAGCATCCAATGCTCAGAGTTAGAGCTAGCATCCAAAGCACAGAGTGAGCATTTAAAGCACAGAGCTAGAGCTAGCATCCAATGCAGAGTTAGAGCTAGCATCCAAAGCACAGAGTGAGCATTTAAAGCACAGAGCTAGAGCTAGCATCCAATGCAGAGCTAGAGCTAGCATCCAAGGCACAGAGCTAGAGCTAGCATCCAATGCACAGAGCTAGAGCTAGCATCTAAAGCACAGAGCTAGAGCTAGCATCCAATGCACACAGCTAGAGCTAGCATCCAATGCACAGAGTTAGAGCTAGCATCCAAAGCACAGAGTGAGCATTTAAAGCACAGAGCTAGAGCTAGCATCAAATGCAGAGCTAGAGCTAGCATCCAAGGTTCAGAGCTAGAGCTAGCATCCAATGCACAGAGCTAGAGCTAGCATTCAAAGCACAGAGCTAGAGCTAGCATCCAATGCAGAGATAGAGCTAGCATCCAAAGCACAGAGTGAGCATTTAAAGCACAGAGCTAGAGCTAGCATCCAATGCAGAGCTAGAGCTAGCATCCAAGGCACAGAGCTAGAGCTAGCATCCAATGCACACAGCTAGAGCTAGCATCCAATGCACAGAGCTAGAGCTAGCATCCAATGCAGAGCTAGAGCTAGCATCCAAGGCACAGAGCTAGAGCTAGCATCCAATGCACACAGCTAGAGCTAGCATCCAATGCACAGAGCTAGAGCTAGCATCCAATGCACAGAGCTAGAGCTAGCATTCAATGCAGAGTTAGAGCTAGCATCCAATGCTCAGAGTTAGAGCGACCATCCAAAGCACAGAGTGAGCATTTAAAGCACAGAGCTAGAGCTAGCATCCAATGCAGAGCTAGAGCTAGCATCCAAGGCACAGAGCTAGAGCTAGCATCCAAAGCACAGAGTGAGCATTTAAAGCACAGAGCTAGAGCTAGCATCCAATGCAGAGTTAGAGCTAGCATCCAATGCTCAGAGTTAGAGCTAGCATTCAAAGCACAGAGTGAGCATTTAAAGCACAGAGCTAGAGCTAGCATCCAATGCAGAGTTAGAGCTAGCATCCAAAGCACAGAGTGAGCATTTAAAGCACAGAGCTAGTGCTAGCATCCAATGCAGAGCTAGAGCTAGCATCCAAGGCACAGAGCTAGAGCTAGCATCCAATGCTCAGAGTGGAGCTAGGATCCAATGCCGGAGCTAGAGCTAGCATCCAATGCACAGAGCTAGAGCTAGCATCCAATGCACAGAGCTAGAGCTAGCATCCAAAGCACAGAGCTAGAGCTAGCATCCAATGCACAGAGCTAGAGCTAGCATCCAATGCACAGAACTAGAGCTAGCATCCAATGCACACAGCTAGAGCTAGCATCCAATGCACAGAGCTAGAGCTAGCATCCAAAGCACAGAGCTAGAGCTAGCATCCAATGCACAGAGCTAGAGCTGGCATTCAATGGAGAGTTAGAGCTAGCATCCAATGCTCAGAGCTAGAGCTAGCATCCAATGCTCAGAGTAGAGCTAGCATCCAAAGCACAGAACTAGAGCTAGCATCCAATGCACAGAACTAGAGCTAGCATTCAATGCAGAGTTAGAGCTAGCATCCAATGCTCAGAGTTAGAGCTAGCATTCAAAGCACAGAGTGAGCATTTAAAGCACAGAGCTATAGCTAGCATCCAATGCAGAGTTAGAGCTAGCATCCAATGCTCAGAGTGAGCATTTAAAGCACAGAGCTATAGCTAGCATTCAATGGAGAGTTAGAGCTAGCATCCAATGCTCAGAGCTAGAGCTAGCATCCAATGCTCAGAGTAGAGCTAGCATCCAAAGCACAGAACTAGAGCTAGCATCCAATGCACAGAACTAGAGCTAGCATCCAATGCAGAGTTAGAGCTAGCATCCAATGCTCAGAGTTAGAGCTAGCATTCAAAGCACAGAGTGAGCATTTAAAGCACAGAGCTAGAGCTAGAATCCGATGCACAGAGCTAGAGCTAGCATTAAATGCACAGAGTTAGAGCTAGCATCCAAAGCACAGAGTGAGCATCCAATGAACAGAACTAGAGCTAGCATCCAATGCACACAGCTAGAGCTAGCATCCAATGCACAGAGCTAGAGCTAGCATCCAATGCACAGAGATAGAGCTAGCATCCAAAGCACAGAGCTAGAGCTAGCATCCAATGCACAGAGTTAGAGCTAGCATCCAAAGCACAGAGTGAGCATTTAAAGCACAGAGCTAGAGCTAGCATCCAAAGCACAGAGCTAGAGCTAGCATCCAAAGCACAGAGTGAGCATTTAAAGCACAGAGCTAGAGCTAGCATCCAATGCAGAGCTAGAGCTAGCATCCAAGGCACAGAGCTAGAGCTAGCATCCAATGCTCAGAGTAGAGCTAGCATCCAAAGCACAGAACTAGAGCTAGCATTCAATGCAGAGTTAGAGCTAGCATCCAATTCTCAGAGTTAGAGCTAGCATCCAAAGCACAGAACTAGAGCTAGCATCCAATGCTCAGAGTAGAGCTAGCATCCAAAGCACAGAACTAGAGCTAGCATCCAATGCACAGAGCTAGAGCTAGCATCCAATGCACAGAACTAGAGCTAGCATCCAATGCACAGAGCTAACATCCAATGCACAGAGCTGGAGCTAGCATCCAAAGCACAGAACTAGAGCTAGCATCTAAAGCACAGAGCTAGGGTCAAATGCACAGAGTTAGAGCTAGCATCCAATGCTCAGAGTAGAGCTAGCATCCAATGCACAGAACTAGAGCTAGCATTCAATGCAGAGTTAGAGCTAGCATCCAATGCTCAGAGTTAGAGCTAGCATCCAAAGCACAGAGTGAGCATTTAAAGCATAGAACTAGAGCTGGTATCCAATGCAGAGTTAGAGCTAGCATCCAATGCTCAGAGTTAGAGCTAGGATCCAAAGCACAGAGTGAGCATTTAAAGCACAGAGCTAGAGCTAGCATCCAATGCAGAGCTAGAGCTAGCATCCAAGGCACAGAGCTAGAGCTAGCATCCAAAGCACAGAGTGAGTATTTAAAGCACAGAGCTAGAGCTAGCATCCAAAGCACAGAGCTAGAGCTAGCATCCAATGCAGAGTTAGAGCTAGCATCCAATGCAGAGCTAGAGCTAGCATCCAATGCAGAGCTAGAGCTAGCATCCAATGCAGAGCTAGAGCTAGCATCCAAAGCAGAGCTAGAGCTAGCATCCAATGCACAGAGCTAGAGGTAGCATCCAAGGCACAGAGTAGAGCTAGCATCCAATGCACAGAGCTAGAGCTAGCATCCAAGGCACAGAGCTAGAGCTACCGTCTAACGCACAGAGCTAGAGCTAGCATCCAATGCTCAGAGTAGAGCTAGCATCCAAAGCACAGAGCTAGAGCTAGCATCCAATGCTCAGAGTTAGAGCTAGCATCCAAAGCACAGAGCTAGAGCTAGCATCCAATGCACAGAGCTAGAGCTAGCATCCAAGGCACAGAGCTAGAGCTACCGTCTAACACACAGAGCTAGAGCTAGCATCCAATGCTCAGAGTAGAGCTAGCATCCAAAGCACAGAGCTAGAGCTAGCATCCAGCTAGCATCCAAGGCACAGAGCTAGAGCTACCGTCTAACGCACAGAGCTAGAGCTAGCATCCAATGCTCAGAGTAGAGCTAGCATCCAAAGCACAGAGCTAGAGCTAGCATCCAATGCAGAGCTAGAGCTAGCATCCAAAGCAGAGCTAGAGCTAGCATCCAATGCACACAGCTAGAGCTAGCATCCAATGCAGAGCTAGAGCTAGCATCCAATGCACAGAGCTAGAGCTGGCATCCAAAGCATAGAGCTAGAGCTACCGTCGAACGCACTGAGCTAGAGCTAGCATCCACTGCACAGAACTAGAGCTAGCATCCAAGAAACAGAGCTAGAGCTAGCATCCAAAGCACAGAGCTAGAGCAAGCATCCAATGCTCAGAGTTAGAGCTAGCATTCAATGCACAGAGCTAGAGCTAGCATCCAAAGCACAGAGCTAGAGCTAGCATCCAATGCTCAGAGTTAGAGCTAGCATTCAATGCACAGAGCTAGAGCTAGCATCCAAAGCACAGAGCTAGAGCTAGCATCCAATGCTCAGAGTTAGAGCTAGCATCCAAAGCACAGAGCTAGAGCTAGCATCCAATGCACAGAGCTAGAGCTAGCATCAAATGCAGAGCTAGAGCTAGCATCCAAGGCACAGAGCTAGAGCTAGCATCCAATGCACAGAGCTAGAGCTAGCATTCAATGCACAGAGCTAGAGCTAGCATCCAATGCACAGAGCTAGAGCTAGCATCCAAAGCACAGAGCTAGAGCTAGCATCCAATGCACAGAGCTAGAGCTAGCATTCAATGCAGAGTTAGAGCTAGCATCCAATGCTCAGAGTTAGAGCTAGCATCCAAAGCACAGAGTGAGCATTTAAAGCACAGAGCTAGAGCTAGCATCCAATGCAGAGTTAGAGCTAGCATCCAAAGCACAGAGTGAGCATTTAAAGCACAGAGCTAGAGCTAGCATCCAATGCAGAGCTAGAGCTAGCATCCAATGCACACAGCTAGAGCTAGCATCCAATGCACAGAGCTAGAGCTAGCATCCAATGCAGAGCTAGAGCTAGCATCCAAGGCACAGAGCTAGAGCTAGCATCCAATGCACACAGCTAGAGCTAGCATTCAATGCAGAGTTAGAGCTAGCATCCAATGCTCAGAGTTAGAGCGACCATCCAAAGCACAGAGTGAGCATTTAAAGCACAGAGCTAGAGCTAGCATCCAATGCAGAGCTAGAGCTAGCATCCAAGGCACAGAGCTAGAGCTAGCATCCAAAGCACAGAGTGAGCATTTAAAGCACAGAGCTAGAGCTAACATACAATGCAGAGTTAGAGCTAGCATCCAATGCTCAGAGTTAGAGCTAGCATCCAAAGCACAGAGTGAGCATTTAAAGCACAGAGCTAGAGCTAGCATCCAATGCAGAGTTAGAGCTAGCATCCAATGCTCAGAGTTAGAGCTAGCATTCAAAGCACAGAGTGAGCATTTAAAGCACAGAGCTAGAGCTAGCATCCAATGCAGAGTTAGAGCTAGCATCCAAAGCACAGAGTGAGCATTTAAAGCACAGAGCTAGAGCTAGCATCCAATGCAGAGCTAGAGCTAGCATCCAAGGCACAGAGCTAGAGCTAGCATCCAAAGCACAGAGTGAGCATTTAAAGCACAGAGCTAGAGCTAGCATCCAATGCAGAGTTAGAGCTAGCATCCAATGCTCAGAGTTAGAGCTAGCATCCAAAGCACAGAGTGAGCATTTAAAGCACAGAGCTAGAGCTAGCATCCAATGCAGAGTTAGAGCTAGCATCCAATGCTCAGAGTTAGAGCTAGCATTCAAAGCACAGAGTGAGCATTTAAAGCACAGAGCTAGTGCTAGCATCCAATGCAGAGCTAGAGCTAGCATCCAAGGCACAGAGCTAGAGCTAGCATCCAATGCTCAGAGTGGAGCTAGGATCCAATGCCGGAGCTAGAGCTAGCATCCAATGCACAGAGCTAGAGCTAGCATCCAATGCACAGAGCTAGAGCTAGCATCCAAAGCACAGAGCTAGAGCTAGCATCCAATGCACAGAGCTAGAGCTAGCATCCAATGCACAGAACTAGAGCTAGCATCCAATGCACACAGCTAGAGCTAGCATCCAATGCACAGAGCTAGAGCTAGCATCCAAAGCACAGAGCTAGAGCTAGCATCCAATGCACAGAGCTAGAGCTGGCATTCAATGGAGAGTTAGAGCTAGCATCCAATGCTCAGAGCTAGAGCTAGCATCCAATGCTCAGAGTAGAGCTAGCATCCAAAGCACAGAACTAGAGCTAGCATCCAATGCACAGAACTAGAGCTAGCATTCAATGCAGAGTTAGAGCTAGCATCCAATGCTCAGAGTTAGAGCTAGCATTCAAAGCACAGAGCTAGAGCTAGCATCCAATGCAGAGCTAGAGCTAGCATCCAATGCTCAGAGTTAGAGCTAGCATTCAAAGCACAGAGCTAGAGCTAGCATCCAATGCAGAGCTAGAGCTAGCATCCAAAGCACAGAGCTAGAGCTAGCATCCAATGCTCAGAGTAGTGCTAGCATCCAATGCACAGAGCTAGAGCTAGAATCCGATGCACAGAGCTAGAGCTAGCATCCAAAGCACAGAGCTAGAGCTAGCATCCAATGCTCAGAGTAGTGCTAGCATCCAATGCACAGAGCTAGAGCTAGCATCCAATGCACAGAGCTAGAGCTAGCATCCAAAGCACAGAGCTAGAGCTAGAATCCGATGCACAGAGCTAGAGCTAGCATCCAATGCACAGAGTTAGAGCTAGCATCCAAAGCACAGAGTGAGCATCCAATGAACAGAACTAGAGCTAGCATCCAATGCACACAGCTAGAGCTAGCATCCAATGCACAGAGCTAGAGCTAGCATCCAATGCACAGAGATAGAGCTAGCATCCAAAGCGCAGAGCTAGAGCTAGCATCCAATGCACAGAGTTAGAGCTAGCATCCAAAGCACAGAGTGAGCATTTAAAGCACAGAGCTAGAGCTAGCATCCAAAGCACAGAGCTAGAGCTAGCATCCAAAGCACAGAGTGAGCATTTAAAGCACAGAGCTAGAGCTAGCATCCAATGCAGAGCTAGAGCTAGCATCCAAGGCACAGAGCTAGAGCTAGCATCCAATGCTCAGAGTAGAGCTAGCATCCAAAGCACAGAACTAGAGCTAGCATTCAATGCAGAGTTAGAGCTAGCATCCAATGCTCAGAGTTAGAGCTAGCATCCAAAGCACAGAACTAGAGCTAGCATCCAATGCTCAGAGTAGAGCTAGCATCCAAAGCACAGAACTAGAGCTAGCATCCAATGCACAGAGCTAGAGCTAGCATCCAATGCACAGAACTAGAGCTAGCATCCAATGCACAGAGCTAACATCCAATGCACAGAGCTGGAGCTAGCATCCAAAGCACAGAACTAGAGCTAGCATCTAAAGCACAGAGCTAGGGTCCAATGCACAGAGTTAGAGCTAGCATCCAATGCTCAGAGTAGAGCTAGCATCCAATGCACAGAACTAGAGCTAGCATTCAATGCAGAGTTAGAGCTAGCATCCAATGCTCAGAGTTAGAGCTAGCATCCAAAGCACAGAGTGAGCATTTAAAGCACAGAACTAGAGCTAGTATCCAATGCAGAGTTAGAGCTAGCATCCAATGCTCAGAGTTAGAGCTAGGATCCAAAGCACAGAGTGAGCATTTAAAGCACAGAGCTAGAGCTAGCATCCAATGCAGAGCTAGAGCTAGCATCCAAGGCACAGAGCTAGAGCTAGCATCCAAAGCACAGAGTGAGTATTTAAAGCACAGAGCTAGAGCTAGCATCCAAAGCAGAGCTAGAGCTAGCATCCAATGCAGAGCTAGAGCTAGCATCCAAAGCAGAGCTAGAGCTAGCATCCAATGCACAGAGCTAGAGGTAGCATCCAAGGCACAGAGTAGAGCTAGCATCCAATGCACAGAGCTAGAGCTAGCATCCAAGGCACAGAGCTAGAGCTACCGTCTAACGCACAGAGCTAGAGCTAGCATCCAATGCTCAGAGTAGAGCTAGCATCCAAAGCACAGAGCTAGAGCTAGCATCCAATGCTCAGAGTTAGAGCTAGCATCCAAAGCACAGAGCTAGAGCTAGCATCCAATGCACAGAGCTAGAGCTAGCATCCAAGGCACAGAGCTAGAGCTACCGTCTAACACACAGAGCTAGAGCTAGCATCCAATGCTCAGAGTAGAGCTAGCATCCAAAGCACAGAGCTAGAGCTAGCATCCAGCTAGCATCCAAGGCACAGAGCTAGAGCTACCGTCTAACGCACAGAGCTAGAGCTAGCATCCAATGCTCAGAGTAGAGCTAGCATCCAAAGCACAGAGCTAGAGCTAGCATCCAATGCACAGAGCTAGAGCTAGCATCCAAGGCACAGAGCTAGAGCTACCGTCTAACGCACAGAGCTAGAGCTAGCATCCAATGCTCAGAGTAGAGCTAGCATCCAAAGCACAGAGCTAGAGCTAGCATCCAATGCAGAGCTAGAGCTAGCATCCAATGCACAGAGCTAGAGCTGGCATCCAAAGCATAGAGCTAGAGCTACCGTCGAACGCACTGAGCTAGAGCTAGCATCCACTGCACAGAACTAGAGCTAGCATCCAAGAAACAGAGCTAGAGCTAGCATCCAAAGCACAGAGCTAGAGCAAGCATCCAATGCTCAGAGTTAGAGCTAGCATTCAATGCACAGAGCTAGAGCTAGCATCCAAAGCACAGAGCTAGAGCTAGCATCCAATGCTCAGAGTTAGAGCTAGCATTCAATGCACAGAGCTAGAGCTAGCATCCAAAGCACAGAGCTAGAGCTAGCATCCAATGCTCAGAGTTAGAGCTAGCATCCAAAGCACAGAGCTAGAGCTAGCATCCAATGCACAGAGCTAGAGCTAGCATCAAATGCAGAGCTAGAGCTAGCATCCAAGGCACAGAGCTAGAGCTAGCATCCAATGCACAGAGCTAGAGCTAGCATTCAATGCACAGAGCTAGAGCTAGCATCCAATGCACAGAGCTAGAGCTAGCATCCAAAGCACAGAGCTAGAGCTAGCATCCAATGCACAGAGCTAGAGCTAGCATTCAATGCAGAGTTAGAGCTAGCATCCAATGCTCAGAGTTAGAGCTAGCATCCAAAGCACAGAGTGAGCATTTAAAGCACAGAGCTAGAGCTAGCATCCAATGCAGAGTTAGAGCTAGCATCCAAAGCACAGAGTGAGCATTTAAAGCACAGAGCTAGAGCTAGCATCCAATGCAGAGCTAGAGCTAGCATCCAAGGCACAGAGCTAGAGCTAGCATCCAATGCACACAGCTAGAGCTAGCATCCAATGCACAGAGCTAGAGCTAGCATCCAATGCAGAGCTAGAGCTAGCATCCAAGGCACAGAGCTAGAGCTAGCATCCAATGCACACAGCTAGAGCTAGCATCCAATGCACAGAGCTAGAGCTAGCATCCAATGCACAGAGCTAGAGCTAGCATTCAATGCAGAGTTAGAGCTAGCATCCAATGCTCAGAGTTAGAGCGACCATCCAAAGCACAGAGTGAGCATTTAAAGCACAGAGCTAGAGCTAGCATCCAATGCAGAGCTAGAGCTAGCATCCAAGGCACAGAGCTAGAGCTATCATCCAAAGCACAGAGTGAGCATTTAAAGCACAGAGCTAGAGCTAGCATCCAATGCAGAGTTAGAGCTAGCATCCAATGCTCAGAGTTAGAGCTAGCATCCAAAGCACAGAGTGAGCATTTAAAGCAAAGAGCTAGAGCTAGCATCCAATGCAGAGTTAGAGCTAGCATCCAATGCTCAGAGTTAGAGCTAGCATTCAAAGCACAGAGTGAGCATTTAAAGCACAGAGCTAGAGCTAGCATCCAATGCAGAGTTAGAGCTAGCATCCAAAGCACAGAGTGAGCATTTAAAGCACAGAGCTAGTGCTAGCATCCAATGCAGAGCTAGAGCTAGCATCCAAGGCACAGAGCTAGAGCTAGCATCCAATGCTCAGAGTGGAGCTAGGATCCAATGCCGGAGCTAGAGCTAGCATCCAATGCACAGAGCTAGAGCTAGCATCCAATGCACAGAGCTAGAGCTAGCATCCAAGGCACAGAGCTAGAGCTACCGTCTAACGCACAGAGCTAGAGCTAGCATCCAATGCTCAGAGTAGAGCTAGCATCCAAAGCACAGAGCTAGAGCTAGCATCCAATGCAGAGCTAGAGCTAGCATCCAATGCACAGAGCTAGAGCTGGCATCCAAAGCATAGAGCTAGAGCTACCGTCGAACGCACTGAGCTAGAGCTAGCATCCACTGCACAGAACTAGAGCTAGCATCCAAGAAACAGAGCTAGAGCTAGCATCCAAAGCACAGAGCTAGAGCAAGCATCCAATGCTCAGAGTTAGAGCTAGCATTCAATGCACAGAGCTAGAGCTAGCATCCAAAGCACAGAGCTAGAGCTAGCATCCAATGCTCAGAGTTAGAGCTAGCATTCAATGCACAGAGCTAGAGCTAGCATCCAAAGCACAGAGCTAGAGCTAGCATCCAATGCTCAGAGTTAGAGCTAGCATCCAAAGCACAGAGCTAGAGCTAGCATCCAATGCACAGAGCTAGAGCTAGCATCAAATGCAGAGCTAGAGCTAGCATCCAAGGCACAGAGCTAGCGCTAGCATCCAATGCACAGAGCTAGAGCTAGCATTCAATGCACAGAGCTAGAGCTAGCATCCAATGCACAGAGCTAGAGCTAGCATCCAAAGCACAGAGCTAGAGCTAGCATCCAATGCACAGAGCTAGAGCTAGCATTCAATGCAGAGTTAGAGCTAGCATCCAATGCTCAGAGTTAGAGCTAGCATCCAAAGCACAGAGTGAGCATTTAAAGCACAGAGCTAGAGCTAGCATCCAATGCAGAGTTAGAGCTAGCATCCAAAGCACAGAGTGAGCATTTAAAGCACAGAGCTAGAGCTAGCATCCAATGCAGAGCTAGAGCTAGCATCCAAGGCACAGAGCTAGAGCTAGCATCCAATGCACACAGCTAGAGCTAGCATCCAATGCACAGAGCTAGAGCTAGCATCCAATGCAGAGCTAGAGCTAGCATCCAAGGCACAGAGCTAGAGCTAGCATCCAATGCACACAGCTAGAGCTAGCATCCAATGCACAGAGCTAGAGCTAGCATCCAATGCACAGAGCTAGAGCTAGCATTCAATGCAGAGTTAGAGCTAGCATCCAATGCTCAGAGTTAGAGCGACCATCCAAAGCACAGAGTGAGCATTTAAAGCACAGAGCTAGAGCTAGCATCCAATGCAGAGCTAGAGCTAGCATCCAAGGCACAGAGCTAGAGCTATCATCCAAAGCACAGAGTGAGCATTTAAAGCACAGAGCTAGAGCTAGCATCCAATGCAGAGTTAGAGCTAGCATCCAATGCTCAGAGTTAGAGCTAGCATCCAAAGCACAGAGTGAGCATTTAAAGCAAAGAGCTAGAGCTAGCATCCAATGCAGAGTTAGAGCTAGCATCCAATGCTCAGAGTTAGAGCTAGCATTCAAAGCACAGAGTGAGCATTTAAAGCACAGAGCTAGAGCTAGCATCCAATGCAGAGTTAGAGCTAGCATCCAAAGCACAGAGTGAGCATTTAAAGCACAGAGCTAGTGCTAGCATCCAATGCAGAGCTAGAGCTAGCATCCAAGGCACAGAGCTAGAGCTAGCATCCAATGCTCAGAGTGGAGCTAGGATCCAATGCCGGAGCTAGAGCTAGCATCCAATGCACAGAGCTAGAGCTAGCATCCAATGCACAGAGCTAGAGCTAGCATCCAAAGCACAGAGCTAGAGCTAGCATCCAATGCACAGAGCTAGAGCTAGCATCCAATGCACAGAACTAGAGCTAGCATCCAATGCACACAGCTAGAGCTAGCATCCAATGCACAGAGCTAGAGCTAGCATCCAAAGCACAGAGCTAGAGCTAGCATCCAATGCACAGAGCTAGAGCTGGCATTCAATGGAGAGTTAGAGCTAGCATCCAATGCTCAGAGCTAGAGCTAGCATCCAATGCTCAGAGTAGAGCTAGCATCCAAAGCACAGAACTAGAGCTAGCATCCAATGCACAGAACTAGAGCTAGCATTCAATGCAGAGTTAGAGCTAGCATCCAATGCTCAGAGTTAGAGCTAGCATCCAAAGCACAGAGTGAGCATTTAAAGCACAGAGCTAGAGCTAGCATCCAATGCAGAGTTAGAGCTAGCATCCAATGCTCAGAGTTAGAGCTAGCATTCAAAGCACAGAGCTAGAGCTAGCATCCAATGCAGAGCTAGAGCTAGCATCCAAAGCACAGAGCTAGAGCTAGCATCCAATGCTCAGAGTAGTGCTAGCATCCAATGCACAGAGCTAGAGCTAGAATCCGATGCACAGAGCTAGAGCTAGCATCCAAAGCACAGAGCTAGAGCTAGCATCCAATGCTCAGAGTAGTGCTAGCATCCAATGCACAGAGCTAGAGCTAGCATCCAATGCACAGAGCTAGAGCTAGCATCCAAAGCACAGAGCTAGAGCTAGAATCCGATGCACAGAGCTAGAGCTAGCATCCAATGCACAGAGTTAGAGCTAGCATCCAAAGCACAGAGTGAGCATCCAATGAACAGAACTAGAGCTAGCATCCAATGCACACAGCTAGAGCTAGCATCCAATGCACAGAGCTAGAGCTAGCATCCAATGCACAGAGATAGAGCTAGCATCCAAAGCGCAGAGCTAGAGCTAGCATCCAATGCACAGAGTTAGAGCTAGCATCCAAAGCACAGAGTGAGCATTTAAAGCACAGAGCTAGAGCTAGCATCCAAAGCACAGAGCTAGAGCTAGCATCCAAAGCACAGAGTGAGCATTTAAAGCACAGAGCTAGAGCTAGCATCCAATGCAGAGCTAGAGCTAGCATCCAAGGCACAGAGCTAGAGCTAGCATCCAATGCTCAGAGTAGAGCTAGCAACCAAAGCACAGAACTAGAGCTAGCATTCAATGCAGAGTTAGAGCTAGCATCCAATGCTCAGAGTTAGAGCTAGCATCCAAAGCACAGAACTAGAGCTAGCATCCAATGCTCAGAGTAGAGCTAGCATCCAAAGCACAGAACTAGAGCTAGCATCCAATGCACAGAGCTAGAGCTAGCATCCAATGCACAGAACTAGAGCTAGCATCCAATGCACAGAGCTAACATCCAATGCACAGAGCTGGAGCTAGCATCCAAAGCACAGAACTAGAGCTAGCATCTAAAGCACAGAGCTAGGGTCCAATGCACAGAGTTAGAGCTAGCATCCAATGCTCAGAGTAGAGCTAGCATCCAATGCACAGAACTAGAGCTAGCATTCAATGCAGAGTTAGAGCTAGCATCCAATGCTCAGAGTTAGAGCTAGCATCCAAAGCACAGAGTGAGCATTTAAAGCACAGAACTAGAGCTAGTATCCAATGCAGAGTTAGAGCTAGCATTCAATGCTCAGAGTTAGAGCTAGGATCCAAAGCACAGAGTGAGCATTTAAAGCACAGAGCTAGAGCTAGCATCCAATGCAGAGCTAGAGCTAGCATCCAAGGCACAGAGCTAGAGCTAGCATCCAAAGCACAGAGTGAGTATTTAAAGCACAGAGCTAGAGCTAGCATCCAAAGCAGAGCTAGAGCTAGCATCCAATGCAGAGCTAGAGCTAGCATCCAAAGCAGAGCTAGAGCTAGCATCCAATGCACAGAGCTAGAGGTAGCATCCAAGGCACAGAGTAGAGCTAGCATCCAATGCACAGAGCTAGAGCTAGCATCCAAGGCACAGAGCTAGAGCTACCGTCTAACGCACAGAGCTAGAGCTAGCATCCAATGCTCAGAGTAGAGCTAGCATCCAAAGCACAGAGCTAGAGCTAGCATCCAATGCTCAGAGTTAGAGCTAGCATCCAAAGCACAGAGCTAGAGCTAGCATCCAATGCACAGAGCTAGAGCTAGCATCCAAGGCACAGAGCTAGAGCTACCGTCTAACACACAGAGCTAGAGCTAGCATCCAATGCTCAGAGTAGAGCTAGCATCCAAAGCACAGAGCTAGAGCTAGCATCCAGCTAGCATCCAAGGCACAGAGCTAGAGCTACCGTCTAACGCAACGAGCTAGAGCTAGCATCCAATTCTCAGAGTAGAGCTAGCATCCAAAGCACCGAGCTAGAGCTAGCATCCAATGCACAGAGCTAGAGCTAGCATCCAATGCAGAGCTAGAGCTAGCATCCAAGGCACAGAGCTAGAGCTAGCATCCAATGCACACAGCTAGAGCTAGCATCCAATGCACAGAGCTAGAGCTAGCATCCAATGCAGAGCTAGAGCTAGCATCCAAGGCACAGAGCTAGAGCTAGCATCCAATGCACACAGCTAGAGCTAGCATCCAATGCACAGAGCTAGAGCTAGCATCCAATGCACAGAGCTAGAGCTAGCATTCAATGCAGAGTTAGAGCTAGCATCCAATGCTCAGAGTTAGAGCGACCATCCAAAGCACAGAGTGAGCATTTAAAGCACAGAGCTAGAGCTAGCATCCAATGCAGAGCTAGAGCTAGCATCCAAGGCACAGAGCTAGAGCTAGCATCCAAAGCACAGAGTGAGCATTTAAAGCACAGAGCTAGAGCTAGCATCCAATGCAGAGTTAGAGCTAGCATCCAATGCTCAGAGTTAGAGCTAGCATCCAAAGCACAGAGTGAGCATTTAAAGCACAGAGCTAGAGCTAGCATCCAATGCAGAGTTAGAGCTAGCATCCAATGCTCAGAGTTAGAGCTAGCATTCAAAGCACAGAGTGAGCATTTAAAGCACAGAGCTAGAGCTAGCATCCAATGCAGAGTTAGAGCTAGCATCCAAAGCACAGAGTGAGCATTTAAAGCACAGAGCTAGTGCTAGCATCCAATGCAGAGCTAGAGCTAGCATCCAAGGCACAGAGCTAGAGCTAGCATCCAATGCTCAGAGTGGAGCTAGGATCCAATGCCGGAGCTAGAGCTAGCATCCAATGCACAGAGCTAGAGCTAGCATCCAATGCACAGAGCTAGAGCTAGCATCCAAAGCACAGAGCTAGAGCTAGCATCCAATGCACAGAGCTAGAGCTAGCATCCAATGCACAGAACTAGAGCTAGCATCCAATGCACACAGCTAGAGCTAGCATCCAATGCACAGAGCTAGAGCTAGCATCCAAAGCACAGAGCTAGAGCTAGCATCCAATGCACAGAGCTAGAGCTGGCATTCAATGGAGAGTTAGAGCTAGCATCCAATGCTCAGAGCTAGAGCTAGCATCCAATGCTCAGAGTAGAGCTAGCATCCAAAGCACAGAACTAGAGCTAGCATCCAATGCACAGAACTAGAGCTAGCATTCAATGCAGAGTTAGAGCTAGCATCCAATGCTCAGAGTTAGAGCTAGCATCCAAAGCACAGAGTGAGCATTTAAAGCACAGAGCTAGAGCTAGCATCCAATGCAGAGTTAGAGCTAGCATCCAATGCTCAGAGTTAGAGCTAGCATTCAAAGCACAGAGCTAGAGCTAGCATCCAATGCAGAGCTAGAGCTAGCATCCAAAGCACAGAGCTAGAGCTAGCATCCAATGCTCAGAGTAGTGCTAGCATCCAATGCACAGAGCTAGAGCTAGAATCCGATGCACAGAGCTAGAGCTAGCATCCAAAGCACAGAGCTAGAGCTAGCATCCAATGCTCAGAGTAGTGCTAGCATCCAATGCACAGAGCTAGAGCTAGCATCCAATGCACAGAGCTAGAGCTAGCATCCAAAGCACAGAGCTAGAGCTAGAATCCGATGCACAGAGCTAGAGCTAGCATCCAATGCACAGAGTTAGAGCTAGCATCCAAAGCACAGAGTGAGCATCCAATGAACAGAACTAGAGCTAGCATCCAATGCACACAGCTAGAGCTAGCATCCAATGCACAGAGCTAGAGCTAGCATCCAATGCACAGAGATAGAGCTAGCATCCAAAGCGCAGAGCTAGAGCTAGCATCTAATGCACAGAGTTAGAGCTAGCATCCAAAGCACAGAGTGAGCATTTAAAGCACAGAGCTAGAGCTAGCATCCAAAGCACAGAGCTAGAGCTAGCATCCAAAGCACAGAGTGAGCATTTAAAGCACAGAGCTAGAGCTAGCATCCAATGCAGAGCTAGAGCTAGCATCCAAGGCACAGAGCTAGAGCTAGCATCCAATGCTCAGAGTAGAGCTAGCATCCAAAGCACAGAACTAGAGCTAGCATTCAATGCAGAGTTAGAGCTAGCATCCAATGCTCAGAGTTAGAGCTAGCATCCAAAGCACAGAACTAGAGCTAGCATCCAATGCTCAGAGTAGAGCTAGCATCCAAAGCACAGAACTAGAGCTAGCATCCAATGCACAGAGCTAGAGCTAGCATCCAATGCACAGAACTAGAGCTAGCATCCAATGCACAGAGCTAACATCCAATGCACAGAGCTGGAGCTAGCATCCAAAGCACAGAACTAGAGCTAGCATCTAAAGCACAGAGCTAGGGTCCAATGCACAGAGTTAGAGCTAGCATCCAATGCTCAGAGTAGAGCTAGCATCCAATGCACAGAACTAGAGCTAGCATTCAATGCAGAGTTAGAGCTAGCATCCAATGCTCAGAGTTAGAGCTAGCATCCAAAGCACAGAGTGAGCATTTAAAGCACAGAACTAGAGCTAGTATCCAATGCAGAGTTAGAGCTAGCATCCAATGCTCAGAGTTAGAGCTAGGATCCAAAGCACAGAGTGAGCATTTAAAGCACAGAGCTAGAGCTAGCATCCAATGCAGAGCTAGAGCTAGCATCCAAGGCACAGAGCTAGAGCTAGCATCCAAAGCACAGAGTGAGTATTTAAAGCACAGAGCTAGAGCTAGCATCCAAAGCAGAGCTAGAGCTAGCATCCAATGCAGAGCTAGAGCTAGCATCCAAAGCAGAGCTAGAGCTAGCATCCAATGCACAGAGCTAGAGGTAGCATCCAAGGCACAGAGTAGAGCTAGCATCCAATGCACAGAGCTAGAGCTAGCATCCAAGGCACAGAGCTAGAGCTACCGTCTAACGCACAGAGCTAGAGCTAGCATCCAATGCTCAGAGTAGAGCTAGCATCCAAAGCACAGAGCTAGAGCTAGCATCCAATGCTCAGAGTTAGAGCTAGCATCCAAAGCACAGAGCTAGAGCTAGCATCCAATGCACAGAGCTAGAGCTAGCATCCAAGGCACAGAGCTAGAGCTACCGTCTAACACACAGAGCTAGAGCTAGCATCCAATGCTCAGAGTAGAGCTAGCATCCAAAGCACAGAGCTAGAGCTAGCATCCAGCTAGCATCCAAGGCACAGAGCTAGAGCTACCGTCTAACGCACAGAGCTAGAGCTAGCATCCAATGCTCAGAGTAGAGCTAGCATCCAAAGCACCGAGCTAGAGCTAGCATCCAATGCAGAGCTAGAGCTAGCATCCAAAGCAGAGCTAGAGCTAGCATCCAATGCACAGAGCTAGAGCTAGCATCCAAAGCAGAGCTAGAGCTAGCATCCAAGGCATAGAGCCAGAGCTAGCATCCAAGGCACAGAGTAGAGCTAGCATCCAAAGCACAGAGCTAGAGGTAGCATCCAAGGCACAGAGTAGAGCTAGCATCCAATGCACAGAGCTAGAGCTAGCATCCAAGGCACAGAGCTAGAGCTACCGTCTAACGCACAGAGCTAGAGCTAGCATCCAATGCTCAGAGTAGAGCTAGCATCCAAAGCACAGAGCTAGAGCTAGCATCCAATGCTCAGAGTTAGAGCTAGCATCCAAAGCACAGAGCTAGAGCTAGCATCCAATGCTCAGAGTAGAGCTAGCATCCAAAGCACAGAGCTAGAGCTAGCATCCAATGCAGAGCTAGAGCTAGCATCCAATGCACAGAGCTAGAGCTGGCATCCAAAGCATAGAGCTAGAGCTACCGTCGAACGCACTGAGCTAGAGCTAGCATCCACTGCACAGAACTAGAGCTAGCATCCAAGGCACAGAGCTAGAGCTAGCATCCAAAGCACAGAGCTAGAGCAAGCATCCAATGCTCAGAGTTAGAGCTAGCATTCCATGCACAGAGCTAGAGCTAGCATCCAAAGCACAGAGCAAGAGCTAGCATCCAATGCTCAGAGTTAGAGCTAGCATCCAATGCACAGAGCTAGAGCTAGCATCCAAAGCACAGAGCTAGAGCTAGCATCCAATGCTCAGAGTTAGAGCTAGCATCCAATGCACAGAGCTAGAGCTAGCATCCAAAGCACAGAGCTAGAGCTAGCATCCAAGGCACAGAGCTAGAGCTAGCATCCAAAGCACAGAGCTAGAGCTAGCATCCAATGCTCAGAGTTAGAGCTAGCATCCAAAGCACAGAGCTAGAGCTAGCATCCAAGGCACAGAGCTAAGTTCAAGTTCAAGAATTTATATAGCGCACTACTCACCCAGAGGGTCTCAAGGCGCTTAGGGAGAGCTAGCATCCGGAACACAGACCGCATCAGTTCTACATTAGACATTCCTAACACCTAAAATGAACTCTCCACCACGAATAACAAATGACAAATGTTTAACCGAAGTGTATGGTGCACTCTCAATCACTCAATCACTGAACTTAGTAGATATTCAGAATTCTTAAAACTGATTTTAGGTTCCAAATCCCAAAAAGCTCACAACACCTGACATCATACTAAACTCTTTGGGGCACATTTGCTATTATTTCACGCACTCCGGTGCATGAAAGGGAGAGGGTAGAAGTGCTCCATACTTATAAAGATACAGAGAGTTTCTCCTCTCTCCTTACACTGGCGCACTGTGTGCAGCCTCGTGCCAAGGCAGGCAACCTTGTGCTCTGGTCCGTTCCTTCAAGGAATAATCCTTTTTATGTGTGCTGCAGAATGAGGAAGAGGAGGTAACAAAGAGAAAAGAAGATACTCCCCCTCGTTACACCTCTGCTCTGCGGGGTTGGCAAACTCAGGTTTACACGTCTTTGTAAGTCTTGGTTGGCGTCAAAATCCATTGGTGGCAGCCGGGGAACGCCCACGCTCCACCCATGTAACATCTCCCCAATGCAAGGTAACGCAAAGCAGCGCTATGTGTTACGTTACTTTGTATTTACTAAACCATGCAAAACCGCACAAAGTGGTTGTACGTTGGGGCTGCACCACAAACGTGACGCAACATCATAGTAAATCTGGTCCTTAACCTCTGAATTTATCACAAATGAAGCCTTATCTCAGCTCGCAACACTTTCTTTTAAGATCTGCTTTCAAGCTATCATTTTCTTTCAAATGCAGCTTCCGAGGCCTTCCTCACCCCCAACGTCTGAATATAGTACTGCGCGAGCTCCATGTATATTTGCATCTATGTGTGTGTATTCATGTATGTGTGTGTGTAGTGTGTCTGTAGGCGTGTATGTATGTTTGTATGTACAGCGCAAACCTAGCCAAAGGGCAGCAGAGCTTCTTAGCACAAGCCTCACTCCCTGAACCCTTCACAAAGAACAACTTCACGACTGATCACAAATTCTTAATGGTACCGGCTGTTACACAAGGGGAGTCTCCAAATATCCCTGTCACTAAAGACCCCGCAAACTCCCACCCCATAAACCTGTCACAAATCCTCAACCTCTCAATATCTGAACACTATCCACGCTCACCACTAGGTCACCCATCTGGGTTTAATCTTCGGTCTATCGTGAACTCACCACCACTCACACTCAGAAAACCCTCCACTCACCAGCAGGCAGTGACACAGCGCCTGGAAGTGTTGTTGATTCGCCTCCAGATCATCCCAGTCCAGTTTCCAGCAGCATGTGGGCCTGATGATGGCAGGCCGGCCATAAAGCACAGACTGGCACACCCCATCTGCTTTCAGAGTCCTGCAACCACACAGAAGCAAAGTGTTCACCTGTCAGAATGTCAATAACGGCATCAGGACAGTAGTAGCTGTCTTCAGTGTGGGAACAGTAGGTTCTGTTCACACAACTACAAATGTGTCTCATACCTGGCTGAGAAGAGACAGAACTGCTCCACGCCATGCTCAGGGCCTGGTTAAGAGTTTGACGGTCTTCTCTCTGGGCACCAATTACTCAGGTTTTCGATGATTCGACCAAAAGATTTTCTACAGTCTCACCTGCAATTCAGGAAGTAACTAAACCCCCTGATTCCATTTTTACTTGTATTGGTTTTCTTACTTAACTTTTACTGGTTTGAACCATATTTTCTTTTTTTATAATGCTTACAGTCAGGCATTTATATATTGTAATATTCAAGTTCACCTTTTTTCTTCCTCCTCCCTTATTTCTCAATTAATTGACATTGGCTCTTCTCCATTTTCCAATGTTGTATCCAAATGTATTTCAATGACTGTATCTCCTTTCTGTTTTCAATAAACTTCTCTTCAAAGTTAAAAAATCAAAGCGTTTGGCAGTCTTGCAGCCGGCAGCTACGCCAGGACCCCACTACAAGACTGCCAACCCGTAGTCAGACCTCTCGCCAGATTACGAGTCAATCCTCTGCAGGCGGTCCTGCTGCGGCGGGCCCATGGTGGTAGGTCTCTAAGGCACATACGTGTGCCCTGGACATGCACATCCGTGAGACCTCCGCAGCCTGTTGCTGCATGAAAAGATAAGCACAATGTTGTGCATTTCTTTCTGTGCAGCAACAGGGAATGCAAAAATACAGGGGCCCTGCAAGGGCTCCTTGAGTATCCATTCCATGGAAATGATAGGGGTGAGGCAACTTGTAATATGCTTGGCGGCATTGCCAGCATGTTGCTGCTTCTGACCGCTGCCTAACACCACAGGATCACGAATCCCCAGCATTTGCAGCGGTCCAAGTCACAAAAGGGCAAGTGGACCACCACCCTGGCGGTCCACGGACCGCTGCCAGTCGTAGTAAGGCCCTAAGGGCCTGATTCCAGGTTTGGCGGCCTGTGGGGCACAAACCCGGAGTGGAATAGCAGTGGACGTACGTACTGGCGGTCGGACCGCAGTATAACAACTATGGCGGTGGGACCACCATGGGACCGCTGCAGCCTCCAGGGATCTGCGATCACTGGTGTTGGCACGGCAATCTTGAGACCGCAATATGCACCACCAAGCATATTACAAGTTTTCTCACTGCAACACTAACCATGTCGGTGAGCCCGCGTTGGAAAAGGTGGCGGTGAGGAAACAAAGAGGGCCCTACAGGGCCACCTCTTTTCTCAGGCCCATGCGATGCATGCAGGGGGGACAAGGTGTGCCTCCATATCTTCATGCACCCCTTTCTGGCATAGTTTCGACTTCGCAGTCCATGCCATGCAGGAATGGGCTTTGGCGTTCCCATTGCGGGCCTTTTTGAAAGGCACTGCCATGGCATTGCCAAAGGATCACCTGCCAGACTACGAGGACGCTTGTGGGTGTAGGAACAGGCAGTGGCATGGCAGCCCGCTCTCACACCACCAAACTCCCCTAGTCTTTTTGCATAACCCAAGTAAACCAGTTACAGCTTTTGATGCGGTTGAGTCTGCCACGGAATGATATGAGTTCCAAGAGCTGGAAGGAGTAACTTTGAATGTGGCTCTTGTCACAGGCGAGTTCACTTAGCTGCAGGGCCTGCCTTGCTTCAAATGTAAATATAGTGGAAGGATGGTGTAGGTGAAAGCTGCAAGCAGAGGAGTGACTAGGAGGGAGGGGTGACTAGGAGGGAGGGGTGACTGGGAGGGAGGGGTGACTGGAAGGGAGGGGTGACTGGAAGGGAGGGTGACTAAGGAGGGAGGGGTGACTGGGAACGAGGGGTGACTGGAAGGGAGGGGTGACTAGGAGGGAGGGGTGACTGGAAGGACTAACTTTGAATGTGGCTCTTGTCACAAGCGAGTTCACTTAGCTGCAGTGACTGCCTTGCTTCAAATGTAAATATAGTGGAAGGATGGTGTAGGTGAAAGCTGCAAGCAGAGGAGTGACTAGGAGGGAGGGGTGACTAGGAGGGAGGGGTGACTAGGAGGGAGGGGTGACTAGGAGGGAGGGGTGACTGGAAGGGAGGGGTGACTGGAAGGGAGGGGTGACTGGAAGGGAGGGGTGACTAGGAGGGAGGGGTGACTGGGAACGAGGGGTGACTGGGAGGGAGGGGTGACTGGAAGGGAGGGGTGACAGGAAGGGAGGGGTGACTGGGAGGGAGGGGTGACAGGAAGGGAGGGGTGACTGGGAGGGAAGGTGACTGGAAGGGAGGGGTGACTGGAAGGGAGGGGTGACTGGGAGTTAGGGGTGACTGGGAGGGAGGGGTGACTGGAAGGGAGGGGTGACTGGAAGGGAGGGGTGACTGGGAGTTAGGGGTGACTGGGAGGGAGGGGTGACAGGAAGGGAGGGGTGACTGGGAGTTAGGGGTGACTGGGAGGGAGGGGTGACAGGAAGGGAGGGGTGACTGGAAGGGAGGGTGACTAGGAGGGAGGGGTGACTGGGAGGGAGGGGTGACTGGAAGGGAGGGGTGACTGGGAGGGAGAGGTGACTGGGAGGGAGGGATGACTGGGAGGGAGGGGTGACAAGGAGGGAGGGGTGACTGGGAGGGAGGGGTGACTGGAAGGGAGGGGTGACTGGGAGGGAGAGGTGACTGGGAGGGAGGGGTGACTAGGAGGGAGGGGTGACTAGGAGGGAGGGGTGACTGGAAGGGAGGGGTGACAGGAAGGGAGGGGTGACTGGGAGGGAGGGGTGACTGGGAGGGAGGGTGACTAGGAGGGAGGGGTGACTAGGAGGGGGGTAGTAAGTACAAATCAATTAGATTCTGTTAGATTGATACATTTTGTCCTCAGGTCTCCTTTCATGACCCAAAGACGGATGCTGCTTGTGGTACTGGTGGCTGTCCACATTAAACTTCAAACAATTGCTCCTGTGGAACAATGTAAAAATACACAATATAGGTAAGCACAATGGCAATAGACTGGAGTAAAAAGGGATGTCCAAACGAGAAGTAAGACCATATACAACGTGATCCTTTTAAGTTCAAAAATGTTTATATACATAAATCATCACAATTATATAAAAAATTAAAAATAAGTGTGTGGTGACCCCCAGTGAACATGGAACCTACAAAACCGTGTGTGACATTTAGTGACATAAAGAAAAGGTTTCCATAATGACAAAATCGACCATCAAATTTAGTACATGATAAACACAGGCTTCTATTCTAATAGAGACTTCAAGATGGTTCGTTTTTAGGTATTGTCGACGGCGTTTCGACCCCGTTATCAGCAGGGGGCCTCTTCAGGGCCTAGCAATGCAGGGACGCCTGTTTGTTTGTTACAGATTATTGCCCCGGTCTCTTTAGGGTTCATGGGGTACCTCCTGTAGTCTGTTACTGTCATACAGGTTGCTAAGCAGATTTATAATTAGCAACTAATAAAACAGGGAATAATTCAAGGAATTAGAACTGACCAATATTAAAAAAGAGTGTAAAATATGTACACGGAAGCATGCTTTCCATGTGTAGTTAGCGGTGCGCGCGGTAAAAGATAACCATTCTTGATTGGTCATCCAGTTTCTTAACCCCCTCACACTGTTTTATTAAAAAAGGGAAACATTTTGAGAACAGCAGATCTCAGATTGCAGATCTGATGACATAAGACGAAGGGATGTTTGCCATTGATTGCTCGTCGCAAAGAAAGCCGATTAGATGATGTTTTCCAATGTATGACCACCCTCAAAGAATGGCCGGGGGGCAGTGCTGTCAGTGTAAATGGAGGTGGTTGGCAGTGTGCAATAGTGTAAACTGCATCTCTGTGGTTCTGTTAGTACTGGGTGGCTAGGCCTAGTCAAGAGCGGTACTCAGCTCCCAGAGCGACAGACCCACAGCGACATCCTAGATGAATCACATACACTCAACGAGTATGAAGTAACCACTCTACTTCCAATGTACTTATCGATGCGCATCCTTCTTGAGGTATGAAGATTCAGTCACGTGACACATGCAGGAAGATGAGGTCAGACATCTTGAGTCTCGTTTAAGCAGCTTGAGACAGGAACATTGGAATCTGGGGACCTTACGATGGATTGGCGTGAACCCCAAACACATGTGATCTGGTGCCTGTTTGTGGACCTTCCTGCCTCGCATCAACAACTTCCCCTCAGAGTACCACCTCGTCCAAGATTCTTCATCCCAGGGCTTGGCACATGTAGTGCCGAGGAGCTGCATCTCAATGACGACCCTTCCAGAAGCCTCCATCTTACATCCTAAGTACTCCTTCATGCACTCACCCTCTTCACAATAAAGAGGCTAAAGGTATCGGTAGAACGTCTGGGTTTTTGGTGCACTCCCTTTCAAGGTGCCTTCTTATTCCACTGTACAGGGCCAGAGTAAATTGGCTATTTAATACTTACTGAGTTAATGTCGTGCAAAGTCACCTATTTATGTAGTAGCAGTGCAGTGGCCTGTATTTATTAAGTTAGTAGGGGTGCAGTGGCCTCTTTTCATTTATTTAGCAGCGGTGCAGTGATCTCTATTTTTTATTAGTGGTGCAGGGGCCCGTATTTATTTAATTAGTAGGGTTGCAGTGGCCATTATTTATGTATTTAGTAGTGGTGCTATGGATGGTGTTTATTTATTCAGTAGGGGTGCAGTGGCCCGTATTTTTTTATTTAGTAGGAGTGCATTGGTGTGTATTTAATTATTCAATGGGCAGTATTTATTCATTTAGTAGGGAATGAAGGTAGTGGCCCGCTCTGGCCACCCGGATCACTAATGACTACCTCTCAGCCTTGAGTAGCAAATGAAGAGTCGGTCAGACAGTAGAGACTACAAACTTATAACTGTTTATTTATGTGCACTCAGAGTGGAGCCCGATCTGTACAGCCGCTAGGAGTGCTGCAGAGAGGACTGACGTCAACAAGCATAAAGATACATTCTTTGAGACCACCTCAGGGGGAAGATGGCGGCCGGCTAGGAGACCCGGTCGGGAGCTCTACACTTGTAGACGGAACTGAATGCATGAAATAATCCTATCCTGACGAGAAAATGTGCTATGGACAATAGTAGCTGAGCACACGCAATCCCTGGGAAAATAGAAGCATCGACATACCACAGGAGGAGGAGAAGTACGGGGGAAAAGCACTCACGGTCGGCGGAACGGACTCAGCTCCTGGCGGAATTGACGGGGCAGCGAGGTATTGACGCGACCTGTCTTTGATCCTGGTTTCGGTTTTGCTTCAGTCCTGACCCTGGGTGTTCCGAGCTGGTCTGTCCAGGTCAACCGCCACAACGGACGCCCCACACAGATGGGCAGCAGCCTCGGGGGCCCAGCGCAACTGCCGGAGAGCGCAGGGAAGAGTGAGCTTCCACTTCCGGGGCAAAGACGGCAGCGGCAGCGGCAGTTGCAGCATCAGTGCTAACAGGGAAGGTTACTCAGAATATCTACCGAGACGCCGGAGGCACAGAGGGGAGGACTGCCGGGGAAACCAAGGGAGCGCCAGCAGACGAGATAGTAGGGAATTCTGCAGGAGAGGAGGCGGCCCGTTTTCGAATGATACTTGGCGTTTTCATCCGGAGAGTAAGCAGATCGAGCTGTGGAGGCAGGAGAGCGAGAGAAGCAAGGAAGGCAAGTCGGATTTTTGCCTCTACTGCAGCCACATGAGCCAGGTACGAGGGGTTGAAAATAGCCAGGGGAGGATTGCACTGCATTTAATAGAAGGGTGTAAGGAAGGTGAACACCGGGCTGATCAAAAAATAGAGGCTGAAAAGGATAACTGCTTAGAGGGCAGTGGAGTAGGAGTGCTTGACTTGTTTTCCAAGACAAAATTTGGGGCAGAGGGGAAGGACCGGGAAAAAAAACCAGAACTTGAAAAAGGAGGTGGAGTGATTTCAAGCTATTGCCTTAGAAATAGGCAGTTTTCTAAGAGAAGTTTTACACAACCTCCTAAACAGGTAACCCTGCCTATTCAGAAAAAATACAAGAAAAGTTCTACTAATAGAGAACTAGAACGTCAATCCAAACCAAAACCAGACAAAGTAGGAGCCCTCCCTGAGCACAAACTTAAGATCACACCCTCACTGAGATCATTTTTTAAAGTGCAACAGCCCCTGCAAATAGTGGGAAAAAGCCCTCCCATTCTGCTACCCCAAATTGAAGACACTCCCAAAAATCTGATTGATAAAGATTCAAAAATGAGTACGGAGCCAACTAGCGATATAAATATACAAAGTGAAAATACAGAAACTCCTGAGAATGTACCTAAACTTCCCGAAACTCCTGCAATTGAATCTGGCGCAAGTACATCCAATTGTTCCTCTGACTATCCTCCTCCTCAAACTTTCTTAGAGCAAACTGGAAAACTCATGGAAAGTCTCATGGAGAAAGTTCTAGGAGAGATGAAAGAAAGGTTCTTGGTATCCGAGTCCAATCAGGCTAAGATCCAGGAAGTATGCGAGACCTTAGAACAAAAGCTGAATTCACTGGGCGATAGAGTGGCTGCAATAGAGTCAGAGGTGGTGTCCCTCAATAAAAGAGTTGAATCTAACCAGTCTGAGATAAGGAAATTAAGGGGCTCGGATAAAGCCACCAAAGAAAAACTGGAATCCCTTGAAAACCAGGCAAGAAAAAATAACCTTAGGATTTTAAATGTACCGGAAAATCTGGAAGGGCAAGACATAAAGAACTTTTCTATCTCTCTGCTCGAAGAATTCTTTCCATGGACAAAGGACATAAACTTGAGTGACGACATTCAAAGAGTACATCGAGATCCATTCAGAAAGAGCAGAGACAGAAAGACGCCTAGAAGGATTTTAATAAATTTCAAAACATATACTCTAAAAGAGAGAATCCTAAGTGAAGGTCTAAAAAGCAGCTCCCTAAAGAAAGACAATTGGACCTTTAGGATACGTTCGGATATGTCAAAAGCCACACAAGATAGGCAATGGGAGTTAGGTCAATACATGGCCGAATTGAAAACCCTAGGAGCTACGGTCCAAATGAGATTCCCCGCCGCACTGCGAATCATGTGGCAGAACAAAATGCATAACATCAGAGAACCAAGTGAAGTGGAGGATCTCATTGAACAGATTAAGACTCAGCTACGCAGTACAACATAATTTTAAGGATAGGTAACGTAAAAAAGACAAAGTGTGGATCTCGAACAGGGCGAACATAACGCCCAAAAGAAAGAAGGGAGGCTTCCTCGGGGTGGGCGAAGATAAACACAGAAAAAATATAAAATCAAGTAAAAAAGACACCATGGGTGGGGAGCAAACTAGGGAAAAAACTGAAAAAAAGTATCCTCAAGAACGAAGCAATGGAGTGTGCAAGAGAACGATAAATGAATGGAAACCAGGAATAAAAACTTAGCAAAAAGAAAAGGCCATGTCTAAATCAGTGAAAGACTTTAAAATCTTATCATGGAATGTAAATGGGCTCAGAACATCGAGTAGACGGAGGAGAATCTTTGAATATCTAAGATTAGTGGATAGTGAAGTCATCATTCTCCAAGAGACTCATCTTTTAAATCAAGAATGGGAACATATAATAAAGTCGTTGAACTGGATAGATTCTTACGTCTGTACTAATCAAAATTGCAAATATAAAGGGAGTTGCAATACTCTTTAATAAAACACTTAATGCAAGAATTATACAGAAAACAGTAGACAGCAAAGGCAGATGGGCTGTAGCAAGAGTGAAGATATATGGAAATAACCTAATAATAGCGGGATATTATGGTCCAAATATTGATGATTCAAACCCTCTACAAAACTTGTACTCAGAGCTGTTAACAACATCCGACCCAATTCTGCTCGGGGGTGATTTTAACATTATGATAGACCCTAATTTAGATAGATCTCCTCCAGGAAGGCAATCAAATCTACCAAAAATGAGAGAATGGCTTAACATC
This sequence comes from Lissotriton vulgaris, assembly GCF_964263255.1. Classification (NCBI taxonomy): domain Eukaryota; kingdom Metazoa; phylum Chordata; class Amphibia; order Caudata; family Salamandridae; genus Lissotriton; species Lissotriton vulgaris. Next base: position 290,044,564 of record NC_141690.1, on the reverse strand, counting down.
TATAAAAGAGATTTAGAACTGATCGATATGTGGAGAGAGAAAGGGAACAAGGAGCACCCATTTACCCTACATAACAAAAAACTAGGCCACAAGTCTAGAATTGACTATTTTCTGATTAGTAAAGATTTCCATAGAAGCATCAAAGCTCTGGAGCATTTGCCCGAACATTTGTCTGACCACTCAGCGGTTCAAATAACAGTACACTTTGAAATAAAGAAATCTCAATTTAGATGGACAGTAGATCGCACTCTCTTTCTGGACCCAAAAATAAGGGAAGATCTGAACATAACCTCAGCAAATTTCTTCGAGGATAATAAAGTAGGTACCTCAGATCAAATTACCTGGGATGCTTACAAAGCAACCATCAGAGGCAAACTTATAAACCTGGGGGCTCACAGAGCAAAACTTACCAAGCAAGAGATTAAAGAAAAGGAAGAAATTATAAGTCAATTAGATGTACGGATCAACACAGAACCTAACCTAGAAACAAGAAATACATTGGAAAAGGAAAGAAAAGATCTAAGAGGAAAGCTAGCAGATTACCTCGAAGACAGAGTTAGAACTAAGTGGGAGGCTAGTAAACTTGCCACTCACGAGTATGGTGAGGGATGCGGAAAATTACTGGCCTGGAAAACTAAAACGGAACAGACTAGAAACAAAATAGACAAAATACAACTAAGCAATCAGCCTGGGACATCGTCTGAAGAGTCAGAAATCAGGCAGGATTTTGAAAATTTCTTCTCCGATTTGTATGTGGAAGATTCCTCCTTTACTTCAGAGCAATTAGAAGAATATCTGGACTCTCTAAATCTGCCGAGATTATCAGATCTGGAAAATGTAGAACTAAACGCAGAAATAACAATGGAAGAAGTAAAATCAGTCTTGAAATCTTTGAAAAAAGGGTAAGCCGCTGGGCCTGACGCTCTTCCAAACGAACTATACTCAGCATTAAAAGAAGTTATAAACCCCCCACTAACAAGATTACTAAACAAAATATATAGGGAAAAAGAAAAAACTCCGGATACCTGGCATGATGCCATTATAAGTCTTATTCTAAAACCAGGAAAAAAAACCACAGTCTGTGAGTCATATAGACGCATATCCCTACTAAACTGTGATTATAAAATCTTCACAAAAATAATAGCAGGTAGATTAGCTCTGGTAATGCCAAAATTGATACATCCAGACCAAAAGGGCTTTATAAAAGAGAGGCAAATATTTAATCTAACCCACGAACTTTTTGCAGCAGTTGACTTAGCTACTAGTGAAAAAATCCCCCTCACAATAATCACTTTTGACGCGGCTAAAGCGTTCGATCGAGTTAACTGGTCCTTTCTAAACAGACTTATCAATAAATATAACCTTGGCCAAAATTTTAGTCAACTAATAACTGAGACTTATAGAAACCCGAGAGCAAAAATCCTAGTTAATGGGAGTCTAACTAATAATTTTACAATTCAAAGAGGAACAAGACAAGGGTGTCCTCTGTCTCCCTTGCTCTTTAATCTATATATTGAACCTCTGGCAGCCACATTAAGAAACAATGAATCAATAATCCCTTTTAAACATCAGGATTGGGCTAAAAAAAGTGGCTCTATATGCGGACGATTTAATGATTTTTACAGGAAATTATCAAAACTCCTCCCCAGCAATAAATAAGGCAATTTCAGAGTTTGGGAAGGTATCTGGGTACTTAATAAATGAAGCAAAAACTGAATCAATGAGCTGGAATACACAACAGAATAACCCATACACAAAGGATAAATTAAAATACTTGGGTATAATCTTAGTAAAAGATCTCGAAAAAATCCCCCAAATAAATCTGAGTAGGATCTCATTAGAAATGAAAAAGCTTTTGAAGGTATGGGATAAGCTATCTTTAAACATGATAGGAAGATCTAATTTGGTAAAAATGTCGATCCTTCCTAAATTTACCTACCTTTTTAATGTCATACCATTGGAGTTTAAGAATAACCATCTGAAAAAAATACAAGGAGATATAACGACTTTCATATGGGCTTCAAAAGGCTCAAGGATTGCTTGGAACAAAATGAGAAGAAGAAAACTACAAGGTGGAATAGCCAGTCCAGACATTATGGAATACTATAGAGCTTTTCAATTCAAGAATGCAAGATCACTGGTGAACAGCTATGTTTTTTACCCCCAATATCTCCAAATACTAACAAATAAAGTTGACCACTTCCTGTTTAAATTTGGACATCCCAAATTCTTTAAAAAAATAAAACTAAAGATACTAAAAAATATGGCAAAACTCTGGTATCAAGTAAGAACAGCATTAAATATTCCTTACTATAGCTATGCAGCCCCTATATGGGACTCACCAGGCACCCCTGAATGCCTAAAAGATGCCCTAGCAACTCCTTTAAGAACGGCAGGAATTAACAAATGGGGACAACTGATGACAGAGAACTCAATAGTGTCTTGGGAACAACTTACAGAAATTACTAACGGGACCCTTTCAAAATTTATATATTATCAACTTACAAGCTGGGCAAGCTCCTTGTTGGAGAAAAAAACGGGAAATATAGAAATAGAGAAAGAGATCATGAAAACCTCCCCAATAAAAAAGGAAATTTCTATATGGTACTGGGCTATAATCACGCCAGGAGATGACGCCTCATTATCGGAATCGACTTGGAGTAAAAACATCATAGACTCAGAACATGATAGCTTATGGAAGAAATCATGTGAAAAATGTTGGAATATCATTAAACCAGCGCGTTTAAAGAGAAATCACTTATTCACACTGCATAGGGCATATTGGACACCAAAAAAACTGTCAAAATTTAAAGGAGCAAGCATAAAATCCTGCCCCAAGTGTGGATTAGAGAAGGCAGACGACATACATATGTTTCATAGATGCCCACGATTGGAACCCTTCTGGCAGGAAGTAGGTAACACGATATGTCGGACATTGGGAACAAACCTAAAAGTAAGTACTACATTAATTATTTTTGGGATATGCACTGAGCTAAATGTAAGTAACGAGAGGTTAACCAGAAAACAAGAAAATCTATTATTTGTCTTGATACTTCTTGCCAGAAGAGAGATCTGTCTGAACTGGGTAAAGCCAACGTCTCCGTTGCATGAAGATTGGCTTAATTCCATTATAACCATTAACAAACTAGATAGAAAGGGGAAACTCTCCCAAAAATGTAACTTCTGGGAAATTTGGGAAAATTATTATACTAATTAATACATAAGAGAAACTTGATTAAAACAATTTGTCCGATGATTAAAGCGGTGACAATAATTCAGATGGGAATAATTTCCCATCGAGTAGTCAAAAAGGCTAGCTCTCTTTCCTTGCCGCCATGAATTATTGAATATGGTAAAGGATACAGGAGGACTATAACATGACAGTTCCACCAAAGGGGTACTCTATGTGGCCGGAAAATATAAGAAAAGAGTGAAGGAATAAAAGTGGAAGTCCTAAAGTTCTCTGTTGTAATCCTTATACATTCATTCGCAAAATGAGGATATATAAAAAAAAAAAAAAAAAAGCATAAAGATACATTATTAACGTTTCATAGAGCCCGGTCTGTACAGCCGCTAGGAGTGCTGCAGAGAGGACTGACGTCAACAAGCATAAAGATACATTATTAACGTTTCATAGAGCCCGGTCTGTACAGCCGCTAGGAGTGCGGCAGAGAGGACTGACGTCAACAAGCATAAAGATACATTATTAACGTTTCATAGAGCCCGATCTGTACAGCTGCTAGGAGTGCGGCAGAGGGACTGACGTCAACAAGCATAAAGATACTGTGAAGGGTTGGTCCCTACGTCGGGGGTACAATGGAGCGCTGTGGACTCTTACCCCTCCGGAACTACTCCTCTCTCTGTCTTCCCACAGGCTCCACCGATAACCCCGAATCAGGACGGATTGGAAACGTCTCTCCATGACCCCGGAAGTTGGGTCGCTAGCGAAGGACCGGAAGTGAACTCACCTAACCCCGGAAGTCCTTCAACCGGATACAGGCAGGAGAGTAGAAAAGCCGACGACCCAAACGACTCGGGGTTCCCAACAGGGAGCTCGTGGCAGGAGTTAGCAGACCTCGGAGAACCAGCAGCGGAAGGACCGAAGGACCGGAAAGAAGAAGCAGACGAGGAAGACGTCTGGTGTGAGGACTGGTGGCGTCCTCAGGAGGTGGCTGGAGAGCGGCCGTAACTCACAGGAGAGTTACGGCGGGGCATGTGAGTACCTCGTTACCATTTTCCCCTATTTCCACTGGTAGATGTGTACATAGTGTAAATAGCGCTCTGAACCACTTTCACTGTATAAACGTGCACCGACACTGTATAGAACTACGCACTATTTCCCGTCCCATTCACGCCTGTGCTCACCCTCTACCCACCTTTACCTCTTCCCGCAACCCAAACCCCGTCACGTCCTAACCCAAACCTTCCACACACGACCCAGGTGTTGGTGATAGAACTGAGAGAAGTTTTGTTACCTCTGAACTAACCGCCCTGTTTTCGTTCTCTTTTCCTCCGAGGGACGCACCGCTCCTACACGACGGAAAGACGACCACAGCCCAGCAGCAAACATCCCCACGGAACCCTCCCGGATACCTCACCTCTACAACCCACCTGGACCTTTCCATCCCGTGACCTGTGTTTCATTTCTGTGAACAATAAAGTTTTCGCTAATCATAGCGCACTTCATACGGCCTCCACGCCTGTTATTCCGGCCCGCCCTAAATCCCGCTCCACAGGTGGTGTCAGAAGTGGGATCGCCCGGAAGCATGGAGGCCGCGGTCAAACAACTAGCGGAAGGCCAGGAACACCTAGGAAAATTGATGGAACAATTCCTGAAAACCGCAGAAGACGACCGAGGACAACTGTACGATGTCCTAAAAGGTCAGGGCACCGCTCAGGATAAGACTCTTGAAAAACTTGCAACAGTCATGGGGCAACAAAAACCGCTGGCCTCTCTTCCTTCTGCTGTACTGCAGAAATACGTAGCTGGAGAAGACCCAGACTTCTTCTTCACAAACTTTGAACGCTTGGCTCAGGCCGCTGCATGGCCCGCCGACCGGTGGGGTCATTACCTTGGTCCCCTGCTAACCGGGGAATTACAAGCAGCGTATCAACAGGCAAACATCCAGGGTGCGACACCATACGAGGATATTAAGACTTGTATACTAGAACGGCTCGGAATTGACGATGAGACGTATAGACTTCGTCTTCGTCAAGCTAAGGAGGGTCCACAAGAGAATTCCCGGGCGTTGTCCTTCCGAATAAAAGATTTGGCTAACCGTTGGCTAAAACCAGCCACGTCCAGTAAAGACGAGATAATGGCCAAAATTTATTTGGAACAATTTCTTACCTCATTACACCCTGCCACACAAAAGTGGGTGCGACAACACGCACGACTTACTCTTGACACTGCAGTCGAAATTGCTAGTGCGTACAACCGAGCACAAGACTCTCAACGAGCAAAAGAAGAACATCCTGCACGGCCGAGCCATGGCAATCATGTACGGCCATCAAGACCTCCACCTGTGCTTCGTAAACCGGAGACGATACCTCCAATGCCGTATCCAGTGATGCCGAGAGCGCCACCTCCCGGTCCACAGTGCTATCATTGTGGAGGGTACGGACATATCGCTCGTATATGCCCCCAAAAAGAAGAGCCGATGGAAATAGGTGTAGCTAAAAACTATGTGTGTTTCAGTGCTGACTCCGCTCCCCCGCCCTTTCATTGTCCTGTACAAATCAATGGACACAAAATGATGGCGCTTGCTGATACAGGCTGCAGACATAGCGTATTAAGACCCCAAGATCTCCCTCACTCTCCGGAACCGGTGACAGGAACTGTAGCCATCAAGTGTGTCCACGGAGACACGAAATGTTATCCAACGGCCAAAGTATATGTACAACACCCCAGTAGTAGTGGTAGCTCTTTGACTGTTGGGCTGGTTGCGAATCTTCCTGAAGAAGCTATATTAGGCAGTGATTATAGTGGTCTGCCTCACCTACTACAGGATACCACAGATTCCCTAAAGAAGTGGTGGGCTGAAGCACCTTTTTCAGGAGTCTCCCCTGCTATCGAACAGTCAGGAAAACCTTTGAAGTCCAAAACACAAAAGAAAAAAGAGAGAAGGGAATATTCCTTGGCTTGTCCTGCACAACCGGAAACCCACCCCTGGGAGACCGACAGAGAATTTCGAGCCGCTCAACAGGAAGATCCGGTTCTCCAAGATGCATGGGGTCGGGCTCTTCCCAACGAGGATCCATTACAAGTAGGTCCTTATTTTTTCGTAAAAAATGGACTCCTGTATAGAAAAGGGGGACCTCAGAAAAACGCCCAGTTAATCATTCCAGGACTATTTAAGGAGAAAGTACTCTTTTTGGCCCATAGTCATTTACTGGGAGGGCACTTCAGTGACGAGAAGACGGGGGAAGCTATTCTAGAGAAGTTTTATTGGCCCGGAGTGTATGCCGAAATTAAACGGTACTGTAGGGAATGCCCGGTATGCCAAAAGACTAGTCGGTATCGACCCCCAAGAGTTCCCCTCCAACCTTTACCACTGATTGATGTTCCTTTTTCTAGAGTAGGAATGGATCTTATAGGTCCCCTCTTACCATCCAGAAGTGGGTGCAGATACGCTCTAGTACTAGTGGACTACGCCACTCGCTTTCCCGAAGCAGTTCCTCTCAGACAGCCAACAACACAGAACATAGCCAAAGCTCTTATTGCCATCTTTTCTAGAGTGGGTTTTCCCCGAGAGATTTTAACCGACCAGGGCACTCCCTTTGTTTCCTCACTAATGCGTCAGGTCTGTTCTACCTTGGGAATCAAGCAGATAAGAACTTCGGCTTACCATCCCCAAACCGACGGTTTAGTCGAGCGTTATAATGCCACCTTAAAAACCACTCTGAAAAAGCTGTTGGGCCTAGAGAGTAAACGCTGGGAGGAAATGCTGCCCCTTGCTCTTTTTGCCATTCGCTGTAAAGTACAAAGTAGTACCGGCTACTCCCCATATGAATTACTGTATGGCAGGGCGCCCCGAACCCTATTGGATATGGCTCGTGAAGCTTGGGAGGCCGAGCCGGATCGGACTCGCCCTCTTCCAGAGTACATTGAAAATTTAAAAACCCACTTAGGTGAGATCCGTGAAATTGTCAAACAGAATCTTGTAGCTGCACAATCCACTCAGAAAACCCAGTACGACAAGGGAACCAAACCCAGAACATTTGTCCCCGGAGACCAGGTACTCCTACTAATTCCCTCTTCGGACCATAAGCTATTAGGTCAGTGGCAGGGTCCGTTTACGATACTGAGACAAGTGACTCCAGTCACTTACGAGGTGGAAACAGATGCCACTAGGGGAATCAATCAAATCTATCACATCAACCTCCTCAAGAAATGGGAGGGACCGCGCCCTGTTTTACCGGGTCACGAACCCTTCCTGTTTGAAGGTTGTTTCGACACCGGTTTGATGGAACGCCAAAAACAGGAACTTTGTCGTTCACTTGTACCCCTACAGTCAGTCTTTTCAACCCTGCCGGGGCATACCACTGTGGTGGAACACGCCATCCACACTGAGCCAGGGAAAACGGTAAGGCAACGACCGTACCGTATTCCGGAAGCCCGTCGGGCTGTAATCAAAGAAGAAACGAACCAAATGCTTAAAATGAATATCATTGAACCATCGAGTAGTAGCTGGAATTCGCCCATTGTTTTGGTCCCTAAACCCGATGGTTCTACACGATTTTGTATTGATTTCCGGGAGGTGAATAAGATCTCCGCCTTTGATTCCTATCCTCTTCCCCGTGTGGACGAGATGGTTGAACGAATAGGCAAAGCAAGGTACATTAGCACTCTTGATCTCTGCAAAGGCTATTGGCAGATTCCGCTGAAAGCTGAGGACAAACACAAGACCGCCTTCTCCACCCCTGAAGGCTTGTTTCAGTTTAAAGTAATGCCCTTCGGCTTGCACGGGGCCCCGGCGACCTTTCAGAGGGCCATGAATCAAGTCCTACGCCCTCATGCTTCGTATGCGGGCGCTTATCTTGATGACATTGTCATTTATAGTGACACCTGGGAGAAACACCTGTCCCATTTATATTCAGTGGTCTCCTCTTTGGGCAAATATGGGTTTACCATTAACCCGGCTAAAACCACATTAGCAGCACAGAGTGTTAAATATCTCGGCTATTTGTTGGGTGAAGGACACATTCGGCCCCAAGAGAGCAAAGTCAAAACAATACAGGCGATACCATTCCCAAAAACACGAAAAGATCTCCGTGCCTTCTTGGGTATGTTGGGTTATTACAGGAGGTTTATCCCCAACTTTTCACAAGTAGCAGCTCCCCTCACAGATCTCCTCAAAAAGACTGCAAAAACAGAGGAAACCCTCCAACAACCATCTCTCGTACTTCAGCAAGCCTTCAATGTTCTAAAGAATGCCTTGACCTCTGAACCTGTGTTGATGAGCCCCGATTACAGTCAGCCTTTTATTTTGCAAACTGATGCATCGGATCAAGGTTTAGGGGCTGTTCTATCCCAAAAAGATTCGGAAGGTGCAGAGAAACCCATTCTGTATCTTAGCAGAAAACTGTTTCCCAGGGAAATCAACTACTCCGTTGTCGAAAAGGAAGCACTCGCTATCAAGTGGGCCGTGGAAAGCCTTCGCTACTACCTTGATGGTAGGGAATTCATTTTGTATACAGACCACGCTCCACTTGAATGGATGGCTCGCAATAGGGGACACAATGATCGAGTGCTTCGTTGGTTTCTTTCCCTCCAGCCTTTTCGTTTTCGAACATTGCACCGAAAAGGCCTAGAACAGGGCAACGCAGACTATTTGTCCCGATATCCGCCACCTACCAGCCCTACAAGAAACACTCCTAGGGGAAGGGAATGTGAAGGGTTGGTCCCTACGTCGGGGGTACAACGGAGCGCTGTGGACTCTTACCCCTCCGGAACTACTCCTCTCTCTGTCTTCCCACAGGCTCCACCGATAACCCCGAATCAGGACGGATTGGAAACGTCTCTCCATGACCCCGGAAGTTGGGTCGCTAGCGAAGGACCGGAAGTGAACTCACCTAACCCCGGAAGTCCTTCAACCGGATACAGGCAGGAGAGTAGAAAAGCCGACGACCCAAACGACTCGGGGTTCCCAACAGCGAGCTCGTGGCAGGAGTTAGCAGACCTCGGAGAACCAGCAGCGGAAGGACCGAAGGACCGGAAAGAAGAAGCAGACGAGGAAGACGTCTGGTGTGAGGACTGGTGGCGTCCTCAGGAGGTGGCTGGAGAGCGGCCGTAACTCACAGGAGAGTTACGGCGGGGCATGTGAGTACCTCGTTACCATTTTCCCCTATTTCCACTGGTAGATGTGTACATAGTGTAAATAGCGCTCTGAACCACTTTCACTGTATAAACGTGCACCGACACTGTATAGAACTACGCACTATTTCCCGTCCCATTCACGCCTGTGCTCACCCTCTACCCACCTTTACCTCTTCCCGCAACCCAAACCCCGTCACGTCCTAACCCAAACCTTCCACACACGACCCAGGTGTTGGTGATAGAACTGAGAGAAGTTTTGTTACCTCTGAACTAACCGCCCTGTTTTCGTTCTCTTTTCCTCCGAGGGACGCACCGCTCCTACACGACGGAAAGACGACCACAGCCCAGCAGCAAACATCCCCACGGAACCCTCCCGGATACCTCACCTCTACAACCCACCTGGACCTTTCCATCCCGTGACCTGTGTTTCATTTCTGTGAACAATAAAGTTTTCGCTAATCATAGCGCACTTCATACGGCCTCCACGCCTGTTATTCCGGCCCGCCCTAAATCCCGCTCCACAGATACATTATTAACGTTTCATAGATCCCTATCTGTACAGCCGCTAGGAGTGCGGCAGAGAGGACTGACGTCAACAAGCATAAAGATAGATTATTAATGTTTCATAGAGCCCGGTCTGTACAGCTGCTAGGAGTGCGGCAGAGGGACTGACGTCAACAAGCATAAAGATACATTATTAGCGTTTCATAGAGCCCTATCTGTACAGCCGCTAGGAGTGCTGCAGAGAGGACTGACGTCAACAAGCATAAAGATACATTATTAACGTTTCATAGAGCCCTATCTTGTTGCGTGTTTATCTAGGTTCCTGATCGATACTGTGACCTTATGCCCCTATTCGGCTATAAATCCTTTTATTCCCTATATTGGCATAACCGTTCAAGTGCGATTTTCTGAAAAGTCATCTCTGGCCTCACACGAACAGAGCCACATTCCAGCATAGTTCCCTCTGCCACTTCCTTTGCGACCAATTAGTGCAATGACAGAGCAGTAGTCACTATCTGATATTCCTAGATAACACTCCGAGTTCTTCAACAAGATAAAAACTCAGCAAACCTGGAAATCCCCGCTTGCTATGTTTTGATTAGTAATAGAACTCTAATGAGCAACTGATAACTATCACTTCCTAGTGACATCTTTAATTGACGTCTTATGTCCAGCAAACTTGCGTCAAACCCGGCACCTGTCAGGTATAAATATTACCAACGTTGCCTTAAGCAATGCCTGTTGTACGAGCTACTGAAGCCAGCTGCCTGCACGACCCCGTGTTGGTAAATCTAGCACTCTGTCGCTGCAGCCAGCTATCCTGTGGTGGTGAAGCTGCTGATACCATTATCGCCGCTAAAGCGCGAACTATGGTGCAGTATGCTTAAGGAGCTGAACAGCCGTCCCTCTGCGAAGACATCCAGCAGATTCCAGCTGCCCGCGGACGCTGTCCCCCCTCCTTCCTCGACGCGCTGAAGAGAAGCCGCTGCCTTTCTCGTGCAGAGAAATCCAGTCCCGGCGCTTCCGGTTTACCCTCGCGGGTAACTGGGATATCGAGAGAGACCCCGGAAGGAGATACCAATCCTCCATCATTCTATTCAGAGGTATGGTGTTGACTAAACCCTTAGACGAGAATTCTTGAAAACAAACCTTGGCAAAACCAACTTAACTTAAAGCTACTTACTTACTCCCCTTTTCACGTTTTAGGCTTAGGTCAGGCACACTGGGGTAGGCTTAGTTAGAAGCACCAGTTGAGTATGTTAGCCTAATGTATATATGACTGTATATATGTTTTATTACTTTTAAACCATTGTATGGCTAAGAAACCATATCAATGCTTTTACAGTTCTATTTCGCAATCCTTATCTTACTGTACGTACTTTTTATAATAACAATTATTGCAATTGTGGCAATACATTTCTCTTGTACGAGAAGAAAGACTGTTCAATAAATGTTAACCCTTTATTGACAAACGCCCGTCTCTCTATTCTCTACATCTCGTGAAAGTAAACTGCACTAGACTGACTGAGTGAAATACATGTCTATTGTTTCACACGACCCTAGAGATTGACTCTTGATCTGAGGAGCAAAGTTGTCATGTTGCACGGTTGTTGGAAAGCTGAATCCCTTCTTGTCTGTGCCAAGGAAGCTGATCACTTCCTATGCAGAGAAGAAAGTTTCCAGTGACCTCTGAGCTAGTTGGCAACACAACCCAATTAAGTTTAGCATAGTCAGTGGAGGCCTGGAATATCCGCAGTTCCACGTCGATACTACTGTTTATGTTATTCCAATGCGCAGGGCCTAGTGGGAAACTAGGAACTACACTACATGGCGCCCTAACGTTAGGTAAGGCGATAAACTAACGCAAGACTTTTAGAGTAACTCAGTTGTGCATATTTCACACCCCTTTCTCCCGTAAATACTCCAATAGACGTCTGGAGTGGGTGAAAGGTTAAAATCCGCCCGAACTCAGTAGGAAGAGATTCCTATGTAAAGCTCTGGTTTATTCAACGTTGAAGGATACAGTGTTCCAAAATATTGTGCACCTAATCTTTGTCTCCTTGGAGACCTACTCTGCAAACCTCGCATTTTTACAATGCCAGAAAACGGAACCTCTGGGGCCGCAGCAGATGCGACTCAGCAAGGTCCTGAATACACAGACCCGGATGCTATTATCATCCCGGTCCACTTAAGAAGATCTATAACGTTAAAACTTATAGAAAACGGACTGACACCTCAAGGTGGTACAGTAATTTTCGTGATAGAGGCTCACGAGTATCGGCAGACAGAGGTATTCTATTCATGGATAAACTTTCCAGCGGTAAACGCTATAACAAAAGAGTTTCACTATTTCAAAATAGAGAAACCTCCGGAAGAGTACGCTCCTTTCGAGGAGATTGAAATTCCACTTAAATTTCAAGAGCACCTGCTCTGGTTTAATGGCGCCCTAAAACACACTGATCAAATAACTAGGCTCGGTCCACTAGGTAGACCAGGAGCCACGTGGCCGGTTCTAGCCAGCTACACACCACATCCTGACATTGCAAAAATGTCTAGAGAAGAGCTGTTAGTACAGCTAAACACATTAATAAAAACACATAGGCAATTAGTCCAATATGTAATGCGGACTGCAACAGTCCAGCCAGCTGTTAATACACCACAGCTGACCCCTCATCAGGGGAACACAAATAAAATTACACCACAGAACATACAGTCATGTCTTGGTAAAACACCCGTAAAACGGGAACAAATTCCTTTCTGGTTAGCACAGAAAATCACTCAAATAGAGGCAGTATTTCCTGATACTACCCCTATAGAGAAACACAGAATCTTGACCATCTGCCTTCCTATGGGAATCGCACCACACGTGGAGGACTGTGACACTTGGGGTACAGTCTTTGCTTCCATTTACACAAAAACACACGGTGTTCCGTCTATGGCGGTAATACCAGAAGTGCTAAAACAGATTCAAAATGAATTCGGTCCAGAGCCCGCTTTAAATCTAGGTATGAAATTACTGAAAGACTTCAAGCAGGTCACGGCTATATTATTAGCCAACATAAAGGGAGAAGCAGCATCTGTGGCGATCCGCCAGAAGTTGAAGGAAACAGATATAAAAGATCCTGTTGAGCTTGCCAAAATCATAGAAAAATGCTATGAAGAATTAGGTAGAGACAGCTTGGGTGGGAAACCGGTAAAGCCCCAACTGCTCGAAAATCCTGAAAAATTATTTATTAAAAATAATTTAAACACTCCTAAAAAGAGCTGGGATGGAAATAAACAATCCACTCCCAAGGAAAAAGTTTTCCAGTCCAGAGGAAGGTCTCCTTGACGGAGGGAAAGAACTCCGACTCGAGAACGCCAGTCTCCCCAGAGGGAGCCCTCTGAGAAAAGATATAACCTTAGAAATAGGGATAATCTGAAAAAACCTGATAGATATCAAAGTATTGATACACGTCCCTCTCGATCTTTTCCACAGAATTCGGAAAGAAGAGGACGGTCAGACCCAGGAGAGCACACCAAGTCCAAAGACAAGGAACCTGCTCAGAGTAAAAAATCTCAATTTCAGAAAAAGAAGGTAGCCAGTATTAGAGTAATCAACCATGCCGAGAATACTGAGGACACAGTTGAAAAACGGGGAGTGGGCATTGACAATGTTGGACAGTGCGTGCAGCAGAAATCAGTATAGCGCGCAAGATCTTGATGAGTCATCTGGAGACAGTGGACACGAATGAATACATTCAGGTTGAAACTGCCGACGCCAGACTTAGCGAGCCCCATAAAATATACGAAATAACATTGCGTATGGAGGGTGATAAGACTAGGAAAATTAAGGGTCTATTTTGGGATAAGCTCTCAAAAGGCTATGATATTCTGTTAGCTGAAAAAGATTGGCCCCCAGAGTTTGTCAGGGAGTGCCCTCGTGGCGAAGAAGTGATTATGCCTGCCTTCTCGAATCACATACCGATTCACAAAAAATACACATATGCAAGGAAATGGGCAGTAGCCCAGGCACCTGCATTATATAAAAATCATGTAGGATGGGATGAGGATTCACCTCCTCACAAAATCCAATTAAAAAGTGAACCAACTGCCCAACGGCAGTATCCCATAAAGCAAGAAGCTAAAAAACAAGTCAGGGAGATCTTAGATCAACTTGAATACCAGGGGGTGATTGAAACATGCACCTCTCAAATGAACAATCCTTTGTTTCCTGTCTCCAAGCCAGACAATTCATATTGTCTAGTTTTGGACTACAGACATCTTAATACATGTTGCAAAACTTTTGCAGTACAAAACTCGCATAGTGCAGCCCTAATGAATAACATAGTTAGGAAAAAATATAAAACGACATTAGACATTTCTAATGGTTTCTTTTGTCAAAACATTGCACCAGAAAGCAGATATTTGACCGCTTTCTCCGCATTTGGGTCACAGAAAAAATTCTGTCGACTTCACAGGGGTTCAAGAACAGCCCAGGACTATTCTCAGCTAGGGTAACAGAGTTACTACAAATCTATGATGATGAAGCATTGTCTTACGTAGATGATATTTATCTCACAGACGACGACTTGGATACTCACTTGAAAAGAGTGAACACCATCATACTTGGGTTCGCAGCAGAGGGTTACAAATTCAACTTTAAAAAGTCCCGAATTGCCCATCTGACAGTACTATTCTTAGGGTACGAATTATCAAGTGAAGGGAAAAGCCTAGCGGACAACTTCTTAGAGAAGTGCGCTGTACTCCAAGCTCCAAAAACGCTTAAGAATTTACAATCCATTCTAGGTTTTCTGAATTTCGGAAGAACTTACATTCTAAATTACGCAGAGAGGGTTAAACCTCTCTACGAACTGATAAAACCTGATTTTAAACAAATCAATTGGACTCAAAAACACACAGAAATTTTGAGATCACTGCAAACAGACATGTTAGCAAAAACAAAATTAGATACACGTGACAACACACGTGATCTTGTAATCCGAGTCATCCCAGGAAGATGCGGATTCACGTACCTAACCTCTAATGAGGGAGAAAAGGTACCAATAGCTTACAAATCACATTTGTACACAAAGGCTGAAATAAAATTCAGTTCAACTGAGAAAATTCTAACTGCGGTTCAGACTGCTGTAGCGAAAGAAAGGCCCCTAGCACGAGGTAAACGAATAATAATCGTAACACCTATACCGGCTTTAGAAGCGGTAACTAAAGCAAGCATTCCTAATGCTAAAGCTTTGCATCCGAGATGGATTCAGTGGGTTAATTCTCTTGCTGCAACAGACGTAGTTTACGAATTTGATCCTAACTTAAAAACACAGGAATTTTTACAATATGAATATGAATGTCCTCTGCCAATTGAAATCCTGCCTCTCGAAGAATACGGAAGTATTATATATACTGACGGATCAGCACAACCCGCAGTTGGGGGTAAGCAAGCTTACAGTGCTGCGTGCGCGATTGTTAAAGGTCGCTGGCACAAAGGAAAATTCAGACCACTGGTCACTAAAACACAATCTCTAGGAGATTGCTCGGCTCAACGAGCTGAATTAGTAGCATTTAAGATGGCGCTAGAAAATACCGATCGCGAATTCCCGACACTTATAGTGTGCGATTCTCATTTTTAAGTCAACTCTTACAACAATAAACTGCAGAGTTGGATCGAAAACGACTACAAAGATGACACAGGTGCCACAATAAAGCATAAATTGCTCTGGAACGAGGTAGCTCTTTTACACAAAGAACTACAAAAGACTCACGTGATTCACGCACAGAGTCTTCAACGTGATGGCGTTCACGTTGCAGGGAATTCATTGGCTAATACAGCCAAAGCGGAAGCAACTAAACCGGCTTCCGTAGCCACAAAAAAGCGCACAGATAAGTACATAGACGGGGAAACCATGCTGGCAGTAAAAACGACCGTAAAAGGCGACTGTGCAGCACTACCCGTAAACTATCCACTCAATTATGCATACATAATCGATGCAAACTCCGTTCCTTTTGCTCGAATCCCTGGAGTGGGGGACAGAGTAATTCCAAACATGAACAGGAGAATATTTTTAATAGCAGACGCACACATGGGTTTGGGTCTTAGGCACAGAGAGATCAAGGAATCACTGACTGAATTACAATCAGTATTCTGGTGGCCGGGAATGAGTGTAGAACACCAAATATATGCAAACAACTGTGAAAACTGCAATAGGGATCGCAGTAAGGAACCATGCTTCCGGCTACCAGTCAGAAAGAGCGTAACGCTGCCTACACCCCATCCTGCGTCCTATTAATAGTTAAGACGAAAAGCACTTAAAAAAATGAGGCCTCCAGCGCTCGGCTGACGCTAGAACGGTTATAAAAGATTTGCGAGTCTATATCGGCACATACGCAATTACCACGTTCCATTCTGACCAGGGTCCTGCTTTCAGCTCTCGAGCCTATAAGGAGGCCATGGCCAGCATGGGAATTGGGTTGCGGTATTCTTGTCCGTCATACCCCGTAATGGAATAGTGTGGTAGAAAGAAAAAACCGAGACATAAAGCAATCTATAACAGTGAAGGTATTAGGTTCAGGCGCTGGGTGGGTCAAACATTTAATAAGTGTCCAGACTAGTCTTAACAACATGCCAAGAAATTCTCTAAAAGGTTTCAGCCCATACGAACTATTGTTCGGAATTAGAATGCGAGTTCAGGACCTCGATAGTCAGATGTCAGTGGTACAAGAAAAAACAACAGACTTTGACATCAAAGATCGTTTGGCTGTTTTACAGGAACTGAATGAAACAAGAAAATCATTAAGCAACATAAAGTTAAAGCAACAGCCAAGTACCACTGACGAGGCACCACCCGCAACAGCCCCAGCAAGGCCTGTCTGGATTCCAAAGATTGGGGATCTAGTCAGAGAAAAGATCGCGGTTAAGAAGGAATTTGGGCCTTCTTACAGAAAAGCAGTACCTGTCTTAGCAGTCACCGGAACAAGATCAGTTGTGCTACCGCCCCTTGCTGGTAAAAAGGAGAACAGAGTCGTGTCTATCGATCTGGTAAAACCACAAGCATGTGGCCTATAATCAACAGTAGGCCCAGTGGACTCCCAAGAAACAACAGAATACCCAAACTTGCAACAATCCAAGAGGTTCAAACTGAAAGACTAATCACATTCGATCAGCCTGCAGTGCAAAATGAAGGACTATGCAATAATGCCATGGAACTCGTGTCTCTTGAAACACAGATTGAAACAGTTCGTCAAGAAACAACACCAGTCTACAATGATGTGGCATCAGAAAGTGCTACCGAGAGACAGATTGAAAGAACAATCCCATCAATTGACAGAACTGCCTCTGGTTATTTCATCAACTTCGACAACTTCTCTGAAGATCAAAACGACCCCGAAGTGATGCCAGAAACAAAAAAGTATTCTAAAGAAAATACACCAGGACTCCTTCAACAAATCAAAGAACTATATCTGGATTCACCGTTGATTGAGCATTGGATTATCTCAGGGGTATTCATACTCCTACCATGCCTAATTTTAGTTTTAATTTTAGGAAAGTTCATTACAATTGAATGGACACAGCAAGTCAGAACATCAACCTAGTCCTGAAACCACACAGATCATCCCACGTGAAGAAAAGAGAACTGTCAACAGTAAATGTCACAGCAATTCCGATACCTGGTGGGGTAGTATGGGAAAAAACAGACTATGAGATCTATGGTCCGGTCGAGATCCTGAAGTATCCTCATCACCTAAAGGTTTCCTTAAGTGACTTTGTGACACCTAGTACATTCTCTTATGATTGGGACTTTAACAGTATTAATGACATGATGTCTGATTTAGTAATGTCAGCTAGATTCACAGATCATGATTATTTACAAGGTTCATCTAGTTATGAGCAGTCATTCTGTTACACCCACTATGGGGATCATTACTTACATAAATCTGCACAGCCTAGAAATGTTTTTATGTATAATCAATGGGAACATTGTTCTACGCCACCTAAAAGCTGTTCTAAAGCATTTTTTGAGAAATTCAAATACTTCTCAGGGTTTAACACCAATGATGCAGAAACGTTTTATTATAAACTGTTAGATAAAACAGGAATGAAAACAATGCTGACAAATTCTAAATTGATATATTCAGAAGCATTTTATGACAAAATGATGACATTTGGTTTTGATTATTGGAAAAATAATATTGAAACGAAAACAATTTAGGGTACAAAAGATTGGCAGGTGCAAGGCATTGAAGCACTATTTAGAACCTGCATGATACCAGAACAAATGTTATTTTAAATGACACAATACACCAAACATCTTGTCTTGGCCTAGCTAAGATCAAAGACCTTAAAACACCGTCTATTCCAAAGCCAATACCTGAGAATACAACCACAGATATTGAGTTAGACGTATCACAAATTTTACATTTCAACAGAACACATCCTGATTGGAAAAAGTGGTTAATCTGGCCTACAGACACAAATAGCTGTCAAGATAGATTACTGAATAAAACACAGGGGTTAAAAATGACCAGATTAGACCCTAGATACTCCCAGAGACAGCATCCAGGGATTATAACAACATACAGTGTAGGGAAACTCTGCCTTGAATGGCTAACCTCGTCCACACTGGCTGAAATTAAGCAACACTTGTCTTTATTAAAAGATGGTGCTGATTTGCGCGATTTCATTCTTGGACCACGCAAACAGCGTCAAAAGCGTTTCATAGCGACCAGTATCTATGCTGCTTACAACGAGGCTTGGAAAGTAAAGCAAATTGAAACTGCTGAAAAAATACGAGAAATTGATCGTATTAATTTGGAGAAATCACTTTCTGTGGTAGACAATGGGTTAACGACTCTGTCTTCCAGAATATATTCGTTGGACAATATTGTATCCTCTGCCTTTGATGTGATAGACAGAGATTTGCTAATGTTACAACATGGCCAGTCTCAATTACGCTCTATTATAGAATTAGGCTGGACGCTGCAAAATCTTCGTTCAGGCTATGTGCCTTGGCGTTTAATCAACACAACGTCATTATTTTCCAGTTTTAACCTTACTGATAAACAGATCAGTTTGGCACAGAAAGGGGCCGACTATACAATCCTGAGCATCGAAAAACTCGAGAGATTACCATTGACAATGTCACAGAGTCCTGTCATTGAATGGATAATACACGGAATTATCACAATTCCGATAACAACTTTCCGATTTAAAAAGTGCCTTGAGTACATACCTGCTGGCCAGTATGAACAATTGGGTAAAGGATATGTAAAATCCGAATGGAAATTACCATACACTCATTCTTGCTATAGTGACAGCAACAAAAATGTATTTCTTAGTGGTGAGAATTGTAAACATTCAATAAGCGGTATACTTTTGTGTCAGGGTATTAATTTACACGGAGCATGTGATGGAAATTCAAACAACCTTTCATGCCACCAGCTAGTCACACCTGCAACTCAGATAGAGCCCTTCTTTATGCAACTTTCGAACGGGAGTTACATTCTTAGAACGGATCACAGATGTTGTGGCCTCGCGCCAGGGAAAAGTTATCTAGTAGAAGTGACATCCATGGTCAAATGCTGTATGCAAGCATTGTTTCCGAGTGGGCCTCCAGACATAGTGACTCCCATCTGGCCTCGTCTGAATCTCTATTCTATACGAATTGATACATTAAGCAAAATGAAATCTGTACTTTTACAGACAACAGTGCCTATAACGTCATCTAAAGAGACGTATGATCTTCTAGTTGCAAGGACAGCTACTGAAGTTCATGACCTTTTATCAACAAATTGCCCCGTGCATTTCGTAGAAATGTTCAGCCAACTCCTTAACATGTCTAGTGCTACAAGCATCCCAGGCATATTTAAGACAGTCTTTACGGGACTGCTAACACCCTTCCAGGCAATTTTGGGAATCTTTCCTAATTTTGTGCACTCCATTTTTGGCGGCATACCATTATTTTTGGGACTCGTCGCAGGGATTCTATTTTTGACCCTCCTGCTTCGTTATGGCAAGCCTCGGCTCAGACATAGCTCCCATGGGAATGAAAGAGACAATCCTAGCAATGCGCTACCGGGACAGGATAACTAACGTCCTTGGATTGGCCAGGCTGAGAGATCTCAACATGACCTGGTTCCTTTCATTCAGACCGATATGGCAAAATTGCATTTTACCTGTGCTACGGTGTATGCTTTGCGGCGATGAATGCGTGTTGGACATCTGTCTTTCACTTCCATCAGCAGTACCAATGGACGTCGATACTTTGCTCAGTCCAATAACGGCTCACGCATTGTGTTGTCCCCAGCGGCTACCAATCCTGATGACGGCATTCGTGGAGACTCCTGTGCTACAGCCAAGTGGTAACAGTGGAGCGAGTGACAAAAGCAACATCATCCAGGTACAACGTTCTGTGAGCATTGCTGGTCCTGCCTTCGATGACAGCAATCATTCTCACACCTGCCAAGTTACAGCGCTATCTAATTTGGTTGAACTATCACCTGAATTTGTAGACCAATTCTTTGAGAGCCTGTCTGATACGATGTTCTCACCCGTAGAGAAACAATAACTTTTAAGAAGCTTTCCGACACACAGCGTTCCCATGAACTCTGAATTCGGCCTTCAGTTTTGATCAACAAAAACTGCCAAGAGCTTTGGAAATCTATTTTCTTTGAATTGGACTATTTTTCTAATATTGACCTTTTTTGGCACGAACAATTCTTTGCTTAACGTAAAAACTATTCTTAGAGAACAGAAGCTTCACACTTCTATTTCTAAACACATCTAGAGACATAACAACATTACACCAGCCTCTAGCGCACATGTTATTACAATGCATTTTTATGTGATGATTTATCTCGCCTTTCTTCTGTCAGAGATACTTCATGTGTAATTCCTTTTGCATAATCGTTCATTGATTTCATATGCAATAATTTTTTGAATGATTACTATGCTTAAAAAAAAAAACGTACAGTACCTAAATTCATGTATTACAAGTACGCCTATTTCGAATGCATTTATGTATTTTGGGGTGGGCAATGTTACACATGCATCTAATTGCTTTAGTTTTAGTAATTTTGATGGACATTAACCCGTGGAGTGGGTGTTGCGTATTTATCTAGGTTCCTGATCGATACTGTGACCTTATGCCCCTATTCGGCTATAAATCCTTTTATTCCCTATATTGGCATAACCGTTCAAGTGCGATTTTCTGAAAAGTCATCTCTGGCCTCACACGAACAGAGCCACATTCCAGCATAGTTCCCTCTGCCACTTCCTTTGCGACCAATTAGTGCAATGACAGAGCAGTAGTCACTATCTGATATTCCTAGATAACACTCCGAGTTCTTCAACAAGATAAAAACTCAGCAAACCTGGAAATCCCCGCTTGCTATGTTTTGATTAGTAATAGAACTCTAATGAGCAACTGATAACTATCACTTCCTAGTGACATCTTTAATTGACGTCTTATGTCCAGCAAACTTGCGTCAAACCCGGCACCTGTCAGGTATAAATATTACCAACGTTGCCTTAAGCAATGCCTGTTGTACGAGCTACTGAAGCCAGCTGCCTGCACGACCCCGTGTTGGTAAATCTAGCACTCTGTCGCTGCAGCCTGCTATCCTGTGGTGGTGAAGCTGCTGATACCATTATCGCCGCTAAATCGCGAACTATGGTGCAGTACGCTTAAGGAGCTGAACAGCCGTCCCTCTGCGAAGACATCCAGCAGATTCCAGCTGCCCGCGGACGCTGTCCCCCCTCCTTCCTCGACGCGCTGAAGAGAAGCCGCTGCCTTTCTCGTGCAGAGAAATCCAGTCCCGGCACTTCCGGTTTACCCTCGCGGGTAACTGGGATATCGAGAGAGACCCCTGAAGGAGATACCAATCATCCATCATTCTATTCAGAGGTATGGTGTTGACTAAACCCTTAGACGAGAATTCTTGAAAACAAACCTTGGCAAAACCAACTTAACTTAAAGCTACTTACTTACTCCCCTTTTCACGTGTTAGGCTTAGGTCAGGCACACTGGGGTAGGCTTAGTTAGAAGCACCAGTTGAGTATGTTAGCCTAATGTATATATGACTGTATATATGTTTTATTACTTTTAAACCATTGTATGGCTAAGAAACCATATCAATGCTTTTACAGTTCTATTTCGCAATCCTTATCTTACTGTACGTACTTTTTATAATAACAATTATTGCAATTGTGGCAATACATTTCTCTTGTACGAGAAGAAAGACTGTTCAATAAATGTTAACCCTTTATTGACAAACGCCCGTCTCTCTATTCTCTACATCTCGTGAAAGTAAACTGCACTAGACTGACTGAGTGAAATACATGTCTATTGTTTAACACGACCCTAGAGATTGACTCTTGATCTGAGGAGCAAAGTTGTCATGTTGCACGGTTGTTGGAAAGCTGAATCCCTTCTTGTCTGTGCCAAGGAAGCTGATCACTTTCTATGCAGAGAAGAAAGTTTCCAGTGACCTCTGAGCTAGTTGGTAACACAACCCAATTAAGTTTAGCATAGTCAGTGGAGGCCTGGAATATCCGCAGTTCCACGTCGATACTACTGTTTATGTTATTCCAATGCGCAGGGCCTAGTGGAAAACTAGGAACTACACTACAATCTGTACAGCCGCTAGGAGTGCTGCAGAGAGGACTGAAGTCAACAAGCATAAAGATACATTATTAACGTTTCATAGAGCCCGGTCTGTACACCCGCTAGGAGTCCTGCAGAGAGGACTGACGTCAACAAGCATAAAGATACATTATTAACGTTTCATAGAGCCCTGTCTGTACAGCCGCTAGGAGTGCTGCTGAGAGGACTGACATCAACAAGCATAAAGATACATTATTAACGTTTCATAGAGCCCGGTCTGTACAGCTGCTAGGAATGCTGCAGAGAGGACTGAAGTCAACAAGCATAAAGATACATTATTAACGTTTCATAGAGCCCTATCTGTACAGCCGCTAGGAGTGCTGCAGAGAGGACTGAAGTCAACAAGCATAAAGATGCATTATTAACGTTTCATAGAGCCCGATCTGTACAGCTGCTAGGAGTGCAGTAGAGGGACTGACGTCAACAAGCATAAAGATACATTATTAGCGTTTCATAGAGCCCTATCTGTGCAGCCGCTAGGAGTGCTGCAGAGAGGACTGACGTCAACAAGCATAAAGATACATTATTAACGTTTCATAGAGCCCGGTCTGTACAGCCGCTAGGAGTGCTGCAGAGAGGACTGACGTCAACAAGCATAAAGATACATTATTAACGTTTCATAGAGCCCGGTCTGTACAGCCGCTAGGAGTGCGGCAGAGGGACTGACGTCAACAAGCATAAAGATACATTATTAGCGTTTCATAGAGCCCTATCTGTACAGCCGCTAGGAGTGCGGCAGAGAGGACTGACGTCAGCAAGCATAAAGATACATTATTAGCATTTCATAGAGCCCTATCTGTACAGCCGCTAGGAGTGCTGCAGAGAGGACTGACGTCAACAAGCATAAAGATACATTATTAACGTTTCATAGAGACCGGTCTGTACAGCCGCTAGTAGTGCGGCAGAGAGGACTGACGTCAACAAGCATAAAGATACATTATTAACGTTTCATAGAGCCCGATCTGTACAGCTGCTAGGAGTGCGGCAGAGGGACTGACGTCAACAAGCATAAAGATAGTCAAGTCAAGTCAAGTCAAGAGATTTATATAGCGCGCTACATACCCATAGGGTCTCAAGGCGCTAGAGGAAGGGTGGGGAATTACTTGTCGAATATCCAGGTTTTAAGTTGTTTTCTGAATGCTAGGTGGTTCTGAGTAGGGCGAAGGTGAGTGGGAAGTGAGTTCCAGGTTTTAGCTGCCAGGTAGGAGAAGGATCTACCTCCCATGGTGGTTTTGTTGATGCGAGGTACAGTGGCGAGGGCTTTGTTGGAGGATCGTAGCTGACGGGAGGGGGTGTAGAAGGACAGTCGTGTGTTGAGGCATTCGGGTCCAAGTTCGTAAAGTGCTTTGTGTGCGTGGGTTAGGAGGCGGAAAGTAATCCTCTTATTTACGGGGAGCCAGTGGAGGTTTTTCAGGTGACCAGAGATGTGTTCTTTACGCGGGATGTCTAGTATGAGCCTGGCTGAAGCGTTCTGGATGCGTTGGAGTTTTTTCTGGAGTTTTGCGGTGGTACCGGCGTATAGAGTGTTTCCGTAGTCCAGGCGGCTTGTAACCAGTGCGTGGGTGACCGTTTTTCTAGTTTCGGTGGGGATCCAGCGAAATGTTTTTTTGAGCATGCGAAGAATGTTGAAGCAAGATGATGAAACGGCGTTGACTTGTCTGGTCATCGAGAGTGAGGAGTCCAGGATGACGCCCAGGTTCCGTGCGTGGTCCGTCGGGATGGGTGCTTTTCCAAGGGCTTCTGGCCACCAAGAGTCATCCCAGGCGGAGGGGGAGGTGTCTAAGATGAGGACTTCTGTTTTGTCTGAGTTCAGTTTCAGACGGCTGTGCTTCGTCCACTCGGCTACTTCTTTCATTCCTTCGTGTAAGTTGGTTTTGGCGGTGTTAGGGTCTTTGGTGAGTGATAGGATCAGTTGAGTGTCATCCGCGTAGGAGATGATGTTCAGATTGTGTTGGCGAGCGATGGCCGCAAGGGGGCTCATGTATACGTTGAAGAGGGTGGGGCTGAGTGACGATCCTTGTGGCACGCCGCAGATGACTTCAGAGCCCTCTGACTTGAATGGTGGGAGGCGGACTCTCTGGGTTCTTCCGGTGAGGAACGAGGTGATCCATTCCAGTGCTTTTCCTTGGATTCCTACGTTTCTGAGGCGCTGTAGAAGGGTGCTATGACAGACTGTGTCGAAGGCAGAGGAGAGGTCGAGGAGGATGAGGGCGACTGTGTCTCCATTGTCCAGTAGAGTTCGAATGTCGTCTGTGGCTGCGATGAGGGCGGTCTCAGTGCTGTGTTTGGCTCGGAAGCCGGACTGTGAGGGGTCGAGGGATTTGTTGGTTTCGAGGAAGGAGGCGAGCTGGTTGTTGACAGCTTTCTCGATGACTTTGGCCGGGAATGGAAGAAGTGAGATGGGGCGGTAGTTTTTGAGTTCGGTGGGGTCAGCTGTGGGTTTTTTCAGAAGGGCGCTGAGTTCTGCGTGTTTCTAGCTTTCCGGGAAGGTGGCGGAGTTGAGGGAGCAGTTGATGACATCTCGGAGGTATGGTGCTATGATGGAGTCTGCTTTGTTGAAGATGTGGTGAGGGCATGGGTCAGTTGGGGATCCTGAGTGGATGGAGTTCATCAGGCGGATGGTGTCCTCAGTGGAGATTGGGTTCCAGTCATTAAGGGTGTTCAAGGGGGGTGAAGGTCCTGCAGAAGGTTGGGTGGGTTGGTCTTCGGGTCGGTTGTCGAAGCTGTTGTGGATGTCTGCGATTTTGTTGTGGAAGTAGGCAGCTAGGGAGTCGCAGAGGGCTTGGGAGGGGGTGATGTCGTTGGAGTTGGCTGATGGGTTGGTAAATTCTTTGACGATGTTGAATAATTCCTTGCTGTTGTGGGCGTTGTTATCTAGACGGTCTTTGAATGCGGCTTTCTTGGCAGACCGGATTAGTTGGTGGTGTATGCGGGTGGCGTTTTCGAAGGCGTCCCTGGTGCTGGTGTTTGGGTCTTTTTTCCAGGCCTTCTCGAGGGAGCGACAGTGTTTCTTCGATTTCTTAAGATCATCGTTGAACCTGGAGGCGTTTTTGCTGCCTGGTTTGCTTTGACGTTTTTTCAACGGTGCTAGGATGTCGGCGCTGTTGGATATCCATTGGGTGAGGTTAATGGCTGCTTGGTCGGGGTTTGAGGAGTGGGCGGGGGGGTTTAGAAGAAGCGATGAGGAGATCTGGTCGATGGTGATTTTGTTCCAGTTTCTTCGCATGGTGGGTTGAGGATGGTTGTGGATTGTGGTCTTATTGTAGGTGAAGTGAACGCAGCTGTGGTCCGTCAAGTGAAGAGCTGTGGTGTGACTGAAGGAGACATGTTTGCTGGAAGTGAAGATAGGGTCGAGTGTGTGACCTGCAATGTGGGTGGGGGTAGTGACCAGTTGTTTGAGTCCGAGGTTGGCAAGATTGTCCAGAAGGGTGGTCGCGTTGCTGTTGTTGCTCTTTTCCAGGTGAAAATTGAGGTCTCCCAATAGAATGTAGTCCTCGGAGGGGAGGGCGTGTGGGGTGATAAAGTCAGTGATGTCGTCACTGAATTGTGCACGGGGTCCTGGAGGCCGGTAGAGGAGGGTGCCTCTGAGTGTGGTCTTGGGGTCGGTGTGGATCTGGAAGTGGAGGTGTTCGGCGCTGGCAAGGTTGACGTCTGAGCTGGTTGAGATGCGGATGGAGTTCTTATGGATGATAGCGATGCCTCCTCCTGTTTGCTCGATGCGGTCCTTACGGATGATCTTGTAGCCTTCCGGGATGGCAATGGCGATGTCTGGGGCTGAGGAGGCATTCATCCATGTTTCTGTTAGGAAGGCGACGTCCGGTGAGATGGTGTTGAGTAGATTCCAGAGGTAGATGGCGTGTCTGTGGATCGAGCGGGTGTTGAGCAGGATGCATTTTAGGTGGTTGGTGTCAGGTCTCTGATTGGTGTTGGTGGATGAGGAGCTGGTTTTGGTGCCGTCGAACTTGCAGGAGTTGCAAGAGAAGGGTCCATGGGTGAGTCCAGGAGCGGCTTGGACGCAGTTGGGGGAGCGGCCGGGGTTAGGGGCTAGGAGGGTGGAGGCGTCGTAAGTAATGCGGGAGGGCTGGGCATTGCGAGGGCCAGGGGGTTTGGCCCTGGGCGCGGTCCAGGCGCGGACGGGCGTAGACGGGCTTACCTTTGGCGCACCTTCGGCACGAATGGGGCGCGACCGCTGCGCGTGGACGCTGCACGAATCTACAACTGTCATAAGTGGATGGAGAGGGGGGAGGGGCGAGGGGTGGTCAGCAGGGAGGCGGGAGCTGGGCGGGGACTGGTCGGGGAAGGCACAGGAAGAAAACGACAACAACAACAGCAATCACAAAAATAGCCTCAGCCGATATCTAACCGGAATGGGGCACAGGAGTCGATTAGCGCGATCTGAATAATAAAGGCACCGGTGAGATCAGGCAGACAATAGTGACAGCAGCGCTACAATATTCTAGATGCTAGGTGATTAATAGCAGTGTTGTTATACAGGCGGAGCGCTAAGACACACTAATGCACAGCGAGATTCCTTCCTTAAGGCAGATCAAATTACACTCTCTGGGTACTTGCGGAAGAGCGAGGTGGGGAAGCAGAGGCACTTCAGCAGGCAGGCGGAGCGGGGAGCAGCGTCTGGAGCGACCGTGTCTAATACATTATTAGCGTTTCATAGAGCCCTATCTGTACAGCCGCTAGGAGTGCGGCAGAGAGGACTGACGTCAACAAGCATAAAGATACATTATTAATGTTTCATAGAGCCCGGTCTGTACAGCCGCTAGGAGTGCTGCAGAGAGGACTGACGTCAACAAGCATAAAGATACATTATTAACGTTTCATAGAGCCCTATCTGTACAGCCGCTAGGAGTGCTGCAGAGAGGACTGACGTCAACAAGCATAAAGATACATTATTAACGTTTCATAGAGCCCGGTCTGTACAGCCGCTAGGAGTGCTGCAGAGAGGACTGACGTCAACAAGCATAAAGATACATTATTAACGTTTCATAGAGCCCGGTCTGTACAGCCGCTAGGAGTGCTGCAGAGAGGACTGACGTCAACAAGCATAAAGATACATTATTAACGTTTCATAGAGCCCTATCTGTACAGCCGCTAGGAGTGCTGCAGAGAGGACTGACGTCAACAAGCATAAAGATACATTATTAACGTTTCATAGAGCCCGATCTGTACAGCTGCTAGGAGTGCGGCAGAGAGGACTGACGTCAACAAGCATAAAGATACATTATTAACGTTTCATAGAGCCCTATCTGTACAGCCGCTAGGAGTGCGGCAGAGAGGACTGACGTCAACAAGCATAAAGATACATTATTAACGTTTCATAGAGCCCGGTCTGTACAGCCGCTAGGAGTGCTGCAGAGACGACTGACGTCAACAAGCATAAAGATACATTATTAACGTTTCATAGAGCCCGGTCTGTACAGCCGCTAGGAGTGCTGCAGAGAGGACTGACGTCAACAAGCATAAAGATACATTATTAACGTTTCATAGAGCCCTGTCTGTACAGCCGCTAGGAGTGCTGCAGAGAGGACTGACGTCAACAAGCATAAAGATACATTATTAACGTTTCATAGAGCCCGGTCTGGACAGCCGCTAGGAGTGCTGCAGAGAGGACTGACGTCAACAAGCATAAAGATACATTATTAACGTTTCATAGAGCCCTGTCTGTACAGCCGCTAGGAGTGCTGCAGAGAGGACTGACGTCAACAAGCATAAAGATACATTATTAACATTTCATAGAGCCCGATCTGTACAGCTGCTAGGAGTGCGGCAGAGAGGACTGACGTCAACAAGCATAAAGATACATTATTAACGTTTCATAGAGCCCGATCTGTACAGCTGCTAGGAGTGCGGCAGAGAGGACTGACGTCAACAAGCATAAAGATACTTTATTAACATTTCATAGAGCCCTATCTGTACAGCCGCTAGGAGTGCTGCAGAGAGGACTGACGTCAACAAGCATAAAGATACATTATTAACGTTTCATAGAGCCCTATCTGTACAGCCGCTAGGAGTGCTGCAGAGAGGACTGACGTCAACAAGCATAAAGATACATTATTAACGTTTCATAGAGCCCTATCTGTACAGCCGCTAGGAGTGCGGCAGAGAGGACTGACGTCAACAAGCATAAAGATACATTATTAACGTTTCATAGAGCCCTATCTGTACAGCCGCTAGGAGTGCTGCAGAGAGGACTGACGTCAACAAGCATAAAGATACATTATTAACGTGTCATAGAGCCCTCTCTGTACAGCCGCTAGGAGTGCTGCAGAGAGGACTGACGTCAACAAGCATAAAGATACATTATTAACGTTTCATAGAGCCCGGTCTGTACAGCCGCTAGGAGTGCTGCAGAGAGGACTGACGTCAACAAGCATAAAGATACATCATTAACGTTTCATAGAGCCCTCTCTGTACAGCCGCTAGGAGTGCGGCAGAGAGGACTGACGTCAACAAGCATAAAGATACATCATTAAGGTTTCATAGAGCCCTATCTGTACAGCCGCTAGGAGTGCGGCAGAGAGGACTGACGTCAGCAAGCCTAAAGATACATTATTAACGTTTCATAGAGCCCTGTCTGTACAGCCGCTAGGAGTGCTGCTGAGAGGACTGACATCAACAAGCATAAAGATACATTATTAACGTTTCATAGAGCCCGATCTGTACAGCTGCTAGGAGTGCGGCAGAGAGGACTGACGTCAACAAGCATAAAGATACATTATTAACATTTCATAGAGCCCTATCTGTACAGCCGCTAGGAGTGCTGCAGAGAGGACTGACGTCAACAAGCATAAAGATACATTATTAACGTTTCATAGAGCCCTATCTGTACAGCCGCTAGGAGTGCTGCAGAGAGGACTGACGTCAACAAGCATAAAGATACATTATTAACGTTTCATAGAGCTCTCTCTGTACAGCCGCTAGGAGTGCTGCAGAGAGGACTGACGTCAACAAGCATAAAGATACATTATTAACGTTTCATAGAGCCCGATCTGTACAGCTGCTAGGAGTGCGGCAGAGAGGACTGACGTCAACAAGCATAAAGATGCATTATTAACGTTTCATAGAGCCCGATCTGTACAGCTGCTAGGAGTGCGGCAGAGAGGACTGACGTCAACAAGCATAAAGATACATTATTAAAGTTTCATAGAGCCCTGTCTGTACAGCCGCTAGGAGTGCTGCTGAGAGGACTGACATCAACAAGCATAAAGATACATTATTAACGTTTCATAGAGCCCGATCTGTACAGCTGCTAGGAGTGCGGCAGAGAGGACTGACGTCAACAAGCATAAAGATACATTATTAACATTTCATAGAGCCCGATCTGTACAGCCGCTAGGAGTGCTGCAGAGAGGACTGACGTCAACAAGCATTAAGATACATTATTAAAGTTTCATAGAGCCCTCTATGTACAGCCGCTAGGAGTGCTGCAGAGAGGACTGACGTCAACAAGCATAAAGATACATTATTAATGTTTCATAGAGCCCGGTCTGTACAGCCGCTAGGAGTCCTGCAGAGGGGACTGACGTCAACAAGCATGAAGATACATTATTAACGTTTCATAGACGGGCAAGAACACACCCACAATGGAATTTCCCAGGCAGCTGCAGCTGAAGAGTGAAATACAAAAAAAGGTTTCAACTCTTGTATCTTACACAAACTAACATAGTTTAAGGTTGTTCCATCCTGGGCCCGCCACCAGACAAGTGGGAGAGAGCCTCGATCTAGTAAGAAAGGTATGCGCTAATAAGAACAGTGCACTCATTACTGTAACAAAACCTAAAGTTCAGAAACGAAACTCATAGGAGACCATTTCTCCGAATCAACCGAGATCAGTTTCGAACAGCCTGAAATGGCGCCCTGAAAAGAAAACTGTGCAGCGAATGCTAATTTACATAGGACATTCTGTAAGCATAATGTTTTTTCTTCCTTTTAGCATGAGATAAAACATTTTCTATTGTAATTAAACGATATATGGCAAGCAATAATATTTATCACATGAAGGTACAGTTATGAGCACTCCATACCATCAGCATCAGAAAGTGACACGGCAAGGAGGATGAATTCTCAAATATTCCCTCATCAATATTCATCAAATCCTCAACATCCTTTTGAATCATTATAGTGGCATTTGTGTCATGAATGGATATCTTCTTTTTAGGTGCGAGAATAGAGGTACAGTAGGAGCAGCAACAAGGGAGACACTGAACAAAAACACAGCAAATTACTAATACCACAACAAGATAAATCTCTTTTTCGAGAATCCTGCCCCAGCTGCCAAAAAAGGACCAACTCCAATTCCCATTTTCCATTCCTTTGATATTTTCGAGAATATCTAAAATGTCTTTGGTAATATTATTTTCCATATTCTGGATCCCAACCACACACTGATCACCATACCGTGCATACACCACTTCCCTTAGCTAGAATAAAGTCAACTGCATATCTAGTCTGTTCCGAATATATTAGCATACTCTCCAACTGAGTGGTGATGTCATGCAAAGCTGCTACTGTGGCATTAGATAAAATTTGCAGCTTGCATCCAACATATTCTCTAGACTTTCCACCCCTGGCCATGGAAGTACCACCCAATGTGAAAATAGAAGAAAGGATGTATTCAAAAGTGATCCCATTACTATAATTATTGACCTCTACATCAGTCACTCCCTCACAGAGTTCTTTAGTCAGGGTCCTTTTAACCCATCGTATATTAGGGTTGGTATACTTACAGGGCACACCCAAAGGCAATACCACTCCAAGAGCTCCATCATCTGTACCATTATGGACATTGTCATATGCCTCTTTATAGAAAAACAAAAAAACCCTGGGTGTGCATAAATCGGTCCCTTATAATCCACTGCTGCATACCTGGAGTTCATTCCGAAAGTAATTTGATCCTTGTTGTTCACCAAGGGTTTCGTATTTTTGTACAACACTATTCCTGAGCAATTTCTATACAGGCAAGTGTCAGTAAGTACTATTCACAATGGGGCAAAAAGCAGGATAATAACCGGCTTCTCGGGGGACTATCAGTTCCTTATAACGCCAACCTACCAATGTGACATTCTGTTTTTAAATATAAAAATTGTTGCAATGTTTATTATCATACCCAGGATAACCCATTTCCAATGCCTTTTATGATATAGACATGGCCCCGGATAACCGGAACCAAACACTCCTTTCCCTTCTGTAAACTGAGGTGGCAGAAGGGGGCGTGGCCTGCAGGGGGAGCATGGCGGACACGTTTTAATTTCGCTCTGCCATTCATCCCCTTAATCCGGTACATTTATCAGGCATCAATGCAGTTTTTAGACGCAGTGGTGAGCCTGAAGGTCCGGTGAGGCCCCCGGGGGCTTGTGGAAACGCGAACCGCGCTGTAAAAGCGCGGCGTGGCTTTTGGAGCGGAACGACGGAGAAAGGCCAGAGGGCCACGGACTGAATCGAGCAGGCAGGACACCTGCAACGTGGCCCCTGTAGGAAGAGGTTTACTGGGCAGAACTCTTGCGGACGCTTCATGCATGTGAAGTGGTGGGTAGCAAGCCGGGAGGCGGAGCGCACGCTCTTGGGATAGTTGCGGCGACAGGGTGTGCTGACTGAGTGCATCCAGGAAGCGTCCCAGGCGAAGTAGACGCACTAGACAAGCCTGGTCCCGAGACGTAGGAAGCGGCGGTGGTGGTGAGGAGACGACGGATAAAAGGAGAAGGGATACTGTGAGTAAGTAATCTGGCAGCCTACGACAGGCCAGAGAGGAAAGGACGAAGCCTGGGTGCGGCAGCTGAGGAGGCAAATTGCTGGGCTCAACTGCGGAGCGGAGCTCGGCTGTGGGGGCACAGGGTTTCTGGAGCATGTGACCGAAGGATGGGCAGCTCTGTGTACGGCGACGCTGGACAGGAGCAAGGACAGGGGCCGTCAGGTGCGGTCCCTGAGGAGGGAACAGCCACATACTGGCCTGCCTCGCCCAGGCAGGAGAGGGCTACGTGACGAGCTGGGTGAGCTGCGTGGTTCCCCAGTGCCTTTATGTGAGCTTGTGCTGGAGCCTCACTCCTTTTAGCAGGCAAGAGGAGTGGTACTGACTGGAACTGGTGATCGGAATGGCAACGAGAGACGGACGACGGAATATGCCTCACGGAAGAGGGCAGGCGGAGGGTGAAGGTGTCGGGAGCTGGTAGGCCCTGGGAGCCACATGTAAGCCTTCGACCCATGGGGACATCAGAGTTTGTCCCATAGCTGGAAGAGGTACTCTGGGAAGCAGCATTGGAAGAGTGACTTGCGATACAGTGACCTGAGGGCACTTACCTGTTAATACCTGTTAATACCAAATGAGTATTGGGGTGTTGGACCTGAGCACGTGGCCAGCTAGGAGAGCGGGGAGTCTGCGCCGCAAGCTGAGCGCTAGTCACGCCTCTAAGGGCTTGCACACGGACGGCAACTTGGACTAGTCGAGGCTGTACCCCCACACAGCTCACGCAAGGGATTACCCACGCGCCCCGAAATAGCACGCTGACCTGCCCTGTTTGCCGATCCGAGACCCTGGTGGCAAGTTAGGTGAGGCCTGGTGAACCAGAGGTGTTGGATCAAGGGGTTCCTCGCATGCATGAGCAAAGAGGATCAACCACAACTAGTGGAGGGGCAGAAGGCCTCGGATGACCGCTTGGATGCTATCCTGAATGCAATCAAGCGATCTCGTGAATCAATGGAAGCCAAGCTGGATAAAGTAGCCTTAGATCTCACCCTGTTGCACGCCCACCATCGGAAATTTAAAAAACGGGTTACTCCTGTGGAACAAAATGTAGCAGAACTGAAGCAGGCCACAGAATTCCAGGAGAAGCAACAAAATCACACAAGGTCTGGTTGAGATACCTTTAAGGGGCGGATGGAGGATGCGGAAGGCCGCTCCAGGAGGTGCCAGAAAGTGCGGAAGGACAAGATGCGGTCACCTTCATAGAGCAATGGCTCAAGACCATATTGCTACTGACTGAGTTCTTTGCGTTCTTTGCCATTGAAAGGGCACACCGTGTCCCGGGTAGGAAGCTGGCCCCGGGCGACATAGCACAACCACTCATCTTTAAACTGCTGCATTTCATGGATCGCAATGTGATCCAGAAGGAGACAAGAAAGCTGGATGAGGTCAAGTTTGAGAACACAATGGTTTTGTTCTTTCCCGGCTACACGATGAAAGTCAAACGCCAATAAAGGGTCCTTCTTGCCAGTTAAACAAAAGCTCAGTCAACTGAATATCTCTTACTCATTGCTCTTTCCTGCACGACTTTGTGTGGTCTTCGATGGGAAG
The DNA here is from genome assembly GCF_964263255.1 of Lissotriton vulgaris. Lineage (NCBI taxonomy): Eukaryota > Metazoa > Chordata > Amphibia > Caudata > Salamandridae > Lissotriton > Lissotriton vulgaris. The sequence goes on along the minus strand of NC_141690.1, from coordinate 290,010,786 downwards.
TCAAGATTCTTTGATACATTCCAGGACGCTTGGGACTGGCTTGAGATGTCGGATCAGTATTCGGGTCCACGGCCAACAGGCACATCAACTGCATGGAATGAGGTAGCAGGCGGAAGGGGACCTCCGTGGCGACGGTTAGGAGGCGATTCCTTGGTTTATTTTTGGCACCTGGTTCGGACCAGATTCGATGGGCGTGGCAGGCGGTCATCCACATCGTGCAACAGATGGCAGAAACGGCGGAGCCAGAGGACAAAGCTGACACTTCCCTTCATTCCTCAGGGGATGGATGTTCGTCGGTGGAAGACTCATCGGACAAGATCCCGTTCAGAATGCCAGATGTTACGCTTCTGACGGCAGATGGTATTGAATGAAAGAGACTGTATCTGGCACTCACTTTAAGTACTGTTACCTGAATTGCCTTGAGTAAGATATTTGTACACTGTCATTTGCTAAGACAAGGCCAGAACATGGGGTGGCACACCGGGTGTGTCCCTGCGCTCCTGAGGGCTGCTCTATGTTACACTTCTATGTTGATGTTTAATTAGATGATACTGGTTTAATTAGATGATACTGGATTCATAACAGTATGCTCTGCATGGTTACACACCCCTCTGTTTCTCTGCTGCTGAATGTCAAGTTTGGGCAACACCTCAAGGTTGTGAGGTTAGCTCTTGTAATGTTGTTCCTATCCCTTTTCCCTTTTATCACAGGAGTCACTTGGGGGGTGGGCTACAGGAGATGTTGCAGTGCATATCAGCCTGCTACTCAAGGGTGTGTGGGTTGAGGTATCATTCATTGCTTGCTTAAATCAGCTCCAGGATGGGTCACATGATAGTCACATGGAATGTGAGGGGTCTCCGAACGCCATCCCGCAGATAGGCATATACTCCTATCCTAAAAGACTCAACATGCGTATAGCGTTATTACAGGAGATGTACTTAAATGTGGTGGATACAGCCATGCTACAATATAGATGGAGGGGTAAGGTATATGCGAATAATTTTTCTCTATTTGCTATAGGGGTCCTTGTTTGGATTCGTCCGGGGATGCCTTTTGCGGTGGACGAGGTCTTCACCGACAAAGAGGGCAGATATGTGATCTTGAAGGGCAGACTGGATAGGCGACACATATTATTAGGAAACGAGTATGCCCCAAATGTGGATCAAGATCAGTTCTTCAGCCATCTGTCCCTAGTGATGATGAAATGGTGTGAGGTCCCGGGTGAGGGTGTACTCCTTCTTCTCAGTAGCCCATTATCTCCATGTTTGCTTATATAGGTTTTTTGGATCTCCAGTCTTACTTCCTTATATACGAGGCTTGGAGTATTGGGGACATATACACTTTGATCACAATCCACACTGTGTCACACTAGCCTGGGAGGGTTGAATTCCCGGGGTCCCTACCTGGAGGCTACAACCGGCGATGCTTGAAGACTCAATTTATTGGTAGGTGTTAGTCTCGGCGGTCTCTAGTTGGCAGAGGTATACACTTCTGGCAAATAGGGACTCACCTCCTCTAGTCAGGGCAAGGGGATCACACACGTAGATAACCCCTGCTCACCCCCTTGGTAGCTTGGCAAAGCAGATAGTCTTATCTCAGAGGCAGTGCGTTAAGCATTTACGACCATATACAGTAATAAATTGAAGACACTACAAATGGACACGACACAGTAGTATTATAAAAATACGAATGTTTATATAAGGTTTAGCACAAGACCAAATAACGACAAAAATATACCACAATCTTAATAAATACTCTTGGAGGGAAAAATAATAGTTCAAGCGTAGTTTTTTCTTAGCACAAAGTCTTTAGCAACAAAAGCAACTCTTCTTCTTTTAGATCACAGTTCTTGGCAACAATGTAACCCCCACGGGAGTCACACGACGTCGAGGCAAAGTTAATCCAAAGGTTCGGCGTCGACCGTGAGGAGCGCTACGTCGAGCCCGGAGTCACACGGACCCCCAACAACACAGTACCTTGGGAAAGTGAAGCACACGATGATCAGCGGCGTCGAGCAATCCGGCGTCGCGTCTTCGGTGTCCATCAGGCCTCAGTAGTCGTCGATGTCGATGATGATGCTGTAAGAGTGAGCAGCGCTCACGGCGTCGAGAGGGCCCGGAGTCGAAGCGATCAGCGGCGGTGCAGACACGGGGTCACTTGGAGCTGGAGCCGAACTCACTACTCACTGGCGTCGATTGGGCCCGGCGGCCGGCGTCGAGGAAGAGGGACACTGGAGCCGTTACTCACGATGTCGAGCTGGATTAGGCGTCGTCCGTCGGCGTCGAGATTGCTGGATTCTTTCAGAGGTGCTGGACTTTCAGGTTCCAACGGCAAGCACTTTTAGCTAACGGGGAAGTCCTTTAGCCCTGTGACTTCAACAGGAGGCTGGCACTCTTCCAGCCCTTGGAGATTTCCTCGGCAAAGTTCGAGAGTACATACTCAGTTCCTCTCTCCTGGTTCCTTGGTAAAAATAAAGAAGCAACTGCAGGATTCCCCCCAGCAAACAGCACACTGGCAGAAGGGGTAGGCAAGTCCTTGGATCAGCAGGCTTTTTGTCCTTGGTTCAGGGTTCCTTGTCAGAATTGATCTCACGTCTTGGTTCAGGGGTCCTTCTCTTTTACCCTTTTTCGGCTTTGATCCCTTTGTCCATGCAGGGGAACTCCCCCTCATTCCGGGTCTGTGGTGGGTGTAGCCAGGTGAGCTATCCGTCGCTCGGCAGGAGGTGGAGCCAGCATTGTATCGGGCAGGGCCGGCTATCCAGAGCTACTCTTCCCCTACTCTCAATGCAAATGCACCACTCACCCCACACTGACTCATTCAGAACTCTGGAGCCACCCAGCTCCTGTCATACACACACCAAACCAGCAGAAACCAGAAATAGTTAGACAAGAAAATAGTCACTTTCTAAAAGTGCTATTTTCAAACCCAGAGTCCAAAAACCATCCACCCAAACGGATGCGTTATCAAACCCCGAGTTCAGGGATACCAAACTCGACATTGCACCATGCTCCCTGAGTCAGCTAGGATCATACCATTAATAATCCCGGCGGCCCATTCTAACTAATGGAGAGCAGGCGACCTTACGATAGTGAAGTACGAACATGGCGGTAGTTCACTATTAGGACATGCCAACCTCGTCAGGCTTGTCCTACCTTATACTTACAATGCACCCTGCCCTCGGGCCTACCATAGGGGTGACTAATATGAAGTTATGGGATGGTTTGGAGGACTGGCAAGTAGGTGTACTTGCGCAGCCCGCGTAACAGTACGAGACTGCACGAAGGTCTCACAATGACAGACCTGTAGACATACTTTTACTAGACCGCTCATGTGGGTGGGACAATACGTGCTGCAAGCCCACTAGCGGCATTTGTATTTACAAGCCCAGGCACTCCGAGTGCACTAGACTAGGGACTGACAGTAAACCAAATAAGCCAAACATGGAATTCAATCAATACAGTAATTTAACATAGGGAGCACTTGCACCGCGACACTGATCAGCAGTGGCACAGTGCCCAGAGCGATATACCAGCAAAACATCGTAATCAGAGGAGGCAAACAGAAAAAATGGAGGAGAGACTCAAGCCAATGATGTCAGGTCTAACAGTAGGCAGTAGGGGAGGCTATGGAGGAGTACTTTGCACTCAACTCTGGGACTGCTTCATCACCCCGGGTGGAATGGGCAGCCATGAAGGTCACACTGTGAAGGAAGTATCTGGGACTGGGTTGTAGGCTGCAAAAGCAGGTAGAATAAGATCTACTCATTGTAGAAAGGGAGCTGTTGGCACTAGAATCTCAAGTGATCGCAGATGCAGATTATTTTGCTAATCTTCCGCTATACCTGCCTACTTCCTTCTTTTGTTCCCTGGAGGGGGGTCATAAGGGACTTTCTTTGGAATAAGACGTGGTGCAGGGTAGCATTGGCGAAGCTCATTCTATCCCGGTCACGGGGCGGGCTTGCTCTACCCAACTTGAAGCACTATTTTTTGGCATCCCAGGTACTCTGGGTGGCAAAAGGGTGGAAGAGATACACCTGGCAGATTCAGCAGAAACAGAGCCCCCGTATTCCCTCTTTCTATTCCACCCTGGTAACAGGTCACATGAGTCGCTTCCACTTCTGGTCCAGATTGCTCAAGAACATTTTCTTCTGGAGGGCATTGCGCCATACTAGACACGTGAAGCCATATGCGCCCGCCATGCTTTTACTGGGTATGCCGATAGCGAGAGGGCAAGTCCGGGTAACGGACCTTACAGACTGGCTGGGGGCAGGCATAGCTACACTAGGAGATCTGTATGGAGAGGGCACGCTGCAGCCATGCCTCCTGGATGGCCACGCTGAGGCGATATGGGGGAAACATTTTGCAAGAGCCCCCAACACATCTCCTAATGCAATATGTGCACATAATGGGCATGGGTGTCATCTTGTAAAGTGGTTCGCAGAGTCGATTCGGGAACATACCACGGTGGACTTAACACCGTTGGGAAACAAATGGGAAGCAGACCTAGCGGGATCATATTCAGATAAAGAATGGTCCATAGTTTTGCTGAGCCCCAGACGGATCCCTAGAAATACACGTTTCAGGCTGATTCAATTTTATGTTGTTCATAGGGTATACCTACCCCCAGACAAGATTAATGGATATTTTAATAAGGCAGATGTATGCTGCCCACAAAGTAAATTGATGAATGCAAATTTAATACATATGCTCTGGTCCTGCCCCAAATTGCAACTGTACTGGGAGGGGGTAATCCATGCGCTGGCCGCCAGCACAGATAGGGAACTGCAGCGGACATGGGAGGCGTGTATAACAGGGATATTCCCTGGAAGTAAAATGCACAAAGCCTCTTCTCGGTTTTTAGTTTTGGGCCTTGTTGTGGCCAAACGGCTCATTATGCGCCGATGGAAAACAGAAGAACCCCCGCAGATGAAAGAATGGTTTCACTCAATGATAAACTGGGTCAAGGCCGAGACGGTCTCACTAATAAGGGAAGACACGTTATGGCTTCGCAAATTCCCCGTTTCAATGGCATGGAACACAATGTTGTGCACGCTTCAAGGGATGTTAACTCCAGATGATTCACCTGACATTCCTAATACTAATTAATGCTGTTCATAAGGGGCATAAGGAGGTGGGGGGTCGAGTGGCAAACAACTCCTCTACAATAGTATCATTTTCCTCTTTGGCCCAAATAGGACTTGTCAATGTGCAACCGAAATCTCCTATCCTCACATTCAATTCCTCTGTCCTGTTTTTCTCCATCATATGCAACAGCTTTCTGCGTTAATGTCTACATTCTCCCTTTCTGTGCCTCTTTCTCCATTTTAACCACCTTTGTTTAGCCTCCCTCTGCCAAGTTCGAATAGAATCAAACGTTGACTGTCTACTTTGTCTCTTAAACAACTGTTCCTGTAAAAACCCAATCTTTTGTTCACAAAAGGTACCCGTCAAAGGCCGCTGCAACTCGGCATTGTCCCACTATTTGTGCCATAATGTACTAAACATAATAGGGCCAAGGCCATGTTTCACATACATATCAAAATGAGGTCTGCCTCCAATAGGCGCCGGCTGAGCTTCTTCCAAGTGGGCATCTGCAGAACAAGAACGACAACACAAAGTCTAAAATTTTCTAAAGCCAGACATGGCAAAGAAAAAGTTATTCCACCTGGTAAAGTATTTGCAAACACTTTTTGTCCTCAAAACTCTTAGACCCTGACAGACTCTCAATCCACAATGGTACCATATCCACACAGAACCAAAACAAACTCACCTGATATCAGAAGTACAAGCAAACCAGCTCTCCAGTGCCGACTCTTCAGACCAAACAGTCAGATTCAAGGGCCATGTAGTTTAGGACTACATTTGGGATGACCACTGGGCAAGGCTCCGCCTGACACGACAGAAGGAGCAGCAGCGAGTAACAGACACTCTTCTTGCTGGGATCCCTGAGCAGTCATTCCTACCCGGCGGTGTCCTTGGCCTCCCCCCATCTGCGGAAAGGGAGTGGCCTGCATTTATATTTAATTTAGTAGGGATGCAGTGGCCTGTATTTATTTATTTTGTAGTGGTGCAGTGACCTGTATTTATTTACTTAGTCGGAGTTCAGTGGCTGGTATTTATTAATTTTGTAGTGGTGCAGCATCCTGTATTTATTTATTTAGTAGATGTGCAGTGATCCGGATCGATTTAATTAGCAATGGTGCAGTGGCCCATATTTATTTATTTAGTAGGGTTGCTATGGCTGGTATATATTTATTTAGTAAGGCTGCTGTGCCAGTATTTATTTATTTAGTAGTGGTTCTATGGACGGTATTTATTCCTTTAGTAGGAGTGCAGTGGCGCACATTTAATTATTCAGTATAGCTGCAGTGGCCAGTATTCATTCAGTTAGTAAATGTGCAGTCACCCGAATTTATTTATTTAGCTTAGCAGCTGTACAGTGGCCCACATTTCTCTATTAGGTAGGGGTGCATGGGCCAGGATTTATTAATTTAGCAGGGGTGCAGTAGCTTTTGTTTATTTATTTACTATGGGAGCAGTGGCCCGTATTTACTTATTTAGTATGGATGCAGAGGCCAGTTTTTATGTATATAGTAGGAGTAAAGCAGCCCCTGATTATTCATTTAGTTGGGGTCCTGGTATTTATTTATTTAGTGGGGGTGCAGTGCCATATCTATTTATTTCTTAGCGATACAGACGCCTGTATTTATCTATTTAGTAGGGGTACAGCAGCCGTATTTATTTATTTAGATGGGGTGCTGTAGCTGGGAAAGGGAGATGTGGCTGGCATTTATTTAATTAGTAGGGGTGCAGTGGCATGTATCTATTCATTTAGTAGGGGTGCCCTGGCCTGTAATAATTTATTCAGTAGAGGTGCCGTGGCCGCTATATATTAATTTAGTAGGGGTGCCGTTGCCTGTATTTATTTATTTCGTAGGGGTGCATTGGCTTGGATTTATTAATTTAGTAGAGATGTTGTGGCAAGGATTTATTTATTTAGTAGGAGTGCAGTTGTCCGTATTTATTAATTTAATAAGGGTGCTGGGGCCTGTATTTATTAAGTTAGTAGGAGAGCTGCGTTATTTCTTAATTTAGAAGGGGTGCAGCGGCCGGTGTTTATTTATTTAGTAGGTGTGCAGTGGACAGTATTTATTAATTTAGTATAGCAGCAGCAGCCTTTATTTATTTAGTAGGGGTGTTGTGACAAATATTTTTTTAATTTAATAGGAGTGCAATGGGCGTTATTTATTAATTTAGTCGGAGTGCAGCAGCCGGGATTTAATAATTTAGTAGGGGTTTAGTGGCTTGTATTTATTTATTTAGTAGAGATGCAGTGGCCGGTATTTATTAATTTAGTAGAGATGCAGTGGCCGGTATTTATTTATTTAGTAGAGATGCAGTGGGCGGTATTTATTTATTTAGTAGAGATGCAGTGGCCTGTATTTATTTATTTAGCATGGGTGCAGTGGCCGTTATTTATTTATTTAGTAGAGATGCGGTGGCCAATATTTATTTATTTAGTAGGGGTACAGTGGCAAGTATTGATTTCTTTAGTAACGTGCAGTGGACGGTATTGATTAATTTAGTAACGGTGCAGTGGACAATATTTATTTATTTAGTAGAGATGAAGTGGCCGATATTTATTTATTTAGTAGCGATGCAGTGGCCAATATTTATTTATTTAGTCTAGATGCAGTGGCCAATATTTATTTATTTAGTCTAGATGCAGTGGCCGATATTTATTTATTTAGTCAAGATGCAGTGGCCGATATTTATTTATTTAGTCTAGATGCAGTGGCCGATATTTATTTATTTAGTAGAGATGCAGTGGCCGATATTGATTTATTTAGTCTAGATGCAGTGGCCAATATTTATTTATTTAGTAGAGATGCAGTGGCCGATATTTATTTATTTAGTCTAGATGCAGTGGCCGATATTTATTTATTTAGTCTAGATGCAGTGGCCGATATTTATTTATTTAGTAGAGATGCAGTGGCCGATATTTATTTATTTATTCTAGATGCAGTGGCCAATATTTATTTATTTAGTAGAGATGCAGTGGCCAATATTTATTTATTTAGTCTAGATGCAGTGGCCGATATTTATTTATTTAGTCTAGATGCAGTGGCCGATATTTATTTATTTAGTCTAGATGCAGTGGCCGATATTTATTTATTTAGTAGAGATGCAGTGGCCGATATTTATTTATTTAGTCTAGATGCAGTGGCCGATATTTATTTATTTAGTAGAGATGCAGTGGCCGATATTTATTTATTTAGTCTAGAGCAGTGGCCGATATTTATTTATTTAGTAGAGATGCAGTGTCCGATATTTATTTATTTAGTCTAGATGCAGTGGCCGATATTTATTTATTTAGTCTAGATGCAGTGGCCGATATTTATTTATTTAGTAGAGATGCAGTGGCCGATATTTATTTATTTAGTCTAGATGCAGTGGCCGATATTTATTTATTTAGTAGAGATGCAGTGGCCGATATTTATTTATTTAGTAGAGATGCAGTGGCCGATATTTATTTATTTAGTCTAGATGCAGTGGCCGATATTTATTTATTTAGTAGAGATGCAGTGGCCGATATTTATTTATTTAGTAGAGATGCAGTGGCCGATATTTATTTATTTAGTAGGGATGCAGTGGCCGGTATTTATTTATTTAGTAGGGATGCAGTGGCCGGTATTTATTTTTTAGTAGGGATGCAGTGGCCGGTATTTATTTTTTTAGTAGGGATGCAGTGGCCAGTATTTATTTATTTAGTAGGGATGCAGTGGCCGGTATTTATTTATTTAGTAGGGATGCAGTGGCCGATATTTATTTATTTAGTAGGGATGCAGTGGCCGGTATTTATATATTTAGTAGGGATGCAGTGGCCGGTATTTATTTATTTAGTAGGGATGCAGTGGCCGGTATTTATTTATTTAGTAGGGATGCAGTGGCCGATATTTATTTATTTAGTCTAGATGCAGTGGCCGATATTTATTTATTTAGTCTAGAGCAGTGGCCGATATTTATTTATTTAGTAGAGATGCAGTGGCCGGTATTTATTTATTTAGTAGGGATGCAGTGGCCGGTATTTATTTTTTAGTAGGGATGCAGTGGCCGGTATTTATTTTTTTAGTAGGGATGCAGTGGCCGGTATTTATTTATTTAGTAGGGATGCAGTGGCCGGTATTTATTTATTTAGTAGGGATGCAGTGGCCGATATTTATTTATTTAGTCTAGATGCAGTGGCCGATATTTATTTATTTAGTCTAGAGCAGTGGCCGATATTTATTTATTTAGTAGAGATGCAGTGGCCGATATTTATTTATTTAGTCTAGATGCAGTGGCCGATATTTATTTATTTAGTCTAGATGCAGTGGCCGATATTTATTTATTTAGTAGAGATGCAGTGGCCGATATTTATTTATTTAGTCTAGATGCAGTGGCCGATATTTATTTATTTAGTAGAGATGCAGTGGCCGATATTTATTTATTTAGTAGAGATGCAGTGGCCGATATTTATTTATTTAGTCTAGATGCAGTGGCCGATATTTATTTATTTAGTAGAGATGCAGTGGCCGATATTTACTTATTTAGTAGAGATGCAGTGGCCGATATTTATTTATTTAGTAGGGATGCAGTGGCCGGTATTTATTTATTTAGTAGGGATGCAGTGGCCGGTATTTATTTTTTAGTAGGGATGCAGTGGCCGGTATTTATTTTTTTAGTAGGGATGCAGTGGCCGGTATTTATTTATTTAGTAGGGATGCAGTGGCCGGTATTTATTTATTTAGTAGGGATGCTGAGGGCATTTTCTTGACACAGATCGAAGGCAACTTACTGCGCTGGCCCGTGCCTCAACTTAGACGCAGCGGGCGCTTGTTGCTTTGGAAGTGGTAATGTGGATTCGGTTCCCAAATTCTAAGAGGAAAGTGGTTGCACAGGCAGCCATTGCCTTTCAAGCAGATCCAAGTAAAATGAAATGGGTCACTCCAGGGGAGCCGGACACTCAAGCTGGCATCTGATGAGTAGCCCCCGGGGGAGGAGGGCAGTACTGGTGCTGTAATGGCCCGTAAAAAAGGGGTGGGGTGAAGGAGTCCCTCTATACCTCTCATTGTTCGGCTGATATGGCCTAATTAATCCCTTTTGAAAAGGGCAATTAAAGTTGCGCCATTTCTGTGAAAGGTAATAAACGTATTACAGGGAAAACCTCACGCTATGGCGCAGGTACATTGACAATATCCTTGTCCTTTGGAAGGGCGATCGCATTACCTGCCAGTCAGTCTGTACATGGATCAACTCCCAAAACCCCTTTTTAAAATTCACGAGTACCAGCTCTGAGACTGACATCCTTTTTCTTGATCTGAGAATCTGGCTCAGTGAGGATGGATTGACTACCAACCTCCACTGTAAGGACACATACAGGAACAGCCTCCTTCTTTATGAAAGCCATCACCCAAAAGCCTTGAGGGACAATCTCCCTTTCCGGCAGTTCCTCAGAGTCCGAAGGAATTGCTCAACTATGGCAGACTACAAAAAGGAGGCTAACCTACTACAACACAAACTACAGGACAGGGGTTACCCCCCTAGACAGGTCCGCAACTCCTACAAAAGGGCAATAAATAACCCTCGGGAATACTTGTTAGATGTGAAAACCAAAGAGCCAGCAGACACTATTACCTGTGTAACTTCATTCACAAGAAACTCCACATACATAAAGAAGACCATTAAGAAACATTGGGGCATCATTAACTCCAGCGACCTAAATATCCCACGCCCAAGGTTTGCGTTTAAACGCCAATCTTAAAGACGAACTAATACACACCAGGCCCAAGGTGAGGGACAGCAACATCCAGAGGACTCTCTAGGTGGGCCACTATTCTTGTGGAGGTTGCGCTGTCTGCCAACAAACTAGTTACTGCAAAGAGGTCAAACTAACAGAAACATTCACCTGGCACCTGAAACGCCACACCAACTGTAACACACCCAAATGCATCTATCTTTTAACTTGCCCTTGTGGCAAGAGACACGTGGGTATGACCATGAGACAGGTCAAACTCCGAATTACTGAGCACAAAAGAAACATCAGGTGCTTCAATACACATGCAAAACTATATGATCACTGCAAAGAAAATAACCACACAGCGGACAGCGTTAGATGGCTTATCCTGGAATCACATCAGGACATAACCCAACAAGCGCTCTTTAGAAGTGAACAAAGGTGGGTCTACCGCTTAAACACGGACAGCGATGGCCTCAATGATTCTGTCCCCTGGGTAACCCTTTCTAGATGACCATTATTCCTTTTGTTAAAACTCCACCACTTCAGATCCGGATCTGCCCTGATTGTTTTATAGATGAACACCTCTACATCTATGGGTCTGTTGTAATACTCACCTTTGCATTTATTTGGTTGTGGACACAAGCAGAATCCCTGCCCAGGCGAGTCACTTCCACTATTGCAGACCTGGGATTACATAGTGGCTTAACTAGGGAGCAGGTGTAGTTCAGAATCTAGACAGCACAAACTAGACCATCTGCGCCGTTGTCGTACTTTTTTGCTAGTTTACATTAATTTTTTCATTTACGAGCAATTTTAACTCCCGAGCGTATTCTAATACTTGTGTGCTTGAACCATGTTCGCTTCAATTGCCATTTTTAAACTCAATTTTCCCACGCCCATATTTCGCTCAATCTGCGCCGATTTCTTGCTTTCTCTCCAGGGGCTTGAGCCGGGAGGTCACGTTTTTAATCTCTGCTGATTTTAACTTGTTTGAATTTTCCCCGTGTGTCCTTACCCCCTCCCTTCGCGCTGAAGCTGAAAAGCGCGCTATTGAAATTGTGGCATCTCATGCTTTAGATATTGCCACTGAACTCTGTCTACAGTTATTTAGGAGGCAAAGGTGTTTGTACCTTAGCGATTGCATCAGTTCCCCAGACAACGAGCAGACTACTTGCTCAAACCTTCTCTGTGGGTGTGGCCGAACTACGGGCCATCATCTGCTGGGACTGTATGAATTAGGATAGCGGCCATCTTAGTGAGGGCTCGCAGGGAACGTCGCTCGGACGACGGTATAAAGACATACGTCAATGGCTCCGCGCAGCGGACGCGCTTTGCGGGAGCGCCGATCGCGCGCCGGAGTCAAGCCAGAGTCCAGCCCGTCTGCGCCCGTCCGCGAACGATCGGGGCGCGGGGCTGGACTCCATAGACCCTGCTCCCCACTACCCACAGATACTCTCAGCAATAAGAGTCATCGCCGCCACTACTCTAAATCTGACCTTCTGAAATTTGGTAAGACAATGTCTCGCAACTGCTTGCACTCTCTAGACCCGGAGTCTTTACCCGCGTTCTGCAATATATGCCATCAACCTCTCCCCAAGCTAATCTCGACTCCTAATAAAACGATGAACCTCAAAATGATATTACTTAACTGTAGGTCTATGTCTAAACATAAAACAGAAATTCATGACCTCTTGATTAACAAAGACCTTGACGCCATGTTTCTTTCAGAAACATGGCTAGATGAAGCTTCCTCCCCGGATATCTTGGAGGCTATCCCCAACAATTACAGTCTCCTAAGAATCGATAGACAAAGACAACGGGGGGGGGGGGGGAGGATTAGCATTGATTTGCAAAGAAGAATTAGAATGTACATTAACAGAAATAAATATTACTGATAGTGAGTGTGGCAGATTTACCATTAAATTAGATCCTACTACCACGATCACTGGTTTGCTTATATATAGACCCCTTGGAGCAGCGGTGTCCTTTTGTAGCCAACTCATTGAATTGGCCACCCAGCTCGCCATCAGACATAAATATGTCATCATTCTAGGCGACCTCAATATACATCTAGAGGATAGTAACTCCAGGGAAGCCCAACTCTTACTGAATGCTTTTAATTCGGTAGATCTCAAACTCCTCTCTACTATGCCCACCCATCAACAAGGGCACTTATTAGACCTTATCTTTGCAAATTGGGAAGGTATTAAGACCTCCCCACCCATCCCACTAATTTGGTCTGACCACAGTATGGTGCCGTTCGAGATAGCTAGAAAATACATCAAAAACACTCATTCCAAACTTCCACCTTACAGACGCCGGAATTTTAAAAAATATACTCCCGAACATTTTTTAGACAAGATAACTGAGCAACCCCCTTTAACAGGGAACTCCCTACAAGAGGTATGGGATAACTTTGAATCTTGGCTAACAATAGCATTGGATAAAATTGCTCCATGGACCACCAAACCACCAGCTAGACAATCCAAAAACGCCCCCTGGTTCTCAGAGAAACTCATAAATGCTAAAGCCCTATGTAAATCCATAGAACGTAAATGGAGAAAAAACTATACCCCGGAACTCAAAGAAAATCATAGAATCGAACTGAAAAAATATCAGAAATTGGTAAGATTAGAAAAAAGCTACTATTACAAAAGCAGAATCGAGGAAGCCAAGAACCCCACGAAAGAGCTATTCTGCATCTACAGAGAAATCACCATTCCTTCTCGTCTGGATACCAAAGACACCTACTCCACGGAGATATACGATCAGATAGCTGATTTCTTCGTGGAGAAAGTAGAAAAAATCCATGCCACTTTCTCAAGCAGCACTAACATAGCTAAAGACAACGCAGATCATCTAAGCTCCTTCTCTCAAAATCCCTCCTTACCAAATTCAGGACCCCTAACAAACAGGACCTAATGAAAATTATTAATGGAATTTGCTCAGGCTCCCCTACGGATGCCTGCCCCCCGGAACAATGTAAAGCGGTCATGGAAAACATGTTGCTAGATCAAATTAGTAACATGATTACCTTATCGTTCCAGGAAGGTCACGTCCTGAAAAATTGGAAATCTGCTCAAGTAATACCCTTAAAAAAGAAACCAAATATCCCAATTTCTCAACTTTAAAATCTAAGGCCGATCTCGCTCCTCCCTTTCTGTGCTAAAATCATAGAAAAAGTGGCAAATTTACAACTTATGGAGTTTCTGGAGAATGAAGCTCTCCTCCACCCCTCCCAGTCAGGGTTTAGATCAGGCCACTCAACCGAATCAGCAGTCCTGTATTCGACTGAACAGATCCGGAAGATGGTGGATGAGGGAGAGACAACAGCGCTGGTCCTATTGGACTTAAGTGCAGCGTTTGATACCGTGCTGCACTCAACGCTGTTGTCTCGACTCTCGGACATGGGAGTAAAGGGCCTAGCTCTCACCTGGTTCCAGTCCTACCTCACTGACAGAACGTTCCAACTTCATTGCCCACCCTTTAAATCATCGCCTCGCAGTGTTAGCCATGGGGTTCCACAGGGCTCTAGTTTGAGCCCTACATTATTCAACATCTATATGGAACCCCTGGCACACATTGCGGAGGAATTTGGGTTGGGCATTGTCAGCTACGCTGACGACACACAGTTGGTGTTCAAACTAACTCCAGACAGCAGAGAATTAGCTACCAACTTCTCAAACTGTATGTCAGCGATAGCCACTTGGATGAATACTAACTGCCTCCGTCTAAATGGAGACAAGACGGAGGTACTGATAGTAGGAAAAGCTGTCTCTGCTTGGTCTCATGCATGGTGGCCTAGCGAGCTAGGGGAATTGCCTACTCCCGTGGAGAAGGTGAAAAATCTAGGAGTTATGTTGGACGCCGACCTCTCAGGCAAAACCCATGTGAATAAGGTGACAAGCAAATGCTTCGGCATATTAAAAGTACTTCGTAAAGTACTTGATCTCTTACCGACCGAAGCTAGAAAAACCATAGTTCATGCTTTAATATCTCCTCACTTGGACTATGGTAATGTTCTCTTGTTAGGCCTGAATCAGAAGGGACTGCACCAATTACAATGTGTACAGAACTCAGCAGCGCGATTGGTGCTCGGCCTCCCTCTGAAAACCTCCACTAAAAACGCGCTTGCTAAACTCCATTGGCTCCCTATTAAAGAGAGAATTATATTTAAGACTCTCTGTTATGCTCATCGCATTGCCCAGAATAGAGGCCCCGGCTATCTGAAAGGTCTCATCACCATTCACCGTCCGATGAGAGATTTGAGATCGTCGGGCATGATGCTATTCAAAGTCCCTCGCATCACAAAAGCTAAAATGGGAGGAAAGTCCTTCCGTTATTTGGCCACTAAGTACTGGAATGCTCTGCCGATTCATTTGCGGATGGAGCCCTCCGAAATGAGATTCAGAGCCAAATTAAAAACTCACCTGTTCCCTAAATAATAATTCCTACGCCGTTTCTCGGACCAAGTTCCTCTCTATGGGTTTGCATTTTGCAGTTAGCGCGGGGACACACAGTTTTGTGCAGCCAGGCGCTCAATTAATGTTTTATTATTATTATTATTATTTAATATGGCAAACCTACGAGTTAATCAACTTTATTTGCGGGCCTCTTTAACAGACATAGGGCCCACACACACTAAAAGATGGCCGCCATACTGCACTGCTATCAGCAGTCTGGAGAGTGGCAAACCGTAAACCTGCTGGTGAGCCCTTCTGCGCATGCGTGAATCCGTAGTGAACCCCGACACGTGATGAAGGAGTATATGATGGCCACCGCAAGGATAAAAAAGAGGCTCCCAAACTGCCTTCCTTCTCCGGTCGCTCTTCGTCCAATACCTGACTCCATGTGGGTAGGTGTTGAAGGTTGAGTCTGCTCGACGGACAGGTAAGCACTATTGACGGTACCTTCGCCACATTAGAACGCCTCCCTCCACTACGCCGTTCATAGTAGCGCGTATCTCTGGGGCACTTCTTGACTGCATTACTTGATGGCTAGTTTATGTCAGCCAGTGTCACGATCGACTTTGGTGTCTTACGGTTGGGCAATGCAGCTGGGGCTTGGTCTGCCACTGCTCATGTATGAGTATGCGTTTGGAGGCATCATTGGTTTATGCCTCACGCATGCTTTCACGGATATTACTTTTTCGACCGGCGGCATACACTCTAGCAGTATACCCATTGCCAATTAGATCCGTGACTAGGGTGACGGCATGTCTCTGGTTCCATCCGTGTTTTGATGCCTGATGGAGCTTGGGAGCCACTGCTACTGTGTTGTGCAAGTTTGGTGGCTTCAACAACTCCCGTCTTTTCCCATTTCTCTCCAGGGTACCTACTTAAAGGTGCCAATACACGGGACCACACTGTTGAGGCACCCTAGAGACTCCATCCACCGCTTTGCTTACTCCACTAGCCCGAATTATCACCCTAGTCATTTGTGTTGTTTTCTATTCCTCCCCCCCTTTTTTTTCTTCTGTGCTTGATTATGTCTAGATATTTCTCTGGAATCACAAAATGTATGTCATTGATTTTTTA
Source organism: Lissotriton vulgaris (assembly GCF_964263255.1). NCBI lineage: Eukaryota > Metazoa > Chordata > Amphibia > Caudata > Salamandridae > Lissotriton > Lissotriton vulgaris. Next base: position 289,994,470 of record NC_141690.1, on the reverse strand, counting down.
ATGGTTTATAGGTACTTTTATAAAAGAAAATCTTAACAAAAATGAAGAAAATATTTAAATAAATCACAAATACTATTTTGAATATAAACAGCATGTCAAGTCAAGTCAAGTCAGTATATTTATATAGCGCGCTACATACCCAGAGGGTCTCAAGGCGCTTGAAGAAGGGTGGGGAATTACTTGTCAAATATCCACGTTTTAAGTTGCTTTCTGAATGCTAGGTGGTTCTGAGTAAGGCGAAGGTGAGTGGGAAGTGAGTTCCAGGTTTTAGCTGCCAGGTAGGAGAAGGATCTACCTCCCATGGTGGTTTTGTTGATGCGAGGTACAGTGGCAAGGGCTTGGTTGGAGGATCGTAGCTGGCGGGAGGGGGTGTAGAAGGAGAGTCGTGTGTTGAGGCATTCGGGTCCGATTTCGTAGAGTGCTTTGTGTGCGTGAGTTAGGAGCCGGAAAGTAATCCTCTTATTGACGGGGAGCCTGTGGAGGTTTTTCAGGTGACCAGAGATGTGTTCTTTACGCGGGATGTCTAATATGAGCCTGGCTGAAGCGTTCTGGATGCGTTGGAGTTTTTTCTGGAGTTTTGCGGTGGTACCGGCGTAGAGGGTGTTTCCGTAGTCCAGTCGGCTCGTGACCAGAGCGTGGGTGACTGTTTTTCTAGTTTCGGTGGGGATCCAGTGAAATGTTTTTTTGAGCATGCGAAGGATGTTGAAGCAAGATGAAGAAACGGCGTTGACTTGTCTGTTCATCGAGAGTGAGGAATCCAGGATGACGCCCAGGTTCCGTGCGTGGTCTGTCGGGATGGGTGCTTTTCCAAGGGCCTCTGGCCACCAGGAGTCATCCCAGGCGGAGGGGGAGGTGCCTAGGATGAGGACTTCTGTTTTGTCTGAGTTCAGTTTCAGACGGCTGTGCTTCATCCATTCGGCTACTTCTTTCATTCCTTCATGCAGGTTGGTTTTGGCAGTGTTAGGGTCTCTGGTGAGTGATAGGATCAGTTGAGTGTCGTCGGCGTAGGAGATGATGTTGAGGTGGTGTTGGCGTGCGATGGCCGCGAGGGGGCTCATGTATACGTTGAAGAGGGTGGGGCTGAGTGAGGATCCTTGTGGTACACCGCAGATGACTTCAGTGGCCTCTGACTTGAATGGTGGAAGGCGGACTCTCTGGGTTCTTCCGGTGAGGAACGAGGTGAACCATTCCAGTGCTTTTCCTTGGATTCCGACGTTTCTGAGGCGTTGTAAAAGGGTGCTATGACAGACTGTGTCGAAGGCTGCGGAGAGGTCGAGGAGGATGAGGGCGACTGTGTCACCATTGTCCAGTAGAGTTCGAATGTCGTCTGTTGCTGCGATGAGGGCGGTTTCAGTGCTGTGCTTGGCTCGGAAGCCGGATTGTGAGGAGTCGAGGGATTTGTTGGTTTCGAGGAATGCTGCGAGCTGGTTGTTGACCGCTTTCTCGATGACTTTGGCCGGGAATGGAAGGAGTGAGATAGGGCGGTAGTTTTTGAGTTCGGTGGGGTCAGCTGTGGGTTTCTTCAGGAGGGCGCTGAGTTCGGCATGTTTCCAGCTTTCCGGGAAGGTTGCGGAGTTGAGGGAGCAGTTGATGACGTCTCAGAGGTGCGGTGCTATAATGGAGTCTGCTTAGTTAAAGATGTGGTGAGGGCATGGGTCTGTGGGGGATCCTGAGTGGATAGAGTTCATCAGACGGATGGTGTCCTCAGTGGAGATTGGCTTCCAGTCATTGAGGATGTTCAGGGGGGTGGGGGTCCTGCAGGGGGTTGGGTGGGTTGGTCTTCGGGTCGGTTGTCGAAGCTGTTGTGGATGTCTGCAATTTTGTTGTGGAAGAATGAGGCTAGGGAGTCACAGAGGGCTTGAGAGGGGGTGATGTCGTTGGAGTTGGCCGAGGGGTTGGTAAATTCCTTGACGATGTTGAATAATTCCTTGCTGTTGTGGGCGTTGTTATCTAGTCGGTCCTTGAAAGCGGCTTTCTTGGCATTCCGGATTAGTTGGTGGTGTGTGCGGGTGGCGTTTTTGAAAGCGTCCTTGGTGCTGGTGGTTGGGTCTTTTTTCCAGGCCTTCTCAAGGGAGCGACAGAGTTTCTTGGATTTCTTAAGCTCATCGTTGAACCAGGAGGTCTTCTTGCTGCCTAGTTTGATTTGTCGTTTTTTCAGTGGTGCTAGGGTGTCGGCGCTGTTGGATAACCATTGGGTGAGGTTGGTGGCTGCTTGGTCTGGGTTTGAGGAGTGGGCTGGGGGGTTTTGAAGAAGCGATGAGGAGATCTGGTCGATGGTGATTTTGTTCCAGTTTCTTTGCAGAGTGGGTTGGGGGTGATTGTTGGATGTGGGCTTGTTGTAGGTAAAGTGAACGCAGCTGTGGTCAGTCCAAAGGAGAGCTGTGGTGTGGCTGAAGGAGACATGTTTGCTGGAGGTGAAGATAGGGTCGAGTGTGTGACCTGCGATGTGGGTGGGGGTAGTGACAAGTTGTTTAAGTCCGAGGTTGGCGAGGTTGTCCAAAAGGGTGGTGGTGTTGCGGTCGTTGTTCTTTTCAAGGTGAAAGTTGAGGTCTCCCAAAAGGATGTAATCCTCGGAGGGGAGCGCGTGTGGAGTGATGAAGTCCGTGATGTCTTCACTAAATTGTGCGCGGGGTCCTGGTGGCCTGTAAAGGAGGGTGCCTCTGAGTGTGGTTTGGGGTCGATGTGGATCTGGAAGTGAAGGTGTTCAGAGTTGGCGAGATTGACGTCTGAGCTGGTTGAGATGCGGATGGATTTCTTATGGACGATAGCGATGCCTCCTCCTGTGTGGCCGGTACGGTCCTTGCGAATGATCTTATAGCCTTCCGGGATGGCAATGGTGATGTCAGGGGCTGAAGAGGCATTCATCCATGTTTCTGTTAGGAAGGCGACGTCGGGAGAGATGGTGTCTAGTAGGTTCCAGAGGTCGATGGCGTGTCTGTGGACAGAGCGGGTGTTGAGCAGGATGCATTTTAGGTGGTTGGTGTCATGACTTGTTTCTATTAATTTAGCTTACATGTCACAATACTCATTTAATGTATTTATTGTTTTCCTTGGGTTTTTTGGCTTAATGATCATGTTCACTACTGTTCGTTCTTTCAAAAAATAGCTTAATTTATTCCCTACTAGTAGTGACGACATTAGAAGTAGGGGTCCCCTTCCTTTCCAAATTGAGGCACCCTAGAGACCACATTAGGATGAGCAATGGATTGTATTAACTCTTACTGACAACAACCCCCAGTGTGTCTTGTTTTAGAGCACCATTTAGCGTCTACATCATTTCTTCTTCGTTTTCATTGTTTGTCTTTATAAACCATTGTGCACCACCATGAAATGTACCCTCCCAGACATAGATGTTTGTGTGCACTAACCATTCAACCAATGTTTTTGTGACCTAAGTAATGCAGAAATTGAGCAGTGTTACTCCTCCTCGTGTTTTCTGTCACCCTCTTTTAGGTCGGACCATAGAGGGCAGGACCAAGTGGCATGGGCACGTACTTACTTCCAGCGGAAGGTTGTATAGCCACCCCTCTGTGTGTAGTACAGTTTTTCACTTTTCTGGTCCTGACGAATTGCAATGAATGCATGAAACCTGTCGACCTCCGGGTAGTAGATACACTACTGGACCATAGTACCAGTGTGTATTTCTCCCTCACTAATTTTTAATAAGGTAGTTAACCACATTATTAAAGGAGTCTGTGGATAACCTAACCTTTTTTAATTTTACACACACTTCTCACGACTACACCACTTCTAAAAACCCTCATACCCACATGCAACAACTGGCAGGAATGAAAAGATCTCCGATAAAGAGCCCCTTTGTGGGTGCCCGTCAGACATTGCAGCGCCAGTCTGACGAGGAGCAAAACCCATATGATGAAGCATGACATCTAGCTTGCTGGGTGTGTGAGGGTTTTAGTTCCGAAAGGGGAATTTCCCTTTCCCCTCCACCTCTATTTTCCGCTAGGTATTCCTAACCCTTCTTATCTCTCTAGGGAAATGTGTACCTCTCGTCTAACATTCTGTCAGGGCCTGTACACTGGACCCCATTAAAAATAGCCCTATTGGGTTCCCCAGTTTGTTGACACAGTAAACGTATTATGTCTCTTTTACTGCATCGAGGATAAGGGGGAAACATGGACTCTCATTTCCTGATCTTTTATTCAGTATTGTTAAATATTATGAACCAAGGACCTGATGAGGCGGACTCCAGGGTTTGTGGATGGCTGTCTCCAAGGACCTGATGAGGAAGACTCCAGGGTTTGAAGATGGCTGTCTCCAAGGACCTGAAGACGTAGTCTCCAGGGTTTGAGGATGGGTGTCTCCAAGGACCTGAAGACACAGACTCCAAGGTTTGAGGATGGCTGTCTCCAAGGACCTGATGAGGCAGACTCCAGGGTTTGAAGATGGCTGTCTCCAAGGACCTGAAGACGTAGTCTCCAGGGTTTGAGGATGGGTGTCTCCAAGGACCTGAAGACACAGACTCCAAGGTTTGAGGATGGCTGTCTCCAAGGACCTGATGAGGCGGACTCCAGGATTTGAGGATGGGTGTCTCCAAGGACCTGATGAGGCGGACTCCAGGATTTGAGGATGGGTGTCTCCAAGGACCTGATGAGACATACTCCAGGGATTGAGGATGGCTGTCTCCGAGGACCTGATGAGGCAGATTCCAGCGTTTGAGGATGGCTGTCTCCAAGGACCTTATGAGGCAGACTCCAGGATTTGAGGATGGCTGTCTCCAAGGACCTTATGAGGCGGACTGCAGGGTTTGAGGATGGCTGTCTCTAAAGACCTGAAGATGTAGACTCCAGGGTTTGAGGATGGCTGTCTCTAAGGACCTGAAGATGAAGACTCCAGGGTTTGAGGATGGGTGTCTCCAAGACCTGATGAGACAGACTCCAGGGATTGAGGATGGCTGAATCCAAGGACCGGATGAGGCAGACTTAAGGGTTTAAGGATGGCTGTCTCCAAGGACCTGATGAGGCGGACTCCAAGGTTTGAGGATAAGTGTCTCCAACGACCTGAAGACGTAGACTCCAGGGTTCGAGGATAGGTGTCTCCAACGACCTGAAGAAGTAGACTCCAGGGTTTGAGGATGGGTGTCTCCAACAACCTGAAGACATAGACTCCAGGGTTTGAGGATGGGTGTCTCCAAGGACCTGATGATGCGGACTCCGGGGTTTGAGGATGACTGTCTCCAAAGACCTGATGAGGCGGACTCCAGCGTTTGAGGATGGCTGTCTCCAATGACCTGATGAGGCGTAATCCAGAGCTTGAGAATGATTGTCTCCAAGGACCTGATGAGGCGGACTCCAGTGTTTGAGGATGGCTGACTCCAAGGACCTGAAGACGTAGACTCCTGGGTTGAGGATGGGTTTCTCCAAGGACCTGAAGACGTAGAATCCAGATTTGAGGGTGGCTGTCTCCAAGGACCGGAAGACGTAGACTCCAGAGTTTGAGGATGGGTGTCTCCAAGGACCTGATGAGGCGGACTCCAGGGTTTGAGGATGACTGTCTCCAAGGACCTGATGAGGCGGACTCCAGGGTTTGAGGATGGATGTCTCCAACGACCTGAAGACGTAGACTCCAGGGTTTGAGGATGGGTGTCTCCAACGACCTGAAGATGTAGACTCCAGGGTTTGAGGATGGGTGTCTCCAAGGACCTAATGAGGGCGGACTCCAGGGTTTGAGGATGACTGTCTCCAAGGACCTGATGATGCGGACTCCAGGGTTTGAGGATTGGTGTCTCCACCGACCTGAAGACGTAGACTCCAGGGTTTGAGGATAGGTGTCTCCAACGACCTGAAGGCGTAGACTCCAGGGTTTGAGGATGGGTGTCTCCAACAACCTGAAGACATAGACTCCAGGGTTTGAGGAAGGGTGTCTCCAAGGACCTGATGATGCGGACTCCAGGGTTTGAGGATGACTGTCTCCAAGGACCTGATGAGGCGGACTCCAGCGTTTGAGGATGGCTGTCTCCAATGACCTGATGAGGTGTACTCCAGAGCTTGAGGATGATTGTCTCCAAGACCTGATGAGGCGGACTCCAGCGTTTGAGGATGGCTGTCTCCAATGACCTGATGAGGTGTACTCCAGGGTTTGAGGATGGCTGTCTACAAGACCTGATGAGACAGACTCCAGGGTTTGAGGATGGGTGTCTCTAAGGACCTGATGAGGCGGACTCCAGGGTTTGAGGGTGGCTGTCTCCAAGGACCTGATGAGACAGACTCCAGGGTTTGAGGATGACTGTCTCCAAAGACCTGATGAGGCGGACTCCAGCGTTTGAGGATGGCTGTCTCCAATGACCTGATGAGGCGTACTCCAGAGCTTGAGAATGATTGTCTCTAAGGACCTGATGAGGCGGACTCCAGCGTTTGAGGATGGCTGACTCCAACGACCTGAAGACGTAGACTCCAGGGTTTGAGGATGGGTGTCTCCAACGACCTGAAGACGGAGAATCCAGGGTTTGAGGATGGCTGTCTCCAAGGACCTGAAGACGTAGACTCCAGGGTTTGAGGAAGGGTGTCTCCAAGGACCTGAAGACATAGACTCCAGGGTTTGAGGATGGGTGTCTCCAACGACCTGAAGACGTAGACTCTAGGGTTTGAGGATGGGTGTCTCCAAGGACCTGAAGACGTAGAATCCAGGGTTTGAGGATGGCTGTCTCTAACGACCTGATGAGGCGGACTCCAGGGTTTGAGGATGACTGTCTCCAAGGACCTGATGAGGCGGACTCCAGGGTTTGAGGATGGGTGTCTCCACCGACCTGAAGACGTAGACTCCAGGGTTTGAGGATGGGTGTCTCCAACAACCTGAAGACGTAGACTTCAGGGTTTGAGGATGGGTGTCTCCAAGGACCTGATGATGCGGACTCCAGGGTTTGAGGATGACTTTCTCCAAGGACCTGATGAGGCGGACTCCAGCGTTTGAGGATGGCTGTCTCCAATGACCTGATGAGGCGTACTCCAGAGCTTGAGGATGATTGTCTCCAAGGACCTGATGAAACGGACTCCAGGGTTTGAGGATGGCTGTCTCCAAGACCTGATGAGACAGACTCCAGGGTTTGAGAATGGGTGTCTCTAAGGACCTGATGAGACAGACTCCAGGATTTGAGGATGGGTGTCTCCAAGGACCTGATGAGGCGGAAACCAGGGTTTGAGGGAGGCTGTCTCCAAGGACCTGATGAGGCAGACTCCAGAGTTTGAGGTTGGGTGTCTCCAAGGACCTGATGAGGCAGACTCCAGGGTTTGAGGATGGCTGTCTCCAAGGACCTGATGAGGCGGTACTCCAAGGTTTGAGGATGGGTGTTTCCAACGGTCTGAAGACGTAGACTCCAGGGTTTGAGGATGGGTGTCTCCAAAGACCTGAAGACGTAGACTCCAGGGTTTGAGGATGGGTGTCTCCAACGACCTGAAGACGGAGAATCCAGGGTTTGAGGATGGCTGTCTCCAAGGACCTGAAGACGTAGACTCCTGGGTTGAGGATGGGTGTCTCCAAGGACCTGAAGACGTAGAATCCAGATTTGAGGGTGGCTGTCTCCAAGGACCTGAAGACGTAGACTCCAGGGTTTGAGGATGGGTGTCTCCAAGGACCTGATGAGGCGGACTCCAGGGTTTGAGGATGACTGTCTCCAAGGACCTGATGAGGCGGACTCCAGGGTTTGAGGATGGGTGTCTCCAACGACCTGAAGACGTAGACTCCAGGGTTTGAGGATGGGTGTCTCCAAGGACCTAATGAGGGCGAACTCCAGGGTTTGAGGATGACTGTCTCCAAGGACCTGATGATGCGGACTCCACGGTTTGAGGATTGGTGTCTCCACCGACCTGAAGACGTAGACTCCAGGGTTTGAGGATAGGTGTCTCCAACGACCTGAAGGCGTAGACTCCAGGGTTTGAGGATGGGTGTCTCCAACAACCTGAAGACATAGACTCCAGGGTTTGAGGAAGGGTGTCTCCAAGGACCTGATGATGCGGACTCCAGGGTTTGAGGATGACTGTCTCCAAGGACCTGATGAGGCGGACTCCAGCGTTTGAGGATGGCTGTCTCCAATGACCTGATGAGGTTTACTCCAGAGCTTGAGGGTGATTGTCTCCAAGACCTGATGAGGCGGACTCCAGCGTTTGAGGATGGCTGTCTCTGATGACCTGATGAGGTGTACTCCAGGGTTTGAGGATGGCTGTCTACAAGACCTGATGAGACAGACTCCAGGGTTTGAGGCTGGCTGTCTCCAAGGACCTGATGAGACAGACTCCAGGGTTTGAGGATGGGTGTCTCCAAGGACCTGATGAGGCAGACTCCAGGGTTTGAGGATGGGTGTCTCCAAGGACCTGATGAGGCAGACTCCAGGGTTTGAGGATGGCTGACTCCAATGACCTGATGAGGCAGACTCCAGGGTTTGAGGATGGCTGTTTCTAAAGACCTGATGAGGCAGACTCCAGGATTTGAGGTTGGCTGTCTCTAAGGACTTAATGAGGCGGACTCCAGGGCTTGAGGATGGCTGTCTCCAAGGACCTGATGAGACAGACTCCAGGGATTGAGGATGGCTGCCTCCAATGACCTGATGAGGCGGACACCAGCATTTGAGGAGGGCTGTCTCTAAGGACTTAATGAGGCGGACTCCAGGGTTTGAGGATGACTGTATCCAAGGACCTGATGAGGCGGACTCCAGGGTTTGAAAATGACTGTCTCCAAGGACCTGAAGATGTAGACTCCAGTGTTTGAGGCTGGCTGTCTCCAAGGACCCTATGAGACAGACTTCAGGGTTTGAGGATGGCTGTCTCCAAGGACCTGATGAGGCGGGCTCTAGGGTTTGAGGATGGATGTCTCCAAGGACCTGATGAGGCGAACTCCAGGGTTTGAGAATGGCTGTCTCCAAGGACCTGAAGATGTAGACTCCAGTGTTTGAGGCTGGCTGTCTCCAAGGACCTTATGAGACAGACTTCAGGGTTTGAGGATGGCTGTCTCCAAGGACCTGATGAGGCGGGCTCTAGGGTTTGAGGCTGGGGTTCTCCAAGGACCTTATGAGACAGACTTTATGGTTTGAGGATGGGTGTCTCCAAGGACTTGATGAGGCGGCTCCAGGGTTTGAGGATGGATGTCTCCAAGGACCTGATGAGGCGGCTCCAGGGTTTGAGGATGGATGTCTCCAAGGACTTGATGAGGCGGACTCCAGGGTTTGAGGATGGCTGACTCCAAGGACCTGATGAGGCTGCTCCAGGGTTTGAGGATGGGGGTCTCCAAGGATCTAATGTGTCAGACACCAGGATTTGAGGATGGCTGTCTCCCAGGACCTGACGAGGCGGCTCCAGGGTTTGAGGCTGGCTGTCTCCAAGGTCACTTGCCTTCTTAAAGGTCTGCTCCATCACAAAGACCATAGAGCAAGTGAAAGTGGGGTTTGAACGCAGGTGCTCGCCTGTCTCCCTCTTCTTCATCAAAGTCTTGAAGAGGTGAAGAAAGTATTGTCCCAGAGATTCTAACCTCCAGCAATATGTGGAGTAAAAACAGTGCTCAGCAAGTGCAAGTTGTTCTGTTCAGGTGAGATCCTGAGAACGTGTTTCTCAACGATGGAGATATGGGGCCTCCGCAGCCGTTGGTGATAGAATCTTTGTCAGCAATTTAATGAAGGCAGACAGCACTTTTGACAGTGTGAACCTTGTGATTCTTAGGCAGAGAATGTCCAATTCTCTTCAGTATCAATTCTGAAGGCTGAAGAAGTGGCCTGATTGTTAATAAACAAGGAAGGGCAAGCTACGAACCTATCGGAGAGGACTTTTTAATGACTGAAAGCTGCTTCATTTACGCTGGAGGAATGGTGGCGGCCAGAAAGTGACTGTGTTTGAGGGGATCGGAGGATGCAACATAGAGGTCCTGATTAATGAGAATACCATTAAAAGAGGGTTTTAAAGAAAACAAAAATCACAAGAATTATGACAGAAATAAAAAGCATTAAGAGAGACCAAGGAAAGGTAATTAAAACTGCATCTATTAGACCTCATTTCAGTCTAGACAATGGAGTAATGGGACGGATTAACAGAAGTCTAATGTTCAACAGAGTCATCGACCCTGACAGCGATGATCAGCAGAACCCGAAGGAAAGTAAGTGGATGGCTGCCAATATTTCAACAAAAATGGATTATTTTAAGTCTCATATCTTAGGAATGAGGAATACAAGCCTTCCCTATAGGTACAACATTTCGACCCAACTTCTTCTGTGCTGCACTATATCCATCAGGAAGCGCCCGCCAATGTCTGAATGCATCAATAAAGCGCTGAGCTCTAAATCAGGCTCATAGTCTTGAAAGAACCCGACCCGCGTTTCCCTGTCTTAAGGGAGTATCAGCTGCATCTGAGGTTGCACTGGCAGTTTTTGAGATTTAACCTTCATACTCAGGACATCCCAGGATGTTCACAGAACTGAGGACACCAGTGATGAGTATTCAGGTAGAGAATGTTGGGATCTCACTCACAAGGTCAGTTAGTGAAAAACGACAAGCAAAAAATTGTTTTGGTGCAGACAAAATGTAGGTTTCAGAATGCAAGACTCTTCTACAGCTCTCACAGAGTCAAGGAGTATATCATCAACTCTTGGGGCCAGGCAGAGAAAGACATGGTATATCGGCCGCTAGCGAGGAAGCTAACATCGAGAGAGAGTCTAGATCATTTAACAATCTGCCAGCCAACTGTAGGTCCAACAGGCCATTGTTGGTCTCCTCTTTAATTTTTATACTGTTCTTTTCAGGCTCTCTGTTAAACCTTGGGTCAGGTTCCACTGGTTCAGTATATGCTTTGGTATCAAACTTAGCCTCTCAAGACCGTGGGGCTGAATCTCATTTCTTCAATTCTGTGATAGAAGCTTCAATGGTTGAATCTGGGGTTCTGAAATGGCGCAGTCCTCTGAGATGTGAGAAAGTTGGACTGGTGACAGTGCTTTTCCCCTGAGCAGAGTCGCTCTTCCAATAAGAGACTGACAGTCAGGAGAGTTCAGCAGCACTTTGTAGAAGACAGCCAGGCAGCTGGGTTGATCAGAACAAACACATATTTGGCAATGTCTTGAATCAACTGTCTGGGTCCAGGACATATTTCTTGAAAAGTTTGGTCCGAAAAATGTTATTGACAGCAAGACCTGAAAAGACTTGAGGTCCCTCACAAGAATTTAGAATCAGAGGAAGGACAGAATAACAACAGTTGTTTGTACTGATTTTCCATCATCACAGAGTATTAGTGGCCAAAATTGTTTTTCAAAAGACATGCAAAAGAAATGGCCAGCTGACAACAGGATTTTCTGTGGATCGGCACACGGCTCTGCTTTCTCAATTTCTTCTCTTGTCTCCAGGTTTCAGTATCAATAAGTGTGGAGGCTCTTACATCATACATGTCAATGGACTGTTGTTAGACTGAATGCCTTTTTCAACATTCCTCTAATTTCTCAGTAATTTTTCAGGACTCAGAGGGAGGACAAAGATAACAGGGATTTGAGAAGGCAATGACTGCCCTGCCACTTCTGAGGGAGGTACGAATAACTACCATGTGGTTTCTTCTACAACGTTCACGTCTTCTGTGTCTTCCACCTGGTTTTTCACCCCAGCATCTATGTTTATCAGGTGGGGGGTTAAGAGGAAAGCGGTTGGGAGTATCAATCGTTTAATTTCATTATCAGTGACCATGCATGTTTGAGGATGTAACATTGCGGGAGAAGATATGTTTGCCATTGGATCTAGTTTCTATTGATTAAAAAAAATCTGTTGTAGCCTACTTATTCTTCTCTGGAGAACCTTCCAGAAGACAATCATCAAAGTTTTCAGATCTCTTTGAGGCCCTCTATCAGATATTGAAGGAGATGGCATTTGTGTATAATCCCAATCTTTTAATATCTTGTTTTGATAGATTGGTCTTGACACTGGGTTTGAGTTTCATTCCTACGGTGATCTCATGTTTGCATTAAAATCACCAGATGTTTATTTTCTGTTCGGATCTGGTTAATGGTCAGGAATTTCATCTGATCTGGGGAAAATGGTAAAGATATAAATCGATGTAGAGTGACTTTCTTTTTGTTAAATTTGGTTTAGCAAGAAGATATAAACCTAAGAAATGGGAGAGCAACATAAATCTTGAAGTGTCTTATTAGATCAATAAGCAACTTCTCCCAAAGATTAATACAGATGGCCAGGAGTCATTCCATGAGACAGTTTGCATCAAGAAATAGAATGCCCAAGCACAGGAACTTTTCCACTTCTTTATTAGTATATCTTGCAATTGCTCCAAATTGTGTTCCAAAACGAATGGACTAGCCAATGCGTCTCGTTACTGTAATAGGACTTCATCAGGGCATTGTTTAGAGTTATATTCTCAATAGCTGCACGTAATTTCACACAATCCTGTGGTGCCAGTTCATATTATAACTGTTTGCACAAATAGTGTTGTGGCATCTGGCCCTCGCTCGCTCTTTCTACCGGCAGTATCTAAGGAACTGACCTGTGCGATGCAATGGGACCACCACTGCCTTTGCTTTTCAGGAACCTTTAGCAAGATGTTACACATGTTTCTGGATCTGCACTGCAAGGGTTGATTACGTAGCTATTTATTTTTACATGTTGTAAACCAAGCCATCCTCCTCTGGGTTCCATACAGGCTCGCACACAGACTAGTGGCAACCTCTGAGGTAGAATGGGGTGGAATTTGCATTTTTTGACAACTGCTCCTGCTGCAACCAGAGTAACATTTGTTAATCATTATATGTTGAACGTAGCTAAAAATATGAAATTGTATTTTGGCTGCAAAAGACTTGACGTTAAATTAGTTGCCTTAAAATTGTTCGGTTTGTTTGCTCAGGAGCAACATTATGAGTAATTTAATTTATTCCAGCATGGCTGTGGTATATGTTTGTTTGGCATCAGGTACAAAGAAGACATTTATGTTTCCGCATGTCTACATTCTGAAAGGAATGGGACGAGGAACGCTGGATGAAAAGGTTTGGCTAGATTGCTTACTGGTAATGCTCATTACTCCAACTCTGCATTACAGGTCTCAGTACTTACTTTCCCACCCTCTAGCCCAAAGTCTTATTTGAGGGTTTCTGGAGCATTAAGATACCAGGAGGTTCAATGGATAACACTTTCTTTTACATAGCAAAGGGGGGTGGTCTATCAAGGAGTCAAGGAGTACTTAAAATTAAAAAAGGAATGTTATGGGAAGGGTGTCAATCGGGAGAGAGCCCCTCCACAATCCATTCAGGAAGTACCGGGACAAAGATTGTGAAATCAGAGCAGCGCAAACAACTGGTAAGAAATCAATGACGATTACCTGAAAGTAAGCGAAGCGTACCACATTATGTACTGTATATAAGAATGCCAACATGTATATTCTACTTTTTTATATTTTAATAAAAAGTTTTAAATTAAAAAAAAGTAATCAATGTAGATTACTGGTAAATAATCAATGAAGATTACCTGTAAGTAATCACTGCACTTTACCTTTAAGTAATCAATGATGATTACCTGTAATAATCAATGCAGATTACCGGTAAGTAATCAATGAAGATTACCTGTAAGTAATCACTGCACTTTACCTTTAAGTAATCAATTACGATTACCTGTAATATTCAATGCAGATTATTGGTAAGTAATCAATGAAGATTACCTGTAAGTAATCACTGCACTTTACCTTTAAGTAATCAATTACGATTACCTGTAATATTCAATGCAGATTATTGGTAAGTAATCAATGAAGATTACCTGTAAGTAATCACTGCACTTTACCTTTAAGTAATCAATGATGATTCCCGGTACGTAATCAATGAAGATTACCTGTAAGTAATCACTGCAGTTTACCTTTAAGTAATCAATGATGATTACCTGTAAGTAATCAATGCAGATTACCGGTACATAATCAATGAAGATTACCTGTAAGTAATCACTGCAGTTAACCTTTAAGTAATCAATGATGATTGCCTGTAAGTAATCAATGCAGATTACCAGTAAGTAATCGATGAAGATTACTGGTAAGTGGTCTAGCCATTCATCAGCTCTGGATGGGGGTTGGAAGGAAGTCATGTAGACAGCTGTGGAAAAGGGCCTCTGCTACTTACTTAATGACTCTCAGCTTCCACGGGGAGGTGGTCTGTGCGGCGGCAGTCTTGATTGGCAGGTTCACGGCCACTCCAGAAGTGGGCAGAAGTTCAGGGTTCAGCACCCGCTCCTGGACATCACATTTTACACACACTGGGGACAAACAAACATGAAGGTTAAGGAAAGAGTAGCTCACAGTGGTGAAGCAGTGGCAAACGGGTGGAGAGCACGAGGGTCACTGTATGGAAAAGGTTGAGGAAGGGTGAGGGCACTCGGGGGGTCACTGTATGGAACAGGTGGGGGAGGGGTGAGGGCAGTGGAGGCTTACTGGTCGGAACAGGTGGGGTGGGGGTGGAGGCAGAAGGGAGCAGTCATACTCATGTCAGTCTTGTGGGGCGCCCCCAGGCCGCTGGGGGGCAGGAGAAGATGCAGGTGCTCGCGGTCGGTCCCGTGGTCGTGCAGCCAGGCTTTGAAGAAGGTCTCTATGCTGATCACGTCATTTCTGATGGTCTGGAGATCAATATCTGCTCCGAGGATCGATGAGTCTGCAGAAGAAACAGAAGCCGTATCGATGAGGTGGAGAACTGATGGCCAGCTGAGACTGCTGACCAGGAGCACCCCCTATTGTCACAAGAGGGGTACTGCACGCAGAATGTGTCCCACTCATGACTCTTGCAATGCACTTCATCCCTGCAGCGCCTCCTGTGTCAGAGGAGTGGTAGTAGACGCTAGCGATGCACCCCAGGCTGACTACTGGCACTCACAGCTCAGCCAATGCATCACAAGCCTGGTCTGTAGAACCCTCTGCTGGTATAAGACTGGCACTCACAGCTCAGCCAATGCACCTAAAGCCTGGTCTATCGAACCCTCTACTAGTACAAGACTGGCACTCACAGCTCAGCCAATGCAACTCAAACCTGGTCTCTAGAACCCTCTGCTGACACAGGACTGACACTCACAGCTCAGGCAATTCACCTTAAGCCTGGTCTGTGGAACCCTCTACTGATACAAGACGGGCACTCACAGCTCTGCCAACGCACCTCAAATCTGGTCTGTAGAACCCTCTGCTGGCACAAGACTGGCGCTCACAGCTCAGCCAATGCACCTCAAGCCTGGTCTGTAGGACCCTCTGCTGGCACAAAACTGACACTCACAGTTCAGCCAATGCACCTCAAGCCTGGTCTGTGGAACCCTCTACTGATACAAGACGGGCACTCACAGCTCTGCCAACGCACCTCAATCTGGTCTGTAGAACCCTCTGCTGGCACAAGACTGGCACTCACAGCTCAGCCAATGCACCTCAAGCCTGGTCTGTAGGACCCTCTGCTGGCACAAGACTGACACTCACAGTTCAGCCAATGCACCCCAAGCCTGATCTGTAGAACCCTCTCCTGGTACAAGACTGGCACTCACAGCTCAGCCAATGCACCTCAAACCTGGTCTATAGAACCCTCTACTGGTACAAGACTGGCACTCACAGCTCAGCCAATCCCTGGTCTGTAGAACCCTCTCCTGGTAGAAGACTGGCAATTACAGCTCAGCCAATGCCTGGTCTGTAGAAGCCCCTGCTGGTACAAGACAGACACTCACAGCTCAGCCAATGCCTGGTCTGTAGAACACCCTGCTGGTACAAGACAGACACTCACAGCTCAGCCAATGCACCTCAAACATGGTCTATAGAACCCTCTACTGGTACAAGACTGACACTCATCACTCTGCCAATGCACCTGAGGCCTGGTCTGTAGAACCCCCTGCTGGTACAAGACTGGCACTCACAGCTCTGCCAATGCACCCCAAGCCGTGTCTGTAGAACCCCCGGCTGGTACAAGACTGGCACTCACAGCTCTGCCAATGTACCCCAAGCCAGGTCTGTAGAACCCTCTGCTGGCACAAGACTGGCACTCACGGCTCTGCCAATGCACCTCAAGCCTGGTCTGTAGAACCCTCTACTGATACAAGACGGGCACTCACAGCTCTGCCAACGCACCTCAATCTGGTCTGTAGAACCCTCTGCTGGCACTCACAGCTCAGCCAATGCACCTCAAGCCTGGTCTGTAGGACCCTCTGCTGGCACAAGACTGACACTCACAGTTCAGCCTATGCACCCCAAGCCTGATCTGTAGAACCCTCTCCTGGTACAAGACTGGCACTCACAGCTCAGCCAATGCACCTCAAACCTGGTCTATAGAACCCTCTACTGGTACAAGACTGGCACTCACAGCTCAGCCAATCCCTGGTCAGACGACATTCGAACTCTACTGGACAATGGAGACACAGTCGCCCTCATCCTCCTCGACCTCTCTGCAGCTTTCGACACAGTCTGCCACAGCACCCTTTTACAACGCCTCAATAACATCGGAATACAAGGTAAAGCACTTGATTGGATCACCTCGTTCCTCACCGGAAGAACCCAGAGAGTCCGCCTTCCACCATTCAAGTCCGAGGCCACTGAAGTCATTTGTGGAGTTCCACAAGGATCCTCACTCAGCCCCACCCTCTTCAACGTATACATGAGCCCCCTCGCGGCCATTGCCCGCCAACACAACCTCAACATCATATCTTACGCGGATGACACTCAACTAATCCTTTCCCTCACCAATGACCCCAGCACCGCCAAAACTAACCTACACGAAGGAATGAAAGAAGTTGCCGAATGGATGAAACAAAGCCGTCTGAAACTGAACTCAGACAAAACAGAAGTCCTCATCTTAGGTACATCCCCCTCTGCATGGGACGACTCTTGGTGGCCGGAAGCCCTTGGAAAAGCACCCATCCCGACAGACCACGCACGGAACCTAGGCGTCATCCTGGACTCTTCACTCTCAATGAACAGACAAGTCAACGCCGTCTCCTCATCCTGCTTCAACGTTCTTCGCATGCTCAAAAAAACATTTCGCTGGATCCCCAACGAAACCAGAAAAACAGTCACCCACGCCCTGGTCACGAGCCGACTGGACTATGGAAACACCCTCTACGCAGGTACTACCGCTAAACTCCAGAAAAAACTCCAGCGGATCCAAAACGCCTCAGCCAGGATCATATTAGACATCCCGCGCAACGAACATATCTCTGGTCACCTGAGAGACCTCCACTGGCTACCCGTCAATAAGAGAATCACTTTCCGACTGCTTACCCACGCACACAAATCACTCTACGACATCGGACCAGAATGCCTCAACTCACGACTGTCCTTCTACACCCCCCCCGCCAACTACGCTCTTCCAGCCAAGCCCTCGCCACTGTACCTCGCATCAATAAGACCACCATGGGAGGCAGATCCTTCTCATACCTGGCTGCCAAAACATGGAACTCACTCCCCGCTGACCTTCGCCTTACCCAGAACCACCTAGCATTCAGAAAGCAACTCAAAACATGGATATTCGACAAGTAATCCTCCTCCCCTTCCTAAGCGCCTTGAAACCCTCCGGGTATGTGGTGCGCTATATAAATTTCCTGACTTGACTTGACTTGACTAGAACCCACTGCTGGTACAAGACTGGCACTCACAGCTCAGCCAATCCCTGGTCTGTAGAACCCCCTGCTGGTACAAGATTGACACTCGCCACTCTGCCAATGCAACATAAGCCTGGTCTGTAGAACCCCCTGCTGGTGCAAGACTGGGACTCACAGCTCTGCCAATGCACCCCAAGCCGCATCTGTAGAACCCCCTGCTGGTACAAGACTGGCACTCACACCTCTGCCAATGTACACCAAGCCAGGTCTGTAGAACCCTCTCCTGGCACAAGACTGGCATTCACAGCTCAGCCAATGCACCTCAAGCATGGTCTGTCGAACCCTCTACTGATACAAGACGGGCACTCACAGCTCAGCCAATGCACCCAAAGCCGTGTCTGTAGAACCCCCTGCTGGTACAAGACTGGGACTCACAGCCCTGCCAATGCACCCAAAGCCGTGTCTGTAGAACCCCCTGCTGGTACAAGACTGGGACTCACAGCTCTGCCAATGCACCCAAAGCCGTGTCTGTAGAACCCTCTGCTGGTAAAAGACTGGGACTCACAGCTCAGAAAATACACCTCAAGCCTGGTCTGTAGCACCCTCTGCTGGTACAACAGGGGCACTCACAGCTCAGCCAATGGACCTCAAGCCTGGCCTATAGAACCCTTTAGTAGTACAAGACTGGCACTCACAGCTCAGCCAATGCACCTCAAGCCTGGTCTCTAGGAGCCTCTGCTGGTACAAGACTGACACTCACCGCTCTGTCAATGCACCTCAAGCCTGGTCTGTAGAACCCCCTGCTGGTACAAGACTGGCACCCACAGCTCTCCCAATGCACCTCAAGCCTGGTCTGTGGAACCCCCTCCTTGTACAAGACTGGCACTCACAGCTCTCCCAATGCACCTCAAGCCTGGTCTGTAGAACCCCCTGCTGGTACAAGACTGGCACCCACAGCTCTCCCAACGCACCTCAAGCCTGGTCTGTGGAACCCCCTCCTTGTACAAGACTGGCACTCACAGCTCTCCCAATGCACCTCAAACCTGGTCTATGGAACCCTCTACTGGTACAAGACTGACACTCATCACTCTGCCAATGACCTGAGGCCTGGTCTGTAGAACCCCCTGCTGGTACAAGACTGGCACTCACAGCTCTGCCAATGCACCCCAAGCCGTGTCTGTAGAACTCCCTGCTGGTACAAGACTGGGACTCACAGCTCTGCCAATGCACCCCAAGCCGTGTCTGTGGAACCCTCTCCTGGCACAGTTACTCTGGTAAATTTGGGGAGAGGGCGAAGCCAGCACCCTGGCAGTACCTTGGTCTAATCTCAGCAAGCGATGCCTCAATGTCAGATCCAGACGCCAGACCATCATTTATTGATGCAGGCTTTGCACATATTATATCTAAAGAGAAATCACCATAAGCAGCGTATGTTGCATGCGAGGAGCTAAACACATCTGGGATAGGTGTATTTTAATTCAGATATACTGCACCGACTGTCTGCATGCAAAATGTACAAAATGGCATAACTCAAATACATGCTAGTTAGCGCACAAACATCGTAAGTGCGTCCCTGTGTTTGGGCACACCGTTTGGTACGTCACAAAAGACAGACTCCGTTGTTTTAGTTTGGTTGTTTAATCCTTGTTTAACAGGTTCAATAAGTTCATTTATATCATACTTTTCTTTGGTGAATATTTCATTTCATATCCTCGTTTGATAATTTCCAATACACATTTGTAGCCAAAAATCCATGAACCGGTGGTTAAATTCTTGGACTGACACTTACAGTCATTGGTGAAAAGCCAAAAGAGTTATATAAAGGACACCACTGAATTTCTGGCTAAATTATCTGAAGTACACATAGAAGAAGGGGAAGACCTCGTTCTATGCACCGCAGATGTAAGAAGTCTATACACATCAATCCCACACGGCGGAGGGATTGACGCCGTGGAGAAAGCAATTCTGAACAGTGACATCCCCACCAACCTACAACCATTCCTCATGGAATTGATGATCTACACGCTGTATCACAGCTACTTCACCTATGATCAGCATTGGTACTTACAACTGTCCGGCATGTCCATGGGCAATTGCGCCGCGCCAACCTACGCCAAAATGTACATGGCTGAGTTTGAAAACTCATTTATTTACGACAACAACATCTGGAAAGACAATCTCAAATTGTTCGTTCGTTATATTGATGATTTGTTCTTTATATGGAAAGACACAAGAGAAAAATTGGAATCAGCACTCACCGAACTTAACACCAAAGACAACAGGATCCAATTAACCTGGCACATCAGCGATCACATAATAAGTTTCCTGGATGTATCCATTGAATTCACCAAAGGAAGACTAGAAACAGATCTGTTTAGGAAAGATACAGACCGCAACAACACTCTACACCACACAAGTTTTCATCAGAACTCCTTAAAAAAGCATCTCCCATACAGCCAAATGCTGCGGATCAAGCGAATAACATCAGATCCCACAACCTGCTGTACCCGAATCAAAGAAATAGGCATCAGATTTGAACACAGGGGGTACCCTCATGATATCATAACTGAGGCAACAGAAAGAGTAAACACCATCTCACGTAAAGAAGCTCTCACCAGAGCCACCAAAAAAGAAGATAGCAGAATGGTGGTGGTTTCACAACACTCCACCCAAAGCAATCAATTCAAAAAAATTGTTTTAAACCATTGGCGTATACTTGCCACAGAACCTGAATTCAAAGAACTGTTTAAAGCTCCCCCAATTTTTGCTTACACCAGAGCAGCTAATCTGTAAGAGATACTATCAAGGGAATCCAAAAAAACCGATCACATACAATGGAACACTTCCCTGTTACAATTGCAACAGTTGTAATAACATCATACGAGGAAACAACATAAGCCACCCCATGAGGGGACACAACATCAAGGTGAACGTAAATGCAACTTGCGATTCAATGAACCTTGTTTATCTACTAAAATGCCCATGTGGGAAGATCTACATAGGGAAAACTGAGAGAAAAATCAAGACCCGACTCAATGAGCACAAATCTAACATACGGACAAAAAATGAACGTTCCAGCATAGCCATGCACTTCCATGAACAGAGACACAACATTGCTCAACTCAAATTCATGGTATTAGAGTTGGTTAAGAAAAAAGAGGGCAGAGATAACAACAAAACCTTACTGCAACGTGAGACTGCCTGGATTTATCGATTACAATCTTTGAAACCATTCGGTCTTAATGACCGCATCGAACTCAGTTGCTATTTGTAAAGATCTTTATGATATTTTGATGCATTGCAATTTAAGCGGTTTGCTTTATCAATTTATATTGATTTATGTTTCAAGCACCCAGTGACACATACTCCCTACATACATGTCTTACTTCTCGACCATACATCTGTTACACTCCCTCCACCGTTTTTGATCCAACCCGGGCCAAGATGGCCGCCACATTTTTTCATTAGTCCGTTTCTTATTTCCCTGACACAACGACCATTTCCGGGTCCCTGTCAGGTTTAAATCCACCTACGCGCTCATACACCCTCACTCAGGTCCACTCGGCGTTCTGAAACGAGGAGAATTCCAGACCCGTTTTTTTCAAGATCGTCAACCACTGAGACGTTTTCAGCTTTGTTAATAACTAAGTCTAAATGCGAGCTCGCCTTTATTTTCTCTGCCGACCTACCACCGCGTCAGGTCACCATTCTAAATCCCCGCTGTTTTTTCTCAACAGCGCAAGCTGTCGACCGCCCTGCATTCTGTTACAAAGAAACACCCAGTACGTTTCACTTCCGTACACGCATTTGGTCAGCTTGCCATAATGTTATCTTGTCACCATTCACCAACACGTTGAGCATGTATTCACGTCATTCATTTTGTTAAAAAACCGCACCAACACAACTTGCATGCTTTGCACGTTATTTCAATTATTTCAATAGTTAAACCTTGTGTGATGAACACCATATATTATTGCGTATTTCAATTATATTATTTTCACCAACAGAGCTCCTTGAGACAGGGCCAAGCCCGAAATGCATTAGACCGTTTGTGTTTTTTGGCTACAAATGTGTACTGGAAATTATCAAACGAGGATATGAAATGAAATATTCACCAAATAAAAGTATGATATAAAGGAACTTATTGAACCAGTTAAACAACGATTAAACAACCAAACTAAAACAACGGAGTCTGTCTTGTGTGACAAACAAAACGGTGTGCCCAAACACAGGGACGCACTTACGATGTTTGTGCGCTAACTAGCATTTATTCATTCAGCGTACTTGGACGGTTACGCTACCTGGTGGAGCACCCAATCTCATGAACTTTACCAACCATTTTAACCTTTCAACAAACTACTGCTGTGCATCTAGCCACTTCTTAGTTTCTTCATAACTCAAATACAAAAATGTATGGGAACTACAGAAGAGTGCCTGGAGCAACAAACGCCTTCGCTGTCCCATGGCACACATACCTTTCTGTTTATTCGAGACATTTTCAGCTCGAATCCCAGTGGGCAAAAGGTTACATGAAAGAGCTTAATAGGGAGGGGTGAAACAATACATATGGAGCCAGATGTATGAAGCACTTATTAGATGGCAAAACCTGCTCCTCTGAAAATCACAAGGTTTACAACTGCAAAATGACTGTTTTATGAAAGAAAAACCCCTTTTTATGAGTGGATAAAGTGGTTTGCATTCTTAAATGGTTGTTGTGACCCATACAGAATCACAATGTGGAAGCAACAAGGGATTTTGAGAAATGGGTTATTAATATCTCACTCGCGTCTCAAGATCCAATATTTTTCACCAAAAGTAGTGCAATTTCTCACCATCTGTTACAACTGGCATGCTAATATAATTCTTCTGAGCTAACGTAACGCAAGGTCTCATCTTTTGCATGAACACCTTTCCATTTTTTGTCTGATGCTACTGGACTTTTTTAATAATGCGGCACTGCCGTCCTGCACCCCGCGTATCTGCTCTGCCCCCTAAACATGTAGTATTGGCTAATCCCTGGTTGACATATTGAACTTACCTAAAAGTCCTTGTAGGTTATTCTGTGTACTCAGTGCCTGTCAGTTGAATGCCCCAGAGGACTGCAGCACTGATTGTGCCACCACTGGAAGGACAATTTAAAACACGATTCCAGGCCTGCCACTGCAGCCTCGCTGTGCAGCTTTTAAACTCAAGCTCAACCTGGCAAAATACACCTTTTGCCAGGCCTAACCCATCCTTTGCAATAGTGGTAAGTCACCCTCAAGGCAGCCCCCTAAGGAGCCCTAGGGCAGGGTGCATGGTATTTAAAAAGTTGGACATATGTTATTGCGTTTTACATGTCCTGGCATAGTAAAAACTCCAAGGCTTTTTTTCACTGTGGCAAGGCTGGCTTCCCCATAGAAAACCACTTGGTTACACTACAACAGCTTATAATGTATACCTTCGTTTTGGGAAGAGCGAGACCCATGATTCTAGGACTCAAATTAATAAAAATGTAAATTCCAATCTGATGGTAAAGTCGGACTTTCAATTACTAATTTGAAAATGACACTTTTAGAAAGTCGACATTTTCATGCCTAATCCCCTAGTACCCATTTCTGATATCAATCCAACAAATAACTGGCAGCTTGCTGGAGTTGTGAATTGCTCTCAGGAAAGGGAAACAAAGGGTCTTAGCTGGGAGTAGTGGTGACCTCCTCCGGACAGGATGGCCAAGGGGGTGTGACCACTAAATGTATATGCTTCAAAAGGGTGATCCGTCACGGGCAGATTTACTTCACACATAGGCTTCCCCCGTCACTGTCCAAGTAGCCAGAGTGGCACCAATCCCAAAACCTGCCACAGATCAGGTTTTTAGGGGGAGTTCCTCATTTCCCTAGACACACCTCAGAGGTGTGCCCAGAGCTCTAACCAAGGGAAGAAAGATTCTGCCATGTCACAGGGCATTGGGATTGTTTAGCACCATAACCTAGTAAATTAAGTCAAAGTTGACAGGGTTTCCTGTGGGAAAATGTTCCTTATTGCTTGGAAGTCACCCCATCCACAAGCTATTGCCAGGCATAAACATGGCACCCCTGGCTACCTTCTTCAGAACACTGAAGGACCTGTGGAAGACAGAAAAAGGATTATGCCTGCTACAGTAACCTGTGAAGAGAGACCCCGAGGGCTGGACTTGCTCCCATTTGTACCTAGGGCAGAAGAATGGACTCCAAGGGCTAGTTGGCCATTGGCATCAAGCTCCAGCAACCCAAAAGCGGTAAGAAGCCTGCAACTCTAAAAGTCTGGCTAACCAGTTCTACCTGGATCTGCCCGGGTCCCTGCTCGTGGCTTCTGTGAGGTTGATTCCTTGCCCCAAGTGGTGCTCTAATGTCTTGCACCCTCGGCTGGTGGTAGAATGTACTCTTCTCCCTTCAAAAATTGAAAGACTGAACAACCTTTAATAAAAAAGACAATAAAAAAAAAATAAGATTTGCAAGACTGTACACTTACAAACTTTTTTCCAAACTTCTTGTAAAAAGAACCAGTGGCTACCACTGTACGCTGGCGATCCGCAACCACCAAAGTCAAACTGCTGGTTGGGCTTGTTGCGGGGATTCTGCACATACACAGAACTATGCGCAGGAAAACAGGACCTCGGTGCATAGGGGTTGTACCTTCCTACCACCTTGGTAAGCAAAATCCCAAAACGACTAGCTATAGTGCCTCATTTGGTCTCCTACATAATCACGAAGCTACAAATGATTAGACAACCCAGAACACAACACTCCCCACTCTCTCAGGAATTGCGGTAGCAAGACAAACCTTTCGCTCACTCACTCGTACTTGTCCAAAATAAGGATTGTCAGAGTCACTGTATAGTTCAAAATGTTTATTTTAACTATTGTGATCTATAATGCAGTACACGAGGGGAAATAACACTTACAACGCAACTTTTACAACGCACTACCTTTACAACAAAACTTTTTCAACGCAACATCCATCACAACGCATGCCATTACAACGCAACCATTACAGCGCATGTCACTACAACGCATACCACTACAACACATGTCATTACAATGCAGTCATTACAATGCATACCATTACAACGCATACCTACACTATCCAACACTTACCCTTCTGTTGCACCCCCTGGAGTTAGAATAGCAATTTTTACCCCTACACTATCCAACACTTACCCTACTGTTGTACCCCCTGGAGTTAGAATAGTAATTTTTACCCCTACACTATCCAATACTTACCATACATGCAATGTAATGGTATGCATTGTAAATGTAGTATGCGTTGTAGTGGAATGCGTTGTAAAGGTAGTTTCAAAGAATTCGTTGTAATGGCATGCGTTGTAAAGGTAGGCATTTTAAAAGTGTGCGTTGTAACAACATACATCTGTATACGAGCCACTACCATCAGCAAAATGCATAAACCTAGCACAGTTGGCATTGTTACAGTACCTTAGAATATGACGGGGGATGTCATCATATATATAGACAGTGGAAAAAGGACTATAAGGCCTAACCACCCTCCCCTTGGTAAGTTAAGGTTTATTATATAAAGAAATATCTCCGGACTTTGTCAGCAGACCGCATACCTTAGAGCATAGGTATTCAATCTATGGGGCGCGACCCCCAGGGGGGGGCGTGGAGTCATTGGAAGGGGGTCGCGCATTCACCTGCCTCACTGCTGCCTCGAATCCAAAACGTTTACCTTTCGTTTTCAAGTCAAGTCAAGTCAATAAATTTATATAGCGCGCTACATACCCAGAGGGTCTCAAGGCGCTTGAAGAAGGGTGGGGAATTACTTGTCGAATATCCAGGTTTTAAGTTGCTTTCTGAATGCTAGGTGGTTCTGAGTGAGGCGAAGGTGAGGGGGAAGTGTGTTCCAGGTTTTAGCCGCCAGGTAGGAGAAGGATCTTCCTCCCATGGTGGTTTTGTTGATGCGAGGTATAGCAGCAAGGGCTTGGTTGGAAGAGCGTAGTTGGCGGGAGGGGGTGTAGAAGGAAAGTCGTGTGTTGAGGCATTCTGGTCCAAGTTCGTAAAGTGCTTTGTGTGCGTGGGTTAGGAGGCGGAATGTTATCCTCTTATTGACGGGGAGCCAGTGGAGGTCTTTCAGGTGACCAGAAATGTGGTCTTTACGCGGGATGTCTAGTATGAGTTTGGCTGATGCGTTCTGGATGCGTTAGAGTTTTTTCTTAAGTTTTGCGGTGGTACCGGCGTATAGGGTGTTTCCGTAGTCCAGGCGGCTTGTAACCAGTGCGTGGGTGACCGTTTTTCTAGTTTCGGTGGGGATCCAGCGAAATGTTTTTTTGAGCATGCGAAGAATATTGAAGCAAGATGATGAAATGGCGTTGACTTGTCTGGTCATCGAGAGTGAGGAGTCCAGGATGACGCCCAGGTTACGTGCGTGGTCCGTCGGGATGGGTGCTTTTCCAAGGGCCTCTGGCCACCAAGAGTCGTCCCAGGCGGAGGGGGAGGTACCTAAGATAAGGACTTCTGTTTTGTCTGAATTCAGTTTCAGACGGCTGTGCTTCATCCACTCGGCAACTTCTTTCATTCCTTCATGTAGGTTGGTTTTGGCGGTGTTAGGGTCTTTGGTGAGTGAGAGGATCAGTTGAGTGTCATCAGCGTAGGAGATGATGTTGAGGTTGTGTTGGCGTGCGATGGCCGCAAGGGGGCTCATGTATACGTTGAAGAGGGTGGGGCTGAGTGAAGATCCTTGTGGCACGCCACAGATGACTTCAGTGGCCTCTGACTTGAATGGTGGGAGGCGGACTCTCTGAGTTCTTCCGGCAAGGAACGAGGTGATCCATTCCAGTGCTTTTCCTTGGATACCGATGTTTCTGAGGCGTTGTAACAGGGTGCTATGACAGACTGTGTCGAAGGCTGCGGAGAGGTCGAGGAGGATGAGGGCGACTGTGTCTCCATTGTCCAGTAAAGTTCGAATGTCGTCTGTTGCTGCGATGAGTGCGGTCTCAGTGCTGTGTTTGGCTCGGAAGCCGGACTGTGAGAAGTCGAGGGATTTGTTGGTTTCGAGGAAGGCGGCGAGCTGGTTGTTGACAGCTTTCTCGATGACTTTGGCCGGGAATGGAAGGAGCGAGATGGGGCGGTAGTTTTTGAGTTCGGTGGGGTCAGCTGTGGGTTTTTTCAGAAGGGCGCTGAGTTCGGCGTGTTTCCAGCTTTCCGGGAAGGTGGCGGAGTTGAGGGAGCAGTTGATGACGTCTCGGAGGTGTGGTGCTATGATGGAATCTGCTTTGTTGAAGATGTGGTGAGGGCATGGGTCTGTGGGGGATCCTGAGTGGATGGAATTCATCAGGCGGATGGTGTCCTCAGTGGAGATTGGGTTCCAGTCATTAAGGATGTTCAAGGGGGGTGGAGGTTCGGCAGAAGGTTGGGTGGGTTGGTCTCGGGATTGGTTGTCGAAGCTGTTGTGGATGTCTGCGATTTTGTCGTGGAAGAACGAAGCTAGGGAGTCGCAAAGGGTTTGAGAGGGAGTGATGTCGTTGGAGTTGGCAGTGGGGTTGGTAAACTCTTTGACGATGTTGAATAATTCCTTGCTGTTGTGGGCGTTGTTGTCTAGTCGGTCTTTAAATGAGGCTTTTTTTGGCAGTCCGGATCAGTTGGTGGAGTATGTGGGTGGCGTTTTTGAAGGCGTCCCTGGTGCTGGTGTTTGGGTCTTTTTTCCAGGCCTTCTCAAGGGAGCGACAGAGTTTCTTGGATTTCTTAAGATCATTGTTGAACCAGGTGGCGTTTTTGCTGCCTAGTTTGATTTGACGTTTTTTCAAAGGTGCTAGGTTGTCGGCGCTGTTGGTTAGCCATTGAGTGAGGTTGATGGCTGCTTGGTTGGGGTTCGAAGAGTGGGCAGGGGGGTTTTGAAGAAGCGATGAGGAGATCTGGTCGATGGTGATTTTGTTCCAGTTTCTTCGCAGAGTGGGTTGAGGATGATTGTGGGTTGTGGTCTTTTTGTAGGTAAAGTGAACGCAGCTGTGGTCCGTCCAATGGAGAACTGTGGTGTGACTGAAGGAGATATGTTTGCTGGAGGTGAAGATAGGGTCGAGTGTGTGACCTGCGTAGTGAGTGGGGGTATTAACAAGTTGTTTGAGTCCGAGGTTGGCGAGATTGTCCAGAAGGATGGTGGCGTTGCTGTCGTTGCTATTTTCCAGGTGAAAATTGAGGTCTCCCATTAGAATGTAGTCCTCGGAGGGGAGGGCGTGTGGGGTGATAAAGTCAGTGATGTCTTCACTGAATTGTGCACGGGGTCCTGGTGGCCTGTAGAGGAGGGTGCCTCTGAGTGTGGTCTTGGGGTCGGTGTGAATCTGGAAGTGAAGGTGCTCGGCGCTAGCGAGGTTGACGTCTGAGCTGGTTGAGATGCGGATGGAATTCTTATGGACGATAGCGATGCCTCCTCCTGTTTGGTTGGTGCGGTCTTTTCGGGTGATCTTGTAGCCTTCCGGGATGGCAATGGTGATGTCTGGGGCTGAGGAGGTGTTCATCCAAGTTTCTGTTAGGAAGGCGACGTCCGGAGAGATGGTGTCTAGTAGATTCCAAAGGTCGATGGCGTGTCTGTGGACCGAGCGGGTGTTGAGCAGGATGCATTTTAGGTGGTTGGTGTTGGATCTCTGTTTGGTGTTAGTGGATGAGGAGTTGGTCTTGGTGCCGTCATACTTGCAGGAGTTGCATGTGAAGGGTCCATGGCTGTGTCCCGGAGCGGCTTGGGCGCAGTTGGGGAGTCGTCCGGGGTTTAGGTCTATGAGGGTGGAGGCGTCGTATGTAATGCGGGTGGGGTGGGTGGTACGGGGGCCAGGGGGTCTGGCGCTGGGCGCGGTCCAGGCGCGGACGGGCGTAGACGGGCTTACCTTTGGCGCACCTTCGGCGCGAATGGGGCGCGACCGCTGCGCATGAACGCTGCGCGCAAAAGCATCTGTCATAAGTGGACGGGGAGGGGGGGGCGCGGGAGGGTCAGCTGGGAGGCGGGAGCGGGGAGGAGCCACGGGCTGGGAGTGGAACCAACAACAACAACAAAAATGGCCTCTTAATGGGAAAACGAAACGGGGCACAGCCGAGGATCGGCAAACACAATTAAATTCTAATCAAGAGCAGTCTCAGGCACAGAGCAGCGCAAACGTCACCAAAAGCGAGCAGCTTCTTCAATAATGAATGAATTCCCAACAGGCTGGCAAAGTGAGATGAAAGTTAATGTAGCGCAGGTTGCAGCAGGCACACCAGGAAATGCCATAAAGATGGACCAGCACCTTGGTAATGCAGGCTGTATTTCCACGGAGTTCTGCGCCGTCACTGCTGTTTTTCTTGGCCCTAGCTGCTTTC
The DNA here is from genome assembly GCF_964263255.1 of Lissotriton vulgaris. Classification (NCBI taxonomy): domain Eukaryota; kingdom Metazoa; phylum Chordata; class Amphibia; order Caudata; family Salamandridae; genus Lissotriton; species Lissotriton vulgaris. The sequence goes on along the minus strand of NC_141690.1, from coordinate 289,965,639 downwards.
ACCTCGTGTCCCTTTTTCCAACACATCTTCATGGCTCATTGCTGCCTCTGCATGAGGATCTCATTCCCGGCTGGTTTCCAAGGCAACCCGAAGCTTTCCAGGAATAATTAGGTAAGCCCCCTCCTCATCCCCCATGCCGCAGACGACATACAGTGAAACTATCTTGTACACACTCAAAGACATGCACACAGATTCTTATATGTTTCCTTGATTGAGCCATTGGGGGTGCGGGGGGGGGCAGGGGGACAGGGGGACAGGAAAAAGGCTCCAGTTAAATTTTATGACTGTGGGATGGTGTTTATTTTCAGTGTACTTTCTGTTTTTTTTGCAGCAGTTTCATATTCATTTTTGTGGCATTGAAATGTTTATTTTCCATGTTCTTCCCGTTTTTATTTTTGACGCAGCATATTAATATGATGCATTTGTCCAACTACAGTTGACACACTTCCCAAAAAAAGCAATGGTTATTTGTTCATGTGTAAAGCATCCATGATTGCACCTTACTTGATGTGGTGGTTTTTGTAGTACAAAGAACTTTATCACGTGGAGGAATCATTTAAAACCGGTCTGGGAAGAGTTCATCTGAGGACAAAAAGTTCTAAATAGATTGGTGAATATGGGCTCATGGAAACTTAAATAGCCTTCTGAATTTCAGCTGTGGTTAGAAACAGATAATTATGTCCTGCAAAGAAAGATATTGGTGCTATACACATTAGAAAAATTACAATATTTGTAATTACAAAATTATGTTTATTCATGAGTTTTGCAAAGAAACAAGATACCAAGACATGGAGTATTTTAAATTGTGCAGCTCAAATGTATTAAGAAAGCTTCGATAAATGACGAGCAATAGAAGTACTATTTGCGGTAATACAGCAAAACATAAGAATATGCCAGAACATTTTGTCAGCCATGTAGATACAAATTCAGTTTCAATGCATAAGTATCTTCTGATGAGTGAAATCATAGCATTGGTCAGCAAACGTGGCCAAGCACAAACTCTAGAAATGTCCATTTAGTTCATTCTTAACGTTTTCATACCTCTTTTACGATTCTGATTCCCCCCCAAAAACAACCCTTCCCTCTGACTCTTCCCCCTCAGTCTCCCTTTTACTCATCCCAAGCCTCCTACTACTGCTGTGAGCTCCAAAACATCCCTCACTATCCTTCTTAATCCAAATAACATAATACCACAAATAACACGATACCACATCCACCACTCAAATTACATTCCTTTTTCACTATACTAATTCACCACTAATCCTTTATGGGTTCTGAAGAATCGTGCTACTTGCTGAAAAAGCACTCTGACACTTTGTCAGGTGTAATAAGCGCTATATAAATGCAATAAAATACAATATCTTTGACGCACTGCAGCAGTGAATGCTTTGTGGGTCTTCAGTTCATATAGAACACATCCCGCCATTTTGTTTGCGATGAGATTTTGTGTCCTAAACTAAGCATGTGTGACTCAACGCTGAATGGAGTCTCCACATATATGCTGTTGTCATTGTGGTATTGAATACCAATGTGTGCCAACACTGTTCTCTTGTGGCATCATTTTCCATGACTGATCTATAAGTTTGTCAGCAATAAATCGTCATAAATCACCCAGGTACCGGGGAGGGGAGAAGAAGGAGACAATGGTGTGCGGTAAACAGCTGTCTGTGTCATTTCAAGGACAGGCTCTCACAAAATCGCTGTGTGTGCTTCTCGCCGACTGCCTGTGTGATCTTCAATGATCTAGTTTACCTGTAGGTTAGATTACCGGCCTCTGGGTACAATGAACTTCACCCACAAAAAAGAAACAACTGGTGTCTTTTGGCTTCCATCTCTAGACAAGTGTGTTTTGCTACCTTTCACAACCTCTCTTCTGACCCTCACCCTGCGAAGGCCTTTCCAAGACGAAGGCTCAGTTGAGCCAGTTTGACCATGCAACATGTTGTCCTGCACCAAATAAATGGGAACACATGTTTACAATGGGTGCCATTCTCCTTCCAGACACTAAGCCTCCCACTGTACTGAATGTCTGGCCTGCATAGCAGGGCACTTCTAGGGGCACTGACATGAACAAGGTCATAGGTCACCTGCTAGGGACAGGAGATACACCGTGAGCATAAGTAGTCTACTTCAATATGACCTTTGTGTGTAGCCCAAGTACACACATCACACAGGCATGCCCCATGGTCGTCCTTTCACCACATAAATATAATTATAGCCCAGATTGCTGGACACCAGGGCAGCCAGCCTCTTAGCATTTTCTCGTGGCGTTCAGAAGTTACAGTTCACTTGGTCAAAATGATACCAAAAACTGAAACAAATAACAAAACTCAAAAAAATATCAGGTGAATTAGCATGACCCTGTTACCCCAGCCAAATAAATCTGAAGCATCCTTCTCTGCACATAACAAACACATAAGGGCAGTAATAATTGGGGGTTCTTTTGGTTGTCTACGATGAGGAGTACCAAGTTCTAGAATTTTTTGTTGGAGGGGTTCCTTACGCCTAACATTTTTTGACAGGGGGGTCTCGGCATCAAAACATTTGAAGACCTCTGCCTTAGAGCCTAGATGGTAGCTTTACATCATGGGAAAAGCATAGCTCTTCGCCAAGGAAAGGTTTCCTTCCAAGTGTGTGTGAATAACATGCATTCCGGCAATATCAAAGCACAAGCTCTCCAGCAGTGCAGCTCTGTGTAGCATGTTTTGTCTAGGTAATAGGGACTGACCAGAACCGAATAATAAGGGGCAAGTTCATCGACCTTGCACATTGTGCTCAGACTAAACTTCTAGAACAGCAGAGAACGCAGAAAGCAGACCATTCTCATGTGAAAGACACAAACATGTCTAGCAAATAAAGTCACGTAGTAAGGTGCGCAAAAGCAGCATCATGGCAGCAGAGCTCATGCTAACTTAGCAATGTCGAGAATGACCCTAAGGGCCATATAACAGGCTCAACTTGCTGGTTTGCCCTTGTTAGACCTGACAGCCCTTTGGGTGGTCCCTCCTATTATTTATTCATTTTGTCCCTTTTTGCCTCCTAGTATTTTTCATGTTTATGTCCACTGAATTTTTAGTGTTGTCCTAGGGGGTGGGTGCTTCCTTACTCCCATCATTTTTTTAGGCCAAGGTGTCCCTGATTAAGAAGGAAATTTAGTCAACAACAAAATGGTGGCTGGTAACTGCCACAACTGTTTACCTCAGGGCCTGGTGCCATAGGGTAACATGAGGGGTTCCAGCACCTTCTGGACCTCTCTGGATACTCTGGGCACAGGCTATATAAGGTAGAATGTTGTGCGGCCATTTTGTAGAGAGAGCTGAGCTGAGGGAGGTGTTATTCAGGACAAGGGCGAGCTGGAGTCCAGGCTAAGGAGCGAGGAGGTGGGCGCGCGGTGAAGGGTCTGACAGCCTCTGGGGGCTGCTTCTCTTTACTGTCTGGTACCCCCCCTCAACCGTGGATCTGACCCGGCAGAGCCCACTCTTCACGACATACTGGAGGTATCAGGGAAGAGAGACTTTCCCCCTACAAAGATCGCTAGGAAAGATCTAAGTAAATCTGGAAAATAAGTGTGGCTGGGACTGCCTTATATCTGGGGTTACCACAAAAGAACTCCCGTGAAGTCAATCCCCTACCTGGTGGTTCCTAGTGGCAGGGCACCGAGACTCTCCTCAGCGACTGTGAGCCTAGCCGGAATCTGCCCCTCCCCCCTCTCTCATCGTGGCGGTTGACTTACCGGGGCCGGCCTGTGCTCACAGCGGTGGCCGTTTCCCTGCGCCGGTGTGAGACGTTTCGGAAGATCCGTCAGGGCTCCTGTGAGGTGGGGGCGCTGTGCTGGGGAGTTGTGGACATCGAACCCTTGGAGATATAATCGATCTGTCACCGTATAGGGCTCAGCCACCGCATATATCGCACTGAGCAAAATATTGGTTTGGTTAAGGGAATTATTCCAACCCGTTTTTCCTCCTTTCAAAAAAATCGCCAAAACCTTCTATCGCGATTATAACTTCTTCTATTACACCAATAAATAGGATACTATTGTTTACACGAGTTATTTAAAGATTTTGGCTCGTGGATTTTCATATTCCTGCAACGTTACGCGATTCATATAACCCAGCACCAGTCCTCTATCTATGTTTAATCGGAAGAGGGGGTTGGGTACAATTGCATGCGGAAATGCGGCAGCAGTAACGGCGGCGTCCTTACACACACCGAGGCTTGGCTGTAGATGCGGGCTGTAAAAACGGCAAGAAGGTAAGCCCCGTAACTATTGCGTGGGGTTATTCCACACACAAGCTCTAAAAAGGATTTTCGCTTTTTGCATTCAAATCGAGAAACACGCCTCCTATTGAAATCGAGTGAGACATAATAATTTTGTGTCTCCCTTTAAACAGCTACCTGTTCTTACAAGTAGGAGCCCATAAAATCAAGGCAATTTATCTATATGCATCGGAATCACCTTGACAAGGTAATTGTGTGCACTGACTATTTTTAAACACAAATTTTTGTTTGCTGAAGAATAAGTTTAAATGTATATTCTAAGTGAGACCTCATTGTGTCTCCATATACAGCTACCTGGAATTATCAACAGGAGCCCTCCAAACAATATTTTGATTTAAAGACTATTACACCAAGGTAAATCTTTGGGACTTAGCCCTTATCTTTATGTCTTATCTAGGGTGAATTATATACTGATACTATCACAAATTATTTGTAGGTACTAATACACTATGATGCACATATGAAGTATTGTGCCCTCCCAACATGAGTGAGAAGAAAATCCTATATTAAGGTAAACAATTCCTTCTTTAACACTGGTAATGGTTGGAGAATTGCCAATTATCAGACCTAGACAAATTCTAGGTATCATTTGTTTTACAGGAGACTTGATGGGAAGTTGGAACTATGGACCACCTCCTATTGCTCTCTCATTTTTGAAGGGTAAGAAATAAGACCCATTTACGGGCTATGGTCTCTTAATTAATCTCATCCACCACGGTTAGTAATCTCCAACTCTATTTTTCATAGGGTTATTATTATCCCTTGGTTGCCCCCGTCTGTTTTTCCAGTCCTGATGAAGACTCGCAATCCCCAGGTTCAAATCACCGTTTGGGCATAAGACGAGTCGAAACGTCGACGTTATCTCCATATAACCTTGGACCAACTAAAAAACTCTTTATATAGTGCAAAAACCTTAAGACATATATGTCTGTATGTAACAGGGTTCTGATTGAAAAAAGTTCAAAAGGTTTGGCCAGGTTCTCAATACGGCAAATCATATGTCCGATATTGTTTGTCAAAGAATGTGAATAATTTCTGTCCACTATTGTGAATATTCCTTTCTATTTTGAAATGAGATATTGTGTATAAAATGAACTGCCAAAAATGAAACATAAGTTAATAAATTAAAAGTATTTTCTTTAACCGTGGTGGAGGTTTACCTTGTGGTACTAAGCAACTTGAGTACAATAGAGCAGACTGGTTGTGGTTGCTCTACATACAAAATACTGTGGGTATTACAATTGATTACGTCAATCAGTACAATTAATAGGTTTAGGACCATTGTTTTTTCTATATCATTAAATGCCCAGGTCCATACCTTATGGGTCACCCCATTTTCTTAATGGAGGAGTTGTGGACGGCAGCGCCACCCAGCAAGAGCCATAGGTGAGGTAACCGAGGGCGGGGTGAGAGGCGGCCCTGTGTGTAACCTGCTCTCCGTCGGAGTGAAGCCTGCAAGTCAGTGGGAAATCCTGACGTTGAAGCCAACCCGGCACTGCAGAATTGAGCCCGGAAGGGGAGGACAAGAGTGGGAGAGGCCAGGAAGGGAGGAGCCCGAACCTCCGAGGGGCGGTAAGAGGAAAGGAAGCGAAAACGCTGAGGCGCTCCAGTACCTCGGAGTTTTCCGACATAGAAGTGGCCGATTCAACAGTCCAGGCCAGAATTAACCCCTACCCTTCCCGGATTGACGCCGGGTTCCTTCAGACTGCTGGCATCGGCTGGTTTAGATTAAGCAGCGTTCAGGAAGTCAAGTAAGCAGGGATTCTGGCTGCGGGGTCAGGGAAGGTAATTTGGTTTACGAAATCCCTCTGCTGAGCCTGGTGTTTTATGAGGCTTCTTGCCCAGGCTAAAAGAATGTATGGCTTAACAGAGAAACTGTAATTGGCAGGACAGACAGAAGAGATTTTCCTCAATCTGCACAAAGATTCAGCAAACCAAAGATTAATTATAGAACTGTTCTTATCAAACTTAACCCCAGGAACTATTGAGGAATAACCAACTTAAGACAGCTCATTCATGAGGGTAAAACTGTAATTCACTTGTGTAAATGCATGTTTTGTGACCCTCCCTTGACCTAGTTAATGAATAGGCTGCCAAGCTGTAAGTAATGTATAGTTGGAATCAGAGTGATATGCTGTAAAGAAAATTAACTCCTATCTCGAATTTTGGCAATAGCTTACTGAATGATTTATGCGCTGCTTGATTATTACTAAAAGTGACTTATTGTTAAATATCTCCAGACTTAACTTTAATCAATACTTTATGTGAATGAGATAGATTTTGGAATAGAAACTGTTCTGCAACCCATTCATGGAGTAATAATATGACTAACTAAGATTCATTGGTATCACCTGATTTGATGCTGTGTTTTTCTCCAGAAGTTAAGAGTATTGAATGTGGGGTGTGGAATCAATAGGAAAAACGCACTTGAAAATAAACCTTAAGAAGAAAAGACAAACTTTTCTACTTTTCTAGAAAAACTGGTGTAGAGTCATTTTTGAGTGGATGGACGCTGGACTTCTGTAAGGGTGTGACGCAAGCTTAACACTTTTGCCTTTAGGTTAGACCTTTCCACTTTGTGCCAGGCTACCCTATGTGGACTGGTGACCCCAGATCCAACATAATTGGTGTCCAGCTGTAGGATAGAGCTTGTGCTTGCGTCCACTTAGCAGTAGCCTAGTGTACTCCAAGGACCTACACCTGGAGTTTTCTCCAAGCGGACTCCCTAATTAAACTTTTGATTTTCCAGATTTACTCCTGGTGGTGGGTGGAGGTAGCCCTTACTTAACGCCCTTCCTTGTAACCTTCCAAGTGATTGTTTGAGTCCCTACTGACAAGATGGAATTTGAGTTGGAGGAGTTGGAGACCTACACTGTGGCCCAACTCAGGGAATTTTGTCAAAGCAAGAGTGTGTTTTTCAATCGTGGTGCTAAAAAGGGGGCACTCCAGACCAGCTTGAGAGCGTGGGTGGCAGCGCACCCACATGGGAAGGAGGAGGAGGAGGCCGACCGGGACACTGTCATCGGTGTTGATGTATTGTACCGACCTGAGGGGGAGAACCTACTGACAGGTCCCAGAACACTCTCAAGGGAGGGCAGCAGTGTCTCTGTGAGGAGCTTAACTGAAGCTGAACTAACGGACCGGAGAGAGGAAAGACAGTTAAAGTGGGAGTTAGCGAGATTGGAGAAGGAGAGGGAGGAGAAGAGGTTAGCCAATGAACTGTGTCTCAGGGAGCTAGATCTCAAGGCCCTGCAAGTAGGGACTTCCAGTACTCCTAATGGTGGCAGCGAATCCAAAGAGATAACCAGGGAACCCAGACCCTATTTGCTGAAGGACGTAGTCGCCAGCTACGGCGCAGGGGATGACATTGCAAAGTGGCTGGCTGCCTATGAGGTCTCCTTAAGAGCCCATGGGATATTGGAAAGACACTGGGGGGGGTGGCTTGTATAAATACATGCCTCCTGCAGGAAGGGATACACTTTTGGCCCTAGAGCAGGGAGAGCAGACCCACTACCCCACCATGAAAGTGGCGCTGATAAAGAAGTTTGGGCTGACTCCAGAAAAATACCGACAGAAGTTTAGGAGTAGTCACAAACTAGGCACACAGAATTGGGTGGATTTCCTAGACTATGCAAAGAAGGCCCTAAAGGGTTGGGTACAAGGCAGCCGAGTGGGGGACTACGAGTGGTTGTATGACCTTATCCTCAAGGAGCACCTACTCGAGAAATTTTTTTTTTGCACTCCACACCACCCTGGGTTAGACAATGGCGATATGCAAATCAGCTCTGACCATGTGCCCCATGGGAACAGTCCAGTCCAAACTACAAAAGCCATGTCCTTCCCAGAACGGAATCAAGCATCCGAGGACCGGACCGGTTTCGAGGTAACACCTCTCATCAGCCCGGCTAGCTTGACTCCAGTGGTGTGGAGTGCCTGGGACCCACGTCTGAGCATCCCCAGCGCACTTATGGCGGTATTGCAAACAAAACAGGTGATGGACCGAATGTGGATCAATGTCACACATTCATCCCAGTCCAAAGATCTGGGCCCAAATCCATCGTTTTTTTGCACTCCACACCACCCTGGGTTAGACAATGGCGATATGCAAATCAGCTCTGACCCTGTGCCCCATGGGAACAGTCCAGTCCGAACTACAAAAGCCATGTCCTTCCCAGAACGGAATCAAGCATCCGAGGACCGGACCGGTTTCGAGGCAACACCTCTCATCAGCCCAGCTAGCTTGACTCCAGTGGTGTGGAGTGCCTGGGACCCACGTCTGGGCATCCCCAGCGCACTTAGGGCTTGATTCCGGTCTGGGAAAGAATTGGCTGTTGTAGTTCGGACTGGACTATTCCCATGGGGCACAGGGTCAGAGCTGATTTGCATATCGCCATTGTCTAACCCAGGGTGGTATGGAGTGCAAAAAACGATGGATCTAGGCCCAGATCCTTGTACTGGGGTGAATGTAAGACATTGATCTACATTCTGTCCATCAAATTATTTTTTGTAATTTTCTCCCTGAGTGTGCTGGGGTGGCTCAGACGTGGGTCCCAGAGTCAAGCTAGCTGGGCTGATGAGAGGTGTTACCTCGAAACCGGTCCGGTCCTCGGATGCTTGATTCCGGTCTGGGAAAGATATGGCTGTTGTAGTTCGGACTGGACTGTTCCCATGGGGCACAGGGTCAGAGCTGATTTGCATAAAGCCATTATCTGACCCAGGGTGGTGTGGAGTGCAAAAAACGATGGATTTAGGCCCAGATCCTTGTACTGGGGTGAATGTAAGACATTGATCTACATTCTGTCCATCAAATTGTTTTTTGTAATTTTCTCCCTGAGTGTGCTGGGGTGGCTCAGACGTGGGTCCCAGAGCCTCCACACCAATGGAGTCAGGCTAGCCGGGCTGATGAGAGGTGTTACCTCGAAACCGGTCCGGTCCTCGGATGCTTGATTCCGGTCTGGGAAAGATATGGCTGTTGTAGTTCGGACTGGACTGTTCCCATGGGGCACAGGGTCAGAGCTGATTTGCATAAAGCCATTATCTGACCCAGGGTGGTGTGGAGTGCAAAAAACGATGGATTTAGGCCCAGATCCTTGTACTGGGGTGAATGTAAGACATTGATCTACATTCTGTCCATCAAATTGTTTTTTGTAATTTTCTCCGTGAGTGTGCTGGGGTGGCTCAGACGTGGGTCCCAGAGCCTCCACACCACTGGAGTCAAGCTAGCCGGGCTGATGAGAGGTGTTACCTCGAAACCGGTCCGGTCCTCGGATGCTTGATTCCGGTCTGGGAAAGATATGGCTGTTGTAGTTCGGACTGGACTGTTCCCATGGGGCACAGGGTCAGAGCTGATTTGCATGAAGCCATTATCTGACCCAGGGTGGTGTGGAGTGCAAAAAACGATGGATTTAGGCTCAGATCCTTGTACTGGGGTGAATGTAAGACATTGATCTACATTCTGTCCATCAAATTGTTTTTTGTAATTTTCTCCCTGAGTGTGCTGGGGTGGCTCAGACGTGGGTCCCAGAGCCTCCACACCACTGGAGTCAAGCTAGCCGGGCTGATGAGAGGTGTTACCTCGAAACCGGTCCGGTCCTCGGATGCTTGATTCCGGTCTGGGAAAGATATGGCTGTTGTAGTTCGGACTGGACTGTTCCCATGGGGCACAGGGTCAGAGCTGATTTGCATAAAGCCATTATCTGACCCAGGGTGGTGTGGAGTGCAAAAAACGATGGATTTAGGCCCAGATCCTTGTACTGGGGTGAATGTAAGACATTGATCTACATTCTGTCCATCAAATTGTTTTTTGTAATTTTCTCCCTGAGTGTGCTGGGGTGGCTCAGACGTGGGTCCCAGAGCCTCCACACCACTGGAGTCAAGCTAGCCGGGCTGATGAGAGGTGTTACCTCGAAACCGGTCCGGTCCTCGGATGCTTGATTCCGGTCTGGGAAAGATATGGCTGTTGTAGTTCGGACTGGACTGTTCCCATGGGGCACAGGGTCAGAGCTGATTTGCATAAAGCCATTATCTGACCCAGGGTGGTGTGGAGTGCAAAAAACGATGGATTTAGGCCCAGATCCTTGTACTGGGGTGAATGTAAGACATTGATCTACATTCTGTCCATCAAATTGTTTTTTGTAATTTTCTCCCTGAGTGTGCTGGGGTGGCTCAGACGTGGGTCCCAGAGCCTCCACACCACTGGAGTCAAGCTAGCCGGACTGTGAGAGGTGTTACCTCGAAACCGGTCCGGTCCTCGGATGCTTGATTCCGGTCTGGGAAAGATATGGCTGTTGTAGTTCGGACTGGACTGTTCCCATGGGGCACAGGGTCAGAGCTGATTTGCATAAAGCCATTATATGACCCAGGGTGGTGTGGAGTGCAAAAAACGATGGATTTAGGCCCAGATCCTTGTACTGGGGTGAATGTAAGACATTGATCTACATTCTGTCCATCAAATTGTTTTTTGTAATTTTCTCCCTGAGTGTGCTGGGGTGGCTCAGACGTGGGTCCCTGAGCCTCCACACCACTGGAGTCAAGCTAGCCGGGCTGATGAGAGGTGTTACCTCGAAACCGGTCCGGTCCTCGGATGCTTGATTCCGGTCTGGGAAAGATATGGCTGTTGTAGTTCGGACTGGACTGTTCCCATGGGGCACAGGGTCAGAGCTGATTTGCATAAAGCCATTATCTGACCCAGGGTGGTGTGGAGTGCAAAAAACGATGGATTTAGGCCCAGATCCTTGTACTGGGGTGAATGTAAGACATTGATCTACATTCTGTCCATCAAATTGTTTTTGTAATTTTCTCCCTGAGTGTGCTGGGGTGGCTCAGACGTGGGTCCCAGAGCCTCCACACCACTGGAGTCAAGCTAGCCGGGCTGATGAGAGGTGTTACCTCGAAACCGGTCCGGTCCTCGGATGCTTGATTCCGGTCTGGGAAAGATATGGCTGTTGTAGTTCGGACTGGACTGTTCCCATGGGGCACAGGGTCAGAGCTGATTTGCATAAAGCCATTATCTGACCCAGGGTGGTGTGGAGTGCAAAAAACGATGGATTTAGGCCCAGATCCTTGTACTGGGGTGAATGTAAGACATTGATCTACATTCTGTCCATCAAATTGTTTTTTGTAATTTTCTCCCTGAGTGTGCTGGGGTGGCTCAGACGTGGGTCCCAGAGCCTCCACACCACTGGAGTCAAGCTAGCCGGGCTGATGAGAGGTGTTACCTCGAAACCGGTCCGGTCCTCGGATGCTTGATTCCGGTCTGGGAAAGATATGGCTGTTGTAGTTCGGACTGGACTGTTCCCATGGGGCACAGGGTCAGAGCTGATTTGCATAAAGCCATTATCTGACCCAGGGTGGTGTGGAGTGCAAAAAACGATGGATTTAGGCCCAGATCCTTGTACTGGGGTGAATGTAAGACATTGATCTACATTCTGTCCATCAAATTGTTTTTTGTAATTTTCTCCCTGAGTGTGCTGGGGTGGCTCAGACGTGGGTCCCAGAGCCTCCACACCACTGGAGTCAAGCTAGCCGGGCTGATGAGAGGTGTTACCTCGAAACCGGTCCGGTCCTCGGATGCTTGATTCCGGTCTGGGAAAGATATGGCTGTTGTAGTTCGGACTGGACTGTTCCCATGGGGCACAGGGTCAGAGCTGATTTGCATAAAGCCATTATCTGACCCAGGGTGGTGTGGAGTGCAAAAAACTATGGATTTAGGCCCAGATCCTTGTACTGGGGTGAATGTAAGACATTGATCTACATTCTGTCCATCAAATTGTTTTTTGTAATTTTCTCCCTGAGTGTGCTGGGGTGGCTCAGACGTGGGTCCCAGAGCCTCCACACCACTGGAGTCAAGCTAGCCGGGCTGATGAGAGGTGTTACCTCGAAACCGGTCCGGTCCTCGGATGCTTGATTCCGGTCTGGGAAAGATATGGCTGTTGTAGTTCGGACTGGACTGTTCCCATGGGGCACAGGGTCAGAGCTGATTTGCATAAAGCCATTATCTGACCCAGGGTGGTGTGGAGTGCAAAAAACGATGGATTTACCACTTCCCTCCTGAGGCACAGCCGGGAGAGGAAAAAACGCTACTAAAATTGCCTTTTTGCACAATCTGATGACTGCTTTTAAAATTGTTTTTACCTGAAATCACCTGCTTCCCCAGAGCGGAGTAGCGCTCAGAGGGAGTGCCCTCCTCAGCCGCCATCGGCCACGAGGAAGCGAGGGACACGCCCCCTCGTAGCCACGCCCACTTTACTCGCCATATATAGCGCGCTGATCACTAGCTCTCTGCATACCACTTCCCTCCTGAGGTACAGCCGGGAGAGGAAAAAAACGCTGCTAAAAATGCCTATTTGCACAATCTGATGACTGCTTTTAAAATTGTTTTTACCTGAAATCACCTGCTTCCCCAGAGCGGAGTAGCGCTCAGAGGGAGTGCCCTCCTCAGCCGCCATCGGCCACGAGGAAGCGAGGGACACGCCCCCTAACCTTCCCAATAAATATGTGCATGTACAGGAAGCGCAGCAGGCGCGACGATTGTGCGCCGAAGGCGCGCATAAGGCAAGCTCGTCTGCGCTCGTCCGCGCCGAGTACGGGCCTAGGGCCAGAACCCCTGTCCCCCTAACAACCGATCGCATATTCTACAGTGAGGACCTCCTTCATAGTCTGAGGGCCCCCACAGACAATCACAGTTGTCACAGATTCCCCGCTGACAACCTACCCCAACTCTGCCCAGAGTGCCTCAAACCCCTCAAACCCACTACTACCCCCAAACCGCTTCACAATTTTCGGATGTTCTTGGTGAACTGCCGCTCCCTCCCCAAACATACAGCCGAAATAATGCTGTTAATAGAAGAACACTCACCTGACATTCTGTTCCTAACAGAAACCTGGCTCTCCCCGGAAGCCGATCCAGCCGTAATAGCTGCGCTTCCTGCAGGCTTTCAAATGCTGCGCCAGGACCGGCCAAAAGGGAGGGGAGGAGGTCTAGCTATAATATACAAAGAGCAGTTCAACTGCAGAGTGGTCGCCGAAACCATTCTAGACTGTGAAAGCCTCACCTTTAATATTGAACTGTCCCCCAATAAGTGCCTCTCAGGCACCCTGATCTACCGACCTCCAGGCCCCCTGAGACAGTTCCACGTCAGCTTACCCACAAATGTATCCGAACGTATTATCTCCTCACCCAACTTCATCCTGTTAGGTGATTTTAACTTTCACTTTGACTCGCCCTCTGATCTCACCGCTTCGACTTTAACAGGCGGCCTAGCAGCCCTGCTGCTCTCACAACGGGTTACCCTGCCCACACGTAAAAGGCCATCTGCTTGACCCAGTTTTTAGCAACTGCACTGATCTCCTAACCAGTCCTCCCATACCCCTTCCCTGGACGGATCATCTCCTGATCCCCATCAACTGGTCTATCCCTAAACCCCCTGAACATATCCCCACCACAAGACTCAAGAGAGCCTGGTCCCATCTAGTGATTGATAATTGGACCAATGCATTGCACTTACAGAGACCCGACCCCTGATCACAGATAACCCCGATCCAGCCTACCTGGCCTACGTCAACTGGATCTCCCAATCTCTCGACAGCGCTCTCCCGAAAAAGGAAATTACGCTTAAACGCCTCCACAAAACTGCCCCGTGGTACACGGAGAATCTGAGAGAAAAAAAACGGTGCTGTAGGAAATTTGAAAGACGCTGGCGAACCGATTACTCAGCGGCACATAAAACCCTCTACCGAGAAGCTATCAGTAACTACAAAAGGCTGATTAAGGAAGGCCAGGCCGCCTACTTCTCGGAGAAAATTGTCCTTGCAAAATCCAAACCGAAGGAAATCTTCAAAATCATAAATCAACTAACCAAACCCCTCCCCAGCCTACCAGTGGACAAACCCGTTTCCCACTGCAACAAAATTGCCGAATTTTTACATCAGAAAATCAGTTCCATCTACTCGGCCTTCCCCCTGATCAACCCCCCTCCGTCCATTACTTCTCCACATCCTACTGAGCCAGTCCGTAATCCTCAATCACCCACGCTGTGCCATTTCCCTCCATTGGAACTTGCCTTGCTGGAGTCTCTGGCACGCAAAGTCAAATCTGGCTCTCCCAACGACCCTGCCCCCCCAGAGATAATAATGGCAGCCACTCAAACCACCCTACCCACACTAAGGGACGTCCTAAACACTTCCATCTCTACAGGCACAGTTCCTACAGTTTGGAAGCAGGCCATGGTGAAGGCCCTGCTGAAGAAGCCCAGCCTAGACCCTACGGATATGAGCAATTACCGCCCAATATCCCTGATCCCCTGGGCGAGCAAGGTCCTGGAGAAATACATAAATCTCCAACTTACCAACTTTTTAGAAACCCACCTTCTTCTGGACCCCACCCAGACCGGCTATAGACCCAAGCATGGGACCGAGACCGCCCTCCTCATGGTCACCGAGGAGGCCAGGAAAATCTTAGATCAGGGAGGATCAGTGGAAGTGATCCTCCTTGATCTCAGTGCGGCCTTCGATACGGTCAGCCATGTCACCTTGCTGGACCGTATGGCCCAGGTCGGGATCAAGGGTAAAGCATGGTCCTGGTTCCGGTCTTTCCTGGAAGATAGATCCTTCCAGGTGTTCGATGGTAACTCAGTCTCCACCAGCATTCCCCTGAACTGCGGCGTCCCCCAAGGATCCTCTCTGAGTCCGGCACTCTTCAATCTGTACATGAGACCACTAGCTGATGTCGTCCGTCCGTTCGGGATCAAGATCATTTCCTACGCGGACGACACGCAGCTGGTGGTCTCCCTAACACAGGAGACCAATCTACCTGTACAGAGCGGACTCAGAGAGTGTCTAGAGGAGGTAAAATCCTGGATGTCCCAATCATCCTTAAAATTAAACGGGGACAAAACCGAGCTTATGGTCCTCGGCAATTCGCTCCCTAGCCTCCCGCCCACCCTTTGGCCTCCCAGCATGGGCCCTCCACCTACCCCCAAAAACAGTATTAAAAGTCTGGGAATATGGATGGACAGATCTCTCTCCTTCGATGTACAAGCCACCAAACTCTCTGCCACCTGCTTCGGCATCATGAAGATGCTTAGGAAAATTTTCCCCCTCCTTCCTATGGAAGCCAAACAAGCAGCGGTACAAGGCCTGATCCAATCCCGTCTCGACTTCAATAACGTCCTCTACCTTGGAGCCCCAGAATCCACCTTGAGGAGGTTGCAGATAGCGCAAAACTGCGCTGCACGTCTGCTACTTGACATCCCTCGTAGACAGTCAGTCAGGTCCGGGTACTCTCTCTCCACTGGCTACCTGTGCGCCATAGGGTTTTGTTCAAAGCCATGTGCATAGCCCACCAGTCCTTTTGGAACTCTGGCCCCAGGATTACACAGGACCTAATCCATCACTACAGGCCCAACAGGAACCTAAGATCAGACCAGTCCTTCCTAGCAGTCACTCCGAGAGTAAGGAGATCCAGATCTGGAGGTAGGTCTTTCTCCTACAATGCGGCGAGGGCTTGGAACGCCCTCCCATTACATTTAAGATCCAACTCCAATCTCACGACCTTCCGCAAACAATTAAAAACCTTCCTATTTCATCCAGTCTAACTCCCCTCCCTCCCTCTGTGTTTTTTCTCCTCGGGTCGGATCTGGTATTCTCAGCGCTTGGACGCCTCTGGGCAACAATTCGCGCTATACAAATCCACATCCTATCCTATCCTATCCTATTTAGGCCCAGATCCTTGTACTGGGGTGAATGTAAGACATTGATCTACATTCTGTCCATCAAATTGTTTTTTGTAATTTCCACCTGGTGGACAGCAAGCTGACCAGCCCCCGGAAGCTTGCTGAGGAGGCGGACATCTGGGCTAGTACCCGGGTGTCCTCAAAGGGGACTGGAGGGGAATCCCAAAGGACCGGACAGGCGCTCCCCAGAAGAAAGAGGGGGGAGATAAAAAAAGGGAGTTCTCAAGAGGCCCCCAAAACAGTTTCCAGGGAAAGGGCGCAGGATTCATTCCGAAGGCTAACCCGCCCAGAAACCCTCATCCTGGCCAAAGTCAGCAGCCAAGGGTTGTCCACTGCTTTGAGTGTGGTGGCGTTGGGCACTATAAGGGAGATGTTAAGTGCCCAAAGGGACCACCCCCTCCCACTGGAGGAAAAGCCCCGGGAGTAGCTAGTGTAGTGCTCGGGGAGGAGTTGCCCTTAGATAAGGGGGGAGAGTGGGCGGGTGTCACCTTAGTGTCCCTGGGAGATCGGGAGATGGTTCCTAAGATCCAGGTAATCTCAAAATACTACTAAGTATGGTCAGTGGGTCACCATCAATGGCCAAAGAGGGGAAGCTCTGAGAGATACAGGAGCCAGTATGACTATGGTAAGAAGTCATCTGGTGTCTCCAGAGCAGGTGATTCCACATGTACTCCACCCCGCCACGATGGCTGACGGCAGAATGGGCCACTACCCAGTGGCCGAGGTTCCATTTGAGTGGGAAGGGGTTGCAGGTTCACTTCGAGTTGCCGTAAGCCCTGCCGTGCCAGTTGATTGTCTGTTGGGGAATTATATGGAGCACAATGCTTGGAAGAAGGTGGAATACCGGACTTATTCTGAGATGCTGGGTACACCTGACTGGGCCTGTGCTAGCACAAGGTCCGCGACTGCCCGGAGGGGGAGTTCGCTTGGGCTGGAGCCTGGAACAAAGGCCCAGCCAGCTGCCCGAAAGGGAAAGATTCGGGGACAGGAGAAGCCTGCCTTGGCATCCACGGCCCGTGAGACGGATAGGCCATCTGCGGTGATGGACCTGGAGTCCGCGGAGGGGGATGTTGTCTCCCTGGAGAACCAAACTATCCCTGCCGAGAGGGATGTGGAAGGAGGGCCTACCAGGGTGGAGTTTTGTAAGGGCCAGAAGGAGTGCCCTACCCTTGAGGGACTGAGGCGACAGGCCGAAGCCCAGACAGCAGGGAACGTTACTGGGAATTACCATATTTACTGGGAGGATGGACTCCTCTACAGTGAACCTAAGGCACCCGTGCACGGTTCATCACGGGCCTTGGTTGTCCCTCTACGTTACCGAGCCTTTCTTTTAGAATTGGCTCATGAGATACCCTTGGCAGGACACTTAGGACAGGACAAGACCTTTGCCCGGCTTGTCCCCCACTTTTATTGGCCTCAGATGAGGGTGGCATCCGACATGTACTGTCGGACATGTGTGTCTTGCTAAGCCAGTGGGAAAACAGGGATGAAGCTAAAAGCTCCCCTGGAACCACTTCCTGTCGTTAGCACCCCCTTCGAAAGGGTGGGCATCAACATTGTGGGGCCATTGGATCCACCAACTTCAGCTGGTCACAGTTTCATCCTGGTTCTGGTGGATCACGCCACGCAATACCCAGAGGCAATACCTCTGACGATCATTACTGCACCTGCAGTGGCAAGGGCCCTCATGGGGATCTTTACCCGAGTGGGTTTCCCCAAGGAAGTTGTGTCCAACAGGGGGACTAGCTTCATGTCAGCTTACCTGCGGGCTATGTGGAAGGAGTGTGGGGTTACCTACCGGTTCACCACCCCTTACCACCCACAGACCAATGGTCTGGTGGAAAGGTTCAACAAGACCTTGAAAGGCATTATAAGAAGTCTGCCTGAGAGCCTGCGGAGGAAATGGGACGTCCTCCTACCCTGTTTGTTGTTTTCCTACAAGGAAGTTCCACAGAAGGGAGTGGGCTTCAGCCCCTTCGAGCTTTTGTATGGGCACAACGGGCGCGGACCTCTCAGCCTGGTGAAAGACGGATGGGAAAAGACTCCCAGGAAGCTTCCCCAGGATGTGGTGAGATATATGCTGGCCTTCTGGAGCCAAATGGCTAAGTTTTGGAAGCAAGCTTCTGACAACTTGGAAGCCAGCCAAGCAGTGATGAAGGAGTGGTATGACCACAATGCTCACCCGGTGGAATTGGAGCCTGGCCAGAAAGTGTGGGTGATGGAACCTGGAGAGCTTAGTGCCCTCCAGGATCGCTGGACAGGCCCCTTTGAGGTGATGGAGAAGAAGGGTAAGGCCACTTACTTAGTGGATCTGAAAACCCCCAGACAGCCCCTACGGGTGATTCATGCCAATCGTCTCAGACCCCACCATGAGAGGCCCGAGGTCATCTTAATGATGGTGACAGATGGAGCAGAGGAAGCGGAAAGCGAGCCTCTCCCTGATCTCTTTTCGTCTAAGGAAAAGGATGGGTCGGTGGAGGGAGTGATTCTCTCCCAATCCCTAACTCCTGAGCAGCAGGAGGACTGCCGCCAGGTCCTGGAGCAGTACTCCTCGCTGTTCTCCCTTGTCCTGGGAAGGACCCACCTGTGTACCCATGACGTGGACACAGAAGACAGCCCACCTGTGAAGTCTAAGATTTACCGGCTGTCAGACAAGGTGAAGGGCCAGTATCCACAGTGAAGTCACTATGATGCTGGAGCTAGGAGTAATTGAACCTTCTAGTAGACCCTGGTCCAGTCCGGTGGTTCTGGTACCAAAAGCTGCCCCACCGGGCACCACTCCAGAACTAAGGTTCTGTGTGGATTACCGGGGACTGAATTCAGTGACCAAAACTGATGCTCATCCGATCCCTAGGGCGGATGAACTCAGTAACCGGCTGGGAGCTGCCCAATACTTGAGTACTTTTGACCTCACTTCAGGGTACTGGCAGATCTCCCTTACAGAAGTAGCGAAGGAAAGGTCAGCCTTCTCCACGCCTAAGGGCCACTACCAGTTCTGCGTAATGCCCTTTGGGCTCAAGAACGCCCCTGCCACCTTTCAGCGGCTGGTGAACCAGGTCCTCTCTGGGATGGAGGCCTTCTCCGCTGCTTATCTGGATGACATTGCCGTCTTCAGCAGCAGGTGGGAGGACTATTTGTGTCACCTACAAGCTGTTCTCCAACCCTGAAACAGGCTGGCTTGACAATCAAGGCCAGTAAATGTCAGATCGGGCAGGGGTCGGTTGTGTACCTAGGCCACTTGGTTGGCAGGGGAATGGTGCAGCCCCTCCAGGCGAAGATTGAGGCTATCATGGCCTGGGAGCCCCCAATACCCAAACAGTGGTCCGAGCCTTCCTGGGCCTCACAGGATACTACTGTCGCTTTGTGAAGGGGTATAGCACTAATGTGGCCCCCCTAACTGAGCTTGAGTTTGAGTTTGAGTTTAAAATTACTTATAGAGCGCACGTCTACCAGCGGTTTCTTGGCGCTATAGCTAACAAGGTCCAGGGCTAGAAGGCTGGGGAAGCTGCTGGCGTATTATTCAAAGGACTTCGTGAACAAGAAGGTCTTGAGGTGTTTACGGAATTGTGGGTACAGAGTGATAGAACGAAGTTCAAGGGGAAGGGAGTTCCAGAGGATCGGGGCAAGGGAGGCAAATTTTGAGCCTCCCCACTTCTTTCTCCGGTAGCGTGGGATGGTGAGGAGGGACTGGGAGGATGAGCGTAGTTCCCTGGTGGGAACGTATGGAATGATCTCGGAAGAGATGAACGCCGGTGCCAGGCCAAGTCGGGCCAAGAAGGTGATGGAGGCGAGCTTGAATTGGACCCTGGCTCGCACAGGGAGCCAGTGTAAAGATTTCAGAAGGGGTGTAGAGTGGTGAAATTTAGGGAGTTTGAAGGCCAGGCGGGCCGCCTGGTTCTGTATCTGCTGTAGGCGCCGCAGGCTATATGCGGGGATGCCGGCATATAGGGCGTTGCCGTAATCCAGGCGGGACACCACCATGGCCAGGATGATGAGCTTGAGAGCGGAGAAAGTGAAGAAACGGGACACCCTGCCTATAGTGCGCAGTGAAAGGAAAGAAGAAGATACCACAGAGCTAACCTGGGAGTGAAGGGTGAGTTGAGAATTGAGTTTTATGCCTAGGGTTTTGACAGAGGAAGAGGGTACAGGAGAGGGACCAAGGGAGGGGGGGCCAGAAAAGGGGAGACCAGGGGCTGGAAGAGCCACCCGTCAATACCAACTCGGTCTTGTCGGGATTAAGTTTGAGGTGATTGTGGTTCATCCAGTCCCTGATATGGAGCATGACAGATTGAAAGTTTAGGACAGAAGAGGGGGAAGAGGATAGATTGAAAACAAGCTGGAGGTCATCCGCATAGTTGAATACGGCGACCTCCATCTGTTGGAGAGAAAAGATAAGAGGGGCGACATACAGATTGAACAAGAGGGGGGACAGGGAAGAGCCTTGGGGAACCCCGCACTGAACTTTCCGCTTACATCTAAGAAGCAACCCCGACGGGTAGTCTGGACGGAGGCTTGTCAGCAAGCCTTTGATAAGTTGAAACAAGCAATGTGTGCAGCACCGGTCCTAAGGGCCCCGCATTTTTCCAAGGAATTCATTGTCCAGACAGTCGCATCAGAGCATGGCATTGGGGCAGTGTTATCGCAACTCAATGAAGGGGGTCTGGATCAACGGGTTGTCTTCCTGTCCAGGAGACTGCTTCCCTGGGAACAGAAGTGGAGTGCAATAGAGCGGGAAGCCTTTGCAGTGGTGGGCTCTGAAGAAGCTGCGGCCATACCTGTTTGGCTTGCACTTCCTGGTTCAGACCGACCATCGACCCCTTCGTTGGCTGATGCAAATGAAGGGGGAGAATCCCAAGCTGTTGAGATGGTCCATCTCCCTACAGGGAATGGACTTCCGGATGGAACATCGGCCAGGAGTGGACCACGCCAATGCAGATGGTCTCTCCAGGTATTTCCGCCTTAGTGATGAGAACTCCCAAGGGGTTGGGTAGCTCTCCCCACTTTCAGCTGGGGGGGACGCGTGTTAGACCTGACAGCCCTTTGGGTGGTCCCTCCTATTATTTATTCATTTTGCCCCTTTTTGCCTCCTAGTATTTTTCATTTTTATGTCCATTGAATTTTTAGTGTTGTCCTAGGGGGTGGGTGCTTCCTTAATCCCATCATTTTTTTAGGCCAAGGTGTCCCTTATTAAGAAGGAAATTTAGTCAACAACAAAATGGCGGCTGGTAACTGCCACAACTGTTTACCTCAGGGCCTGGTGCCATAGGGTAACATGAGGGGTTCCAGCACCTTCTGGACCTCTCTGGACACTCTGGGCACAGGCTATATAAGGTAGAATGTTGTGCGGCCATTTTGTAGAGAGAGCTGAGCTGAGGGAGGTGTTATTCAGGACAAGGGCGAGCTGGAGTCCAGGCTAAGGAGCGAGGAGGTGGGCGCGCGGTGAAGGGTCTGACAACCTCTGGGGCTGCTTCTCTTTACTGTCTGGTACCCCCCCTCAACCGTGGATCTGACCCAGCAGAGCCGACTCTTCACGACATACTGGAGGTATCAGGGAAGAGAGACTTTCCCCCTACAAAGATCGCTAGGAAAGATCTATGTAAATCTGGAAAATAAGTGTGGCTGGGACTGCCTTATATCTGGGGTTACCACAAAAGAACTCCTGTGAAGTCAATCCCCTACCTGGTGGTTCCTAGTGGCAGGGCACCGAGACTCCCCTCAGCGACTGTGAGCCTAGCCGGAATCTGCCCCCCCCCCCCTCTCTGATCGTGGCGGTTGACTTACCGGGGCCAGCCTGTGCTCACAGCGGTGCCCGTTTCCCTGCGCCGGTGTGAGACATTTCGCCAGATCCGTCAGGGTTCCTGTGAGGTGGGGGCGCTGCGCTGAGGAGTTGTGGACGGCAGCGCCGCCCAGCAAGAGCCATAGGTGAGGTAACCGAGGGCGGGGTGAGAGGCGGCCCGTGCGTGACCTGTTCTCCGTCGGAGTGAAGCCTGCAAGTCAGTGGTAAATCCTGACGTTGAAGCCGACCCGGCACCGCAGAATTGAGCCCGGAAGGAGAGGACAAGAGTGGGAGAGGCCAGGAAGGGAGGAGCCCGAACCTGCGAGGGGCGGTAAGAGGAAAGGAAGCGAAAATGCTGAGGCGCTCCGGTACCTCGGAGTTTTCCGACATAGAAGTGGCCGATTTAACAGTCCAGGCCAGAATTAACCCCTACCCTTCCCGGATTGACGCCAGGTTCCTTCAGACTGCTGGCATCGGCCGGTTTAGATTAAGCAGCGTTCAGGAAGTCAAGTAAGCAGGGATTCTGGCTGCGGGGTCAGGGAAGGTAATTTGGTTTACGAAATCCCTCTGCTGAGCCTGGTGTTTTATGAGGCTTCTTGCCCAGGCTAAAAGAATGTATGGCTTAACAGAGAAACTGTAATTGGCAGGACAGACAGAAGAGATTTTCCTCAATCTGCACAAAGATTCAGCGAACCAAAGATTAATTACAGAACTGTTCTTATCAAACTTAACCCCTTGAACTATTGAGGAATAACCGACTTAAGACAGCTCATTCATGAGGGTAAAACTGTAATTCACTTGTGTAAATGCATGTTTTGTGACCCTCCTTTGACCTAGTTAATGAATAGGCTGCCAAGCTGTAAGTAATGTAGATTTTGGAATAGAAACTGTTCTGCAACCCATTCATGGAGTAATAATATGACTAACTAAGATTCATTGGTATCACATGATTTGATGCTGTGTTTTTCTCCAGAAGTTAAGAGTATTGAATGTGGGGTGTGGAATCAATAGGAAAAACACACTTGTTATGTTATGTTATGTTATATATTTCTTGTAGCGCGCACTGCTAGTCAAGACTGTCCTGGCGCGAAAAGGGATTCAGTGTCAGAAAGTAACAAAGGGATAACATAACAGGAGAGAAGATGTGCATTTACATAAATTGCTTGAATAAGTGAGTCTTAAGGTGTTTTTTAAAATAAGTGAGGTTAGTCGTGTGTCTCAAATGGTCAGGGAGGCTATTCCATAGCTGTGCGGCTATGACCGTCATGGATTTTCCTCCCAGACGAGCTCTCTTAAATCTCGGAGTGACCAAATGTCTGAGAGAGGCCGATCTCAATTGTCGCGGGGGATGATAGAAGGCAAACCTGGCACTGAGGTATGGTGGGCAAGGACCATGTAAGGCCTTAAAGGCCAGTGTTAGGACCTTGAAGCGCACTCTGAGAGCAACTGGAAGCCAATGAAGATCCGCCAGTTGTCTTCGTACACTATGGCATTTGGGGATGTTGAATAGGAGCCTCACTGTCGCGTTCTGGACTACCTGCAATCTGCGGAGCAGGAAATCAGGAGCGCCCACGTAAAGTGCATTAGCGTAATCCAGGCGCGACAGGATGAGTGCTCTAGCCACTGTTTCCTTCGCTTCCTGGGGGAGAAGAGGAAAGAACTTCCGGAGGGTGATCAGGGTCCCATAACAGGTTCCCGCCAGTCTCGAGATCTGGTCTCGGAAGCACAGGTCAGCACCAAACCAAATCCCAAGGTTCTTAGCAACTCCACAGTTTCCAGGTGGGCAGGGCAGTCCAATGGGCCAGATGGAATCCCTGAATCCCACCGGGAATTGGCCATACAGGAGGATCTCCGACTTGTCCTCGTTACACTTGAGCTCCGCCTTGGCTAGCCAAGCAAATACTGAGGACAAGCAGGATTGGACTCTCAACGTGTCAAGGTTGTTCTTGTCCCAAGTGAAGAGAAGCTGGGTGTCATCGGCATAGGCCATTATTTTGGCACCCAGACTCTCTGCAAGATATACCAGGGGGGTCAGATATACATTGAAGAGCAGGGGGCTTAGAGTCGACCCTTGGGGGACCCCAGTGTCCACCCCGCTAATCGATGACTGGTAGGGAGGGAGCCAGATTTGTTGAGAGCGGTCCGTGAGGAAGGATTTAACCCACGTGAGAGCGGCACCAGTAATGCCAATATCCTCTAGTCTAGAGATTAGCTGGGCATGTGGGACCGTGTCGAACGCGGCAGAGAGGTCCAATACAATTAGGGCCGCTCTGCCGCCTCCGTCCAAACAATCCCTAATGGCCTCGGTGACCTCCACCAGCGCGGTCTCAGTGCTGAAGGTGGAGCGAAAACCTGACTGGGCTGAGTGTAATGCCCCCGTAGACTCCACAAACCTCTCGAGCTGACGGAATGCCACTTTCTCACATACTTTGGCTATTGCTGGAAGCAGGGAGATGGGTCTGTAGTTAGATGCATCCAGGGGGTCTGCGGAGGGTTTTTTTAAAAGTGGAAGAAGTTTGGCTTGCTTCCACTGAGATGGTACGTTACTTGTAGTAAGGGATTTGTTAACCAGATCAGTAACAATCGGTGCAATGACTTCCGCCACTCCGCTCAACACTCTGGCCGGACAGGGGTCCACCGGAGAGCCTGATTTAAGCGCCTTTAGAATAGCCAGTACATCCTTCACCTCAACCTCTGCGAAAGCGCACATTACTTCTTTCGTTTTTGTGATGATGGTATGAGTGGGGGGGAGGTGGGAGGTAATCTGTTCATAAGTAGCTTGGGCAGGTGGGAGTTGGGCGGGGCTACTAGTCTTAAGGCTGGCCTGAATTTTCTTTATTTTGTCAGAAAAATGAGTGGACAATTTTTCACACCATTCCACCGAAGGGGGGGCTACTTGGATTTCTGCCACCGGTGAAGTGAAGCTCTTGACAATGGCAAATATTTCTTTGCTATTATTTTTCGCCTTAAGGATCTTATCTGCATAGTAGTTTCCCTTGGCTATTTTAATAGCAGCGTGATAGTCTTTTTGCCCAGCTCGTAGTTTTGATTTAGCCAAGTGGCAGTACTCCCTTCTCCACAATCTTTCCAACATTTTACAGTGTATTTTTTGATTTTTAAGCTGTTCGGTATACCATGGGGATGCCGGAATGGCTCGTGGGCGGATCTTTGCTTTGGTATGCGATATCTGACTTGAAAATAAACCTTAAGAAGAAAAGACAAACTTTTCTACTTTTCTAGAAAAACTGGTGTAGAGTAATTTTTGAGTGGATGGACGCTGGACTTCTGTAAGGGTGTGACGCAAGCTTATCACTTTACCCTTTAGGTTAGACCTTTCCACTCTGTGCCAGGCTACCCTCTGTGGACTGGTGACCCCAGGCCCAACAGCCCTGCTAAAAGAATTTTGACTTTCAGAAAAGTCTCTAAGTTCAAATGTAGAGGATTTCACAGGGACCAACACAGAGAAGGAACCGCTATCGTTGACCCCTTCTTGGGCTTGATCTTCAGATTTCGTCCACTTTGAGATTTTACCGTCATCGACATTGAGGACCTCAAACTTCCAACCAATGCTGAGGCTCCCACAGAAGTCCTGCACTCCAGACAACTGACAGCCGCTGGAAGCCTGGCAACAGCCTCTTTGACAAAGATTTTATCTAAGAGCAAGACTAAGTCAGAAGGTAAACTTTCCAGCAGATCAAACCTGGTCCCTGTGTCCGACCTGCGCTCCATCCTGGTCGACATTACCCTTTCACTTTGATTAGGTGATGCTAAGACATAATTACCCTATATGTTTAAAGAAACACATCTTAGACTAGCATCTTGATGCTGATTAGTTATATCACACATTCCTAAGGTGATGTTGGAAATTTGATCTTAGATAAGACATGGAATATAAGGACTGTCACTTGACCACGTGTCAGGAGAGGTCCTTCGTTCAAAATTATGGTGAACAAGATACTGCCAGAGGATGATCCTGCCTGCCAGAGATACCGCTGTATTGCACTTTCTATTGACAGCTAATAGAGTCTGGGAGAAACTGATACTGATGCAACATGTGTATGCCTTTTGCCGAGAACACCGCCTCCTTGACGCCTGATAATTATAGCGTTCTACTATAAACAGATATGCAGTGCATTCATTCTCCCTAAGAAAATTAAGTTGCAAGTTATTCCACTCTTGATGTTCTTCTAGCATAGCACATAGAAGTAGTTTTTAGACTGCATTTTAACTATGTTAGAAATATTCATTTTATTCTAGTTCGCAACATGCATTTGTGCTGGTTTAATCATAATCTGTGCGGTTGGTTTAGGTGTGTTGAGCAACAGGATGCACCAAATGAAATACATGCACTTTTTAGCTAAAATGTATTTTTTTTGCACAGCTGATGTGCGTTATTGAAGAGAGCGAAAAAGATTTGTTTCTCATCACCATGGTCACTGTTTAGGAACTGTTAGTAACCCAAAAGCATTGACGCCACTTCAACTATGTATTGGGTGGAGTTCTGCGGAGCTACAAAAACCTGTCTCTCACATTCAAGCATTCACTCATGTCACTCGTGGGTGTGAAAGCAAACCCTGTAGAGCTGAGCCAGAGACTTAAGCTCATTTTTCTTATTTTATCAAGCAAGGCAGCTTAGCAAGAATAAGGTAGGCCCAAGGTAGCCCCATGCAGGGTGCAGTGCATATAAAAGGTAGGACGTGTACTGGTGTATTTTACCTGTCTTGATAGAGAAATACTGCAAAAAAAATTCGCTATTGCATAGGCTATTGCTCCTATAGTTATCATTGGAGCTGCCTTGTAACATCTTACACGTGCAACTTTCAATTGGGAAGAGATAGAGATTTGGAGTTTAGGCTCCCTGAATTCAGAATTTAAAAATACATCTTTTAGTCAAATTGGTTTTAAATGATGTGTTTGAAAATGGCACTTTTAGAAAGTGGTCATTTTCTTGCTTTACTCTGCCTGCCAGTGGAATCAATGTCTGGTTTAGGCTGACGGTTGGGCTGTCTGTACATTTACCTTAGACAGTCACACAATGGGATCTGAGGTGTGCCCTGCTTATAATGATGGTCCTTCACCAGGCTGATGGGTCTTCCTGAGCTAGAGTGGTGCGAGAAGTTGTCACTTACACCTAAATAGTACTGTGCCAGTCCTCACATAAAGCAGTCTGCACCCACCTGTAGTGTGTCTGGAGCCAGGTCAGGGGAAGACAGGGTCTTGTGCACCACAAAGACTTTCCTTTGAAGTTTGCCTACTTCATAGGCAGAAACTGGTGTAAGCATTGGAGCTGTGATCCCACATTTAAAAAAAAGTTCTGGACTGAGAGGAGATTCTGCCAAGAAGTAGTGCTGGAGAAGCTGCAGGACTGCCACTCTGCTCGTTGCTTTGTTGTGTTGGCCTGCAGTTGCAGCTTCTGTCTTGGGCAGTAAAAGAACTGGACTTTGCTTTCTGGAATTATGCTTTCCAAGTTCTCCAAGGGCTTCTATGTGCTAGCCTCCTGTTGGAAGTCACAGGGCCATCAAAGACTTCGTGTACAGCACCTGGACTCCATTGTTGCGAGTCCTGAACCTGCCATGTGGTGCCAATTCCAGTGATGGGCCACTGGAGGGGTTGCTGGGCTGTAACCTCGCAGAAAGCATTCCTGACGCCGCTGCCTGCACCAACACCGTGGTCAGCACTCGCTGGGGGGAGAGCAGCACTGACACAGCAGCCCTTGTCTCACCGGCGCCCCCTCTTCATGTTGTCATCGACACCGCTGCCTACACAATGGCGGTTGACACTGACTTCGACAACAACACAGCCTTGGTCTCACTGGTGATGCAGTTTTGTATCGCCATCGACTCTACTGCCTGCACCATAGCCGTGGTCACTGCCCTGGACGACAGCACAACCCCTGATCTACCGACAACAGCGACATCCACTCTGTATCATTAACCGACGCCGCTGCCTGCACTGAAGCCACGAACACAGTCTTGTGATCAGCATGACACACCGCCAGGTATGATACCACAGCCCCGGGCCTACCGACGACAGAGCTTCGCACTAATGCCATGCCGCTGCCTGCACTGAAGTCACGGACACCACATTGTGACGTGCACGACGCACCGCTCACAATGAAACTGCAGCCCCGGCACTGCAGACTTCAGCGCTCCTGACTTCAATTGCAAGGAGTTCGACATGCACTATGTGTGGCTTCATGGACTCACCGACTCCTGCACAAACTTGTGGCACTGATGTCCGCAACACCAGTAATGCCTCACTGCCGTACTTCACCGCAAGGTCTTCAAGGCCTCTTAAATTTCCAAAGTAATGTTTGTGGGTCCTTCCCGACGCCATAGCCGGGCCTCGACTCCATCAAGGTTTGACTGAACTGTGGATTTTGTTGGTTGTGGTGCCGCGATAGCCCCGGTTGATGCTATCGCCTTCAAGGAACTGTATTTTTGCTTTATCCTTAAGAAATTAATATGTATGTTGTATTTTCATCATTTCGGTCTTGTTTTAATTAGATCAATATTGGCTATTTTTATAAAGTGGTGTGTAGACTTTTTGTGCTGTTTTCACTGTCTTGCTGAATGTTGCCTAAATGCTTTACATATTACCTCTGTAGTTTAGCCTGACTGCTCTGTGCCTAGCTACCAGAGGGTGAGAACAGGTACACTTAGGTGGGTACTTTACTCATTCTAACTGGAGTGAGGGTTCCTGCTTGCACAGGATGCATATAGACTGACAACCAGAAACCTCATTTCTAACATGTGCCTTCCACAGATATCATGAGTTTTTTTGCCAACAAAGCCCTGCACACCTCAAACTATGCCTGAAATCACACATTTTCCTTATACTTCTGTGAGTCGAACTTCTGAAATTTGCAGGAATCCACAAAATCCCTACCATCCAACCTTGCCCCACTTGTGGCGATAAAAATGGCGCACTATTTGTGTGGCTGGGACTAGTGCCCGCGACAAGAACGGATCAAACCACGGTCTATGGGAGCCCTTGTGAGGGGACTCCCACTGACCTCAATTTCATCCGTTCCTTACTAGGCCAAACCACAGAAGTGACAAATGACAACCCAAGTGTCCATGTGAACATAGGTATCAAGTATAAACATGGAACTGGCGTTCACATGAAACTCGTGCAAGTGAGCAATATAATGGGACAGAAAATACCTGTCAAAAATCCATTCGAAGCAACACATATTAGTGACAACCAGTATGACATTGTAGCTTTCAATTAAATCAAATTGAAATTTATTCTAGACACAAAATATTAATTTGTACGAGAGAAAATGCACTATTGAGTGACTTGTGAGACAAGAATTTGAGAAAAAGCCCCAAGTCAAAAAAAGCCAAAACTAAACAAGAAAAATAGAGGCAATGGAGTGAAAATAATGGTAAATTGGTTTTGGAACAGACAGCCTTAATCACTTTGATAAGCCTGTTAACGCTGGGTAATTCCCACGGTGTATATTTGAAAGAGGAGGTCTGTCTGTGATGGTGTTGACAGCGTTTCAACCCTACACAGGGTATAAGGGTCTCATTAGAACAGTGGATGAGCTGGGGGGCTAAGGATATGAGGAAAATTAGCACAAAGCTAAGGTAGGCAATAAAGTCTAGATGGGGAATAAAATAAATACATACTGGTGTGACATAGGAGGCGGAGCCTGTGTGCAGGTCATCGGTTCAGGACCGCGGGATAATATTGCAGTTAATAAGGCCCGGGGAGGGGCCTGTGCTGGGAATAATATACAGCAATCACATTGGGAGGCTGTACAAATGGCCGCAAGTATGGACTAGTTCATTGTGCAGAAGACGCTTACCCAACCCAAAAAAACGGCCCCAAAGATGGTATAACAAGTGCCTTGTGGAAGATGTTCACTGAAATGCAAGAGTAAATTAAAGCATATCCTCAGAGGCCTAAGCCTATAGATACGGTGACATAATGAAGTGAAATATCATTAGGACTCGGCAAAAAATGGGGTCAAATAATGATATTATTGCACAAACATCACTCTGTGAAGCGAGTTAACCGGTGAGTGAATGTGGACCAAAGGTACCCGGAGGCCTGAGAGGGGGAGCAGGAAAGGTAAATATTCAGGGCAACCCGCAATATCAGCAAAAATGGCGTACTCCCAATCAGAGAATCGCATGTGCAGAATGCAGCCGATAATAAGTGTCTAGAACACAGACTACAGAAATAAAGCGGCTCTTGGGAGTGAGGCTTGAGCCGCATCACGTCCTCGGGGGAGCGAGGGTTGACCCGTTTAATGTCCTGTTGGGAGAAAGGGTTTGGCGGTGTAACGTTATTGTGAATGCAAGGCTTGAGCCGTGTAACATCCTCATAGGAGCGAGGCTTGAGCCGCGTAACATCCTCGTGGGAGCGTGGCTTGAGCTGTGTAATGTCCCCTTGGGAACGAGGCTTGAGCGCGTAACTTCCTCGTGGGAGCGAGGCTTGAGCCGTGTAACATCCTTGTGGGAGCGTGGCTTGAGCTGTGTAATGTCCTCTTGGGAGCGAGGCTTGAGCCGCGTAACGACCTCGTGGGAGCGAGGCTTGAGCCGCGTAAGGTCCTCGTGGGAGCGAGGGTTGAGCTGCGTAATGTCATGTTAGGAGCAAGGGTTGAGTCCCGTAACGTTATTGTGAAAGCGAGGCTTGAGCTGTGTAATGTCCTCAGGGAGCGAGGCTTGAGCCACGTAACATCCTCGTGGGAGCGTGGCTTGAGCTGTGTAATGTCCTCTTGGGAGCGGGGCTTGAGCCGTGTAACATCCTCGTGGGAGCGTGGCTTGAGCCGCATAACATCCTCTTGGGAGCAAGGCTTGAGCATCGTAACGTTCTTGCGGAAGCATGACTTGAGACACATAATGTCCTTGCGGGATGGGGGACACATGGCCTTAGCAATGTGCATGGTGTGGTTGCCCGACACATCAAGGAATCACATCTCTTCATCTGCGATCAGAGGATGAGAGAGAAGCGAGAAGAGAGAAGCCTAGCACGGGTGTCTAAGCAATGCATTGGGGAAACAGCAACAACAAGAATGGTGCTCTGAACCTGAATTAGTTATAACAATTAAAAAATGGTAACCCATACTCAGTATTGGGTGATGCACATAAGGAAAAAATGATAATTACAATTAAATGAACTGGGGTCATCCACAGATGAGCCCCAAATGAACCAGGATGTAGAGAGCGGTCTACATGGGTGCACGATTGCACAGGGATGCCATCGTACCAAGGCGCACAAAGCACACCAGAGTACTGAGGTGTGCATACGGGCTGACCTTAAACATGTGAGGCAGTCTGGATTTTAGAGAGCCTGTGCCCGACCAGTAGGGCAGGCAGGGTGGGCACAGAATTATCCCTAAATGACCTACAACAACAATGAAAACAAAATATGACATAAAAACAAGACAAATGAACAAGGAGACAACGCATCATTAAATGAAACAAGGTAGAAAGTAAAGAGAGATCTCTCCCTCTGACTGTTCCGTTGAATCGCCAGGGTCTAAACAAACGTTGTTGCCAGAACAACGTTGTAGTTCATTGTTATAACCAGAGCAAGGTGGCAGTTCACTGTTATATCCAGAGCAAGGTGGTAGTTCATTGTTATAGCCAGAGCAAGGGTGTAGTTCATTGTTATAGCCAGAGCAAGGGTGTAGTTCACTGTTATAGCCAGAGCAAGGGTGTAGTTCATTGTTATAGCCAGAACTAGGTGGTAGTTCATTGTTATAGCCAGAGCAAGGGTGTAGTTCACTGTTATAGCCAGAGCTAGGTGGTAGTTCATTATTATAGCAAGGGTGTAGTTCATTGTTATAGCCAGAGCAAGGGTGTAGTTCACTGTTATAGCCAGAGCAAGGTGGTAGTTCACTGTTATAGCCAGAGCAAGGTGGTAGTTCACTGTTATAGCCAGAGCTAGGTGGTAGTTCATTATTATAGCAAGGGTGTAGTTCATTGTTATAGCCAGAGCAAGGGTGTAGTTCATTGTTATAGCCAGAGCAAGGGTGTAGTTCACTGTTATAGCCAGAGCAAGGTGGTAGTTCACTGTTATAGCCAGAGCTAGGTGGTAGTTCATTATTATAGCAAGGGTGTAGTTCATTGTTATAGCCAGAACTAGGTGGTAGTTCACTGTTATAGTCAGAGCAAGGTGGTGGTTCATTGTTATAGCCAGAGCAAGGGTGTAGTTCATTGTTATAACCAGAGCAAGGGTGTAGTTCATTGTTATAGCCAGAGCAAGGTGGTAGTTCATTGTTATATCCAGAGCAAGGTGGTAGTTCATTGTTATAGCCAGAGCAAGGGTGTAGTTCATTGTTATATCCAGAGCAAGGGTGTATTTCACTGTTATATCCAGAGCAAGGGTGTAGTTCACTGTTATAGCCAGAGCAAGGTGGTAGTTCACTGTTATAGCCAGAGCAAGGTGGTAGTTCACTGTTATAGCCAGAGCTAGGTGGTAGTTCATTATTATAGCAAGGGTGTAGTTCATTGTTATAGCCAGAGCAAGGGTGTAGTTCATTGTTATAGCCAGAGCAAGGGTGTAGTTCACTGTTATAGCCAGAGCAAGGTGGTAGTTCACTGTTATAGCCAGAGCTAGGTGGTAGTTCATTATTATAGCAAGGGTGTAGTTCATTGTTATAGCCAGAACTAGGTGGTAGTTCACTGTTATAGTCAGAGCAAGGTGGTGGTTCATTGTTATAGCCAGAGCAAGGGTGTAGTTCATTGTTATAACCAGAGCAAGGGTGTAGTTCATTGTTATAGCCAGAGCAAGGTGGTAGTTCATTGTTATAGCCAGAGCAAGGGTGTAGTTCATTGTTATAACCAGAGCAAGGGTGTATTTCACTGTTATATCCAGAGCAAGGTGGCAGTTCACTGTTATATCCAGAGCAAGGGTGTATTTCACTGTTATATCCAGAGCAAGGGTGTAGTTCATTGTTATAGCCAGAGCTAGGTGGTAGTTCATTGTTATAGCCAGAGCAAGGGTGTAGTTCATTGTTATAGCCAGAGCAAGGGTGTATTTCACTGTTATATCCAGAGCAAGGGTGTAGTTCATTGTTATAACCAGAGCAAGGGTGTATTTCACTGTTATATCCAGAGCAAGGGTGTATTTCACTGTTATATCCAGAGCAAGGGTGTAGTTCATTGTTATAACCAGAGCAAGGGTGTATTTCACTGTTATATCCAGAGCAAGGTGGCAGTTCACTGTTATATCCAGAGCAAGGGTGTATTTCACTGTTATATCCAGAGCAAGGGTGTAGTTCATTGTTATAGCCAGAGCTAGGTGGTAGTTCATTGTTATAGCCAGAGCAAGGGTGTAGTTCATTGTTATAGCCAGAGCAAGGGTGTAGTTCACTGTTATAGCCAGAGCAAGGTGGTAGTTCACTGTTATAGCCAGAGCAAGGTGGTAGTTCACTGTTATAGCCAGAGCTAGGTGGTAGTTCATTATTATAGCAAGGGTGTAGTTCATTGTTATAGCCAGAGCAAGGGTGTAGTTCATTGTTATAGCCAGAGCAAGGGTGTAGTTCACTGTTATAGCCAGAGCAAGGTGGTAGTTCACTGTTATAGCCAGAGCTAGGTGGTAGTTCATTATTATAGCAAGGGTGTAGTTCATTGTTATAGCCAGAACTAGGTGGTAGTTCACTGTTATAGTCAGAGCAAGGTGGTGGTTCATTGTTATAGCCAGAGCAAGGGTGTAGTTCATTGTTATAACCAGAGCAAGGGTGTAGTTCATTGTTATAGCCAGAGCAAGGTGGTAGTTCATTGTTATAGCCAGAGCAAGGGTGTAGTTCATTGTTATAACCAGAGCAAGGGTGTATTTCACTGTTATATCCAGAGCAAGGTGGCAGTTCACTGTTATATCCAGAGCAAGGGTGTATTTCACTGTTATATCCAGAGCAAGGGTGTAGTTCATTGTTATAGCCAGAGCTAGGTGGTAGTTCATTGTTATAGCCAGAGCAAGGGTGTAGTTCATTGTTATAGCCAGAGCAAGGGTGTATTTCACTGTTATATCCAGAGCAAGGGTGTAGTTCATTGTTATAACCAGAGCAAGGGTGTATTTCACTGTTATATCCAGAGCAAGGGTGTATTTCACTGTTATATCCAGAGCAAGGTGGCAGTTCACTGTTATATCCAGAGCAAGGGTGTATTTCACTGTTATATCCAGAGCAAGGGTGTAGTTCATTGTTATAGCCAGAGCTAGGTGGTAGTTCATTGTTATAGCCAGAGCAAGGGTGTAGTTCATTGTTATAGCCAGAGCAAGGGTGTAGTTCACTGTTATAGCCAGAGCAAGGTGGTAGTTCACTGTTATAGCCAGAGCAAGGTGGTAGTTCACTGTTATAGCCAGAGCTAGGTGGTAGTTCATTATTATAGCAAGGGTGTAGTTCATTGTTATAGCCAGAGCAAGGGTGTAGTTCATTGTTATAGCCAGAGCAAGGGTGTAGTTCACTGTTATAGCCAGAGCAAGGTGGTAGTTCACTGTTATAGCCAGAGCTAGGTGGTAGTTCATTATTATAGCAAGGGTGTAGTTCATTGTTATAGCCAGAACTAGGTGGTAGTTCACTGTTATAGTCAGAGCAAGGTGGTGGTTCATTGTTATAGCCAGAGCAAGGGTGTAGTTCATTGTTATAACCAGAGCAAGGGTGTAGTTCATTGTTATAGCCAGAGCAAGGTGGTAGTTCATTGTTATAGCCAGAGCAAGGGTGTAGTTCATTGTTATAGCCAGAGCAAGGTGGTAGTTCATTGTTATAGCCAGAGCTAGGTGGTAGTTCATTGTTATAGCCAGGGCAAGGGTGTAGTTCATTGTTATATCCAGAGCAAGGGTGTAGTTCATTGTTATAGCCAGAGATAGGTGGTAGTTCATTGTTATACCGGAGCTAGGGTGTAGTTCATTGTTATAGCCAGAGATAGGTGGTAGTTCATTGTTATACCGGAGCTAGGGTGTAGTTCATTGTTATAGCCAGAGATAGGTGGTAGTTCATTGTTATAGCCAGAGCAAGGGTGTAGTTCATTGTTATATCCAGAGCAAGGGTGTAGTTCATTGTTATAGCCAGAGATAGGTGGTAGTTCATTGTTATACCGGAGCTAGGGTGTAGTTCATTGTTATAGCCAGAGATAGGTGGTAGTTCATTGTTATAGCCAGAGCAAGGGTGTAGTTCATTGTTATATCCAGAGCAAGGGTGTAGTTCATTGTTATAGCCAGAGATAGGTGGTAGTTCATTGTTATACCGGAGCTAGGGTGTAGTTCATTGTTATAGCCAGAGATAGGTGGTAGTTCATTGTTATAGCCAGAGCAAGGGTGTAGTTCATTGTTATAGCCAGAGCAAGGGTGTAGTTCATTGTTATACCAGAGCAAGGGTGTAGTTCATTGTTATACCGGAGCAAGGTTGTAGTTCATTGTTATACCGGAGCAAGGGTGTAGTTCATTGTTATACCAGAGCAAGGGTGTAGTTCATTGTTATACCGGAGCTAGGTGGTAGTTCATTGTTATAGCCAGAGCAAGGGTGTAGTTCATTGTTATACCGGAGCTAGGTGGTAGTTCATTGTTATAACCAGAGCAAGGGTGTAGTTCATTGTTATAGCCAGAGATAGGTGGTAGTTCATTGTTATAACCAGAGCAAGGGTGTATTTCACTGTTATATCCAGATCAAGGTGGTAGTTCATTGTTATAGCGGAGCTAGGTGGTAGTTCATTGTTATAACCAGAGCAAGGGTGTATTTCACTGTTATATACAGAGCTAGGTGGTAGTTCATTGTTATACCGGAGCTAGGTGGTAGTTCATTGTTATAGCCAGAGCAAGGGTGTAGTTCATTGTTATAGCCAGAGCTAGGTGGTAGTTCATTGTTATAGCCAGAGCAAGGGTGTAGTTCATTGTTATAGCCAGAGATAGGTGGTAGTTCATTGTTATACCGGAGCTAGGTGGTAGTTCATTGTTATAACCAGAGCAAGGGTGTAGTTCATTGTTATAGCCAGAGCAAGGGTGTAGTTCATTGTTATAGCCAGAGCTAGGTGGTAGTTCATTGTTATACCGGAGCTAGGTGGTAGTTCATTGTTATACCGGAGCTAGGTGGTAGTTCATTGTTATAGCCAGAGCAAGGGTGTAGTTCATTGTTATAGCCAGAGCTAGGTGGTAGTTCATTGTTATAGCCAGAGCAAGGGTGTAGTTCATTGTTATAGCCAGAGATAGGTGGTAGTTCATTGTTATAACCAGAGCAAGGCATTAGTCCATGAGTGCAATGACTAAGTGCCACTCTTCCATAGAGTTGAGTCTGTTTTTTATAGTCACATTAGTCTATCCATTTACACTTCAACCGCTGCAGGCTGAAAGCTGTGTCCCCTCCTCGAGATGATGGTAGGGCCTTCTCCATGACATTCCAAAGTTCTCAAAATGGACCAGTGTTTCTTGACAGTCTTAACTATTGGGTTGGTGTCTGGACAGCAGGTAGTAACACATGCAATTTTATCAGATTAGGGTCTTTCTTTGGCTAGTACTATGTGCTTTCTAGGGTTAGACGGTGCCCTTTTCATGGAATTCACAAGGAGACGTTTGGGATCACCTCTCTTTTGAAGTTTCTTACGTAGTATGGCACTTTCCTTAAGAAATATCTCCTTTGAGGGTGCAATTTCTCCAGAGTCTAAGGAACTGGCCGAGGAAGGCCATCTTTAAGGCCTGTGGGTGGAAGCTTTTCCATTGCAGAAGGTTGCTGCGTCTTTCGGATTACTGTATAAGGCCGCAATGAGATGGTTTTCATTCTTTTTGATTTCGAAATCAAGGAAGGGTGGGCTTTGGTGGTCAACGTTATGGGTGAATTTCAGGTAAGACTGACAACTGTTAAGATACTGTATGAACAGTGCCAGGATGTCAGTGTGGAACTTCCACACCACAAAGATGTTGTCACAGTATCTCTTCCAGGTTTAGATGTCACTGCGATAGGGGTTGTAGTCTGAGGTAACAAAGTCAAGTTCAAACTACCCGTTGTAGAGATGAGATAGATCAGGTGTAAAAATAGCCCCCAAAGTTGTCCTGCAGCATGTAAATGTAATGGTGTCTTGTAAAGCGCATGTATCACCCCGCCATGGGGTATCCCAGCGCTGTAGACCGCTGGGGAACCCGTCCTGGCTTTCACTGTGAGATGGTCCCTGCTGGGTATCTCCAAGGTGAAACCAGGCATCCCCGGCGTATGTGGGGGGCCGTTGTGGATATGAGGCAAGCTAATGCCCAGAGTTGCCGAGTGTGATCCCTGATTAGAGTAGGCACCGAGGCGAGAATTATCGAGTCCGCTGACCCTGGTCCACGACCCTGCCGCGTCGGGAATTGAACCCTGGTCCCGGGCCATCCTCTGCTTCTGGGTCTGCCGGCTCTAACCAGTGAGCCACACCACTCCAGTAGTGATGCTCACTACTGTGGTGGTGGGGTCAGCAAGGCCTACCAGTGCTAG
Source organism: Lissotriton vulgaris (assembly GCF_964263255.1). Classification (NCBI taxonomy): domain Eukaryota; kingdom Metazoa; phylum Chordata; class Amphibia; order Caudata; family Salamandridae; genus Lissotriton; species Lissotriton vulgaris. Next base: position 289,928,438 of record NC_141690.1, on the reverse strand, counting down.
GGATTCTCCCTTCTCTGCACAGAGTCCCTCAGACCATAGAATAGAAGTTGGCACAGAAACTGGAATAGAAAAAACAGAGTTTATTAAACCTCATGAGGTGGAACTACATTCACACAGTACCCTTCGGTAATGTATGAAGTAGCACACTGAATGGAAGGAGCTTGGTCCTTTTATATCCACACAGGGTCACAAATGAAGGCAGTACAAGTACAAAATTCTGGTTGTAGGTACATATAAGGTCATACATAAAGTGTACAGGCAGCAAGTGGGAGGAGCTAACAGTTTGCTAATTCTGGTGGACACATCCTGACAGTTACAGACTACAGCAGCTGCAAGCTCAACTGAGCATGTGCGAAGGTGGAAGATGCTAAATATATCTCGTCTCTAGGCAGATTTCAAGAGCAGTTAACAGAAAGGTAGGACAGAGCACATGGCGAGCACATGGCAAACAAAATGGCTGACAGAAATACAAAATGGAATCCACAAATGGACAAGATAGTCTCTAAATACAGGTTGTCTTCTGCCAATGCTTAACCTAATTGCTGCCAAATTACAACACTACCACATATGGAATAGTAGGCGGTGAGAGCAATCTCAACAAGTTCCAGGATAACATTTGTAGGGACGTGGAAGGGGGCAGGGCGTCTATCCAGGGCCAGTCTAATAACCTCCCTACTTTCCCTCAGGAGAGTGTTGGTATACAACGACTCCCTATCCAGGGTCACGTGCAGCTCTTATGTGGGGTCAAAATTCAAACCTTCAAAGAGGCTGATCATAAACGTGCTATCCCTCACGTAGGTGTGGTGTACATTACTTGATGAAGATGTCAACGTACTCCCCTATGGGCTCTAGGATAGGGTCACATCTGGACAGAATGGGCCTACCTGGGTGGGTTACTGGAATATTTGTGACAAGTGTCTGTGGTGATGTGCTGGGTTAGGAATACCTGCTTGAGACCACCGGTGGTAGTCTGAAGTAATTTACACTTAATCCCGGGAGGAGATTACCAGGCAGTTTGGCATAGCAATTCTGGCTGCTGAGTTGCCTCGTGGTTTCAGTATTATAGGCTTTGTGAGAAAGTGCCTCCTTTCTTGCATGGTATGCCCCCACTTTTTGCTGAATTGATGTTGTTCTTTGACGGATTGTGCCCTGGGATCCTAATAATCAGGTACCCCGGGCCTGTGTTCCTTCCCTAAAACTGCATTAAAGCCTAAAACCCAATTGGCATCTCTGGCCACATGTCAGCCCCTGGTAAATGGTACCACAGGTACCCAGGGCACTGTGACCAGAGAAGGCCCCTAAGGGATGCAGCACTTATTGTGCCACCCTTAGAGGCCTGTACCCTGACACTCACACACTGCCTTTGCAGGTGGCGTGTTTTGGTGCAGAACAAAGTGAAGAGTCGACATGGCACTCATCCCTGTGTGCCATGCCTACAACCCACTGCCCTGGCATAGATCAGTCACCCCTCTAGCTGGGTGCACTATGCCAGTGGTGAGGGTACAGGTGCATGAGCCCTGTACCCCTACAGTGCCCAAGTCCATTCCTGGGCACTGAGCGACCCTTGACCCACCGGTAGGTCGCTCCCCTCCTCTGCAGCTCCGCCGCAGTCCTCCTGGTGACTTCTGCGTGACTTCTGCTACTGCCTTCTCTGCCGCTGCTGCCCGCCTGGTAACCCTCAGTCTGCCTGTTGTTTGGCTGTTGGGTGGCTCCTCCGCCGGATTGCTCCCTGCCTGCCTGTGCCCAGCCTTCCTTTCTATATTCCCGCTGTCTTTGTGTGCCCGTTTTGCCTCGTGCCCGCTGGTTCCTTTGGTATCCCAGCTGTCTGCTGTGCTTCTCCCGCACCGTTGCCCGCCCCCCAGGCTTCCCGCCGCTTCGCCCCCTGCGGCCCGCCCCCCACTCTCCATTCGTCACCCGTTCCCTCTGGCCCGCCTCCCAGCTGAGCCTCCCTCCCCACCGCGACATAAATGACGGCCGCTGCGAGGCCACGCTGCGGACGTGTGCAGCGCGCGCGCCGCTGGAGCACCAAAGGCGCGCCTAAGGCAAGCTGTCTGCGCCCATCCGCGCCTGGACCACGCCCAGCGCCACAACCTCTGGACCCAACACCACCCAGGTCACGACGACCCCCCAGCTGCCACAAGGCCGCCCCCAAGCGAACCTACGGCCCCTTCACCTGCCGGAACTGCAGCTTCTCCTGCATCGTAGACGCCAAGACATCCGCTACTACGGAACCCAACCAGCTCCGCTGCATCCTGCTCAACATCCGCTCCGCACGCAAACACGCCGTCGAGCTCTGGGACCTGCTCGACTCCACATCGCCGGACATCGCCTTCCTGACCGAGACCTGGATGAACGAAACCTCCGCCCCAGACATCGCAGTGGCCATAGTGACGGATACAAGATCACCCGCAGGGACCGTACCAACGGCGTCGGCAGAGGAATCCCCATCGTCCACAAAGACACCACCAGGATCTCTACCACCATCACCGACACCCTCAACACCGCCGAACACATGCACTTCCAGATCCGCATAGACCCCAAGACCACCCTCAGAGGCACCCTCGTCTACCGACCACCAGGACCCAGCCCCCAATTCTGCAACTCCATCGCCGATTTCATCAGCGCGCACGCACTGACCTCCACCAACTATATTCTCCTCGGAGACCTCACCACCTGGAAAACAACAATGATAGCAACTCCTCCACCCTGATCGACAACCTCTCCACCCTCGGGCTGACACAGCTCATCACAACACCTACCCACATCGCCGGCCACACGCCGGCCACACGCTCGATGCCATCTTCTCCTCCAGTACCCACGTTGCCTTCAGCCACACCTCCGAACTCACCTGGACCGACCACCGCTGTGTCCACTTCACCTTCCAGAAACCGTCTCACACCACCGCACCCTACAGACCCCCAGACGCCACTGGAGCAAATTCACCAAGAAACTACTGCAAACACACCTCGCACTCAACCCCCCCGACCAACCCCGCTGACCTCGAGGAAGGGGCCCGCACCCTCAGACTCTGGATGGAAGACTGCAGCAACACCCTCGCAATAACAAGACAACCTGCCTACAGAGACACCAGTCAGAGAGCCAGCTGGTTCACCCCGGAGCGCCTAGCCTCCAAACGCACCTGTCGGAAACTGGAAAACACCTGGCACAATGAGAAAACACCCGACAGCCACAATGCCCTCAAAGATGCCATCCGTAACCACCACCACCTCATCAGGACCACCAAGAAAGCCGCCTTCAAGAACCGCCTAGACAACAGCGCACGCAATAGCAAGGAGCTCTTCAACGTCGTAAAGAAACTCTCAAACCCCAGCACCTGCACCAACGACATCCCCCCGTCACAAGCCCCATGCGACGCCCTCGCTGCCTTCTTCCACCGCAAGATTACCGACATTCACGACAGCTTCAATCCACGAACAGACCTTGTCAACCTCACCACCCCGGCCCCACCGATACCCACCCACCACGACCACCTCACCGTCTGGACCAGCATAACCACCGAGGACATCAGCAAAACCATGAGCTCAATCCACTCAGACGCCCCGTCCGACCCTCTTCCCCACCACGTCATCAACAAGGCTGACAGCTCCATCGCACCCCACCTATGTGACATCATCAACCTCTCCTTTAAGACCACAACCTTCCCTGAGAGCTGGAAACACGCTGAGATCAACGCCCTACTGAAGAAACCCAAGGCGAACCCGAGCGACCTCAAGAACTTCCGGCCCATCTACCTTCTGCCGTTCCCAGCGAAGTTCATTGAAAAGATCGTCAACACCCAGCTCACACGCTACCTAGAAGACAACAACATCCTCAACCCCTCCCAGTCAGGCTTCCGCAAGAACCACAGCACCGAGACTGCCCTCATCGCCTCCACAGACGACATCAGACTCATGCTCGACAACGGGGAGACAGCGGCCCTCATCCTCCTCGACCTCTCCGCTGTCTACGACACCGTCTGCCACCACACACTGCGTACACGCCACCACAACACGGGGATTCGGGACAAGGCTCTGGACTGGATCACCTCCTTCCTCTCCGACAGAACCCAAAGAGTCCGCCTCCCCCATTCCACTCCGGAGTCACCAAGAATATCTGCAGTGTCCCACAAGGATCATCCCTCAGCCCGACGCTCTTCAACGTCTACATGGCATCGCTCGCACGCATCGCCAAACTCCACGACCTCAACATTATCTCCTACGCCAACGACACCCAGCTGATCCTCTCCCTCACTAACGAATCCCGCACTGCCAAAGCCAACCTCCAGTGGAGAAGTGTGGCTCAATGGTTAGAGCGGCAGACCCTGATGCAAAGGTCTAGCCCGGGACCAGGGTTCAATTCCCGCCTCGACGGGTCTTGGGCTCAATTTCCGCGGACCTGATAATTCTCGCCTCTGTGCATATTCTAATCATGGGTCCCACTCTGCAACTCTGGGCAATAGCTTGCCTAATCTCCACAACGGCCCCAACAACGCTAGGATGCCTGGCTTCACCTTGGGGGTGCCCAGGAGTGGGCACTTCACAGGGAAAAGCCAGGAAGGGTTCCACAGTGGTATGCGTACAAGCGCCTGAGATACCCCTTCGGGGGTCGATTCGGGAGATATACAAATACTACTACATTTACATTTACAATTTCACCGTGGAATGAAGGCGGTCGCCGAATGGATGGAAGAAAGCCGGCTCAAACTCAACACGGACAAAACAGAGATCCTCATCCTCGGACCCAACCCCTCGGCCTGGGACGACTCCTGGTGGCCCACCTCCCTGGGCATCGCCCCCACACTAACCAGCCACGCACGCAACCTGGGAGTCATCCTTGACTCGAAACTCTCCATGACCAACCAGATCAACGCCGTCTCCTCAACCTACTTCTACACCCTCTGCATGCTCCGCAAGATCTACAAATGGATCCCTTCCGACACACGAAAGACCATCACACACGCCCTCATCAGCAGTAGGCTCGACTACGGCAACACCCTCTACGCCGGAACCCCGGCCAAACTCCTCAGCAGACTTCAAAGAATCGAGAATGCCTCCGCCCGCCTAATCCTCGACGTCCCCCGTCGAGACCACATCACCCCCCACCTGAGAAACCTGCACTGGCTCCCCATTGACAGAAGAATCACCTTCAAGCTCCTGACCCACGCACACAAGGCACTTCACAACACCGGCCCTGCCTACCTCAACGACCGACTCTCATTCTACGCACCGAACAGGAGACTCCGCTCCGCCGACCTCTCCCTGGCCCCCGTCCCACGCATCCACAAAACCACCTCGGGAGGCAGGTCTTTCTACTACCGCGCCGTCAAGACATGGAACTCCCTCCCCCCCCCACCTCCAGCAGACAGAAGACCCTCAGACGTTCAGGAGACTACTCAAGACCTGGCTCTTCGACCACTAGCTGCACCTCCTCCCCCCTGCCCCCAGCGCCTTGGGACCCTCACGGGTATGTAGCGCGCTCTACAAATGCAATGATTGATTCATTGATTGATTAAGTGCAGTGCTGTCATTAAGAGTATATGGTGCTGGGAGTTTGTCATTATGAACTCCATAACACCTTAATGGCTACACTAAAGACTGGGAAGTTTTGTATCAAACTTCTCAGCACATTAAACCCACACTGATGCCAGTGTGGGATTTAATGTAAAATGCACAACAGAGGGATCTTAGAGATACCCCCTGAAACTCGACCAACTTCTAGTAACCTGACTGAGTGGCTGCTTAGGCTGCCACCAACAGACATGTTCTGAACCCCTGGGTCAAGAGCTGCTGCTTTGGGGGTCCTGAGAGAATGCACATCCTGGGACGAGGTGCCAAGGGTTCACGAAGGAGAAGCTTCAAAGGCATGCCGCCTTTGTGAGCCTCCCCAGACCATGTGCTGCTTTCAGCAACTGGTCCCCACTGGTTCTATCGCCCACTTTGGGCCGGAGAGCCGGCGGGAAAAATAAGTGAGGGAAAGAGGTGTGCCCACCTCTACTAACTCCACCCTTCAGGTGGGTGAGGCAAGGTGAAGCACCACTCTGAGTCCCTGCCATCTTGAGGATGGGGGGACCTAGCCAACCAGGGACAGGCTCCTGCCCACTTCCACTGGAGGGTGGCACAATAGGGGGTGTACCCACCCAGGGAAGGGACCCATTTGTCCCTGCCCTTTACCTACCTGTAACACCCTTAAATCTAGTATTTAGGGGGCATCCTGAGCATTGCTTCCTCAGATCCAGCATGACAACAAGAAGAAAAGAAGAAGAAGGACCGAACAGCCATGCCGCCAGCTAACAAGAGGAAGAGGTCCACTGACTTGTCCCAAGCCCTACTGGTCTGTCTCCCCTCGAACCTCCTCCTGCAGCCAGCAACCTCGAAAACCTAGGAGGATCTGCCTGTCTTCACTTCAAAAGACTGCTTCTTCCGTGAACACCGGATTTGTTCAACAGCAAACCCTGGCAGCAGCCGAAGACCGCAAATCTAGCCCACTCTGCACCTGCCAAACCCGGCCCAAGCTCGAGCAAAAAAACACCACCAGGAGGTCACCCCAGCGATCCTGACCCGAGACCCAGCGACCACTGACCTGCCTTGAGCCTCCAGCCGACGCATGCAGCCTAAATCCAGAAGGCCCCCAGAACCGCGACCAGGAGCTGGTAAGAAGATCCAACCCCAAAAGGAACCCCTGCACCCGACACCCAACGGCATTGTGTGCCTGCAGTGCTTTTGCAAACCGGAGTTTCTTCATAAAACAAGCACTGGCGTTGCCAATAGGTCTCGCAGTAGGAAAGTTGGAGCTATTGGTTTTGTAAATGACAAAGCCCTTTATGTTTTTAAAATGAAAACAAAAATAAAAGGCATTGTTATTTGCAATTGTAATAGCGCCAACTTTCCTACTGCGAGACCTATTGGCAACGCCAGTGCTTGTTATTGCTGGTGCTATTGATATAACAAAGTCAATTCGTCATTGGCAGAGAGCTGCGGCTCACGAGACTATAAGGGTCTGTACAAGTGCCGCACTGTTTACTGGTGGCCGAGATCTCGAGCTCCGTGAACAGCACTTGGCTGTCTGTAGAGGACCGGGCACATCACCCAGAGCTGTGGCACGCGGCGCAGAGGCCTACACCTGACGCACAGCCCGCCATTGGTGACGGAATGTTTGTGATTTCATGAGGAAACCTTACCTACCATAGCAAAAAAAGGTTGTAGGATTAAAACAAATAACCTTTGGATCTTGTTTTTATTTTTATTAATTAAATGCTTCCGAGTCCACCATGGGCAATACATAAGTGAAGTCATATTCGAGGTTATTTTCATGGAGAATTCAGTTTTTTGTCCTTAATCTGCAAACATGCATGTGCTTTTTATTTTACCTTTCCCAGGACAGTCGTGAATAAGTTTGATAATTAAACAGTGCCACCCGCTCGTCAACTCTGCATTTCGTTCCGTGTGCTCTCCGACTGTTCTTTTAGGTGTCTTTTAGGATGCCTCAGTTTAATCAGAGCGGTACAAAAGGGGGTGGTGATGGACGGAGCATCTGAATCAATCAAACACTGGGGTGGCAGAGTGGGCTAAAGAACGGTGATGCAACACAAGATTGGGGGTAGGAGGAGTAGAGTGTGCGTGTGTGTGGGGGGGGGCACACGACGTGAAGGGTGGAAGCAACAGGGTTGACCAGAAGCTACACGGATGGCATGTGTGGAAAGGGAAGAAGCAGAGGGCCTCATGCCCAGTAGTCCGAACAAGAAGTGTGTGTGTCAGTCGAACAAGTTTAAACAAGAAGGAGTGGGCGAGAAGGAAGGGGGGGGAATGGCAGCAGCAGATGAGCCTGATTAAAGCTGATGAAAAGGGAGGGGGAGGGGGAGGAGGGAGTGCGATGCGAGCAGCATCAGGGAAGGGGCGGAGAGGAGGCTCTGATGGAGAGCGACGCAGCCACGACCATAGAAGCCCTGCAATATAAAATAATGAATCACGGAAAGCGGAATGTAAGGCTGTGACTTTGAGTGTTTGAAAGTGAACTCTACAGTTCTGGGTGGGCAGCTCCGAGAATTACGAATAGGGTACATAAACACATGAATACCAATGGTGTGACTAAACGTACACGCCAACAACCCTTTGGCTGCAAGGGTGCACCCCGAAATTAACAGATATAAGAAGTGAATAGAGCACCCTCTCCAGTACTATACCCAATTATGCTCAAACAGTGATGCTCACAAAACACTAGACCCGTTTTTTCACTGCTGAAATCCTTAAATAACTCCCACCAGCATAGACTATTAGAGCGAAAGGGAGAAAGAACGCGAGCCAGTAAGACAAATTGGGAGAGTAAACAAACGATGCGAGCTCTGTGCTGGGTGAGGGGGAGGGCCATTAGCCTGTAAGAACTCTGGGCGAGATCAAAGGAAGGGTGGGAGGGACATTGGCGAGCGAGGGGTGAGGGGGTGCAGCCTGGTGAGCTGAAGTGACAGCAGAGAAAACACAGATGCAAGATTTACAAAAGCCAAACATTATAACAATCTGGGAATACTCGTTCTCGAGTGCGTTGCAGCTATCACGGACTGCATTTGTGCTGAAAGAACTGTTCTACTATTGTTACACATAACACATGATTTACAAATATATCTGTATATTGTACATGGTGGGCCACTTGCGAGATCAAAAGATGCTTTAAAGACGAGCAGCGAAATTGATTTATGCCCGGTTTCAGTAACATTCAGCTATTGCAGACACGAAAGTTAAAGTGCGGCTTTATATACAGACACAACATTGGTGGGCCACTTGCGAGATCAAAAGATGCTTTAAAGACGAGCAGCGAAATTGATTGGCCTAAGGGCATGTTGTATCAGAGGTGGGAGGTGTCTGGAAGCGGCACTGTTACTAAATGACGGAGGTGTGAGAGGTCTGGCAGGGAACAGATGGCCTGGCCATGAAGCAGGGGGCGGGGCAGCGCTGGGGAAGCCTGTGGGAGGGTGATTGATGCCTTTGATGTGGAGAGGAGAGCCTTTTGCGAGCCTTGTGCAGGAGAAATGCATGCTGCCGATGCGCGTGCTTGTTTGCTGATTGGCCTAAGGGCATGTTGTGTCAGAGGTGGGAGGTGTCAGGAAGCGGCCGATGCGCGTGCTTGTTTGCTGATTGGCCTAAGGGCATGTTGTGTCAGAGGTGGGAGGTGTCTGGAAGCGGCACTGTTACTAAATGACGGAGGTGTGAGAGGTCTGGCAGGGAACAGATGGCCTGGCCGTGAAGCAGGGGGCCGGGCAGCGCTGGGGAAGCCTGTGGGAGGGTGATTGATGCCTTTGATGTGGGGAGGGAGGAGAGCCTTTTGCGAGCCTTGTGCAGGAGAAATGCATGCTGCCGATGCGCGTGCTTGTTTGCTGATTGGCCTAAGGGCATGTTGTGTCAGAGGTGGGAGGTGTCAGGAAGCGGCCGATGCGCGTGCTTGTTTGCTGATTGGCCTAAGGGCATGTTGTGTCAGAGGTGGGAGGTGTCTGGAAGCGGCACTGTTACTAAATGACGGAGGTGTGAGAGGTCTGGCAGGGAACAGATGGCCTGGCCGTGAAGCAGGGGGCCGGGCAGCGCTGGGGAAGCCTGTGGGAGGGTGATTGATGCCTTTGATGTGGGGAGGGAGGAGAGCCTTTTGCGAGCCTTGTGCAGGAGAAATGCATGCTGCCGATGCGCTTGCTTGTTTGATCACGTGATTCACGTGAACTTCATGAAAACGGCGGCTGAAAGCCCTTGGTTTCACAAGGATTTTGCCGACATGAATTCTCCCTCCGCTCAATGCGCTTGCGCGCATTGATAGGTCGCGAGACCTAAAACAACAGGGTGCCCGACGTCGAAACAGCATTCTGCACTCAGCGGCCCCAGTCCCACTGAGGGTGCAACTTTTGTGCTACTTTGTTTCCCAATTTGCCCTGACCTTAACCCTAGGAGCTTTGCTCCCACAACCCAGTGGCCTGCTTCCCAGCAGCCACCAACCGGAGGCCCCCTATCCTCTATTGGATAACAATGGGCCTCAACACTCTACATCCGGCTGCCCTAGTGCCGCTAAGAGTGCAACAACAGTGCATCACTGACCCTGGGAGACCCCTGAGTCTAACCCCAGAACCTTTACTCCCACATGTCGATTACTTACCTGTGAACCGTTAACCTGTTTTTCCTCCATAGGATAACATTGACAATGTTCTTCCTTAAAGTTTTTAAGAGTTGACTTTTGAAATCTAAAAATATTCTTTAAAAGTTGCACGAATAACCAAACCGTAATTACTTTCCTGTTTACAGGAAATGTCCCAGTGCAGAATCCAGGTATCCAGCACTGAGTAAGAAAAGTTACGTACAAAGTAACTTACCAGCAATTTACTGAAAAAGCCAATTAATTTCAATGTACTGTATTTGCTAAGTGTTTCATTCTACTGCTCCCCTGTAAATCAAACAAAATACAATTGCTATTGCATTTTCAAACTGTTTTACATTCAGCAACGTATTACTGTAACGTGTTTATTGCTTACCTGTGCCAGGCTTGGTTGGTTTTAAAAATAAAACAACCGTATATATTTTTATACAAAAGCAATTGCCCTGGAGTTCAGTCCTTGAGTGTGTGAATTCCTTTGCTGACTGAGTGTGTACATCAAATGCTTAACCCTGTCCTCTGATACTGCTTTACTGCTCGACCAAGCTACCACTTTAGAGAGTAAGGTTCTATCTAACTTTAACCTCTGCCTACCTCTGGGATCACCTGAACTCTATACACACTATACCTCATTTTGGTGTAGTATATATAGAGCCAGTTTCCTACAGGCTTCCCTCTCCTGTATCACAATGACACTTTCCTTGTCTGCAGTTTTTATTATGATGGAATCCTCTGCTCTTAATCTGTCGAGTGACTGACTATCGAGCCATGAGATATTATACTGACCGTAGGATATAGATGTCCTAAGGCAATTAATGTCTGCCTTCTGTCAGCGAGAGAAGCTTGCACTAGTCTGCCCTGCTAAATCTGTTCAGCAGGGAACTGAAAACTGCATGTACTGTCTCCTGTGAGAGAGGGGGACTTGCTTTGCAGCTGCAATACAGTTCCTCTTCTGTGAGGAAATACAGCTTGCATTGGTGTTGCCCGGTCTGTACCGGTCTTGTAATGGAAAAGGCTTGCGCTGTTGGAGACCTAGCTCTACCAGTCCTCTGAAGTTGGGAAGCTTGCACTGTTTCTGCCCCAGGCGCACCTGTGCTACGAAGAGGAGTGTTTTGCACCTGTCCTGTGTGTGTGAGAGAATTGTCTGATATTCTGTCTCCTAATGCCACCTGTCCTTTACTTATTTGCATTAAGGAAAGCTGCGTTGCAGGTGTCCCTGTTATACCTTTATTGTAATGTGAAGCTAGGTTTAAGACTTTCCACTATGCATAAGAACATAGGAACAAACGATTCACATTGCCAATGCTTGTTTTAATGCATGATGTGAGTAAAGAAGAGAACCCTTAAATTTTATCCATGAAACAAGCAGTTTCTAAATGGAGCAGCAAGCTTTGTAAAACTTTAAAATAAGGCTGAATAGTGGCTCCATATCACGCATAACAACTCCAGACAACACTTTACATGCTGGGATTTAGAGCCTTTGATGAATCTGTTAAAGCATAACTACAAGCCCCACAATGCAACATGCTGCTGGTCAGAAAACATTTTTGAGATGATTGTATACTATGTTATGATGCAAAAGCGCAGAGTTGTAAAAAGCTAAATAAAATGTAGCTCCTTGATTTCTGCATTTTTTTGGAAGAAAATGGGTTAACAGTCTAATGGATGAAAAGGCAGAGCTAGGCAGAGCTAGGCAATCAGATACAAAGGCCAACATGTCACTGCTAATGGGTGAACATCAACACTCCCCGGAAAACACACCACATTATATATGAGAACAAGACCACAAGGAGCAGTTAGACCTGTGTGGAGAGACAGAGCAAGGACAAATAATGAATTTTAAGTCTTCTTTCCCAGCCCATCCTCTGCCTAGAAGTTGGTGCATCTCAGTCAGTGAGCTTTCAAAGCTACAGTGAAGGGGCCTGCGTTCAACAAGTGCAGCACGTGCTGCCCCAAAGGGCCACCAGAGAGCAGGAGAGCACGACTCGTGCACAGAGCTTCCAGCTGCCTCTCAGCATGAATAGCATTAGAAAGATGTCTGTGCTTATCGATCCACAGAGATCCATTAACAAGGCAGCACTGATCGCTTTCTCAGACTACATTACCAGCAGCTCCCAGGGACGCGACAGGATATCCGGGGTTCATGGAGTGCGTGCCCTGGTGTGCTAGGGCAGTGGAGAGGAACCGAAGGCCCCTTGGGAGCCATGAATGAGTGCAGGATGAGAGCACGTTTACAGTATCTGTAGTGTCTGAGCACTGCTCTACGAGGGGATTCACCGGAAGCACCCGCCCTACACATGTTGGCAAACTCTAGGCTGATACAGAGAGAAGAACCGCAGACCCCTTGGGAGCCATGAATGAGCGCAGGATGAGAGCACGTTTACAGTATCTGTAGTGTCTGAGCACTGCTCTACGAGGGGATTCACCGGAAGCACCCGCCCTACACATGTTGGCAAACTCTAGGCTGATACAGAGAGAAGAACCGCAGACCCCTTGGGAGCCATGAATGAGCGCAGGATGAGAGCACGTTTACAGTATCTGTGGTGTCTGAGCACTGCGAGGGGATTCACCGGAAGCACACGCCCTACACATGTTGGCAAACTCTAGGCTGATACAGAGAGAAGAACCGCAGACCCCTTGGGAGCCATGAATGAGCGCAGGATGAGAGCACGTTTACAGTATCTGTAGTGTCTGAGCACTGCGAGGGGATTCACCGGAAGCACCCGCCCTACACATGTTGGCAAACTCTAGGCTGATACAGAGAGAAGAACCGCAGACCCCTTGGGAGCCATGAATGAGAGCAGGATGAGAGCACGTTTACAGCAAGTGTAGTGTCTGAGCACTGCTCTACGAGGGGATTCACCGGAAGCACACGCCCTAGACATGTTGGCAAACTCTAGGCTGATACAGAGAGAAGAACCGCAGACCCCTTGGGAGCCATGAATGAGTGCAGGATGAGAGCACGTTTACAGTATCTGTAGTGTCTGAGCACTGCTCTACGAGGGGATTCACCGGAAGCACCCGCCCTACACATGTTGGCAAACTCTAGGCTGATACAGAGAGAAGAACCGCAGACCCCTTGGGAGCCATGAATGAGAGCAGGATGAGAGCACGTTTACAGTATCTGTAGTGTCTGAGCACTGCGAGGGGATTCACCGGAAGCACACGCCCTACACATGTTGGCAAACTCTAGGCTGATACAGAGAGAAGAACCGCAGACCCCTTGGGAGCCATGAATGAGTGCAGGATGAGAGCACGTTTACAGCAAGTGTAGTGTCTGAGCACTGCTCTACGAGGGATTCACCGGAAGCACCCGCCCTACACCAGTTGGCAAACTCTAGGCTGATACAGAGAGAAGAACCGCAGACCCCTTGGGAGCCATGAATGAGTGCAGGATGAGAGCACGTTTACAGCAAGTGTAGTGTCTGAGCACTGCTCTACGAGGGGATTCACATGAAGCACCCGCCCTAGACATGTTGACAAACTCTAGGCTGATACAGAGAGAAGAACCGCAGACCCCTTGGGAGCCATGAATGAGTGCAGGATGACAGCACGTTTACAGTATCTGTAGTGTCTGAGCACTGCTCTACGAGGGGATTCACCGGAAGCACCCGCCCTACACCAGTTGGCAAACTCTAGGCTGATACAGAGAGAAGAACCGCAGACCCCTTGGGAGCCATGAATGAGCGCAGGATGAGAGCACGTTTACAGTATCTGTAGTGTCTGAGCACTGCGAGGGGATTCACCGGAAGCACACGCCCTACACATGTTGGCAAACTCTAGGCTGATACAGAGAGAAGAACCGCAGACCCCTTGGGAGCCATGAATGGGTGCAGGATGAGAGCAGGTTTACAGTATCTGTAGTGTCTGAGCACTGCTCTACGAGGGGATTCACCGGAAGCACCCGCCCTACACATGTTGGCAAACTCTAGGCTGATACAGAGAGAAGAACCGCAGACCCCTTGGGAGCCATGAATGAGCGCAGGATGAGAGCACGTTTACAGCATCTGTAGTGTCTGAGCACTGCTCTACGAGGGGATTCACCGGAAGCACCCGCCCTACACATGTTGGCAAACTCTAGGCTGATACAGAGAGAAGAACCGCAGACCCCTTGGGAGCCATGAATGAGTGCAGGATGAGAGCATGTTTACAGTATCTGTAGTGTCTGAGCACTGCGAGGGGATTCACCGGAAGCACACGCCCTACACATGTTGGCAAACTCTAGGCTGATACAGAGAGAAGAACCGCAGACCCCTTGGGAGCCATGAATGAGTGCAGGATGAGAGCACGTTTACAGCAAGTGTAGTGTCTGAGCACTGCTCTACGAGGGGATTCACCGGAAGCACACGCCCTACACATGTTGGCAAACTCTAGGCTGATACAGAGAGAAGAACCGCAGACCCCTTGGGAGCCATGAATGAGCGCAGGATCAGAGCACGTTTACAGCATCTGTAGTGTCTGAGCACTGCTCTACGAGGGGATTCACCGGACGCACCCGCCCTACACATGTTGGCAAACTCTAGGCTGATACAGAGAGAAGAACCGCAGGCCCCTTGGGAGCCATGAATGAGAGAAGGATGAGAGCATGTTTACAGTATCTGTAGTGTCTGAGCACTGCTCTAGTAGGGGATTCACCGGAAGCACACGCCCTACACATGTTGACAAACTCTAGGCTGATAGAGAGAGAAGAACCGCAGACCCCTTGGGAGCCATGAATGAGTGCAGGATGAGAGCACGTTTACAGCATCTGTAGTGTCTGAGCACTGCGAGGGGATTCACCGGAAGCACACGCCCTACACATGTTGGCAAACTCTAGGCTGATACAGAGAGAAGAACCGCAGACCCCTTGGGAGCCATGAATGAGTGCAGGATGAGAGCACGTTTACAGTATCTGTAGTGTCTGAGCACTGCTCTAGTAGGGGATTCACCGGAAGCACCCGCCCTACACATGTTGGCAAACTCTAGGCTGATACAGAGAGAAGAACCGCAGACCCCTTGGGAGCCATGAATGAGCGCAGGATGAGAGCACGTTTACAGTATCTGTAGTGTCTGAGCACTGCTCTACGAGGGGATTCACATGAAGCACCCGCCCTACACATGTTGGCAAACTCTGATACAGAGAGAAGAACCGCAGACCCCTTGGGAGCCATGAATGAGCGCAGGATGAGGGCATGTTTACAGTATCTGTAGTGTCTGAGCACTGCTCTACGAGGGGATTCACCGGAAGCACACGCCCTAGACATGTTGACAAACTCTAGGCTGATACAGAGAGAAGAACCGCAGACCCCTTGGGAGCCATGAATGAGCGCAGGATGAGAGCATGTTTACAGCAAGTGTAGTGTCTGAGCACTGCTCTACGAGGGGATTCACCGGAAGCACCCGCCCTACACATGTTGACAAACTCTAGGCTGATACAGAGAGAAGAACCGCAGACCCCTTGGGAGCCATGAATGAGCGCAGGATGAGAGCACGTTTACAGTATCTGTAGTGTCTGAGCACTGCTCTAGTAGGGGATTCACCGGACGCACCCGCCCTACACATGTTGGCAAACTCTAGGCTGATACAGAGAGAAGAACCGCAGACCCCTTGGGAGCCATGAATGAGCGCAGGATGAGAGCACGTTTACAGTATCTGTAGTGTCTGAGCACTGCTCTACGAGGGGATTCACCGGAAGCACCCGCCCTACACATGTTGGCAAACTCTAGGCCGATACAGAGAGAAGAACCGCAGACCCCTTGGGAGCCATGAATGAGTGCAGGATGAGAGCACATTTACAGCAAGTGTAGTGTCTGAGCACTGCTCTACTAGGGGATTCACCGGAAGCACCTGCCCTACACATGTTGGCAAACTCTAGGCTGATACAGAGAGAAGAACCGCAGACCCCTTGGGAGCCATGAATGAGTGCAGGATGAGAGCATGTTTACAGTATCTGTGGTGTCTGAGCACTGCTCTACGAGGGGATTCACATGAAGCACCCGCCCTAGACATGTTGGCAAACTCTAGGCTGATACAGAGAGAAGAACCGCAGGCCCCTTGGGAGCCATGAATGAGTGCAGGATGAGAGCATGTTTACAGTATCTGTGGTGTCTGAGCACTGCTCTACGAGGGGATTCACCGGAAGCACCCGCCCTACACATGTTGGCAAACTCTAGGCTGATACAGAGAGAAGAACCGCAGACCCCTTGGGAGCCATGAATGAGAGCAGGATGAGAGCACGTTTACAGTATCTGTAGTGTCTGAGCACTGCTCTACGAGGGGATTCACCGGAAGCACCCGCCCTACACATGTTGGCAAACTCTAGGATGATACAGAGAGAAGAACCGCAGACCCCTTGGGAGCCATGAATGAGTGCAGGATGAGAGCACGTTTACAGTATCTGTGGTGTCTGAGCACTGCTCTACGAGGGGATTCACATGAAGCACCCGCCCTAGACATGTTGGCAAACTCTAGGCTGATACAGAGAGAAGAACCGCAGACCCCTTGGGAGCCATGAATGAGCGCAGGATGAGAGCACGTTTACAGCATCTGTAGTGTCTGAGCACTGCTCTAGTAGGGGATTCACCGGAAGCACACGCCCTACACATGTTGGCAAACTCTAGGCTGATACAGAGAGAAGAACCACAGACCCCTTGGGAGCCATGAATGAGCGCAGGATGAGAGCACGTTTACAGCATCTGTAGTGTCTGAGCGCTGCTCTACGAGGGGATTCACCGGACGCACCCGCCCTACACATGTTGGCAAACTCTAGGCTGATACAGAGAGAAGAACCTCAGACCCCTTGGGAGCCATGAATGAGAGCAGGATGAGAGCATGTTTACAGTATCTGTAGTGTCTGAGCACTGCTCTAGTAGGGGATTCACATGAAGCACCCGCCCTAGACATGTTGGCAAACTCTAGGCTGATACAGAGAGAAGAACCGCAGACCCCTTGGGAGCCATGAATGAGTGCAGGATGAGAGCATGTTTACAGCATCTGTAGTGTCTGAGCACTGCTCTAGTAGGGGATTCACATGAAGCACCCGCCCTAGACATGTTGGCAAACTCTAGGCTGATACAGAGAGAAGAACCGCAGACCCCTTGGGAGCCATGAATAAGTGCAGGATGAGAGCACATTTACAGTATCTGTAGTGTCTGAGCACTGCTCTACGAGGGGATTCACCGGAAGCACCCGCCCTACACATGTTGGCAAACTCTAGGCTGATACAGAGAGAAGAACCGCAGACCCCTTGGGAGCCATGAATGAGCGCAGGATGAGAGCACGTTTACAGTATCTGTAGTGTCTGAGCACTGCGAGGGGATTCACCGGAAGCACACGCCCTACACATGTTGGCAAACTCTAGGCTGATACAGAGAGAAGAACCGCAGACCCCTTGGGCGCCATGAATGAGTGCAGGATGAGAGCACGTTTACAGTATCTGTGGTGTCTGAGCACTGCTCTAGTAGGGGATTCACATGAAGCACCCGCCCTACACATGTTGGCAAACTCTAGGCTGATACAGAGAGAAGAACCGCAGACCCCTTGGGAGCCATGAATGAGCGCAGGATGAGAGCACGTTTACAGTATCTGTAGTGTCTGAGCACTGCTCTACGAGGGGATTCACCGGAAGCACCCGCCCTACACATGTTGGCAAACTCTAGGCTGATACAGAGAGAAGAACCGCAGACCCCTTGGGAGCCATGAATGAGCGCAGGATGAGAGCACGTTTACAGTATCTGTAGTGTCTGAGCACTGCTCTACGAGGGGATTCACCGGAAGCACCCGCCCTACACATGTTGGCAAACTCTAGGCTGATACAGAGAGTAGAACCGCAGACCCCTTGGGAGCCATGAATGAGTGCAGGATGAGAGCATGTTTACAGCAAGTGTAGTGTCTGAGCACTGCTCTACGAGGGGATTCACCGGAAGGACCCGCCCTAGACATGTTGACAAACTCTAGGCTGATACAGAGAGTAGAACCGCAGACCCCTTGGGAGCCATGAATGAGTGCAGGATGAGAGCACGTTTACAGTATCTGTAGTGTCTGAGCACTGCTCTACGAGGGGATTCACCGGAAGCACCCGCCCTACACATGTTGGCAAACTCTAGGCCGATACAGAGAGAAGAACCGCAGACCCCTTGGGAGCCATGAATGAGTGCAGGATGAGAGCACATTTACAGCAAGTGTAGTGTCTGAGCACTGCTCTACTAGGGGATTCACCGGAAGCACCTGCCCTACACATGTTGGCAAACTCTAGGCTGATACAGAGAGAAGAACCGCAGACCCCTTGGGAGCCATGAATGAGTGCAGGATGAGAGCATGTTTACAGTATCTGTGGTGTCTGAGCACTGCTCTACGAGGGGATTCACATGAAGCACCCGCCCTAGACATGTTGGCAAACTCTAGGCTGATACAGAGAGAAGAACCGCAGGCCCCTTGGGAGCCATGAATGAGTGCAGGATGAGAGCATGTTTACAGTATCTGTGGTGTCTGAGCACTGCTCTACGAGGGGATTCACCGGAAGCACCCGCCCTACACATGTTGGCAAACTCTAGGCTGATACAGAGAGAAGAACCGCAGACCCCTTGGGAGCCATGAATGAGAGCAGGATGAGAGCACGTTTACAGTATCTGTAGTGTCTGAGCACTGCTCTACGAGGGGATTCACCGGAAGCACCCGCCCTACACATGTTGGCAAACTCTAGGATGATACAGAGAGAAGAACCGCAGACCCCTTGGGAGCCATGAATGAGTGCAGGATGAGAGCACGTTTACAGTATCTGTGGTGTCTGAGCACTGCTCTACGAGGGGATTCACATGAAGCACCCGCCCTAGACATGTTGGCAAACTCTAGGCTGATACAGAGAGAAGAACCGCAGACCCCTTGGGAGCCATGAATGAGCGCAGGATGAGAGCACGTTTACAGCATCTGTAGTGTCTGAGCACTGCTCTAGTAGGGGATTCACCGGAAGCACACGCCCTACACATGTTGGCAAACTCTAGGCTGATACAGAGAGAAGAACCGCAGACCCCTTGGGAGCCATGAATGAGCGCAGGATGAGAGCACGTTTACAGCATCTGTAGTGTCTGAGCACTGCTCTACGAGGGGATTCACCGGACGCACCCGCCCTACACATGTTGGCAAACTCTAGGCTGATACAGAGAGAAGAACCGCAGACCCCTTGGGAGCCATGAATGAGAGCAGGATGAGAGCATGTTTACAGCATCTGTAGTGTCTGAGCACTGCTCTAGTAGGGGATTCACATGAAGCACCCGCCCTAGACATGTTGGCAAACTCTAGGCTGATACAGAGAGAAGAACCGCAGACCCCTTGGGAGCCATGAATGAGTGCAGGATGAGAGCATGTTTACAGCATCTGTAGTGTCTGAGCACTGCTCTAGTAGGGGATTCACATGAAGCACCCGCCCTAGACATGTTGGCAAACTCTAGGCTGATACAGAGAGAAGAACCGCAGACCCCTTGGGAGCCATGAATGAGTGCAGGATGAGAGCACATTTACAGTATCTGTAGTGTCTGAGCACTGCTCTACGAGGGGATTCACCGGAAGCACCCGCCCTACACATGTTGGCAAACTCTAGGCTGATACAGAGAGAAGAACCGCAGACCCCTTGGGAGCCATGAATGAGCGCAGGATGAGAGCACGTTTACAGTATCTGTAGTGTCTGAGCACTGCGAGGGGATTCACCGGAAGCACACGCCCTACACATGTTGGCAAACTCTAGGCTGATACAGAGAGAAGAACCGCAGACCCCTTGGGAGCCATGAATGAGTGCAGGATGAGAGCACGTTTACAGTATCTGTGGTGTCTGAGCACTGCTCTAGTAGGGGATTCACATGAAGCACCCGCCCTACACATGTTGGCAAACTCTAGGCTGATACAGAGAGAAGAACCGCAGACCCCTTGGGAGCCATGAATGAGCGCAGGATGAGAGCACGTTTACAGTATCTGTAGTGTCTGAGCACTGCTCTACGAGGGGATTCACCGGAAGCACCCGCCCTACACATGTTGGCAAACTCTAGGCTGATACAGAGAGAAGAACTGCAGACCCCTTGGGAGCCATGAATGAGCGCAGGATGAGAGCACGTTTACAGTATCTGTAGTGTCTGAGCACTGCTCTACGAGGGGATTCACCGGAAGCACCCGCCCTACACATGTTGGCAAACTCTAGGCTGATACAGAGAGTAGAACCGCAGACCCCTTGGGAGCCATGAATGAGCGCAGGATGAGAGCACGTTTACAGTATCTGTAGTGTCTGAGCACTGCTCTACGAGGGGATTCACCGGAAGCACCCGCCCTACACATGTTGGCAAACTCTAGGCTGATACAGAGAGAAGAACCGCAGACCCCTTGGGAGCCATGAATGAGCGCAGGATGAGAGCACGTTTACAGTATCTGTAGTGTCTGAGCACTGCTCTACGAGGGGATTCACATGAAGCACCCGCCCTACACATGTTGGCAAACTCTGATACAGAGAGAAGAACCACAGACCCCTTGGGAGCCATGAATGAGCGCAGGATGAGAGCATGTTTACAGTATCTGTAGTGTCTGAGCACTGCTCTACGAGGGGATTCACCGGAAGCACACGCCCTAGACATGTTGACAAACTCTAGGCTGATACAGAGAGTAGAACCGCAGACCCCTTGGGAGCCATGAATGAGTGCAGGATGAGAGCACGTTTACAGTATCTGTAGTGTCTGAGCACTGCTCTACGAGGGGATTCACCGGACGCACCCGCCCTACACATGTTGGCAAACTCTAGGCTGATACAGAGAGAAGAACCGCAGACCCCTTGGGAGCCATGAATGAGCGCAGGATGAGAGCACGTTTACAGTATCTGTAGTGTCTGAGCACTGCTCTAGTAGGGGATTCACATGAAGCACCCGCCCTAGACATGTTGGCAAACTCTAGGCTGATACAGAGAGAAGAACCGCAGACCCCTTGGGAGCCATGAATGAGTGCAGGATGAGAGCATGTTTACAGCATCTGTAGTGTCTGAGCACTGCTCTAGTAGGGGATTCACCGGAAGCACCCGCCCTACACATGTTGGCAAACTCTAGGCTGATACAGAGAGAAGAACCGCAGACCCCTTGGGAGCCATGAATGAGTGCAGGATGAGAGCACGTTTACAGCATCTGTAGTGTCTGAGCACTGCTCTACGAGGGGATTCACCGGAAGCACCCGCCCTACACATGTTGACAAACTCTAGGCTGATACAGAGAGAAGAACCGCAGACCCCTTGGGAGCCATGAATGAGTGCAGGATGAGAGCACGTTTACAGTATCTGTAGTGTCTGAGCACTGCTCTACGAGGGGATTCACCGGAAGCACACGCCCTACACATGTTGACAAACTCTAGGCTGATACAGAGAGAAGAACCGCAGACCCCTTGGGAGCCATGAATGAGTGCAGGATGAGAGCACGTTTACAGTATCTGTAGTGTCTGAGCACTGCTCTACGAAGGGATTCACCGGAAGCACACGCCCTACACATGTTGGCAAACTCTAGGCTGATACAGAGAGAAGAACCGCAGACCCCTTGGGAGCCATGAATGAGTGCAGGATGAGAGCACGTTTACAGCAAGTGTAGTGTCTGAGCACTGCTCTACGAGGGGATTCACCGGAAGCACCCGCCCTACACATGTTGGCAAACTCTAGGCTGATACAGAGAGAAGAACCGCAGACCCCTTGGGAGCCATGAATGAGAGAAGGATGAGAGCACGTTTACAGTATCTGTGGTGTCTGAGCACTGCTCTACGAGGGGATTCACCGGAAGCACCCGCCCTACACCAGTTGGCAAACTCTAGGCTGATACAGAGAGAAGAACCGCAGACCCCTTGGGAGCCATGAATGAGTGCAGGATGAGAGCATGTTTACAGTATCTGTAGTGTCTGAGCACTGCTCTAGTAGGGGATTCACCGGAAGCACCCGCCCTACACATGTTGGCAAACTCTAGGCTGATACAGAGAGAAGAACCGCAGACCCCTTGGGAGCCATGAATGAGTGCAGGATGAGAGCACGTTTACAGTATCTGTGGTGTCTGAGCACTGCTCTACGAGGGGATTCACCGGAAGCACACGCCCTACACATGTTGGCAAACTCTAGGCTGATACAGAGAGAAGAACCGCAGACCCCTTGGGAGCCATGAATGAGTGCAGGATGAGAGCATGTTTACAGCATCTGTAGTGTCTGAGCACTGCTCTACGAGGGGATTCACCGGAAGCACACGCCCTACACATGTTGGCAAACTCTAGGCTGATACAGAGAGAAGAACCGCAGACCCCTTGGGAGCCATGAATGAGTGCAGGATGAGAGCATGTTTACAGCATCTGTAGTGTCTGAGCACTGCTCTACGAGGGGATTCACCGGAAGCACCCGCCCTAGACATGTTGACAAACTCTAGGCTGATACAGAGAGAAGAACCGCAGACCCCTTGGGAGCCATGAATGAGTGCAGGATGAGAGCATGTTTACAGCATCTGTAGTGTCTGAGCACTGCTCTAGTAGGGGATTCACATGAAGCACCCGCCCTAGACATGTTGGCAAACTCTAGGATGATACAGAGAGAAGAACCGCAGACCCCTTGGGAGCCATGAATGAGTGCAGGATGAGAGCATGTTTACAGCATCTGTAGTGTCTGAGCACTGCTCTACGAGGGGATTCACCGGAAGCACCCGCCCTACACATGTTGGCAAACTCTAGGCCGATACAGAGAGAAGAACCGCAGACCCCTTGGGAGCCATGAATGAGTGCAGGATGAGAGCATGTTTACAGCATCTGTAGTGTCTGAGCACTGCTCTACGAGGGGATTCACCGGAAGCACCCGCCCTACACATGTTGGCAAACTCTAGGCCGATACAGAGAGAAGAACCGCAGACCCCTTGGGAGCCATGAATGAGTGCAGGATGAGAGCACGTTTACAGCATCTGTAGTGTCTGAGCACTGCGAGGGGATTCACCGGAAGCACACGCCCTACACATGTTGGCAAACTCTAGGCTGATACAGAGAGAAGAACCGCAGACCCCTTGGGAGCCATGAATGAGTGCAGGATGAGAGCATGTTTACAGCATCTGTAGTGTCTGAGCACTGCTCTACGAGGGGATTCACCGGAAGCACCCGCCCTAGACATGTTGGCAAACTCTAGGCTGATACAGAGAGAAGAACCGCAGACCCCTTGGGAGCCATGAATGAGTGCAGGATGAGAGCACGTTTACAGCAAGTGTAGTGTCTGAGCACTGCTCTACGAGGGGATTCACCGGAAGCACCCGCCCTACACATGTTGGCAAACTCTAGGCTGATACGGAGAGAAGAACCGCAGACCCCTTGGGAGCCATGAATGAGTGCAGGATGAGAGCATGTTTACAGCATCTGTAGTGTCTGAGCACTGCTCTACGAGGGGATTCACCGGAAGCACCCGCCCTACACATGTTGGCAAACTCTAGGCTGATACAGAGAGAAGAACCGCAGACCCTTTGGGAGCCATGAATGAGAGCAGGATGAGAGCACGTTTACAGTATCTGTAGTGTCTGAGCACTGCTCTACGAGGGGATTCACCGGAAGCACCCGCCCTACACATGTTGGCAAACTCTAGGCTGATACAGAGAGAAGAACCGCAGACCCCTTGGGAGCCATGAATGAGTGCAGGATGAGAGCATGTTTACAGCATCTGTAGTGTATGAGCACTGCTCTACGAGGGGATTCACCGGAAGCACCCGCCCTACACATGTTGGCAAACTCTAGGATGATATAGCAAGCCACCAGACCAAGGGTAGGGAGACTACTACACTAGTCAGCCCAGGCAAGGTCAGCACCCTTCCAGTCCTAGGCCAGGTTCCGCCGAAGTTTGACCCCCCCCACATCCATTGGTTGCAGCCCATCAAGCCCCAGCGGAACAAGGAGCACATGCTCTTAACGGCCCCACAGAACGCTCTAGGGTCAGAGGGAGGTTTATAGCAGCTCTGAATGATGCCACCACCAGTGTGGGGCAGGGGATAGAGGCCCTGCCCTCCGAGATCTGACATTGAGGGGAGAATCATAGGATATGCTCATCCCAGGGTATGCCCAGGCTGTGGATGAAGCATCCAGGAGTGAGCTTGAGGTAAAAAAAACTACCAGGGTGAACCGCACTCAGCACGGATCGATGGAGGCAGCCCAGGTAAGAGTTAAGAGTAGAGGCGCAAGTTGAGAACAAAGAGAGAAAGATCTCTTGCCTGGGAAGTACAGAGGGAAGGAAGAATAACACACCCTCCCCAGGAGAAAGGCAGAACTAGGCCCTGGGATCCACATGAGGATATACCCGGAGAAGTGTCAGAAGAGAGGCCCCTAACAGATATCTGAAATCCACCTGGTCGTCGGTGTAGGAGAGGAGCCAACCAAGAAATAATCAGAAATCAATCATTTGTAAAGTGCACTACATACCCAAGAGGGTCTCAAGCGCTGAGGGGGGGAGGGGCGCTACTGATCGAACAGCAAGGTCTTGAGTAACCTCCTGAAGGTCAGCAGGTCTTTGGTCTGTCGAAGGCTCAGTGAGAGAGTGTTCCATGTCTTGGCGGCGAGGTGGGAGAAGGATCTCCCACCGGTAGTTGTTCTTCAGATGCGCGGGACGGTGGCGAGTGAGAGGTCGGTGGTGCGTAGCTGGCGGTTGTGGATGTAGAAGGAGAGCCGTCTGTTGAGGTAGGCTGGGCTGGTCTTGTTTAGTGTCTTGTGTGCGTGGATGAGGAGCTTGAAGGATATCCTCGTGTTGATGGGGAGCCACTGCAGGTTTCTCAGGTGGGGGGTGATGTGGCCTTGGCGTGGTACGTCGAGGATCAGTCGTGCTGAGGCGTTTTGGATGTGTTGTAGTCGTTTGATGAGCTTGGTCGGGGCTCCTGCGTAGAGGGCGTTTCCGTAGTCGAGTCCGCTGCTGACAAGGGCCTGGGTGGCTGTCTTTCTTGTATCTGCCGGGATCCATCTGTAGATCTTGCGGAGCATGCGGAGTGTGTTGAAGCAGGAGGAGGAGACGGTGTTGACTTGCTTGGTCATTGAGAGCGTTGAGTCGAGGATGATTCCTAGGTTGCGTGCGTGGTCGGTGGGTGTCAGGGCTGCCCCCAGTGCCGTCGGCGACCAGGAGTCGTCCAAGGCTGAAGGGTTGGAGCCGAGGATGAGGACCTCCGTCTTGTCCGAGTTCAGCTTCAGATGGCTGGTCTTCATCCAGTCGGCGACAGCCTTCATTCCTTCATGGAGGTTGGCTTTGGCAGTTATGGGGTCCTTGGTGAGGGAGAGGATCAGCTGAGTCTCGTCGGCGTAGGAGATTATGTTGTGGTCATGCTGTCGGGCTACGTGTGCGAGCGGGGCCATGTAAATGTTGAACAGCGTCGGGCCGAGGGAGGATCCCTGGGGTACGCTGCAGATGATCTCGGAGGCTTTGGAACGGAATGGGGAGGCGGACGCTCTGGGTTCTGCCGCAGAGGAAGAAGGTGGTCCAATCCAGAGCCTTGTCTCGGATCCCTGCAGCGTGGAGGCGTGCGCGTAGTGTGCAGTGGCAGACGGTGTCGAAGGCGGTAGAGAGGTCTAGGAGGATGAGTGCTGCGGTCTCGCCATTGTCCAGCAGGGTCCTGATGCACAAGTTACTACTTGTGTAACGATATATCTGTAAGAGACATTAGTTAGTGATAGATTCCTTACCTTAGAATATCCCCAGGCGTCAGACTGGATCCGGAAATTTTTGCGTAGCAATACCCCTGCGCGCTGTTAGGCGTCGTCTGCGGCTCCGCGTCCGTCGTCGGCGTCGTGAGCGCCGGGATGACGTCATCGGAGTATATAGACGGCGCCCATGCGCGCTGACGTCAGTTCTGATAACACAGCTTTTCCGCGCCAGATACGCAGAGCCATGATAGAACTAACACTGGTGCCATGAAACTAGGGCCCTGAAAGGGGATGACCTTAACCCTAAATATCGGTTCGCAGAACGGGGAGGATGGGAGGGCGGTAAGGAATCTATCACTAACTAATGTCTCTTACAGATATATCGTTACACAAGTAGTAACTTGTGCATCTGAAAGAGACACGTTAGTGATAGATTCCTTACCTTAGAATAGATACCCCAGCAATACCAACCCCGCGGTGGTGGGTCTGCGAACCAATATCACACCAGAAAGTCCTGGAGGACGGAACGGCCAAAGAAGCCATCCCTCCGGACTTGACTGTCCAGGCAGTAGTGTCTTGCGAACGTGTGCAGCGAGGCCCACGTGGCTGCCTGACAGATGTCCTGCAGGGGGACACCGCGGCCCAGGGCAGTTGTCGTTGCCGTGGCCCGAGTGGAGTGAGCCCGCAATCCAGCCGGGGGCTCCTTCCTCGCCATGGAGTAGCATGCTTGGATGCACAAGATGATCCACCTGGAGATGGTCCTCTTGTGTACAGCCTTTCCCTTCTTCGCGCCCACGTAACCAACGAAGAGTTGGTCATCCACCCGGAATTGGCGAGTGCGGTCCAAGTAGTAGGAGAGCGCACGTTTTGGATCCAGACGGTGGAGCCTCTCCTCCTCTTTCGAGGGATGCGGAGGCGGAAAGAAGGTGGGCAAGGTGATGGACTGCCCGATGTGGAAGGCCGTGACAACCTTGGGCAGAAAGGAAGGTCGTGTACGCAACACCACCTTATCAGGGTGAACAGACAGGAAAGGCGGAGAAGAAGAAAGAGCCTGGAGCTCACTCACTCTCCTGGCAGAGGTGATGGCAACCAGGAAGGCCGTCTTCAGCGTAAGGAGGCGAAGAGGACAGTTATGAAGTGGCTCAAAGGGAGCACACATCAGATAGGTGAGAACAAGGTTCAAGTCCCACTGGGGCACCACGAAGGGAACAGGAGGGAACATGTGTGTGATGCCCTTCAGAAATCTACTCACTATAGGGGACTTGAACAAAGAAGGCTGATCAGGTAGCCTCAAGAAGGCTGAAAGAGCAGAGAGATACCCTTTAAGAGTGCCCAGAGCAGAGCCCTGCTGGGCAAGGGAAAGAAGAAAGAGCAGCACTTCCGAAAGGGGTGCAGAGAGGGGATCCACAGCCTTTGCTGCGCACCATGCCACAAATCTATTCCACCGGCAGGCGTATACCGACTTAGTGGAGGGACGCCTGGCTGCCAGAATGATGTCACAGACTTCGGGAGGCAAGTCAAATGGCCTCAACTGCCGCCGCTCAATCTCCAAGCTTGTAGGTGGAGACTGGACAGGTTCGGGTGCAGGACCGTCCCCTGCTGCTGCGACAGAAGGTCCTCCCGAAGAGGCAGACGAATCGGGGGATCGACTGACATGCTGAGTAGCTCGGGATACCAGTATCTTCGAGCCCAGTCCGGAGCCACAAGGATAACCTGGGCCCGGTCGCGCTTGATCTTCTTCAGCACTCTGGGCAGAAGTGGTATAGGCGGAAAGGCGTACAACAGGCCGCAGCTCCACTCGCGACGAAAAGCGTCTCCGAGCGAGTGCCGCCTTGGAAACTCCAACGCGCAGAACTGCTGACATTGCGCGTTCTCTTCTGTGGCGAATAGATCTAACCAAGGCTCTCCCCACTGTCGAAAGAGACCTTGCGCCACGTCCGAGTTCAGACGCCATTCGTGATCCATCATGCACCGGCGGCTGAGTTCGTCCGCCCTGGCATTCAGAGAACCTGCCAGGTGTTGAACCACCAGAGTCACGCCCTGATGTTCCAGCCACTGCCAGAGGCGCAGAGCCTCCTGGCAAAGGGTCCACGACCCCACACCGCCCTGTTTGTTGCAGTACCACATGGCGGTGGTGTTGTCGGTGAACACTTGCACCACGCTCCCCCTGACAGAGGGGAGGAATGCCTTCAGTGCAAGACGAATCGCCCGCAGCTCCAGAAGGTTGATGTGGAGCCGGGACTCCGCCGGAGACCAGAGGCCTCTGATCTCCGCCTCTCCCATGTGGCCTCCCCAGCCCTGGAGGGACGCGTCCGTCACAACTACGTGCTCCGGCTGGGGTAGAGAGAGAGGTCTGCCACTGACCCAGTCGCGGTCCGTGAGCCACCACTGCAGTTGTCTCGCAGTGCCCTCCGAGATCAGGACATGATCGGACAGGTTGCCCTGATGCTGGGCCCACTGAAACTTCAGGTCCCACTGCAGAGCCCGCATCCGCCACCTGGCGTGACGCACCAGAAGGATGCAGGAGGCCATCAGTCCCAGAAGCCGCAGCGTCAACCTGACCGAGACCCGGGATAACGGCCCGAAGACAGGAATCAGAGCCTGAATATCCCGAACCCGCTGCTCGGGTGGGTAAACCCGAAACTGCGCCGAGTCGAGAACCGCTCCGATGAAAAGGAGCTTCTGAGAGGGACACAGGTGTGACTTCGGCACATTGATGGAGAACCCCAGCAAGTGCAGGAGGTCGGCCGTAGTCTGGAGGTGGCTGACGACTGTCTGGGGCGAGCCCGCCTTCAACAACCAGTCGTCGAGGTAGGGGAAGACTGACACCCCTTGCCTGCGCAGATGGGCTGCGACCACCGCCATCACCTTCGTGAACACCCGTGGGGCGCTGGTAAGGCCGAAGGGGAGCACGGTAAACTGAAAGTGCTCGTGGCCTACCGTGAACCGCAGGTAACGCCGGTGGGCCGGCAGGACGGGGATGTGGAAATAGGCGTCCTGCAAGTCCAACGCTACCATCCAGTCTCCTGGGTCCAGGGCAGCCAGGACCTGAGCCAAAGTGAGCATCTTGAACTTCTCCGTACGGAGGAAGCCGTTCACGTTCCGCAGATCCAAGATAGGGCGTAGGCCCCCTTTGCCCTTCTTGGGTACCAGAAAGTAGTGGGAGTAACAGCCACGTCCTACTTCTGGCCCAGGAACGCGCTCGATGGCCCTCTTGGCCAAGAGGGCCGAAACTTCCCCTTGCAGAAGTCGCAAGTGATCCCCCGACACACGGTGGCATTGAGGTGGCATGGATGGAGGGGAAGACTCGAAGGGGAGGGAGAAACCCCTTCGGACAATTTGCAGCACCCACCTGTCCGAAGTGACTGTATGCCAGTGGGAGAGGTGATGGCGAACCCTGCCTCCCACAGGCGTCACATGGGCCTGAAAACTCGGACTAGGAAGGTTTTGAGGCGGGGGCTGCTGAGGGAGGTGTGGACTGGCCTCGCCGCTGGCCCCGACCACCGCCACGGCGGTTCCCACGGCCGCCACCGCGTTGCTGAACATTCTGCGGCGCGTGGCTGACGGTCCGTGGTGGGGCGCCCCTTCCGTGGCCACGAAAGGAGCGAAAGGCACCCGATTGCTGGCGTGGGGCCGCAAGGCCCAAGGACTTGGCCGTGGCCCTGGAGTCCTTAAAACGTTCCAGCGCATGGTCTGCCTTGTCGCCGAAGAGGCGACGGCCATCAAACGGCATGTCCAGGAGAGTGGCCTGGACATCGGCCGAGAAATTGGCGGACCTCAACCAGGCGTGGCGTCGAACCGCCACCGTCGTTGCCATCGCCCTGCCCAGTGAGTCCGTGGTATCCAGCCCACACCGGATGGAAAATCGTGCCGCATCTCGGCCGTCCGCAAGGGTTTGGCTGAGTTTAGCCCTGACCTCCTCAGAGCATTGTGGCAGCACCTCCGCAACCGTGTCCCACAGAGTGTGGGTGTAGCGGCCCAAGAGACAGTTGGTGTTGACTGACCGGAGCCCTAGGCTCACAGACGAGAAGACCTTCTTCCCGAACTGCTCATATCTCTTGGATTCCCGATCGGGCGGGGCCGTCGGGAATGCGGTCTGGGAAGTGGAGGCCTGGATGACCAGGCTCTCGGGGGTGGGGTGGGTGGACAAAAAGCAAGGGTCGCCCGGTGCCGGGCGGTAGCGTCTGGCCACGTTCCTATCCACAGGGGGACCTGTGGCGGGCTTGGACCAAGTGCCCAGCAGAACGTCACACAAGGCCTCATTGAACGGCAGAAGGGGCTCCGCGGAGCCGGACTGCTGTTTGAGCACCTCAGTGAGGAGATTAGTCCTCACGGCCGCGACGGGGAGCTCAAGGTTTAGGGCCTTAGCTGCCTTCGTCAACACTACGCTGTAAGCAGAACCCGCCTCCGAAGCCACAGTCGGGGGCGATGTAAATCCAGTGTCTGGCGAGGTGTCAATACCACTGGCCTCCCCAAGCTCATATGTCCAGTCCTGATGTGACTGGCAATCACGTGCCAGAGGGTCCTCGGACCCCTCCCATTGCTCCTCGTCACCCAGCTCCTGGAGACCAGGATGAACAGCCAGGGCCTCCTCGTGGAGATAGAATTCTCCGACGGCCGACGGAATCGGCGCCCAACGGCGCCCCTCCGACGCCTGAGGCGGACCGTAGGAAGCATTGGGGTCGGCAACCACTACGGCTGCCGGGGACGACACCTGAAGGGACGGCGCCGGTGAGGTCGTAAGGTCGACCGGCGAGGTCCCGGATCCGGAGCCGGATCCAGCGAGGTCGCGCGGCGCCGGGACCGAAGTCGCCAGCGGCGCCGGGCCCGAAGCACCCGACGTCGTCGGGGCCGAAGCGCCCGACCCGGAAGGACCTCCAGACGGAGCCGATCGGCCCGAAGGCGCCACGGGAACCGACTGAGGAGGGAGGGCCCTCATGGCCATGAGGTACCTCTCGACCTCCTCCTGCGACGCGCCGTGCCCAGGGACCCGAAGGTGTGGGGCAGGCGGCGACGCTTGCGACTCCCGCGGAGCCGCGTGGGCGGTGTCGCCCGAACCCCCGGCCGCATCGAGCGAGCGTCGGGGCGGGTCGGAGGACCGATGGTGGCGCTCCGACCTCTCATGCCTCTTACCTGAGGACTTGGATCCAGACGATCGGTGACCACTCCCGGAGCGTCGATGACTCCGACCTCGCGACCTGTCCCTCGACCTCCCGTGGGACCGGGACCGGGACCTGGAGCGGCGCGGGGCCGACTGCCTCAGCTCGAGACGCTTGCGGGACCGCTCCCGCCTAGCCTTCGACGTCAGGGCCCGGCAGTCGTCACAGGTTCGATCGTCGTGGTCGAGGCCTAAGCACTTCAGGCACCGGCGATGGGGGTCCGTGACCGACATGAGTCGGCCGCACTTCGAGCAAGGCTTGAACCCGGGCATCCCTGGCACCGATAGTCGAGAATCGACTAAGTAGAGGATCAAAAAGATCAAAAAGTTTTCAGTCAAAAAGTGACTGGGGGTAGAGCTTCTTCCGGATCTGCGCTAGCTGGCGCGGAAAAAAGAAGAACTGACGTCAGCGCGCATGGGCGCCGTCTATATACTCCGATGACGTCATCCCGGCGCTCACGACGCCGACGACGGACGCGGAGCCGCAGACGACGCCTAACAGCGCGCAGGGGTATTGCTACGCAAAAATTTCCGGATCCAGTCTGACGCCTGGGGATATTCTAAGGTAAGGAATCTATCACTAACGTGTCTCTTTCAGATGTTGTCGGTGGCGGTGATGAGGGCAGTCTCGGTGCTGTGGTTGCTGTGGAACCCTGACTGGAAAGGGTCCAGGATTCTGTTTTCTTCGAGGTATCGGGTTAGCTGTCTGTTGACGGTTTTCTCGATGACCTTGGCCGGGAGGGGAGCAGAGAGATGGGCCGGAAGTTCTTGAGGTCTCTTGGATCTGCCTTAGGTTTTTTGAGGAGGGCGTTGTTCTCTGTGTGTTTCCAGATCTCTGGGAAGGTTGCAGTCTCGAGGGAGAGATTGACGACGTTGCGCAGGTGGGGTGCGATGGAGCTGCTTGCTCTGTTGAAGACGTGGTGAGGGAATGGGTCCAACGGAGAGCCGGAGTGGATTGTGCGCATGGTCTTGATGGTGTCATCGATGCTCACGCTGGCCCAGGCTAGCAGGGGGTCGTGGCCGACGGTGTACGGAGGGTCTCTTGTGTTGCAGTCTGTTGGGGCGGTCTGGGTGTTGAAGCTGTCGTGGATGTCTGCTATCTTGCGGTGGAAGTAGGTGACGAGGGAGTCGCACAGGGCTTGCGACAGCGGGATGTCGTTGGAGTTGGAGCTGGGGTTGGAGAGTTCCTTCACGATGTTGAAGAGCTCCTTGTTATTGTGTGCGTTGTTGTTGAGGCACTCTTTGAAGGAGGTCCTCTTGGCCGCCCAGATGAGATGCTGGTGGTTGAGGATGGCGTCCTTTTGTGCTGCGTGGCTGTCCGGAGTTTGTTCACTGTGCCAGGTCCCTGTCAGGAAGGCGATGTCCGGGGATGTTGTGTCAAGCAGGTCCCAGTGCTCGACGGCATGCTTGCGTGTGGAGCGGGTGTTCAGTAGTATGCATCGGAGGTGGTTGGGGTCTTTCTTGGCGGGTGGTTCGTCGGCTCTGAGGCTGGTGTAGCTGCAGTTTCGGCAGGTAACAGGCCGTGTGTGCGTTTCGGGGCGGCCTTGAAGTAGGTGTGGCTCCGTCCAGAGTTGAGAGCGTGCAGAATGCTGGCGTCGTAGTGGCGGCGGGTGCGGGGACCAGGGGTTCTGGCACTGAGCGTGGTCCAGGCACAGACGGGTACAGAAGGGCTTGCCTTAGGCGCAGCCGCACAGCGGCTGGCATACATGGGGAGGTGGGAGGGAGGAGCAGATGGGAGGCGGGCGCTGCGAATGGGCAGTGGGCAGTCAGGGGGGCGGGCTGCAGGGGACTCAGCGGTGAGGGACAACGAAGGTAACAGAAGGAAAGGGGCACAAAATTGAGGGAAAAACAAGTGCACAGAAGGCAAAAGGGCACAAAAAACGAGTGGAACATGAGGCAAAAGGGGCAAAGAAACGAGGGAAAAACGAGTGGAACAGAGGGCAGAAAGGCACAAAAAACTAGTGGAACAGAGGGCAGAAGGGCACAAACAACGAGTGGAGCAGAAGGCAAAAGGGGCACAAAAACGAGGCAAAAACGAGTGGCACAGAGGGCAGGAGAGCACAAAAAAACGATGGAAAAACGAGTGGAACAGAGGGCAGACAGGAACAAAAAAAGGAGGGAAAAACGAGTGGCACAGAGTGCAGAAAGGCACAAAAAACGAGGGAAAACGAGTGGAACAGAGGGCAGAAAAAAAGAGGGAAAAACGAGTGGAACAGAGGGCAGAAAGGCACAAAAAACGAGGAAAAAACGAGTGGAACAGTGGGCAGAAGGGGACAAAAAACGAGTGGAGCAGAAGGCAAAAGGGGCACAAAACGAGGGAAAAACAAGTGGCACAGAGGGCAGGAGGGCACAAAAAACTAGGAAAAACGAGTGGAACAGTAGGAAGAAAGGCACCAAAAATGAGGGAAAGACAAGTGGCACAGAGGGCAGAAAGGCACAAAAAACGAGGGAAAAACGAGTGGAACAGAGGGCACGAAGGCACAAAAAACGAGGGAAAAACAAGTGAAACAGAGGGCATAAAGGCACAAAAAACTAGTGGAACAGGCAGCGGGGGAAGACAGACAACAGCAGCCACAGATAAAACAATGAAAATACAGGAAATACAATAAAAGCAATAAAGCGGAGGATGAACAAACCTATCTACGGCCTACCACTGGTCACCAGGGATGAGGCGCAGGTGGTAGCCTGCGGGTGGTGGAGGGCCTCGAACTTCCTCAGCAGCGGCAGCTGGGCAGGGAGGCACAGGCGGTGCTGTGCGGAGGGGGAGCGACCTACTGGTAGGGTCAAGGGTAAGAAATTAGGGTAACTTAACTGAAACACAATTAAGACACAAGAGAAGCAGAATGTGACCTTTATGCATGCACATGGAGAGCAACGACGAGGACGTCCACCACTCCCCCCGGTCAGGCAAACTGACTGCTAGAAAGATAAGTGTCCAGAAAAGAAGGCAAAGCCTTTTCACAACTATTTTGTCACCTGCTTGCCCATGGGACTGAAAGGGGGGCCAGTATGATGAAACCTGAGCGGAAGGAGGGATCCTTCGAACCAGAAGACATGGCCATCGCAGAAGACTGCATCCGGCACAAAGTAGGAGATGTGTGGTGGAACTTCCCCTACATGAAGGACTGCCTGAGAAGATGGGAGCGCTACATCGGGTAGAAACCGACTGAGCCACTCCACATCAAAATATGCCTGCTGCTACAGAAGAGTCAGTAAGGGACCATCTATGTGCCATGGGCACAGATGGACAAAGCAGGGCTCAGGAACAAACTGCCCCTGTTGATGGACGAGGCAGGAAAGTGGATCTCATGCTTTGAGAAAAACTCTGCAGGAATTAACTTAGCTATAGGTGACATCAAAATTCTGCTCAGCAGCCTCATTGTAGAGCAGACTTTTATAGTGATTTCCTGAGCCCGCATACCCGCGGTCATGCTGACCAACACAAAGCATGACGGGGCCACATTCAATTAATTTAGACCCCAGATATGGACGGCCCTGAGGGAGCTATGCTCCGACCGCCCAGACGTAGGAGGATTGACGGCAAAAAGCATGAAGCCTGGGGAGACCGTGACTGACTTCAGGTAGAACGAGGGAACAATTAGGTCAAGAGACAGGACAGCCTGGACCGACGCAGGTCCCCAGGTTGCATTCTTTTCTTCTACAACATCCTCAAAAATGGATTGCCCGCTGAGATACAGACCAGTCTAGATGGCATATGACTGGCTATGCCATCTAGACTGGTTTGTATCTCGACATCCAACCTTAGCGGGACATACAGGCCCACATATTACATTACTACCGGAAAAGACAGGAAAAGGACCAGGAAAGGCAGGAGCAGGCCTAGAGAGGCACCACCAAATTTGTCCAACAGAAGTTGAAAAAGACCGCTCTCAAGTCGGCGGTGTTGGCCACAACCGTGCAAATGGCACCAGTCTTTAACCCCTTCCATGCTCATGACGGAACGGTTCCGTCATGAGCGTCGGTTGGCCTGTGCTTATGACGGAACCGTTCCGTCATGGTTCCATAGCCCCAATGGAACGTTCAGCACAGCGCAAAAATTTGCGCCGCGCTGAAGGGGTTAAGGGAGCTCTGCCCTAGGATCCCAGGGGATATCCACCAAGTCCTAGTGGCCGAGGCCAGGGAAGCTGGATATAGCCGTCCTCATAGAGTGCCACTATCGTTACAGAATGGGCCACATTGCCAGCCGATGCTGCCTAAAACATATCACGAGAAGAAAAGAATAGTATCAGGACAGGTCCCACAGAATATTAATCTCCATAACCAAACTTCAAGCAATGCACTTGCGTCTTACAATCAGCCTCAAGGATATCAGCTTACAGTCACCCCACCGCAACAGGGGCTGGGTGGTTGGCCAACCATGTGGCAACCACCGCAGCAAACAGGAAGCCCAGCCAGTACCGGGCCACAGCCATGTCAAGGAGAGGTGACTGTCTAGGGTGGCAATGGCCTGGCATAACCACAGACAAACTCCCAATATGACACATACACTTCGAACTCACTTTGGACAACTCACTACAGCAATAAAGACTTAGAGACACAGCATTAGGAATAAACTCAAGCCTTTACTTGCGTTCAGGAATACTCTGGGATGCCGCATGTTCGGTCGATTGGGAATCCATGCTAAATCCGCTATTTTGTGTTCCCAGAGGGGCCTAGGCCCCACTCTGCTGCTAGCCGCCCAGGGCGGGGTTGGCTGACCACACCAAAGGAGGAGGGCAGTCTGACGAGGGGGTAGGGCGGCCCCCGCCAGCACATAAAAGCAGGCACCCAGGTCCCTTCGCCAAAGTCACTAGGGTACACCCCAGATCGAAAGGATTCCATTCTTCAACAGTTTTTAGTTTGAAAACAAGGCGACGCTCTGGTGCCGCAAGCCTGGCTTTCTGTGTATTTCGAGTGCTAAGATGACACTCTGAACTCTGCAGTCCAGGCAAAAATTTGGCACCAATCAATAGGGAAATTTACCTGGGCAATCAGCTGTTTCAGTTTGTGACCTCCCACCACGACTAGACCCCACCGTGCATCTAATTCCCATTGTATGCAGGACATTCTACTGTGTTCTCTCCCTTAATGCTTCCAAAAAACATTAAAAGTCAGCTAATCAGATCAGTCCCCTTCAGAGCAGCGGGAGTCGCATTTCACCGGTTAGGAAGTCCCTGATTGCCGCCGAGGGTAGCAGACCCAAAGCATCCTAGATCCAAGGGAAAGGGGGCAAAGGCAGATGGAGGGCTTCCATAGATGACCATCGCACCCTCACGCAAAGTGCATGGGAATGATCCCCACCGCACACGGTTTGGCGAATAAGAAGCACAGGGCCTATCGAACATCGTCCAAGGAAGCAACAGGGCTGATTACAGTTATTGCAACATCCGAAGTAATGGTGGCCGCAGAGCAGCTTCTCAAACCCCACCAGTATGCCGCATTACAAGCAGCCCTACATGAGACCCCAGGAAAGGCGCCGAATGTCCTGCCGGAAAAAGCCCAAAAGTAGCCCAAAAACCCAAAGCTTTCAGAAACAGGGCATAGTCAAAAGAGCCAACTTCTTTAGGGAAAAAATCATTACATGCCATGTGAAGTGACCAGAGGGACATTCACGTGACAATGAGAACATCAAAATTCACTTCTCCTCACATTGCACGCAGCACATGCAGATCAAAAGGACACCCTGCACCGGTAAAACGACACACACACATATATTTCACGGAAGTAGCCCACAGAGAAAACTACCCTTCCCGCCGCAGCAAAAAAAGGTGGAACCAAAGTACTGACAAACTAACGCTACCAAACTTAAACTGATATTCCGTAAAACTGTTACCAACTCCTTCCAGGACCTCACTAGAATGGTTTGCACACAGCAAAAGATATAGAGTGTACCCCTGAAAGACAGAAACATATGAACTCTCCGAAAATTGTTTAACCATGTGTTTTTTCGGAGCTAACCTACAACGCACAGCTCTTATCCCACAGTTCTGCACTATAACTACAAATGCCTTATCCTTACAGCGGCCTTGTCATGAGGGTAATTCGGGCTGCGCAATTACCATAGGGAAAGACGCTTCAATGAGACGTACCGCTGCAGATCACAAGCGCACTACATTTCCGATGACTCCTCGCTCATCACGTCGGACGTCGCGAGAAGACGGCATAAAGAGGAAGTGTTTCTCCGAGCCAGTGTCGGAAATTTCTCTTCCCCGCTATTCTCCTGAAGAGGTTCCTGGCTCCTCTGTGGTGGTCCGGAAAAGGTGCTCTGCACCATTCTTGTTCTTTCAGCCAACCTCCGTTGGTGAGCTTCTTGCTCGTGCGGAGGCTTGCCAATTCTTGGATATTATCTTGGCCGGTATTGCCGACCGGTAGAGAGGGAGCTGGCAGCTCCTGGAAGGATTCGGCCTGCATTGTCGGCCGGCAAGGGGGGGTTCCCTTGATTCCTTGCTGCCATACCCTTATCAGGCACTAACTTGTTGATCTATGGTACAGTTGATTCCTGCATCACTTTCAGTACTCCTGTGTAAGACGAATTACACAGGGAGTATTGCCATATCCTTCTCAGGCACTAACTTGTGGATCTATGGTACAGTTGATTCCCGCATCACTTTCAGTACTCCTGTGTAAGACGAATTACACAGGGAGTATCATTTTGATTACACTTTCTTTTTATTTTTTTTATTTTATTTTTTTTAAGACGTTTATTAGCATTTGTAAGCAGTACACAATGTGGAGCCTACAACCCTGGGGCCGGCGGCAACACGACAATCAGTAGAAATAGAGACCATACATAGCTCTTCAATCAATACCAACAGATCCGTTAGCATGGAAAGTATTGTATGCATCATATGTGCTTACATTTCGTATTTACATTCAAATGGCGTCTTGTTTTTTCATTTTATAACAAAAGGAACCAAATCAATAAACTCAACAGTTCTTATCCGGTTTACTCAGAAATTCCGCAATGTCGACGAGATATTATTCCGGTATCCGCTGTGCTGATACATATGGTAATCTAATATAGACTCTATGATCATTTTTATTTGGATGTATTTCGTTGATTCATGTGTTCAATCGGTCAATATATGGATGTGCATTGCCCTTATGTAACGGTAAGCTTCTGTCCAAATATCATTGTATTAGAGAGATTGCAGCGCAAGTAAATAAAGTAGCCTTATTGTATGCGGAATATATTTAACTTATATCAAACCCTGTGGTAGTAAGGCTAGGGTGGCTCTGCTCTACAACGTATCTGTATTGTGTAGGATTTTGTTCTGTTTATAGGGCAATGTGATCTCAGGATGTTGTGTATTGGTGTCCTGTAAGGAGGCGGCATGGGTGTGTAACTCTTGCATGCATCCACCTCATGTCCAGCTGACAATGTGTGATATCAGTTGATGTGTCGTTTGGTCAGGGATGTCGCATTGTGATTGTGACTAGACCTCCTGATCAATACAACTTATATCTTAGCATGCATGGCGGTGAGCCCGCCATATCAGTTCCCAAACCAATTCCAATCGGGGAGTAAGACACCCCCAAAGGGTAATCAACCATGAAGTGATAATACAGATGCATCGAGTGTCTCTTAACGTTCCCCGAGCGGGTCGGGGAAGGAAGAAAAAATGAAAAAAAGGGGTTGTGCGGAAGAACAAGGGGGGGGGAGGAGAGAATCTAGGGGAAGTGGGGTTGTGGGGTGTGTCAGGAGGGTATTGTGCTGTGTTGTGTATCATTGGACTTTCCTGTGGGTGGGCGCTCGGACCCGTGGCCAGTGTGGCAGAGGCGTATTGCAATCAGTACGTGATGGAGCGGAGGGAGCCAAGCCCCCTCCAACCTGGAGGCGTCTTATCGCCAGTTCCCAGGTCCCGCAGGTACCAGGGGGGACAATGTTATTGGATCCCAAGGTGTCATCGCACCTCCCCAACGTGTGTCTCCTCCAGTGTATCAGTATCTAAGTGAGTCCCCTAGCCGCGCCTTCCCGCTGTAGGGAGCCCAATGTGTCATCCCAAAGTTGTGCAATTGGGAACTTCCTCAAGCCCGCTATTTCTTCCCGATGTAATGTAATGCTTTCTGCCCTTGCCCAATTAATAAAGGAAATGTACCAGTACTTGGTGAGCGGTGGTTCTTTCTTTTTCCAGTGCTTAGTAAGCATTCGCTTGGCAGTAATAAGTCCCAGGTCCCAGAACCTGGCCGGTACTTTATTCAATTTAGTCCTCCTGTATAATCCTAGAATGCAGGCCTCCCATGTGTGGGGCAGGCCTGTGCCAGCGCTGTGTGTCAGAAGGGATATCACTTCGCTCCAGTATGTAGTTAGAGTGGGACAATGCCAGAGCATGTGTAAAATGTCTGCACCTATCAGGTCACATCTGGGGCAGCCAGCGGTATCGGTCATAAAATATCTATTGATCTTGTCTGGCGACAAGTATGCTTGATGTAGTATATAAAACTGTATTATTTTGAAACAGGAGTTGCGTGGAACATTCACGGGGCTGGCTAGCACCATTGTCCATTCCTTGTCTGTCCATTCCCTCCCTCGGGGGCCGCCCATTTATCTCGCAGTGGCTGTGTGGATCGTTGCGTGTGTATAAGTAGGGCCTGCGCCAGCCAGTGTATGATATGGGAGACTTTACCCATGACATGCAGGTATTGCACTAGGTAGTGTGTCCGCAGCTCCTCGTGCATGTCTCCCCAGGACTCAGTGTACGTGCGGAGTATGGATGCATGGAGAAGGAATTGCCCGGCTGGCAAGCCTGTGCTCTCCATCAGGTCTGCAAAAGGGAGGATAGTCCCATCTGCATAGAGGTCGCCCGCGGTTTCCACCCCAGCCGTGTCCCAACTTTCCAGCATGTGCGATGTCACCATTCCATCCCTCCGGGGGGTACCCAGCAGGGGGAGCGCGGGAGCATAAGGTTTGACTTCTCGGGTCAGTTTCAGGCTGCGCAGGTAGCATTTGTGAGCCACCGCCACATGTAGTGGCAGCGGGCGGGGTCCCTTGGTCAGAGGATGGAACAGCTTGCATATTTGCATGTGGGTCCATATAGTGGCGTCAGTAGCGGTATCATCCAGGTTAGTGCCGCTCAGCCAGTGCGTCACCCATTGCAGC
Source organism: Lissotriton vulgaris (assembly GCF_964263255.1). Taxonomy (NCBI): domain Eukaryota; kingdom Metazoa; phylum Chordata; class Amphibia; order Caudata; family Salamandridae; genus Lissotriton; species Lissotriton vulgaris. The sequence continues at coordinate 289,888,446 of NC_141690.1, read as the reverse complement.
TGTGCCGCAAGGTAATAAAGCTCTAAATTGGGGACAGCCAACCCCCCTTCTGCAGTTGGCGAGTAGAGTTTCGCCAATGCAACTCGAGGGCGCCCATCGTTCCAAATCAGGTTACGAATCATACGTTCTAGGTCGCGGAACACTTGGGCAGGGATGTACAGCGGGATGTTGGCGAAGTGGTATAATAGTCTCGGCAACACTATCATTTTGGATAGCGCTATCCGGCTGGGTACATTTCGGGGCAGTGTCTTCCAGAAGGTCATCTGGGCACGTAGCGAGGAGATAGCACGCATCAGGTTGCCTTCCATTATGTCTGGCGGATCCCTATAGATGTGTATCCCAAGGTATTTGAATGTGGTGGGATACCAAGCGAGCCCGACACCCCCGAGGCGTACGTCGTACTCGTGTGTCGGGGCTAAACGAGTACACTCCAGATTTGGCCCAGTTGACCTTAAGGCCGGACACCTCCTCGAACGTCCGGAATATTTCCGACAATAAACACGGCACGTCGGCGAGGTCACGCACATATAGAAGCAGGTCATCTGCATAAAGGGAGACCACATGTGTGCCATCAGCCAGTGGGATCCCCCATCCCGCACCTCGTGTTCGCAGCAGTGCCGCGAGGGGCTCCATGGCCAGAGAGAAGAGTAGCGGCGACAGGGGGCATCCTTGTCGAGTCCCTCTGCGCACCTCACTTTATCCGAGAGTAATCCCCCTGTTCGCACTCTCACACTGGGTCTCTGATAAAGCAACCCAACCATGTCGACATATGAGTCACCAAGGTCGGATTTTTCCAGCACTGCCTTGAGGTAGGGCCATTCCACAGAATCAAAGGCTTTCTCAAGGTCCAGCACTAGGCACCCTGATCTCGGCCAGTGCAGTGTTGCGGTTTCCTGTATCCGGAAGAGGCGACGGATGTTGTGAGTGGTGCTTCGCGCAGGGACAAAGCCATTTTGATCACCATGGACCAGAGTCGGGACTACGGCGGCTAGGCGCCGGGCTAGTAGAGAGGTCAAGATTTTATAATCGGTGTTTAACAGGGCCAGGGGTCTATATGAGCCCATAAGCATTTCTTCCCTGCCGGGTTTCAGGAGCGAAACAGGGGTGGCTTCATTGAGCGTGGCCGGGAGCGCCGAGTCATCTATTGCAGCAGTGTACACCTTGAGTAACTCTGGGATTAGGGTTTCCAAGCATGCTTTGAAAAATTCAGCGGGCAGCCCATCCGGGCCAGGTGATTTGCCATTGGAAAGAGCAAAAATGGCTTCGCGAACGTCCTCAGGCGTGAACAGCGCCTCAAGGTCTCCTTGCTGCGCAGTCGTGAGGGATGGCAGCTGTATATCTGTCAGGTAGTCTGCGAGAGTTTCAGTTGTGACTCTCAGCTGTGACCGGTATAGGGCCTGGTAATGTTGCACGAAGGCTTGATGTATTTTTCTCTGAGTATACACCACCCCCTCCTCAGCGGTTTGGATGGCAGACACCGGCGAGGTGCGGCCCTCCTGTCTGACAAGCCAGGCCAATAGTTTCCTGGGTTTGTCGCTATGTTGATGTACACGCGCCGAAAGGGCTGCGAAGTTAAGGTGACGTAGCCGTTCTAACAGTGTTGTGTGTTCCTCTCGGGCTGCGAGCAGCCGCTCGTCTGTTCCTGCCACCGCTTCCTGTTCTCGGCGGAGTAGGTCAGCCTCCACCCGGCACAGGTCAGTTTCCAGTTGTTTCTGCATATTCCCCTGTGTGCCCAGACAGTATCCCCTGATCACGACTTTGAAGGCGGCCCATTCAATCTGTGGGGAGGACGCTGTGCCTGAATTATCTGTGAAGTATTGCGCTACGCAAGCTTGTAGGGAGTCTCGGAAGGGGGCATCAAGTAATAGGGCGGGCTGTAATCGCCAAGTAGGAATGGGTGGGTGCGGGAGTTCCCATGCTATGTCTAGCGTGTGTGGATTGTGGTCTGAGTGTGTTCGGCCAAGGTATTGTGTGTCCGTGATGTGGGGCAGCAATTCCGATGATACCATGTATCTGTCCAGACGTACATGTAAAGCGTGCGCTCCAGAATAGTAGGAGTATGTTCTAGTGTTGGGATTACGGGTGCGCCAGGCATCTTGCAGGTTCCATTGCGCTGCCCACTGAATGAGTGTTCTCGCTGTCCCACCAGATGGTGCATCAGGCTGGGGTGGGATAGAGCGGACTAGTGTCGGGCCCAGTGTGTTATTGTAATCACCCCCGAGTATCCAGGGGATTCCATGCCATGGTGCCAGTTTCTCCGAGAGGTGTGTAAGAAAGCCCCCCTGATCTGTATTGGGAGAGTAGATAGATGCCAGAACCACGGGTTGCCCATCAAGACGGCTGTGTACAAGCACGTACCTGCCCTCCGGGTCAGTGTGGGAATGCGTCATCGCAAAGGGAGTGCCCGGTCTTACCCATAGTAGCACTCAGCGGGCATATGAGGAGTACTCCGTAGCATACAGTTGCCCCCTCCATCGGCGGCGCAGCGCTATTGCCTCCGCCTTGTTAAAATGTGTTTCCTGCAAAAGTGCAATTTGGATCTGGTGTCTCTTAAGGTATGAGAATATTTGATAGCGGTGTGATGGCGTGTGCATGCCTCTGATGTTCCAGGTGCAGATTTTTATCGCAGACATGATATCAATTTAGGTAGTTTCCCCCCCTCTCCATATACAGTAATTGACCCCGGGTCCATTACATCCCCCCACCCAACATGTCCACAGCTGTTACCACTGACACAATTATCACAACCCAGAAATTCACATGAGGGGTAGTAAGCAACTAACAAAGTTAACCAAAAGGGGGTGAACCATATAAAAATGCCAAAAGGGCAGTAGCAAAACGTGCCACCGTCCATACTCTCAATCGAGAGGGACAACCGTTCAAATCAAGGGGGTGTCGCATGCTAGGCACAGTCTCAGCAGAACGGTTACCTGGATAAAGAGGAAAACATTATCGTCTTGCAGCCAGAGTCACTGTGCGGAGGATTAGGTTAGCTAGAGGCGAAGGGGTCCTGGTCCAGCCAGCCATATAGGGGTATAGTGAAGTATACCGCTCACCCCTAGTCACAGTCTTATACAGTCCCCTATGTGCAAAGGTCAGTGGGAAGAGGGAGGGGGGGTACAGGGATGCCCTCCCATTACAGCACCATATCCGCGTTCAGGTGTCTGGGATAATACTCACTGCGTCCCATCTCCTCCGTCCGCCCCAGAGATAAAGAGTCCCTTCCGGTGTCACCTTGCTCCAACGCTGCAACAGTGTCCACCCAGTCTCTGCTACCATTTCTTTCATTCCGGCAGATTCTGCCAGGCCTCCTCGTGTGATCTCAGTGATGCAAATCAGCTGTCTGTGGTGTGATATCCGGCAGGTCTACAGAAAGTTGAGAGTCTGGTATACCGTAGATGGCTTCATCGTCGCTTGGAATAATCCGAGGGCTGTCACCTGGTGCGGCGTCCGATGTCGGGGAGCTGCTGAGCTGAGAGACCCTACGGAGTGCATCCCGCTGCTCCTGGATAATTTGATCCGCCGGCAGGGAGTGGCGCGCCGCTTCCTCCGGGCGACGGGCTTGATGTTCCCTGTTCCTGCGGCGACGTCTCGGTCCACGTGCCCGTGGACGCATCTCGTAGCTCTGGGTTTGTCTGGGCGCCGCGTCAGTGCCACCATCAAGCCTTTACTTCTTCAGGGTTAGTAAAGAAATAGGTTTTATCTTGAGCCACCACTCTCAGCTTTGCGGGGAAGAGGAGGGAATACTTGTGACCTGCTGTGCGGAGCCGTCGTTTTACCTCTAGGAAGGAATGTCTTTGGCGCTGCACTTGATTGGTGTAATCTGGGAAGAACATCACAGTAGCATTGTCTATGCGAACGTCTCTGAGCCTTCTAGCTTCTCACAGGACAGAGTCCCGGTCGCGATAGTTCAGTATCCGGAGGAGTAGTGGTCTCGGGTTGGATCCCGTGGGAAGTGGCCTCGTGGGTACTCGGTGCGCCCGTTTCATCACGAAATAGGGCGAGAGCGTGCCTTCTGGCAGAATGGTCCTCAGCCAGTCCTCTATGTGGTGGGCTGCATTGTTGCCCTCCCATTTTTCCGGAATCCCCACGAGTCTTATGTTGTTCCGCCGTGCCCGCCCTTCCGCATCCTCGGCACGATCTTCCAGAAACTCAACCCTGTTGAGGAGGTCCTGCACTTATTTATGCGTCTGGTTGACTCGGGGCTCGAGTTCCGCCACTGACCCCTCCAGGGTTTTGGTCCGATCTGCCAGTTTTTTGTGATCGTCCCTCAGGTGGGTGAGGTCTATGGCAACGCTGTCTATTTTAGTCTCCAGTGAGGTTCTGGTCGACTGGAGCGACTCTTCCAGGCGTTCCATGGCGGCGAGCACGCTATCCAGTCTAGTGGTCACTTGGTCGGTATCCATCTTTCTCTGCGCCTTATCAGTCTTCCCTTTCGGTGGGGCACCTCCAGTTCCGGTGCGTGTCCTTACTCCTCCCAACATGGGCAGAGCTACTCGGCTGAGTTCACAGGAGACTCCGGTTGTGAGAAGTTCCATGGTTCGTGGTCGTGAATAGGCTTGTTGGTGTCCAAGATCAGAAGGGCAATAGAATGCGTGACGGCTCCAGCGCAGTTAGCAGGGTGTTGTCACGCGCATCAGCAATGGCGGTCCTCGGACCAGGCTGGTGTGTCCGAGTAGTTCAGTAGGTGTCAGTCATCACCTCTGCCTCGGCGTGAGCCACGGGTAGCCAGCGGTCACAGCGTTTTCGGGGCAGTTGTGGCAGGTGGGAGGTCCAAGTGGGGTCTCCAGAGGATCCGGGGATCCGTGACTGCTCCTCGCGGTGCCACAGGGGAGCCAGGCTCTCTCCGGTATAGAAAGCTGAGACACAAGGTCGCTCTGTTCGCGCGAGGCCCTCTCTCCCCCCCCCCCCCCCCCCCGAGTTCCAAGGCCTTCTCCCAATGTTCCACGCATCTCTGATGGTTCCAATCCTCCGGCGGAGGTGCAGTCGGACGGTTCCCACTAGACCTCCCCAGGCCAGCTGATCGTGAAGGGCTCGGGGGGCCCGTGGTGACCGGAGCCAGGTAGTGTCTCCACCAGCTGGGTGTGTGCCTCACTTTGGGGGTATGGCTCTAATGGGCCTCCAGCCTCTCCTCGGTGTGGGCCTTGGCGTCTGATTCAGGCATCCTGTAGTGCCTGCTGCTCACAACGGCATCGCCCATGGGTGAAGAGGGGCCAGCGGTCGGATGATTGCACTCTTGGTCCGGGCTCTTACCGGTATTGCGGGCAGCTTCAGCGGGCCAGGTCTTTGCTCCCCTTGGGCTCGGTCCCCCCACGGCTCCCTGGAAATATTGCTGAACTTGGATCAGAGCAGTGAGAGGGCTCCCAGGTCCTGTTTCCGGTGGGCGGGGAGGCCGTGCATATTAGTCCGTGGGCCGCATGTGTAGGCCCAGTTGTCAGGCTCAAGCCGCGGTCTCTCGTAGCCTCCTCCGCCGGTCGGGCAGTAGCGAGTCCCGCAGGTGGCCTCCAGGAAAGTCCGGTGCGGACAGGATCGGACCTCTGGTGCAAAAATCGGCCAGAGTGACGATGTCGACTTTGTGATGGTCCGCCCGCAGTTTCAGGCGGCTGCAAGGAAATCTAACTGAGAATCGGGCTAGGGAAGGGGAGCTCGGCTCGGAGCTCTACCCAATTGTGACCGCCGCCATTGCGTGCCTAGCCACACCCCCTTGATTACACTTTCTTATGGATCCTCAAAACCTCAATAAGGGATAATAGGTTCTATTATTGACTTGCATATCCTATATGGCTGTTGTTACACAGGAATGTGTATAATGAATTACGTGGAGGATTGATAAGTGTTATAATGAGTATTATTTTGGCTCTATTTTGAACAGGTGTTAGTCCGAGTGGTAGAGAACTACGCTCTATGCCTGTGAAGTACAATGGAGTCTAGATAATGGTGTGTTCGTGTCTAGTCATTATAAGGAAGGAGGGGTACAGGGGAGAAACAGTAAGCAGACAATATTGCAAACATTGAATGTGGGGTCAGGGGGAAAGTGGGATATCGATGTTATCTACTGTAGGTGGTGTACATATGTCACCTCTATACCTATTCCACGGCCCCCAGACTCTATGCGATTTACGGGGGCGGCCCCGGGCCAGATGCACAGTTTTTTCCCGAAGCATGCACCAATCCATGTTTTCCTTCCACATCTGAATTGTAGGCGGCCTTTGGGACCCCCACAGTTGTGCGATATCACACTTAGCGATCATGGCCCCCAGGGTCGCCCACTGGGTCTGGCCACGTTGTAATCTGTGGGTTCCCAGACATTTAGCAAGCAGCACCTGGCCTCCGGTAAGAGAGGAACACCCATAACTTCTTTCATTACATCATACACCCCATTCCAATAAGCCGCCACGTCAGGACATTCCCAAATAATATGAAGAAATGTCCCCACCAGACCACATCCCCACTTACACAAACCCTCCTCGGAAAAGCCCATGTGAACCAGACGGGGGCCTGTGATGTACACCCTATGAAGGATCTTAAGCTGGACCAGCCGAAGTCTCGCTGGAATCACAACCTCCTTGGGAGAGGAGATCGCCGACTGCCAGTCTTCGTCATCCAATTCAAGGCCGTCCCGGACCCAGAGGTCACGCAAGGGCAACAGGAGATCCGACCTATCATTGATCAGCTTTTTATAGACAAGGGAGATTGTACTGTCCGGAACGTGGCCATCTAGCAATCTATCTTCAAGCGGGGACAACTCGGGTATCGCCTCCCCCGTCGAAAAGACCGACATCAATGCATGGCGGATCTGGACATAGTGGAAATACTTCGAGTTCCCCAATTCAAACTCCTTCTTTAAACGATTTCACTTGTCCCTTAACCCAGAGGTCTCCTACCTTGCTAATGCCAATGAGGTCCCACTTATCAAACCCTTTTGTCTTCCACAGAGTACCAAGTCTATCTGAGTCGAAAAGGGGGGTCGCTTAAGTCAGGCGGTCCTTCCATCCCATAGAAGCAGTTGCATCTTGCCATACACGAACCGCCGTCCTAGTAGGCGCCGACAATGACTTGACCATTGATTTCGAGTACAGTGCCCTATAGTAATTGCCCCCCATCAGCAGCCATCTATCCATAGCGAACGCAGGATTCAGTTCGGGACCATACATACCGTGATTAACGGCCCCCAACTGAGACGCCCAGTAATATCGCTTAACGTCCGGGAGGGCGATATCCCCATCGTACCACGGGAGCATTAGTTTGGCCAGCGCAATGCGAGGTCGACCATCCCATATCAGTTTCCTCTGGAGACCCTAGACTTTACGAAAATAACTGGCGGGGACTATGTCAAGCATGTTTTGGAGGGCATATAGGAAACGAGGCAGAGACATCATCTTAAAGAGAGCAGAGCGTCCAACGGCGAGAGTGGAAGTCTATGCCATCCCGCGACATCCTGCCGCAATCGAGTTAAAGGTGGGAGAAGATTCAGCTCATACCGAGCCACAGGGTCTGTGGAGACCCAGATACCCAGATATTTAAATCCTGTCTGTGTCACCTGTATGGGGCAGTTACGCGGGAGGAGGGGGACGTTGCCAGAAGGAACGTACAAATAGGATTTTGCCCAATTGATAATTAAACCTGAGTTTCTACCGAAGGAGGCCAGGACATCACAGAAAACCATCAACGACTTCCTGGGCGAGGTCAGATACAGCAGAATGTCGTCTGCATAGAGCGAAATGCGATCTTCATAGTGGGCGGACCACCGAATTCCCCTTATCGAGGGCTCCCAGCGGATCCAGGCGGCAAGGGGCTCAAGGGCAAGGGCGAACAGGAGCGGTGACAGGGGGCACCCCTGACGGGTACCACACCCGAGACTAAACGGGACCGAGACTTGACCGTTCACTACAATTTGCGCAAGCGGGTCTTCGTAAAGAAGTCGGACCCAACCGATAAAACCGGGACCAAAACCAAATTTAGCTAATGCAGCCCACAAATAAGGCCATTCAATAGTATCAAAAGCCATCGTGGCATCCAAGTACGCCAAAATGGCCAGCTCACGCAGCCCTCACGAGAACTCTGTGCAGACGCCTGAGATTCAACGCAGTGTTCCGGTGGGGCATAAAACCGGACTGATCCGGATGGACCAGTTCGCTAATGACAGTAATCAATCGATTGGCCAGCACCTTTGCGAGAATCTTAGGCTCGGCGTTCAAAAGAGATATAGGACAGTACGACCCACACTTGTCCCTCGGTTTCCCCTCCTTATGTGTAACAACAATCGTCGCAAGTCGCTGATCTCGGGGGAGAGAACCACATTCACGAGACTCCAAAAACATATCTCTCAAATAGGGAGCTATCTTATCAGGCCGCAACTTGTATAGCTCTATCGGCAGCCCGTTAGGACCCATGGCCTTACCAGACCACAAGGAGCGGATCGCAAGGGCAACCTCATCGGCAGTTATTGTGATGTCCATTTGCTCTCTATCAGCGTCCGAAAGACTCGGCAAAGCAATGTCACGCAGCAACAAATGAGAGTCTTCCTCCGGTCTATCCGACACGGGGAGTACACCGTCCGAAAATGATCAGCAAAGCACTCAACAATCTCTACCGGGTCCGAGACCCGCACACCACTCACCATCTCAATCTCAGGCACAACACGACTAGCTCTATCCCTCTTGTCCAACCATGCTATCAATTTACCTGCTTTCTCTCCCACGTCATATAGACGACCCTGTTGCTCTCGACTCATGGCCTTAGCTGCATCCATAACCAACGCCGTGTATTCCAACTCTTTCAATCGCAACGTATGTGTCTTCGCATGGGTAACCTCCTGTTCCAGGTCTAACTCCAGGTCCGCTATTTCAGTCTCAACCTTCACTACCGCCTCATCTCTCTTTTTCTTAACGCCCGCAATCAAAGACAGGGCTTGACCCCTGAGAACTGTTTTAAAGGCCTCCCAAAGCGACACTGTGGACGAAACAGAGCCCTCATTCTCTGAAAAATATAGATTAAGTGACTTGATCAAATCGTGACGAGTTTTAGGGTTGCGGAGATACCATGGGTTGATCGGGGCCACCCGCCCCTCAGTCCCCGAAGACAATTCAATTCGAAGTCACAAAGGAGAGTGATCAGAAATTCCCCGAGCCATATGTTTAACCTCAGCGACAGAAGGGGCCTGTGCAGTAGGCACCAAGACGTAATCAATCCTAGAAAGGCTACCATGGGCACCAGAGTGGAATGTGTGCTGCCGCTGAGTGGGGTGCAACAGTCTCCAACAGTCTACAAGGCCTAAGGTATTGATGAGATCATGAAGCCAGTTCTGCGCCCCCTTGAGGTCCCTAGGTGGGTGTCTATCAAAAATACCAGACACAACCCCATTAAAATCACCACCCAGTATTAATGATCCCTCGGGGAGAGCAAGGAGAACCCGCCTTAAATCTGCGAAGGTAGTGGATGGTAGGCCGGGAGGGACATATACAGAGACCAGGGAAAGGGTCCTGCCCTCCCAACGACCAGTAAGAACAACATAGCGCCCTCTATCATCAAGAACCGTTGCATCAACCTCCAATGGGAGAGAGTTCTTAATAAGAATACCCACCCCTCGGGAACCTGAGGAGAACCCTGCATGGGCGACTAAACGATACCCCTTTCTATTCATAGAATAGCATGCATTTCCTATCAAGTGAGTTTCCTGAACTAGGACCACATCTGGGGAATGACGTTTTCACAGCTGCAGCACTACCCCACGCTTTATCCTATTCCCCCAACCCATTCACATTCCAGCTCAGAATCCTCAACCCCCTACCCCCCATCCCATACGAGGAATAGAATCCAACCCCAAGAAGAAACCAGCGCTTCAATCAGAAAGTCTTGCAATACATTGCCATGCAGAAAACGAAACTGAAAAAACAACAAAGCCCCCCTCCTCCCCCACCAACAGCCCGTTACAACACCCCCCACCATGCATAAGACTAAAAAGCCACCCCAACTTGCAGTGTGCCTGTCACCCCCACATCTAAACTAATCTACAGAAAGTCAAGCAGAAGAGGAAAACGACCCCCCGATAGCCCCGCAACCCCCCGAAATGTCTCACAGAATCATATGAATCATATTACACAGTTATTGCACCACAGTTCGAATCCTCCAGAATACCAGTCAATAATAAGGCTTATTCCTGGTTCATCGATCCGCCCTCCGCACCACCGCTCTGCCCGTCCTGAGGATGATGGGCGGGAAGAGTATCAAGCCAGTCGGCCACCACGTCTGGTCTGTCGAAAAAATAAGTCCGCTCTGCATGTTCGATGCGCATCTTGGCCGGAAAAAGCATGGCGTACTTGAGGCCCATCTCACGGAGTCTCCTTTTCACCCCAAGAAAACCAAGTCACTGTTTCTGAACTGCTTGGGTAAAGTCTGGATAAAAACTGATGGTAGTGTTCTCAAACTTTATGGGACCACCTGTCCGCGAAGCCTGCAGGATAGCGTCTCTATCACAGAAGTTAAAAATCCGTGCTATCATAGGCCGCGGCGGGGCACCCGTCTTGGGTTGTCCACCCGGAACTCTGTGAGCTCGTTCCACAGTGAAATAATTACTCAGTCCCTTGGGTGCAAGGTGATTCATGATCAGGTTCTCCACAAAAAGATCAGCTGCTGGATCCTCCGCCTTCTCCGGAACTCCTATGATACGGACGTTGTTCCGCCTAGACCTTCCTTCAAAATCCTCCAGACGACGCGCAAGGAGGTCATTGGAGGTCCTCAGATTGCGAACCTCCGTCTGTATCTCAACAACGTCGTCTGTCAGACCAGAAGTCTTAATATCCAACGATTTAACCTTTTTGTTGGTTTTCGTTAGATCCGTACGAATCAAATTCACATCAATCGCCACAGTGTCGAGTTTGTGGGCGAGAGTCTCCATTTGTTTCCCGAGGGACGATCTGATCCCCTCGATGGCGGCCATGACGTCTTGCAGGGTAGGCTCCGCCGCTGAGGTCAGTGGATCTCTCATTCCCTCCAGCGACCTACCTGGTCCACTGGGCGACACCTTAGCCTGGGCATAGCGGTCCATAATGTTGGTTTGGGTATAGCCACCCCGCCGAGTGGTCTTAGACCTCTGCTTGTCCCCCTCAGGCTTCGCCGCCATCGTGAAAAACAGTAAATATGATTCCAAACTGGGGTTGGGGGATAAAAGCGCAATCAAGAGGCTGAGTGGAAGGCCATGCCCGACAGCAATCGACGTTAGTCAACCCGAGACAGTCAAACAAAGTAGAAAGATGGAGATCTCTAAGGTCCCTCGAGCAGAAGTGCGGAATCAGCCCAAAAACACGGCTTAAACGTCTCATCAAGGCAGGTACATCTGTGAAATATTCACACTTGAGTACCAGACCAGACCGTCACCTCCAGCCAGAGGGGGGCACTCACAGTATCTGGTCTCTCCAGCAGGCAAAAACGAAAGTGAAAGTGGGCCGGACCGGTCGTCCCCGCCACCTCAGGCCGATGTTGTTCAACTACAACTCGGGCACCATGCCAACTCCACAGCCGGGCATCACAGAGGCGCAGGCCGCAATCTTCCAGTCGTCACAACTCCGGCTCCCGGGGTCCGATCAGGAATCTAGTTGCAGTTTTCGCCTCCCCAGTGGTTCGTCTTCACGGAGACATATATGAAAGTCAGGATAGTCTACAGGATATATGCGGGAGGTTACGAGGGTTTCGGGAGCCCTGTGCTCACGCGGCCATCTTGGTTGCGCGCGTAGCTCCTCCTCCTAGTGCAAGATTGTTAATATGTTTTGTACCTAAAGACAAAGAGCGAGCTTATGAGTACTTGGCTGTATGTTCTTTTGTATTCCTGCAGTTATAAACGACAAGCAACCTCCACGTAACAGGCACCACTGTCTGTCAGAACGACAACCACTACAAGGTTTACTCATTTTGTTTTACAGTTATGAGAGGTCCTACCAATGCAGAGTCTGTTGTTATCTATATGTATTCTATGAGAAAAAGGGGGCCCCTACAATGTACACAGTTAGCTACTCGTAGGGAAGATAAGCTATGTAGAGAAAGAATATGTAGCAAACTCTAAGGGCATAGATAATCCCTAGAACATAATCTAAACAAAATAATAGACCCTCCAATACATTCAAATAACTGTGTGCTGAAACAATAATTTATACAAAAATTCTTCAATTTATTTGTTTTGTTTTTAGTATATTTAGTTTGTTATTTTTGTCCTTTGTATAAATTTCATTTACTTGTTTAATTCATTGTTCACATTTAAAAAAGAACCTTGGTATATAATACATAATATTCAAACATATGCAAAAATTTGATTATTTACAACTAAGGACGTGCAAAGACAATAGGTGAGAACAGAAAAAATTACATAACCATAATTACAAAAGCAAAATAACCCAGTGATATACGAGATATTCAGTCGTTGGAATAATTGATGAAGGCAATGCGGTTGAATGGAACTACGCGCGTTTCGGCCCAAGGCCTTCGTCAGGTGACCGTCATTCGTATATTATAAATAAATGAAAAAGGTGATATAACCTAAACAGACAAAACAGAGAAGATATAAATATATCAACAGCTCAGACACACATAATCATTTTATCTATTTACAGTGCAATTTCTATTTCTATATTTTTAGGGTCTATAACAGTTTCAATACAGATGTATATATATATACAATGTTTATCATCTTAGTACAACTACCTAATTATAATTAATGCCAGACCATCTAGTTTGTTGCTTTACAGATGCATAGATATCTATTTGATGATTCTTGTTCAATATTGGCTAAGTTAAAGACCGTCACTTAAAATATGTCCCTTTTTATAACATTTCTAAATGTGATAGTTTTACTGAAAGGATTTTTGATCAACAGTTCCATATTAGACACTAAAGTTTCAGGAGGAAAGAGATCCAGAAGCAGAATAGATGTAGACACAGATAAACAGCCTTATACACTCATCCTAAAGATACCTTTACCTATGAAACAGGGGAGTATAGCCATTTCTACTTACACAACAATGGACAAGTTGGCAACTTAACACTTCGGTTCCTATGGCGACAGTTTTAATTTCATTTGTATCGAGTCAATTGTGCTGAAAAATAAGTAAGTACCCATTTTTAGATATTAATATCCAACCATATTGTTGAATAATCATGGAGAAGATGATAAAGTTGCAATGTATTTATTAGCAGCATGGCCATCCATCCACAGGTTACAGAGTACAGCTACAACTGACTTCTATAACAGCAACATGTAAGTTCCACTAGCATGTGGAATGTAGAGCTCTGTTGAAAGGAAACATGTCGCATGCAGTGGCATGCGACAATGACCAAGCTTCTTAAAGAAATACAACCTGAAATCAGGATACAACATCTTCCCTTTTCAAAACAAGAAGAAAAAGAGAAAACAAATATGTACATTGTTGAATAACGAAGAAGGTAATATAACAAAAATACAGAAAAACATTTAGTCAGAAAATCTTTTAGGTAAATTGACAACCCGTTTTCCACCCTTGACCCTATGGGCTATAGAGTCATCTGTGTCAGCATCAACATGTTTATCAGACAAACTATTGGAAACATTATAAGGTTTAGTACACTTGGCTAACCTACACATATTCCAAATCCTGCCATCTTGGGTCATGACACTGTTGGTAAACACTTTTTTAATTTTGATTGGATCGGTAAATTTGCTGGATCCTTTGGGCAAAAGACCAGGTTTAAGAATTCTGACCCATTCACCCTCTTGAAAAAATAAACGTTTGGTATTCCATTTCTTATCATACCATGATTTGGTTCTCAACTGTTTACATTCCACACGTTTAGCCACCTCAACAATATTCTCCTTACCATCCAAAGCACCCTTACTATACTTTTCTTTTAACCACCAAGGTAGAACAGTGGAAGCTGGATTTCGACCTTTAAACAGTTTAAAAGGACTAACCTCTGTGGTAGAGTGGGGCGTGATACGATATGTCCACAACCTTTCTCGCAAAGCACTTACCCAATTTCTTCCAAATTTGACAGACTCTACAATGAAATTTTTTAACACTCGATTAAACCTCTCCACTTGCCCATTCTCGTGTGGTTCGTACAAAGATGTCAATCTGTGGACAACATTACATTCTTTAAGAAAAGTGGACATCTCTACAGAGGTCAATTGTACCCCATTATCAGACACCATTACTGATGGACAACCTTCTCTAGTAAAAATGTCCTTGAAGAACCCAATCACAGCTTCTGTGGAAGCTTTGGGTACAAATTTAACCTCCGGCCATTTAGAATGGTAATCTATCATGACCAAGGCATATTTTGAAGATTCTGGTAACATGTGAAAAGGCCCAGAAATATCAAATGCAACTTTTTCCCAGGGTTCCAATGGCCACTTAACCATCTTGAGAGGTGGAGTAATGGTTCTCATCATCTTATCACTGGATGCACAATCCTGACATTCTCTGACAATCTTATCAATGAAACGGTCAATTCCAGGCCACCAAAAGTACGATCTAACTAGTCTTTTCATAGATGAGATTCCCGGATGCGTCCTGTGTGCCACCTTGAGTATAACATCCTGCATACCTTCTGGGGGGACACACTTGCCTGACTTAAAAATAAAACCAGACTCTAGTTCCAATTCTTCTTCCACATTATAAAAAGGCAAAAGTTCTGCTCTAATTTTATCCTTGCTAGGCCAACCCCCATTGATATAATTTTTGAGTTCCTCCCATTTATCATCCTTCTGTATACACTCCAACCACAACGATTCAGAAATATCCTGAAAGGAATCTTGTAAAACATCCTGAACAGTAATCACAAAATCTCCCTCATGTAAAGTGCCCACTACATCTTGTTGGCACGGTAAACGGGATAGACAGTCAGCCATAACATTCTTCTTCCCAGGTACATAGCAAGTGACAAAATTGTATTCTTGTAATCTAGAGGAAAGTCTGGCTATCCTGGCTGTTGAGTTCCATCCACCACCAACTGATAAAATGTTGACTAGTGGTTTGTGATCTGTCCTAAGGACAAACTTAGAACCCCAAACATACAATCTGAAGTGTTCAATCGCCCAAACACAAGCAAGAAGTTCTCTTTCTATTACTGCATATCTTCTCTCACACTCATTGAGAGTTCTGGATGCAAACGCTACAACCCACTCATTATCACCCTCTTTCTGTGATAAAACACTGCCCAAACCATACAAACTCGCATCAACCGTAATTACACATTCCTTGTTTATGCGGAAAGGCTTAAGGGTAGGGGAACTTATAATATCATTTTTGATGGTATCAAAAGCTTGTTGTTGTGTAGTAGACCACTTGAATTCCTCACCTTGCCTTAATAATTTCCTCAGGGGTTCCATCTTAGTTGCAAAGTTTACTACAAATTTACTGTAATATTCACACATTCCAGCAAATGATAGCAACTGATCCTTATTTATTGGAGCAGGAGCCTTAATAATGGCATCTACATTTGATTTTTTAGGAACAACACCCTCACCGGACAACATGTGTCCTAAGTACTCCACAGATTCTTGAAATAATTTACACTTATGTGCTTTAAGTGTTAGCCCATTAGATTCTAATCTTCTGCAAACTTCTTGCAAATGAGATTCGTGTTCATTCACATTTTTTGAAAATACTAGAATGTCATCCTGAAAGCATTTGACATACCCATCCAAATCTCTGAAAATATGGAACATTGTCCTTTGGAACACGGATGCAGCTGACGCTAACCCAAACGGCATACGTACATATTGGTATAAACCTTGAGGGGTAATGAAAGCTGTAAGTTTCCTAGATGTTTCTGTTAAAGGGATTTGGTGATAGGCCGACCTCAAATCTAATGTCGAAAAAATTTTTGCACCTTCTAACATAGACACTAGCTCGTTTATATTGGGTAAGGGATGACAGTCAATAACTATATTAGCATTTAGTGCTCTTAAATCTACACATAGCCTTAATTTTTGGTCCGGTTTTCTTACTAGAACTATGGGCGAAACCCATTCGGAGGATTCAATTGGTTCAATGATGCCTTCATCTAGCAACTCTTTCAACATACCTTTAAGTTCCTCCCTGATGTTGATAGGTACACCTCTAAGCTTTTGTACAACTGGTGTATGGTTCCTTTTGAGAACAATATTATGTGAAAAATGTTTGAGCATACCTAATTTCTCACAAAAAACTGAGCTAAAAGACTTTACTATATTATCAGTTTTTTCAGCATAAGTAGTAGCAATATTGGATGGTTCAATCAATGAAACCGTACCCATGAGACTGTCATCACATAGAGAAATGGGATCTTTGGCACGTGGATTAATCAAAATTCCTAATTGCCACTGATCCCACCATCCTAAAACATTAACGCCTCTGAGAGAAATATATAATTTTATGTCAGCTTTCCTATTCCTAAATAAAATCGTCACATGAAAAAAACCAATAATATCAATTTTTGTACCAGAGAAATTTTTTGCAAAAATATCAGGTTCATTCATTTCATTCAACATTAAATACTTAGCTAGAATCTGGTTGAAATACTCTTTGGTGATAATAGTCCAAGGCGAACCTGAATCCACCATGAGGGATAACTCAATATTGCCGATGTTGAATATGCAATCAGGTGCTTTAAGGTGAAACAAAGCCTGTTCATCAATGATGGATACTACAAAACCAGAAGAATGTGATTCAAGGTTACAAATTTCATCAGCATTCACTTCTGCTACAGAAGAAACAGAGCCCTTATTATGAGATTGAAATCTTCTGTCCCTACACATGTTCCCAAAATGACCAATTCTCTTACAAAAATTACATTCTTTTTTAAGTGCTGGACAACCTGGAAAGGAAGCATAATGAGATTTGTTTCCACATCTAAAACACATTCCTTGCATATTAGAATATTCATTGGATTTTTGTGTAAAATTAGTCTTAAATCTGGAAGGCACATATTTAGATAAGGATTGGTTAGTAACCAGTTTGTTATCCTGTCTATTTTTGATAACGCAGACTTCTTCCTCAGGAACCTTCTTTTCCGAATCATTTCTAATAGTTTTCATCCATAAGTCAGATTGCTCTTGTGCTTTAGCAATTGCAATTGTTTCTGTGAGATTGGGATCACCCATGACCCAAAGTTTATCCTGTATTTTTTTGCATTTGACATGTACAATAATCTGGTCTCGAATCATTTCATCTGTCATCATGCCAAAATTGCAATGTAAACTTAACGATCTCAAAGAGGTTAAAAAGTCATCAAATGTTTCGTCTTCTTTTTGTTTCCTAGTATAAAATTTGAAACGATTTAGAGCAATGCTGACAGTTGGTTTAAACCTTTTCTCAAGTCTCGCTAAGGCTTCAGTATAGACATTCATGGAATCCCCACTACCATCACTTGAAGAAGAAATTTGTGGTAAAGATCTGAAAATAACTTGACCTTCTGAACCAAGGCAATGTAAAAGAATACTTTTTTTCCTTTCTGATCCCATTCTTTCACCATCAATGGCTTTCATATAAGTCATAAATTCTTCTTTCCACCTAGTCCATGGCATGGGTGGATCTCCTTTTAGTTGTAAGAATTTGGCAGGAGGATCAAACTGCATGTTGTGAGTAAGTAACTAGAAATATTATATTGTAAAATGTAGATGGAATAAAAATAAATAAATAAAATATAGTTCAATGCTGAAATTCTGTAGTATAAAATGTAACTTGTATTAGTTTGTCTTTACTGTGTAGAACAGTTATGAGTTTCCAATTGAGTAAAACATAGCAAGGAAAGTCATATGTAACTATGTTGTATTTCAATACATCCACGTTTCAAAATGAATATTTTTTAAAAAAAAAATTTTACTAACTGAATCAGAAATGGTATGGCACTTACTTGAACGCGTTGAGCGAAAACGCGTTGAAAAACGAAGCTTGTAAGCATGTGAAATCCCCAAAAGAAAGGATTCTCGGGTTGGTGGCGTTGCTATGGAGACGCCAAACAGAGCAACGATGTCAATGAAGAAAGACGCGTAAGAGCGTGGTGAACGTGATGCGTCACAGCACAACGAGCGCATGCGCTAAGGAAATCAACAGCGCTCGAGCACCGACATCGGAAGATGTTTACATTCAAGATTCAGCTTAAAGAAAAGGTAAATAAAAGGAAAAAATGCTCAAAAATGTTAAACGAGTGCCGCTTTCCATCCAGTTGACATTATGGCATCAGAAACAAGTTGACCTTGAAACGATAAAAATTTGACAAAAACTGGAACTTGTAAAAATTGTATAATGCTTGTAATTAACACTAAATTCAGCCGCAGGTGCGATCATAGCACATAAATATATTCAATTTCAGCCGCAGGTACAATCAATGTACATTCAAATAAATGAAGAAAAACACATACCAGAATTTCAGCAAAATAGAAGAAAATAGTGAGTTCAACACCACTGAAATCCATGCTGCTTAGTGGTGATTTCCCTCGTCGCCATATTTTGTTGAATAATCATGGAGAAGATGATAAAGTTGCAATGTATTTATTAGCAGCATGGCCATCCATCCACAGGTTACAGAGTACAGCTACAACTGACTTCTATAACAGCAACATGTAAGTTCCACTAGCATGTGGAATGTAGAGCTCTGTTGAAAGGAAACATGTCGCATGCAGTGGCATGCGACAATGACCAAGCTTCTTAAAGAAATACAACCTGAAATCAGGATACAACACATATACTTTTAGTCTTAATCTTAACTGCTCTATAATGAAGATGTACCTTATTTGTTCCTGTGAAAAGACTTTCTACGCACTGAGTCACGTACAGATTATAGTGAGTTTAGTTAATCGGAGATAGAGGCGAATCCTTAAGTTCTTTATTCCAGTGGGCTGATTCTGAATCAAATGAGGACAACAAGATTTACTATTTATGTAAATTAGAATTTTGTTCATGTTATATAGATTACATTTAGGTCCATTGCGAATTATATGTTATTTATGCCGAAAAAGACTCTCACAAATTTTACACCAGAGGGAGATCCTAACAGTGTAAGTCTTAATTACCCCACACATATCGCAATTCTAGCCTTATAAGAACACTTTACAGGTAATAAACGCCTACCTCAGATGTCCGATGATTAATTTTTGTAAAATATTTTCATGGTAACCCACAGAAAGTGTCAATGCTTTTGATCATTTTCCTTGAAGTCAATCTGTACTAAAAAGATATAAAGCGACACTATTGTACTAGGCATGATACCATTGCAACTTGCCTCTCTACTAGTGTCTCTCAAGGTTATTACCTTAATATAATGACGCTGGCACATATACGGGCTGAGAATGATACGTAATGCAGCCACTGTTAAGAAAAGTGGGGAACAAAAACCATTATTAAAATGGGCGTAACTATAATATGGATGACTTATCTAAATTAAGAGTCTAGTTTAGCCAACGTCATATCGCTTGGTAGTTAGACACATACCTTTGTATTGTGACTTTCGTGCGTTCAGACGGGGGTTCTGGTCGGTTGGTTCTTCTGAAGTCCGCGATCTAGACGGACTGAGCGGTTTTCGGCTTTTTATTTAAGAAAACGCGCGCTCGTTTGCTCGCGCTACGTACTGTACAGCTGCGGCCAATTGCTGAGGGCGCGGTTCGATGACGTTTTTTAAAAAAAGAGTCACGAGTCACAATAAACCGTGTAGAGGTCGAAAACAGACTTATTGCAGAATGAGAGTTTGTAGTTCGACTACCGGGGCAACTAAAAGAAAGACTTTAGTCTGTGGTTTGATGATAGTCTTACATAGCACAATATATTTTGCCTAGATTTATATGCAATTATTATTTAAAGACCACATATTATAGCTGACAATACAAATGAAAAGGATGTGTTCATATCCAGACAATAGTTATTGTCTGGATAAGGTGGCATATGTACTCTAACAATTTAGTACATGGTTAGATTTAAGCACTTTTCTTTTAATTAAGCACATAATTAGATAATAGCACTAAAGTATTGCTTGATGCCATGGAATTTCGGAATTAAGACCTGATTTAAACGTGTCCAAAGTGAATATCCAAAACACTTCTCGTTTACGACGGATTTTGTCTGTGTTAATACCTGCTTTAGCTACAATTTTTTCTAAGATTATCCACTTGACATCTTCAGGTTTGTGATCCTTATCCAGATAGTGCAATACTAAAGGGGCAGTTAATTTTCGTGTACGAATCGCTGATTTATGTTCCGTGATTCTGCAATTCGTCAGAAGGAGAAGTTTCTGGAACGCGGTTATCCCCACAGACTTATACGTGACTCTTTCAAAAGAGCTAGGTATTATGACCGTCAACATCTCCTTACAGGCACTAATAAAAAAAGAGATGCCAGTTTAGTATTTGTAACTAGGCACTCTATGTTAAACAAACAAATCCAACAAATCCTGTATACAAATTGGCATATCCTTAATGTCAACAAAAGCGGAAATGAAATTATAAATAAACCTCTTTTCGCATATAAGAAAAACAAAAATATCAAGGACATAGTTGTCAGATCAAGGATGCCAACTCAGAAGGCCTTGAGCCAAAGAGATATCATCACTGGGGCTCCAGTGATTGGAAACCATAGGTGTGGAACTTGCAAAATTTGTCCACTTACTATCGAAACTGCTGTATTTTCGTTCAATAACATAACTATTCCCCTATTAACCATGACGAATTGCAAAACTACTAACATTATTTATCTTCTAATTTGTCCATGCAATAAAGGCTATGTGGGTGAATCATCGCGATCTGTAAGTACTAGAATCACGGAACATAAATCAGCGATTCGTACACGAAAATTAACTGCCCCTTTAGTATTGCACTATCTGGATAAGGATCACAAACCTGAAGATGTCAAGTGGATAATCTTAGAAAAAATTGTAGCTAAAGCAGGTATTAACACAGACAAAATCCGTCGTAAACGAGAAGTGTTTTGGATATTCACTTTGGACACGTTTAAATCAGGTCTTAATTCCGAAATTCCATGGCATCAAGCAATACTTTAGTGCTATTATCTAATTATGTGCTTAATTAAAAGAAAAGTGCTTAAATCTAACCATGTACTAAATTGTTAGAGTACATATGCCACCTTATCCAGACAATAACTATCGTCTGGATATGAACACATCCTTTTCATTTGTATTGTCAGCTATAATATGTGGTCTTTAAATAATAATTGCATATAAATCTAGGCAAAATATATTGTGCTATGTAAGACTATCATCAAACCACAGACTAAAGTCTTTCTTTTAGTTGCCCCGGTAGTCGAACTACAAACTCTCATTCTGCAATAAGTCTGTTTTCGACCTCTACACGGTTTATTGTGACTCGTGACTCTTTTTTTAAAAAACGTCATCGAACCGCGCCCTCAGCAATTGGCCGCAGCTGTACAGTACGTAGCGCGAGCAAACGAGCGCGCGTTTTCTTAAATAAAAAGCCGAAAACCGCTCAGTCCGTCTAGATCGCGGACTTCAGAAGAACCAACCGACCAGAACCCCCGTCTGAACGCACGAAAGTCACAATACAAAGGTATGTGTCTAACTACCAAGCGATATGACGTTGGCTAAACTAGACTCTTAATTTAGATAAGTCATCCATATTATAGTTACGCCCATTTTAATAATGGTTTTTGTTCCCCACTTTTCTTAACAGTGGCTGCATTACGTATCATTCTCAGCCCGTATATGTGCCAGCGTCATTATATTAAGGTAATAACCTTGAGAGACACTAGTAGAGAGGCAAGTTGCAATGGTATCATGCCTAGTACAATAGTGTCGCTTTATATCTTTTTAGTACAGATTGACTTCAAGGAAAATGATCAAAAGCATTGACACTTTCTGTGGGTTACCATGAAAATATTTTACAAAAATTAATCATCGGACATCTGAGGTAGGCGTTTATTACCTGTAAAGTGTTCTTATAAGGCTAGAATTGCGATATGTGTGGGGTAATTAAGACTTACACTGTTAGGATCTCCCTCTGGTGTAAAATTTGTGAGAGTCTTTTTCGGCATAAATAACATATAATTCGCAATGGACCTAAATGTAATCTATATAACATGAACAAAATTCTAATTTACATAAATAGTAAATCTTGTTGTCCTCATTTGATTCAGAATCAGCCCACTGGAATAAAGAACTTAAGGATTCGCCTCTATCTCCGATTAACTAAACTCACTATAATCTGTACGTGACTCAGTGCGTAGAAAGTCTTTTCACAGGAACAAATAAGGTACATCTTCATTATAGAGCAGTTAAGATTAAGACTAAAAGTATATGGTTGGATATTAATATCTAAAAATGGGTACTTACTTATTTTTCAGCACAATTGACTCGATACAAATGAAATTAAAACTGTCGCCATAGGAACCGAAGTGTTAAGTTGCCAACTTGTCCATTGTTGTGTAAGTAGAAATGGCTATACTCCCCTGTTTCATAGGTAAAGGTATCTTTAGGATGAGTGTATAAGGCTGTTTATCTGTGTCTACATCTATTCTGCTTCTGGATCTCTTTCCTCCTGAAACTTTAGTGTCTAATATGGAACTGTTGATCAAAAATCCTTTCAGTAAAACTATCACATTTAGAAATGTTATAAAAAGGGACATATTTTAAGTGACGGTCTTTAACTTAGCCAATATTGAACAAGAATCATCAAATAGATATCTATGCATCTGTAAAGCAACAAACTAGATGGTCTGGCATTAATTATAATTAGGTAGTTGTACTAAGATGATAAACATTGTATATATATACATCTGTATTGAAACTGTTATAGACCCTAAAAATATAGAAATAGAAATTGCACTGTAAATAGATAAAATGATTATGTGTGTCTGAGCTGTTGATATATTTATATCTTCTCTGTTTTGTCTGTTTAGGTTATATCACCTTTTTCATTTATTTATAATATACGAATGACGGTCACCTGACGAAGGCCTTGGGCCGAAACGCGCGTAGTTCCATTCAACCGCATTGCCTTCATCAATTATTCCAACGACTGAATATCTCGTATATCACTGGGTTATTTTGCTTTTGTAATTATGGTTATGTAATTTTTTCTGTTCTCACCTATTGTCTTTGCACGTCCTTAGTTGTAAATAATCAAATTTTTGCATATGTTTGAATATTATGTATTATATACCAAGGTTCTTTTTTAAATGTGAACAATGAATTAAACAAGTAAATGAAATTTATACAAAGGACAAAAATAACAAACTAAATATACTAAAAACAAAACAAATAAATTGAAGAATTTTTGTATAAATTATTGTTTCAGCACACAGTTATTTGAATGTATTGGAGGGTCTATTATTTTGTTTAGATTATGTTCTAGGGATTATCTATGCCCTTAGAGTTCGTTATCTATATGTATTCCACGGTTTAACAGAGAGAGCAGGAGAGGTTTCATTGTGTGTTTTGTGTTACAGATCTCCCTCCCTGCTGCTCCCTTCCTTTCCTTCCCCCACTTGATCCTTCCGATGACTTGTGCCATAACGGCTGTTCAGGCTTGGTTAGATCTAGAGGTGGACCATTCCTAGCTACCAACCGATCCAGAGGACTGACACTGTTAAAGGCCACCCCCTCTTCAATCGAAACTCTCAAAAGGACGTCAACAAGGCCGACTGCCCAAGAACACAGACTGCAAATTGACCTTATGAACACTTTTTTTTAAAATATGAAGAAAAGAGCAAAAAGAGGGCTGAGGCAATTCACAAGAGCCGCACTTGTCAATAAATATTAGGGCAGGTAATAGTGGTGCAGGAAAACCTGGGAATGCACCCCTCTTCACTCCTTATTTGGGAACCCAAAATTACAACAACATGAGAAATGGGGATTCCGCACACGAAGAAAAGGTAATACATTCCAAAAGCATTTAAGCTGAAATTATTATTGATAATCTGAAGAATTCTTCAAGTCCATGCACTCTCGTTTTCATTTGAAAAATAATTCTTTATTGAAAGCGACGAATAAATCAAGCAGACAAAATCCAGTATTCACATTCCATTAGCCGACGCATTTCGTCCCTGAAAGGGACTTCTTTAAGGCTCTAAAATTAGATCAGGATGTGCATTCACAATCAAAGTATGTATGTCAGCAATTTCTTCTTGTGACAAAAGGGGAACATTTCTGTATAATCACCCAAAGTCAAGGCACGGTGGCTGAAATCAAGGGTCTCAGCGTCTGTGGCAAATGTGTCACTGGTGACCATACAGAAATGTTCCCTTTTTGTCACAAGAACCAATTGCTGACATACATAATTTGATTGTGAATGTACATCCTGATCTAATTTTAGAGCCTTGAAGAAGTCCCTTTCAGGGACGAAACGCATCGGCTAATGGAACGTGAATACTGGATTTTATCTGCTTAAATGCTTTTGGAATGTATTAACTTTTCTTTGTGTGCGGAATTCCCATTTCTCACTTTTTTTGAAAAGTAAGAAAGAGACTCTTTTTACAACACCAAGACAAGACAGGCCTGGGCACCCAGATGACATAAAAAAATATCCCTGAAGATCATCGCAACACCTATGAATTTTTTACAAGTTATGTATATGTGTATTCTTGTAGACCCTCTGTTTTGCATGCGTGCTCTCACCTTCCCTCTTTTCCCTCTACGGAGCCAGAACTATGCCTAGTTACATGAAACCTACTTTGTTATTTTTTAAGTGTATGCGCAGAAACCTTTCTCACCCTACTTACACCTACGCTGAACCAAACACTAGCATTCCTGACGCACTACACAGAGCACTCCTACACTACACATGGTATCAAAGCATGACCACCATAGGAACAAAAATCACAAAAAGGTTCCCGAGGTCGAGAGCCACTTGTGTCCCCATTATCAGATGGTTGTACTTATAATTTGTGACTAGGCCTGGTCGCACATGCTTTCTACAATGTTAAATCGGTTTATTGTACCTCATGAACTGTATATAAGATCGGCCAAAACTTCTGTACATTCAGACTGACTCCAGAGGCTACTCACACAGCCGCTGCATTTAATTAAACCAACTTGTTCCTGTTTTGCCAAATGCCTCTTGTCTTTTAATTTTGTTAAGTTGAATTCATATACGAACAACCCTATTAACCATGTTATTGTTCACTCATACCCCACACCGTAGGCACAGACAGGCTTTACTTATCCCAAGAAATAGCCCCTGAGAAAGCAAAAAGTTGCATCCACCTGTACCTGTGTAGGATTAGGGCCAAGATTCAACCCAATAGAGTAGAACCCCGTAGAGCAGCAGTAAACACTACTCGGTTTGAGACCAACCCCATGTACCTTTTTACTGAACCTGGCGACATTCAAACAGTACTAGACAGGATGCACAAGAGGGGCACTATAGGGGAGGACACTGTTTGGCCCCGGGCATTTGTAGAAAAGATGTTCCTGGATAGAAAAAGGCCACTGCATCAGTGCAAAAATACGTTTACTCGCGCCACCGTCTGCAATCCCAGAGTGGCCCTTAACAAGCTGACAAGAAGGAGTGAGGTGCCCCTGAGCAGGATTGGTTTCATAGTATTTTTTCTTGGATCACCTTACAGATGTCCAAACTATTCACGTCATTACTTCCAGTTTTCATTTTTGTATTACTGCTGTGTGGTTTCCTACAAATGAGGTTTTTCTTATGTAAAAGCGCAGTCCTTAAATTAGGTAGTATGCAAATAGCTAGGGAAAGAATAGCAGACACTACAGCAACACATACCATTTCGAATAATGTGACCGTCATTACAAACAAGGTAAATAATGTAGTTGAAAATTAAACTTGATGGGGGAATGTTACTATCGGTGAATGTAATGTCAATGTATACCATGATATATGCAGGCACAACAGCGGCAAAACCAATAAATGCAATGTCGATGTACGCCATAAAATATGCATGCATAACAATGTCAAAACTAGTAAAAGCAATGTCCAAGTACGCTATGACATCTTTACGCATAATCGTGAGAATACCGGAAAATATGATATCAATGACTACCATGTTTTATGCACACACATTAACGAGCTTGCGTCATTGCTGCTGAATTCATCCAAGATGACCTCCCAATCAACCCTGAGTCAGAGATACGTGGTCAGACAGGCCCTGCGATCCACACCCATTCCTTTAGAGTGATACGTCACACAAGCGAGGTTACACTCAGCCCGGAGACAAACGTGCGACCAGGGAAAGCCCTAATCAATCCAGCAGAAAGAGCTACACCATAAACAGGCCCGAGAAAATGGGCCCCAATAAAACAGGTTTGGTTAAAAGTTCACATTCCCAAAATACCACAAAGTTAGATGCCACATGTAGTTAGAAACAATCAGCCAATCAGGACACAGCATGCACACCACACGTAGTGATCATGCGCTCGTCATGCCGGACATCTAGAACACAAACACACTGGCCCACACTAGCTCTCCCCGAGGTCGAGAGCCACTTGTGTAGCCATTATCAGATGGTTGTACTTATAATTTGTGACTAGGCCTGGTCGCACATGCTTTCTACAATGTTAAATCGGTTTATTGTACCTCATGAACTGTATATAAGATCGGCCAAAACTTCTGTACATTCAGACTGACTCCGGAGGCTACTCACACAGCCGCTGCATTTAATTAAACCAACTTGTTCCTGTTTTGCCAAATGCCTCTTGTCTTTTAATTTTTTTAAGTTGAATTCATATACAAACAACCCTATTAACCATGTTATTGTTATTAATATTCTGAGACAATGTTTGGACATAAAGCCACTGTCCTCAGTTGATTCACTTCTTATCACACTGAACCCAACAGGTAAAACTTGACAAGCTCCATCCCCTTGTCACAGGGTGATCCTCGGGCTTTAGTTTTAGCTCCAACTCTTTTCAGCCTTTACTTAGAATCTTTTAGAGCCTTGCTCAAGCCCTTCGGACTCTTTACCATCTTTATGTCGATGATTCACAGCGTTACCTAAAGATCTCCTCGCCTAGTGACTTCCAGGTCCTTGCTCTAACAATGAAGAAAGTACAAGACCGGACACAGCCCACTGTCTCAAACTCGATCCCTACAAAACGGAGTTCCTACTCTTTTGTTCATTAATGCAAAGACTTTATTAATAGGGTGAGCTGTTTAAATAAATGTTGTAATATCCGACTACGCTACTGACATTGGTCCCAGTAAAAAAGGTGTACATAAATTTGCAAAGTTTAACAATATGAGCCTACGTATGATGCTCTCAGAATGCTCTCTGATTAGATGCAAATACTTGCAGGAACTTAAAAGCAAGATTGATGATTATTTTGTTTCAAAATAAAATGGTCATAAAAAAATGCAACTAGGAAAAAAACGTTTTGCTAAACTACTGTGAAATTTTAGGTACCATTTCTTTGAAGCATCATTTAGTAAAATGTGTTGATGTATACTATTATTTCCATAAAATATTCATAATGGAAAGTCAGTTTAACCATTTTCAACAAGATTATGGGAAACATGAAATTAAACAAGCAATGGCAAAGCCAATTGGTCCAATGTTGGTGGTCAGTGTCTTGGTTTTGTCAATAAGTGTCTTATTTTGACATGACTTATGCAAAACTTTATTGTTGTGGGAGTTGCTGGGGCTTCACTGTTGTAACAAATATTGAAAAAAAGCAAACATATTTTTTGGTCTCAAAAAGCCCACATTGCCTTGGTAGTTCCTGGCACTGAATAAATGTACTTTCAGTGCCGATATGCTCCTTGTGACCGCAGATTGCGTTCATTCGCAGTGAAGCCAGTCCACAGATAGATAGAGAGAGATAGAACATTTTAATAAAAACAAAAGGTCTTGGTTAACATTACAGCCCAGTTCTTCAAGAAAGTCACAAAAATGCACTCATGGTATATGTCTTTTCATTGGTGCAGATATACGTGTATCATAAATTCACAAGGATTTGCAGGAGTAGACCAGGAAATCGTACTTTTAGCAAGAGCAAATACACATTTGTAGATTTGCTCATGCCAAAATCTGTTGAGCGTTTACAATTTCACTTTCCCTCCAACCACATTTTTCCCCGCCCTGGAAGAAGCTTTACTTCTGACCCTTGTCTGGAGTAAATTTCCAACCTTTTTACAGTATGGGAATAGATTAGAGAAGAGCTGGTGAAAACCCTTAAAAGATGAAAGTTAGTAGGTTTGCACAGACTCAAAAGGGCAATCCAACCCTGGAACTATTGCTTACCACTACCTTCAGCCCCGGTATGTAGATCTGCTGAAACGTGGCAACATAAGAGGATTGCTAGTATTCAAACACAACTATGGTATGAGGCCTGGCATAATCAGAGAGACTATTATCAGAGCTCCTATATAATGAGATTGCTGGCATAATTTGTTGGGCACAGGGTCAAGACTGATTTGAATATGGCTGGGTCTGAAAAAACAAGTTACTCACCTGTACACTGTGGTTATCCAGTATGGATATCTTTTATAGATTCACATGCTTGAATCTTCTCCGTCGTCATGGTGGGAGTCCCACAGTAACATAAGAAATAGCAGTAATACAACATCACCATAGACCTCCATAGAACAGAAAACTCACTTAAGAAACTTTTCAGCCTCATTTTAAAGCATCCAAACTTCAGCCAATCACAGCTGAGACCTCAGAATTCCCTTCCCCACAGAGCCACCATACCTCAGATTTCTAGCACAATTGTATAGGTATACAAAATCCCTGAGGTAATTGGTGAGCTTAATCGGGGAGGAGGGAGGGTCATATGTGAATCTATAAAAGATATCAATACTGAAAAGCCACAGTGTACAGGTAACTTGTTTCTTCTCCAGTATTGAATCTTTTATAGATTCACATGCTTGAATTCGACTAGTAAGCAGTATAAACACAATAGGAGAAAAAGAAAAGGTGGTGGGTGACGTAAACTTGACGCATCAGAAACCAAGAGAATAATAAGCATACAAATTTACAATCAGCATGAAAAGAACATGGAAGGGTAAAAGCTGCCTACCTTAGACAAAGAGACGTCGAAGTGTAGTTTGTCCAACAGCGATATCTGTCTTCTTCCAACCATCAAGGCAGTAATGCTATCTGAATGTGTGAGAGTTCGCCCACGTTGTCGCCCTGCATATGTCCGGGAGTGATGCTCCAACAAACAGGGCCGAGGAAGTCACCACTTTCCTAGTAGAGTGAGCTTATGCTTTCACAAAAAGCGGACGGTCAGCTTTCTCATGATAGAAGGAAATCGTGGAGATGACCCAACGAGCAATGCTGGCCTGTGTCAAGGCTTGTCCTTTCCTAGGTGCTGAGAAAGAGATCAGTAGGTGAGAGGATCTACGGAAGGGCTCTGTTCTTTGCAGATAAAACTTTAAACAACGTGTAATGTCCAGAGAATTCAACGCCCTTTCCGCTGCAGGGGATGGATTATGAAAGAAGAGTGGTAAAACAATCGGCTCATTGAGGTGGTAAGTTGAAGGCACCTTAGGTATAAAGGAAGGGTTATTGCGTAGAATAACCCGGTCCAGCAAAAACTGCAGATGCGGTTCATTTATGGTGAGAGCTTGGATTTCACGATACGTCTAGCTGATGTAATGGCCAATAGAAAAGCCACTTTCCAGGAGAGGGACTTAATTCGCATTTGTGTTTTGGCTCAAAGGGCGGACGCATCAGTTGAGACAGAACAGTGCTTAATTGCCACAAAACTGTAGGAGGCTTAACAGGTGGAAAAGCTCTAAAAAAGTCCCTTTAAAAATTCTTGAATGAGTTGGTTAGACCACAGAGAAGTTTGATTTGAGCGTCTTCTATACCTAGAAATTAAAGGAAGGGGAACTCTTATGGAAGAGTGAGAAAGCCCAGATTTTGCTATGGGCAAGAGACAAGGCAGCACCTGCTCCGGAGACGAAGAGAATGGATGCAATGCTTGCGAGATACACCACGCACAGAATCTCTTCCATTTAGGTGTATAACATTTCAACGTAGACAGAGCTAGGGATTTCTGTAGTATCTTAGTACACTCCTTGGAAAGCCTCAAATCCCCAAATTCAGCGTGGTGAGGAGCCAAGCCAACAAATGAAGAGAGGGAATTTGTGGATGAACCACTTAGCCCTGGTTCATGTAGAGAAGATCCTCCTTTGGAGGGAAGAAAATCGGAGCACACTCTGATAGGCGACGCAGCTCGGTGTACCAGAATTCTCTTGCCCAACCTGCAGCAATGAGAATAATTCGACAAGACTCTGGCTTCATTTTCTGAAGTACTCGCGGAATGAGCGGAAACCGGGGAAATGCGTAGGCGAACATCCCTGTCCAAGGAAACTGGAAGGCATCTCCCCATGAATTTTGATGAGGATGTCTTCTTGCAAAAAGAGGACACTTTTTGTTGAGGAACGTAGTGAACAGATCTAATGCTGGGTAACGCCAGGATGGAAAGACCTCCGTCAAATGCTGGTCGTTGAGCTCCCATTCGTGGCACTGTTTGGTGGCTCTGCTGAGAAAGTCGGCCTTCTCGTTGTGAATCCCTGGCACATGCTCCACTCACAAGGAGATGTGGTTGACAAGGAGCCATTCCCATATCTGTTGAGCAAGAAGGGAAAGTGCTTGAGATCTCGTTCCGCCTTGCTTTCGGAGGTAAAACACTGTGCAGTTTTGTCTGTCCTGGCGAGCACTGACGCACCTTTGATCTGAGGCAAGATGGCCTTCAGACCTAAAAACACTACTTTGACCTCCAAAATGTTTATATGACACTCCGATTCCTGTAAGGACCACTTGCAGCGAACCTGTAATTCTTGAAGGTGAGCCCCCCATCCGTCCATTGACGCATCCGAGGTCATCACTAGCTGAGATACAGAGTGAATGAAAGAGAGACCTTGCAACAGGTTGCCCTTGACCATCCACCAGGCCATGGCAGCCGTCATTGATGCTAAAATACGAACCTTGTCGTTGAATGAACCTTGAGACTAAACCCACTGCGCATCGAGCTGTTCATGCAGCAGTTGCATGCGAAGTCGGCAAAAGGGAATGAGCGGGATGCAGGAGGACATCATCCCCAGCATGGACTCGTACTGCCTCACAGAAAGGAACCTTTTTGTTGAAAGAAGCTTTGTTGGATCCAGAATCTCCATTATTTTTTCCTGAGTCGGAAAGGCCTTGCCCAGTTCTGTGTCGAGACGTGCACCCCGAAAGACCAATGATTTGGCCGGGATAATGGATGAATATTCCATATTAATGCAAAGACCTAGAGACTGGAAGAGAACTCGACAGGCTCTCGTTGACATTTCAGCTGTTTGAAAAGACGGAGCCTTTATGAACCAATCATCCAGGTGTGGGAACACCTGGTGACGTGAAAGTCTTAAGAAGGGTGCTTTCGGACTTTAAGCCAAATGGAAGCACTTTGAATTGGTAATGGCACACTGCCACTTTGAACCGAAGGAATTTTCGAAGTTGAGGGTGAATGGGAATATGGAAATAGGAGTCAAGGAGATTGAGAGAAGCCAGAGAATCCCATTTTTTCACGAGAAGAAGAATCTCCTGAAGAGAGAACCTCCTAAAATATTGACTCTTGGTAAACTTGTTCAGCATTCTGAGGTCCATAACCTGCCTCCATTTCCCATTTTTCGTTTTGATGTGGAAGAAGTGAGAATAAAACCCCCAGTTTTGCTGGTAAGGTAAGGTAAAAATGTATTCGCATGATTAACAAAAATCGTACAATTACTACATTCAAAAGTACACCAATTTAAAATACAGACCAATACATTTTAAAAGATTCTAACAATCTAAAATAGGTTTTCCCAAATTCCATATTTCTAGGCATTACATTGGACCATCGTCTTTCCAGAACTTATTATGAATCTCAACAGTTGGTATTTCATAATTCATGTATAATATCATAAAGTAGACCTCAGGCTTCTAAAATTACTGGGCGCAACTCACAAGTATCCAACTTCTTTTTTACAAGAATTAAAAACTTTGTAAAATTGGCGTTCATTTTAATATCAGTTGGTCTAAAACAAACTACCACGGCATGTCTACAGGTTCGAACACCTCTGTCAATGAAGCAGTTTTTCAAGTATCGTTTTCTTTCCTCCATCATTGCTGTACATATACATACAAAGTGTAAAATGCTTTCGTCCCATAGGTTGCATAATCTGCACATCGTCGGTATAGATGTTCTCAACCAGGGCACTACATGTTTTAATCCAGGTAAATTCCCAAATCGGGCTTTCATAAAAGTGATTTTGGTTTGTGCAGACCATGGTATTTCTAAGTATGGTTGAACCTTGAGAGTTGTATATTCCTGAACTAGCATCCATGCATGGGATCTCTTAATAAACAGTACTTTATCTTTTAAAAGGGACAAACATTTAACTGATTTGTTAATTAATTTCTTAAAACTTTGAACTGTTAAAGACATTTCCCAAATCTCAGCAAGTGACAATTCTTCAAGAGCTTTTTGCAGGTATTTATAGAAGGACAAATTTTCATTTTGATCCATTTCTTTCCACAAAAGGGTACACATTGGGTTATTTATATTAGTTTTGATTAGTCTCCAGGTCTCAACGTACTGCCCCATTTGTGCATATTGTTGATTGCAAAAACCAAATTGCAACCATATCTGGGCTGGAGATACATTAGATGGAAGCCGAAATAGATGTTTAAATGTATTTGTAATAGCATTATTTAATAATGCAGAATCCAAACCAGTGAGTATTTCACTTCCATATGTAAGACTCGGAAGCAATTTTGCTTTTATGACTTTTATTAATGGGGTATAGGTTGGACCTCCCAAGGAGCTATAAAGTAGGCAAAAGGCCCCTTGTAGGCTTTTGGTTCTTTTCTCCATTCTCTTTTTATGGTATGAGAAGGATCCTTTCTCATCAAACACTACTCCCAAATATTTATAATATTGAACTTTTTCTAGCTCCCGCTTTAGATGGTACCATTTGTACTGACTGCCCTTCCGTTTCTTGATACTGACTTCCATTACTTTTGTTTTTGTTTTGCTGGTTGTGGGGTACTTCCTCTATGGCCTGCTTGAGAAGAAGCACAGTTCTTTCCTTTTTGAGATCTGGAAGGTGACAGAGCAGAACTTTGCGTGGTGGAGCATTTGGAAGATGCTGAATGAATTCCAGCGTGTGGCCATGTTGAAAGATATCTAGAACCCATCGGTCTGAAGAATAGGAGTTCCATTTCTGAAAGAATGCGGAGAAGGCGTGATCGTGGTGTGGGACTATAGTATCAGGGGCATGATGAGCTTCATTGTCTCCTATTAGAGTCTTGGGACTTTCCAGCAGATTGCTGCCTCTTGCATCCTGCCAGTCTTGAATAAGTCTGAGCGGTATTGGACTGGATGGACCGGTTGTGTGGCTGGTAGGTACTCTGTGGTTATGGCTGGTACAGCTGCTGAAATTGCAGATGGGATAAGAATTGCCCATGACCTCTAGGCAGAAAGGACTGAAAGGGACGCCGCTGAAGATTGCTTAAGGCGTTAACTGTATCCATGTCCTTCTTAATAGATTGTAGCTCCTCGTCTATGTGCTTACCAAACAAGCACTCCCCATCAAAAGGCATGTCTAAAACTTTACAAAAAGGGGTGGTGATGGACGGAGCATCTGAATCAATCAAACACTCACACCCAGTCAAAAGATCTGGGTTTAATCCATCACCGTTCTTTAGCCCACTCTGCCACCCCAGTTCAGACATGGCTATATGCAAATCAGTCTGACCCTGTGCCTCATGGGAACAGTCCAGCCCGAACTGCCAAGCCATGTCTTCCCTGGACCGGAAACAAGCTTCCGAGGACCAGTTTCTGGCATTCCAGCCGTCTTCAGCCCGGCTTGCTTGAAACCAGTGGCAAAGTGAGCAAGGGACTCACGTCTGAGCATACCCTGCCACACTCCCCATCAAAAGGCATGTTTAAAACTTTGGCTTGGACCTCTGGACGAAAGGTGGTTGCTTTTAGCCATCCCTGGTGATGCAGAACCGCCACTTCTGCCATTTGTCGAAATGCACTGGATGAAACGTCCATAGCTATTTCAATGAGCTCCAAAGACTCTCTTTCTCCCTCCGAAAGAGTATCTTTCGCCTCTTTCTTTTTATCCTCCGGGCGATATTCCAATAGAGTAGAGATGTCCGGCCATATCTGCCGGTCATATATCTCCCCAAAATGGCAATTGCATTTGAGGCTCAAATGGAGGTACCCGCCAGAGCCGAGAACCTCTTTCCAATATTGTCGAGGCGACGACCTTCCTTGTCTGGTGGGGCAGTTCCGTGAGATGCAGTATTCTTGGCTCTTCTCTGTGCTGCCTGCATGATAACAGAGTTCGGTCTCAGGTGACCAATGAGGAATGCAGGTGAGTCGTAAGGAGCCTTGTATTTTTTGTCCAGTTTTGGAATAACAGCTGGAACAGAGGCAGGTGTTTTCATTAGCTTTAGCCCTTCTTGCCATAGAAAGTCAATTATAGGAATTCCACTCACTGAACGTTGAGTGCCTGGTTTAAAACCACATAGAAAATACTCAGTCTGTTTAGTTGGCATTGGCAAATCAAAATGTTTGGAGGCACACTCTTGAAGATCATGAAATCCCCCGATATCTGCCAGAGGGGAATCTGCAGCTGGAGGGTTTGGAGATGGTGGCATAGGGACCATGTAGTCATCCCATTCATCATGGGCATCTGTGGCTGTTTGTATCTCACATTCTTCTGTCTGAGCATCCAGAGTGTCCTCCGTGATAACAATAGGAGGAGGAAGGGTCTTCTCCCTTGTGGATTTAGGAGTACTTTGGCCCGGAAGAATAGTGGGTACCTCTTGGGGAGGTAAAGGTCTCCGAGCAGCATTTGCATCCGTAAAGCCCCTGTAATAGTCATTAAGCATGAGACGGAGATCAGACACCAGAGACACTGGAACGTTTATTGATGGTTCCCTAAGCTGATGACGCTCCTCTGGTTTTCTTGAGGAGAGTGGAATCTTCGACGCCGACTGTCGAGAAGAGTGGCCTCTGAGAGGAGTCAGAGAAGCAGACGCTGGAGCTGAAGAGGGTTTTGAAGCCTCTGGCTGAGGTTTCTTGTGATGTTTAGATCTTTTATAATCCCCATGATGTGAAGAGGGACCGCCCTCCTTTCCTCAGCCTTTCTCTTCTGTAACCAGAGTAACAGCCTACCCTCCCGATCTTTGAGGGGTTTTCCTGAAAAAGTGCGGCAATACTTGCCTTCCCTGGGTTTGTGGTCAGGGTAGAGGCAACTATAGGCACTATTTGCGGGGGTCTTCAGAGAATAGCCTACACTTCTCACAGGCCTTACAGGGCCTAAAGAGCCTTTTTTAGGCTCTGGCATCTCAAAAGCAGGAAAGTCAAAAGTATAAAGTCCAAGAAATACCTTGAGAGTTGCTAAAGCTGAGACTGGAGGGCAAAAGTTGAGAAGAAAATACAATAACTGAGCAGAGCTCAGGGACACTCCCTATCCACGGCGTGCGGTAAGAAATCTGAGGTATGGTGGCTCTGTGGGGAAGGTAACTCTGAGGTCTCAACTGTGATTGGCTGAAGATTGGATATTTTAAAATGAGGCTGAAAAGTTACTTACGTGAGTTTTCTATTCTATGGAGGTCTATGGTGATGTTGTACTACTGCTATTTCTTATGTTACTGTGGGACTCCCACCATGACAACGGGGAAGATTCAAGCATGTGAATCTATAAAAGATTCAATACTGGAGAACTGGGGTGGCGAAGTGAGCTAAAGAACGATTATGGATTCAACCCAGATCTGTGACTGGGGTTGAGTGTCTGAAAAGTTTCAGTGCTCCGTCCATCATCTCCTTGTGTGTGCTTTGTTCGCCTTACGTTGGCAGGGTGTGACTAGAAGTGGGTCCCTTGGTCACTTTGAAAATGGATTCAAGCTAGGCTGGCTGATGAGGGGTGTTACTCTGAAACAGTTCCCAGGATGCTTGTTTCCAGTCCAGGGAAGACCTGGCTTGGCAGTTCGGTCTGGACTGTTCCCATGATGCACAGGGTCAATTCTGATTTGTATATAGCTGGGTCTGAACTGGGGTGGTGGAGTGAGCTAAAGAACGATGATGGATTCAACCCAGATCTGTGACTGGGGGTGAGTATCTGAAAAGATTCAGTGCTCCGTCCATCATCTCCTTGTGCTTGCTTTATAATTTGTTGTTGCACAATGTGGCACCAAAGAGACAACAGGTTTTGTTTACTGGGCAAGTAGATTTACAAAGCAACCTGTCCCATCAACACGTAGATATTTTATTAAATTCCACACCCATAAAACAACATGCTTCACACACAGATTACCAAAATGGCCACTTCTCATTACCGGACTAACAGACGTATCCTGTCAGGTGGCCAACGGTCTCTTTGCAGTGCGGGAAAACGTCTCCAAGAAGCTTCGACTTTCTGGACAGAACGTATAATGCTCCAACCTTTCTCAAGCAGCTCGATCTGGAGTTCTCTCTGCCTATCTTACACGCCACTAAATCCTTGGCAATATTCAAGAAAAAACTCAAGCTGTTCCAAAGATACTTTCACTTGGGACTTATCTAAATGTGTTTTCTCACACAAACTGGCTTTTCGAATACTTTCGCCTTTGTTCCATATATTTGGTATATTTACCATTCTTTCTCCTTATAATTGCTCATTTTGCCTATTCCTTTTTACATCTCCATGTAATTGTGTTTTCCTGTTCGCAGTAGGTCCTGGCATCTCACTGCCATAGGTACTGTTCCCTAGCTAATCATGTTATTCTGCCCCTAGAAGCCTCTGTGGATCACTGTTAGGAGCCTCAGTGCTCTCATCTTGTGCCACTCACTCTCAAGGTTCTCCTCACTCACTCTCAGAGCTCCTCTTTTACTTACCGTCCGGGGACGTACTATCGGATGAATGCGACATCCACTCCACGTCCATGGACTCCAGCGCATCTCCTTTCGATAGGTGGATCACCTGCAGGCGCCTCAGGCTCACCAGGTCAGTGTCCTTTAAACCAGCCTCCAGGTCCCTCACTACCTGCCGTCCCGGCTGGCTAGTCACAACTGTGATCTGAAAGACAACAAGCAATTGAAGGGGTTGAAAGATAGCGCGATTCACATCCAGAGGGAGAGGTTACCTTAGTTAGCCAGAGGGAATCTACACCTGTCAAAGAGGAACTCAGTGGCTGTCAGTGCTCCTACACACGCAGAGACAGAAGATCTCATATACCACCAGGGTTCTTGTACACCCAGAGAAGAGGCACCAACTAGGACAATCCCTCTGACTGGGATTTTATGTTTATTAGGGGTTTTAAACACCAGACACAAGTGCTCCCACAGGTTAAACGGAATCTTACACTTCCAGGGATGAGGCTGTCCAGATGGGTGGATGAGGACTCTCACAAGCTTTCAGGCTATTACATACCAAGAAATGGGAGTCCTTCAAGGCGGCCTTGACTCTTACACTCCCAGAGCAGAAGGGCCATACAGGATGTCAGGAATCTACAGTCATTTACAAGAGGAATGTTTCTTGTAGTAGAAACAGAGTCCGCTGGGCCCTTCAAGCATGGCCAGACTCCTGCAGCCCCGCCCATGGTGCAAGGGCTCATAACTGGAGGGTCCTTGAGCACAGCACACAATTCATACACCAGATTTGACAAGTGCTAATGGTCCTGCTCTATCAGTGCTGCTGATGCTCTGTTGCTATTACTAATCAGCCCTATCAGCCGCCCAAGCATTGCCACCTGGAAATAATAGTGACACCCAGAATTACAAGCACTAGAGTATGAGGAAGGTTGCTCACCTACCTGGGCTCAGTAGCATGGAATCAGGCACCCCTGGGGTAGCGTGCAGTGAGTAATGTTGCAATGTTTTCAAAAAAAGCTAAAAACATGGCTTTTTGTGCAGGACTAAATGCAAACTGTTTTGCCTCTGTCGACCTTTGCAATGCCCCGGGACACTCCTTGGAATCGCTGTGGGTAAAACAAATTGCTTTCATCATCATCACAACATTTGGCGACAATGTCTGTAAATGATGCTGTATCAGCCTACCTAGGTCTTTGCCAGCTGCCACAATTACGCTGTTCCCTGCCTTTCACCTCATTCTCCACCAAGTTTGCTTCTACAGCGACATTAACTATGGATGGCGAGTCAAACTAACATGAATGAGCCAGAAGAGGCACAGATCCAAATGCAAAATGCTTGCTTCGAATACATTTTGCTTAGGATTCAGTATAATTCCATGTACAGGTCTTTCCTTCCATGTGCACAGGATCTGGAAAAGCATCCCCCATATCCATCGGACCACCCAACGCTGCCACAATTTAGGAAAGAGTTGAAGACATTCCTTTAAAGAACACTACCTCACACTGCATTAACCATCCACAACCAGCTTCCACTACTGTAACTTGCTGACTTTATGCTCACCTTTGATCATGCACGGCGCTCTGCTGTCTGATGGCTTGTTCGCCTTTGATCATGCACAGCGCTCTGCTGTCAGATGGCTTGTTCGCCTTTGATCATGCACGGCGCTCTGCTGTCTTGATGGCTTGTTCGCCTTTGATCATATCCAGCGCTCTGCTGTCTGATGGCTTGTTCGCGTTTGATCATGCACGGCGCTCTGCTGTCTGAAGGCTTGTTCACCTTTGAGTATGCACGGCGCTCTGCTGTCTGATGCCTTGTTCGCCTTTGATCATGCACGGAGCTCTGCTGTCAGATGGCTTGTTCGCCTTTGATCATGTCCAGCGCTCTGCTGTCTGATGGCTTCTTCGCCTTTGATCATGCATGGCGCTCTGCTGTCTGATGGCTTGTTCGCCTTTGATCATGTATGGTGCTCTGCTGTCTGATGGCTTGTTCGCCTTTGATCATGTCCAGCGCTCTGCTGTCGGATGGCTTGTTCGCCTTTGATCATGTCCAGCGCTCTGCTGTCTGATGGCTTGTTCGCCTTTGATCATGTCCGGCGCTCTGCTGTCTGATGGCTTGTTCGCCTTTGATCATGTCCAGCGCCCTGCTGTCTGGCTTGTTCGCCTTTGATCATGCACGGCGCTCTGCTGTCTGATGGCTTGTTCGCCTTTGATCATGCACGGCGCTCTGCTGTCTGATGGCTTGTTCGCCTTAGATCATGCACGGCGCTCTGCTGTCTGATGGCGTTTTCGCCTTAGATCATGTCCAGCGCTCTGCTGTCTGATGGCTCGTCCGCCTTTGATCATGTCCAGCGCTCTGCTGTCTGATGGCTTGTTCGCCTTTGATCATGCACGGTGCTCTGCTGTCTAATGGCTTGTTCGCCTTTGATCATGTCCAGCGCCCTGCTGTCTGGCTTGTTCGCCTTTGATCATGCACGGCGCTCTGCTGTCTGATGGCTTGTTCGCCTTTGATCATGCACGGCGCTCTGCTGTCTGATGGCTTGTTCGCCTTTGATCATGTCCGGCGCTCTGCTGTCTGATGGCTTGTTCACCTTTGATCATGTCCAGCGCCCTGCTGTCTGGCTTGTTCGCCTTTGATCATGTCCGGCGCTCTGCTGTCTAATGGCTTGTTCGCCTTTGATCATGTCCAGCGCCCTGCTGTCTGGCTTGTTCGCCTTTGATCATGCACGGCGCTCTGCTGTCTGATGGCTTGTTCGCCTTTGATCATGCACGGCGCTCTGCTGTCTGATGGCTTGTTCGCCTTAGATCATGCACGGCGCTCTGCTGTCTGATGGCGTTTTCGCCTTAGATCATGTCCAGCGCTCTGCTGTCTGATGGCTCGTTCGCCTTTGATCATGTCCAGCGCTCTGCTGTCTGATGGCTTGTTCGCCTTTGATCATGCACGGTGCTCTGCTGTCTAATGGCTTGTTCGCCTTTGATCATGTCCAGCGCCCTGCTGTCTGGCTTGTTCGCCTTTGATCATGCACGGCGCTCTGCTGTCTGATGGCTTGTTCGCCTTTGATCATGTCCAGCGCTCTGCTGTCTGATGGCTTGTTCGCCTTAGATCGTGCACGGCGCTCTGCTGTCTGATGGCTTGTTCGCCTTTGATCATGCACGGAGCTCTGCTGTCTGATGGCTTGTTCGCCTTAGATCATGCACGGCGCTCTGCTGTCTGATGGCTTGTTTGCCTTTGATCATGCGCGGTGCTCTGCTGTCTGATGGCTTGTTCGCCTTTGATCATGCACGGCGCTCTGCTGTCTGATGGCTTGTTTGCCTTTGATCATGCGCGGTGCTCTGCTGTCTGATGGCTTGTTCGCCTTTGATCATGCGCGGCGCTCTGCTGTCTGATGGCTTGTTCGCCTTAGATCATGTCCAGCGCTCTGCTGTCTGATGGCTTGTTCGCCTTAGATCATGTCCAGCGCTCTGCTGTCTGATGGCTTGTTCGCCTTTGATCATGCACGGCGCTCTGCTGTCTGATGGCTTGTTC
The DNA here is from genome assembly GCF_964263255.1 of Lissotriton vulgaris. Lineage (NCBI taxonomy): Eukaryota > Metazoa > Chordata > Amphibia > Caudata > Salamandridae > Lissotriton > Lissotriton vulgaris. Next base: position 289,848,159 of record NC_141690.1, on the reverse strand, counting down.
GCCTTTGATCATGTCCAGCGCTCTGCTGTCTGATGGCTTGTTCGCCTTTGATCATGCACAGAGCTCTGCTGTCTGATGGCTTGTTCTGCGCTATATAAATACCATTCTTAGACCAGTTAGCTTTAGGGTGGCCTTTGCTCAAACTTTTTTCCTTCAACCCTTCTATTTTTGCTGATCTTAGTTTTCTTGGTCTTTGGACTTTGTGCACTTTACCACTGCTATCCAGTGCTAAAGGGCTTGTGCTCTCTCCCTAAAACATGGTAGAATTGGCTTATACCCAACTGGCATATTTAATTTACTTGTAGACCCCTAGTAAAATGGCATTCCATGTGCCCATGGCCTGTAAATGAAATGCTACTAGTGGGCCTGCAGCACTGATAATGCCACCCACTTAAGTAGCCCTCTAGCCATAGCTCAGTTGTGCCATGGCAGAGCCTGTGTGTGCAGTTTATACTGCCATCTCAACCTGGCAAAATAAACTTTTTCCAGGCCGAAAACTTCCTTTTTAATACATATATGTCACCCCTAGTGTTGGCCTTGAACAATCAAGAGGGCAGGGTGTATTGTATTTAAAAAGTTGGATATGTAAGTTTTATGTGTCCTGGTAGTGAAAATAAGTTCAGGTTGTATATGTTGGAAATCAGTACCCAGATGAAAGACAACTGGCTTAAAATGAATGCTGAGAGAATCGAGATTGTGGCCTTAAGGGCTGATAACTCTGTGTGGTCCGAACGCTGTTGGCCTGAGACATGCGGCTCATTACCCACTCATGTGGTAGCTTCTAAACATCTTAGAGTGATCTTTGTTAACACCCTCAACTTCGATGCTCAGGTTAATCACACGGTAGGTTCATGCATCTTCATTATTTAGATTCTGAAGAAGATTTTTCCCTTCCTGCCTGGAGAATTAAGAGTTTCAGTGGTCACCGCTCTTATCACATCTCGTCTTGACTACTGTAATGCTCTATATCTAAATGCTAACCAGTTCTCCTTTAATTAACTTCAAACCACACAAAATGGGGCTGACCGGCTAATCCTGAAAGTTCAGAAACATCATTCGGACAGGGAGGGATTGCGGTCACTCCACTGGCTTTCAGATAGGAAGCAGGTAACGTCCAAGGGGCTGTGTATGGTTCACAAGACTCAGTACCAGCAGGGATCTGGGTATCTGGGAGCCATCTTTATCCTGACTGCAGAGACCTTATTTTCCTCATTACAGACGAAGCTTGTCCACAACCGTAAGTTTGAATTCCCTGGCATTATTATACTGCATTCTATTCTTTCACCTGTACATGTTAAATGTTTGTATTTTCACGGCCAGGCCGTTACGGCCATTATATTCTCCCAGCTACATCTTCAAATGTTATGATGTTCGCTATTACCTTCCACTTCATCTCTAGCCTGTGGAACATTATCCTCATCCTACTATAACCTTTTGGCTCGCTTAAATTCCACCGTACACCTGTATGCAACATTTTTTGTTAACTATCTTACAGAAGCCATATTGGACGCTTTACCCTTTTCCTTGCTCCCATTTCCTCCGCAGATTACAAAACTTTCTGATCATATAATAACAAGACTTTCTGCCTTCAAAGGGGCGGTAGATGTGTTGGCTGTTCTGTGGTTACTTGTATTTTGGCAACAAATAAATACAGAATATGATACCCCAACTGCTGTAAGAACTACCTCTCCCATAAGATAACATTGGATTAAATTATTACATGTTATATGTGATATCTTTCAATTGGGGGCAGGCAGACATGTAGAGTTTGGTGCTCAAAGAATTGTAATTTAAAGCCCTCTTTAATGGTAAAGTTGTATTTTAAGTGATAGTTTTGAAAATACTACTTTTAGGAAGTTGGTATTTTCCTATCCTAAGCATTTGGTGCCTGCAGCCTGTTTACTGGTTCACATGACTAGGTGTAACTGGCAGTTGGTATTTGTGTATAAATGTCAAACAGTGGAACAAAGGGCCATCTCTGACTTGATGGAGGGGAGCTGTCACCTATCACACTTGCACACCACAAAAGCTCTGTCTAGGCATACTTACAAAGGATTTGTCACTTATCCTTCATGTCCTCAGACAAGCTGGTGTCAGGGCAGGGAGGAAACAGATGACTGATACCTCAGGGGAGTGGAAACCTCCAGAACCTTCTCCTACTTCAAAGTGGGTACCAGCTATAAATAATGGACCCTCAGACCCAACTCTTCAGTACAGATCGCGGCCTGTGAAAGACTCTGAAAAAGGACTGCTGTGCGGCGATGCTGCAAACACTGCTGCTCTGCTGCCCTCCAGCCTGAGTGAGAAGGATTGTGCGTGCATCTTAAAACCCAAGACTAGCGGACTGACTCCAAGTGCTCGTTGGCTGATCTCCTGATCAAAGCCTCAGGGAAAGAACAGGCCTCAACAACCCTGAACCCAGCACCTGGACTCTGCCATTTGTGAGTCCTGTCCCCCCAAGTGGTGGCACCCCCTTGAAATTGGGCCTGAAGGTGCTCTGCCAGTCCATCTGTGGTTCCAGCACAACCGACACAGCTCAGCGCCGCGAAAAACTCTGCAGCTTCTTCGGGACTAGCTGGCGTCCGATGTATCTTCGACAAAGGACTTCGCATCGGAAGCTCCTCATCAATAGCAGCCTCGACAATGATGCAGGACCTCGGATCACAGCTCCTCTGAACTGGCCCTGAGAGATGCATCTTCAACGTAGGATCCTACAGCGTTCCACAACCAGGATTTATGGTACCCTGTTCAGCGGGTCTACCTAAGTCCTTGTAACCACCCTGTGCTCCATTATGGTCGGCCTCAACTTCTGACTGTCTAAGTCTAGCGTGACCAGTTAACTACAGTTGGGGCTTTGTGCTTTTTGGTGCTATTTTCACTTAAATCTTTAAAACTACATATTTCCAGTTCTACTGGTTGGATTTAGAAATTTTGGTCTTACATTATGTATTACATTGTTCTCTATGTTTCTAAATTGGTGAGGGGCTTTTCTTGTTTTGTGTTTCACTTTATTAATGTGTGGATTGCTGCATGAATACTTTGCCTCTAAGTTAAACCTTTTACTTACCACCAGGACTCTACTGGGTTGCACTATTCAGGGAGTCTGGTAGTACTCCAAAAATACCCTCTCAATGATATTATTATTGTACTTTCTACAAGTTGTTCAACTTTTACCTGCAGTACGTTGTAAGGTGGTGAAGACTGGACTAAGGACATTCTTAGAACGAATCCACTTTAAAAAACGGCAACTCCTGCACCAAGCATTAGCGTGAACCACCCAAATAATTCTTGTGTGTTCCAGGGAAGCCACCAGGACCTTTGTCACAGTGGAAGGGACATTTCCTAAACTAGAGTTCCACCATTAATATGTCCGGAAGGATTGCTACTTCACTCTTTAGGTCCGTTGGGTTGGAGGGTCTCTAACCAACTGTCCAAGGGTGACAATGTAGGAAATGAAAATGTAATTAGTGAAGTTCTTAGATAATTATACGCATATTTCTTCCCGAAAGAATGCATTTGCATAACATGTTACAAGTTTTTCCACAGGAAACAAGACAAGAATGAATCAATGATGAATTGTGTAACCTGGGCACGGTGTCACGCCCCGAAGAGGGGCCCCCATTAATCTTGTGCGACCCCCCCTCTTATCTCCGCAGCCTACACAGCCCCCTGGATGGTCGGAACAGGAGAGGTATAGTTGCGATGACGAGGAAGAAGAGGACTGGGGGCCCTTTAAGTGGACTGGAAGTATGATGGAGGAGGAGGAGCCACGCAATCCGATTAAAGGCGGCGCCGACAGTCCACAGGTGTGTTACTACACCGGAGGAGCGGACAGAGTGAAGGAGAGCGGAGAGGCGGGAAGCAGCATAGAGGAGTGGAGCAGAGGAGCGAGTTGGATAAGTGAGGAGAACCTGGCGGAGGAGGAGAACCTGGCGGAGGAGGAGAGACCGGAAAGGAGAAGACGGAACACGGCATCTTCGGATCAAGAATCGTCGGGACCGGTGGCGACTTCTGAGAGTGGGGAGAGCCAATCGACGGGACCAGCTAAGCCCGAAGGCCAACCCCACGAGCCGCCCAGCCGTACGCCAGGAGGGGTACGGCTAGCCAAGGTACGTGAACGATTCCTGGGGTGGTGGAGGAGGAAAGGCAGACGCCTGACTTAGAGTAATTAGTTCCGCTAAGCGCCTGGGTACCCGCATCAGCAAACACCGTCTTTCACTGGCACGATACCTTCTATAAGTGCACCGGGTGACTCCCTCACATCCCTTACTCACCCCACCCCCCTCAATACCCCGTGGCTTTGACACCAGAGTACTTACTTGTCCTCTCTTCTGCTTGCTTCCTCGGTGGTCGGCGAGGGCGGACATAACGGAGCCTCCGGAGCCCAGCAGGAGGAGGAGCCCCGTCCGCAGAAGGGAGGAGGGAGTACTCCGGAAGACCAGGCAGGAGAGAAGCCGATCTCCCCGTAGAGGCTCAACAGGAAAGACTTGTACCGATAATCTATTAGCTAAAATAAAACGAACTACAACAAAAACACGCCTCCTACCAATTCATAGCCCCGCGGCAATAAATATGTAACTGCATACTCTGGATTGTCGCTCTCGGGTTATATAGTATGAGCGCACTAGAGATCAGATGTCATGTAGCGGGGTGGTATGGACCGACACTAATTGGTGGTCTGTTAAAAATGACAGCTCCAGTGACCACTCCTCTCTTTCGTCGTATCAGGAACCATGGGGAGCAGAGTCAGGGGCGTGGTGGAGGCAAGTTCAAGATTCCGAGGAGAACTGTTCCTTTAAGGACACCGAGAAGGAGAGGAATGGCACGCCCCATTGTGACGCACTGTTTTGCCAAGCAACCCCATTGGAGGAATCGTACACGCCCCCATCTGACGTGTTCGGAGGAGCGGAGAAAAAGGAGGACGCCAAGAGGGAGGTGCGTCTCGACACCTGGAGGAGAGGAGAGCGAAGGGAGACCGCAGAGAACAGAGAAGGTTTCACAAAGGAAATCGTGGACGACCGGAGAGCAGGAGTAGCTGTGCCTGGAGGCCACCGTTCTCAAGCACCGCCCAGCCACACCCACGGAGGAGTGTGGCTCACACAGGTGCGTGAGCGGGTAGCGGGTTGGCTTGGACGGCATGGAAACGCCGTGTAAATAGTGTAAACCCCCCCCCCCGACCTCTTTCCTTCCCATTTTCCTAAACCCCAACTCGTACCCTCCGTCCCTCCCTACCAAACGACCCTTCACTTACCCTACAACATAACGGGTTATACAAGCACTAAAAGCCACAGGTGTCCTCACTTCCCGACAGGTCCTAAGGGTTGTAGAACGTTTGCAGAGTAGAGTCTAAAGCCTCTCTTTCTCTCCCCGCATGTGGCGTTGGGACCCGGCCCGAGACAGAAGCCTGGAACACCCCGAAGAAGAAAGAAGACGAACCAGTCCTCACCGGTTTAGTGCCCTTGCTGATACTTTGGACCCTGCCACTTTAGCACGGGAAAGACAGACTCAAAGGAAGAAAAAAACGTTTATAAAAATAAAACCCCATTTACCTAGTCCCGTTGTAAGTGTCCCTCCTTCTGAACCGCAACAGTCAATAAATGCCCATAATCCCTTAATCAAGGAAAGGTTGTGGATCGATGGAGATAGCCCTTTGAAAGATGTAGTGTCAGTTGTAGAAAAGGCTGAGTTGTCCAGAAGATGGGCTAAAGCCCTCAAGAAAGATAACACAGATGTAAATAGTGGACCAGTTGCTAGAGTTATGGTGAACAAGTCTAGCAAGGGTTACCTAAGAAAGATGAGAAAACAAAATCCACGAGCAAAGGGCTTAGATTTTATAGATGTGATAGTAAGAACTAGCTTGCTAATGACAGGAATGGTCCTGTGATAAAACAACAATACAGTGCTTGTTGAAAAATTGGACATTTTGCGCATGTTTGTAAAATGAAAATATGCAAACATGAGAGAGTCAAATGTATTGCGGAAGGGGTTACTGAATCTTCAACTGAGGGGAGTGAAGAGGATGATAATGCTGGGATTCTGAATGTAAGAGAGAAGGTGGCCCTGAACAATGAAAGTGGGTTTGACGCCTCCTCTTCAACTTATATACAGCAGATTTGGGCAAATTCCTGGAGAGTAGCTGCTTTGTAAACCCCACAACTAGGCCAGTCGAACTTCCACATCTTGCAATATGCCCAAAAAGTGCCTCGGCTGTGCCCATTCTCAAGATCATGAAGGCGTCTCTTCTCTGTGCACTACACTATGGGACTCAGACATTTTCCAGGGCCTGTGTCCTAATTTTTTTTACAGAGTTTTATATAGCGCAAACTTGACCCAAATCCAAATCGGGTATCAGAGCGCTTTACATAGCACCAGTTGCGTTACATGAGGACACACATTCATTTTTGTTAGGCACGGGCGATTAAGTCATTTGCCCAGAATCACAGGATGTTCAGCGTCATTGCCGAGACTCGAACCTGGTTTCCCAGATTCAAGGTCGACCGCCCTAGCCGTTGGGGCAACTCGGATTTTAATGCTGTTCCTTCAAGTTGAAGAGAGGCAATTGCTTTTTATACTTGCTGTTGCCAAGGGTTCCCAGGGAGCTCAAATGTGTCTTTCAGGCAATCCTTGAGTGAGTTAGCTGGTGCTTTCAGGACCCTGATGTCGTTTTTCACGGTATCGGTCTCACAGGTTAGAGTATGTCTTGACATGCCAAGTTCCAGATGGAGTCTGGTCCTCCGAAAGTGCCTAGGCACTTGGAATACTTTTTTTGTAGGACGTACCTTGTGCATGGTCTAAACTAAGCATGCACAATGTACTGATCTGAAAAGAGTGACGTTGACATGTTAGGCATGTTTAGAATAGTGGTGATAAATCCTGCTTATTGGCGTTGTTGGATTTTACATTTCTATTTTAGAAATGCCTCTTTTAGAAAGTGGGCATTTCTCTGTGCTTATAACTCTGTGTGCTTTGCAGCCTGACTCCAATCCATGGCTGGGCCTGGTTGACAGCTACACCTTGTGCATACTTTCCAGACAGCCACAACACAGGGAGGGGTTGGTGTGATAGGAGAAGCATCTGCATACTGATAGTCTTCCTGGGCTGGGAGAGAGGGCGGTGGATGCACTTACATTTGTAGAGGCTATGTCCTTTATGTGAGGCTAGGACATAGCCTCACACAAAGGGCTGATTTACCCCCTACTGAGCTTGGACTGTGGTTGAAAGGGAGTGTTGTGCACTTCTAAGGCATATTGGAAGTGCACCCCAGATCAAAGAAAAATTGAGTGGAAGTGTAGGGGCTCTGACGCCATGTTTTCAGAGCAGTTCTGGAACTGGAACCGAACCTCTGTCAGAAGGTCTGCTGAGCTGCTCAAAGGACTCATCTGGACTGCTCTTCTGCTGTTGCCCTGCTGCCTGCTCCTTACTGGGTGGTTGAGAGTACTCACTAGATTGCCAGTCAGTTAGAGCCTGAGTGCTGTGCTTATTGCCCTTCTTGCACCACCCAAAGGAAGAGAGCCTACTTTGTTGTCCCCCGGCGAGTGCGGTGCTGTATTTTCATCCTCTCCACCGCTCTACGAGAAGCGGTCCACCTTCTTGGTTCCCCCTGGCAAATGCAACACTTTGCTCAGTTTCAGCACCACTCTACCAGGGGAGTAGCCCTCAGTTTGGATTTGCTTGTTGCCAAAGTCCAAACACGACTCAATATAGACACGCTCTCCCCATCTTATATGGGGCTGAACAGTGGCATACGGGCGTACTTGATGAAGCTGTGTAGCAAAAACCACCACTGGGGCACAGTGGGTGAGGCCACCCACTTTCCCAGGGCCCAGCCCCACCTCACCCAACGAGCCATGTCAACACGCCACTTACCACCCTGTGGCCGCACACATAGGCAGATGTAAGGTGAGCCCGGAAACAATGTTGCTCAGCTGACCATGCAACATCGCGGGCAGCTGCAAGGAATTCATTTTAAGGCCGAATCCAAGCCCCCATACCGACCTCCGAGTCCCAATGATACACATTGTTGTGATTTCGAAGTAGGAGATTGATAGGTGCTCTGGTCCTGGTCGACCATAATCAGTTTCACAGACGGAGGCTTTTTCAGCATTTCTAGGCTCAAGCTCTGTGAATACCTTGTATTATTGCGTGGCATACTTGTCCCCGCAGGGGCGATCAGATGCCTCCCCAAATGCGGAGGTTGAGACGGCCGCGGAGAGTAACCCTGGAAATGACCATATAACCCATAATTGTTGCACAGGTTTCCCTGAGCCCTACAGTTTATTTTGAAAGTGGCCACTTTAACAGGGCTCACCCAATCTACCGTAATTGTCGTAGTAGGAGCACAGGGGTTCTTGCACACTATAGTTAGATATGGTGATCTATGTGCTCTGCTTCTTAACCAGGTGACATTGCTTGCACTAATTAATGTCATTGTTCACAAACTGCTGCATTCCATGCCCTGATGCAATGGTATATGTCTTCTGGCCTCCATTGTAAGGATAACGATTCCAGGTTTAGCATGATATGCACAGTATTCGTAATTTGTATGTCATTTTGGCCTATGTTATGTATAAGGATTGGTGTCACTACAACGCATGCTTTTACATCGCATGCCTTTACAACGCGGTTTTTACCACGCAGTCCATTACAACGCATAATGCTTTTAGGCGCTGGATAGTGAATTATTTAATTTACTATTCCAACTCCAGTCCCCGTGGATAGCAGGGAAGGTGTTGGATAGTAAATTAAATATATTCCCTATCCTAGAGCGCCCCCCAGCGCAATGTGTTGTAATGGTTTGCGTTGTAATGGTTGCGATGTAATGGTAGTGCGTTGTAAAAAATGCGTTGTAAGTGATGTTCGCCTATGTATATATACTATATATTTTTTGTATATAACTTTGTGTGGAGTCTCTTTGGTGGTGTATTTAATGTGGTACTGGTGAGAGAGTGCTGCACAAATGCTTCACATATTGCCTCTGATAAGCCTAACTAATCTGTACCAAGCTACCAGAAGGTGAGCACAGGTTATCTTTGGTGTGTAACTTACTTGCCCTGACTAAAGTGGTGGGTTCTGCCTGGCTTGGGTGCATACCCTAGCCAAGCAGAAATCCCATGTGTAACAGAACGGTGGAACGCTACAATAGTGTTGAAAGCTGCCACTCACCTAGCTTGCAGGAACAATATTCCTTGGGAAGTATAGATTTTAAAAATGTTATGTACAGAGTCACTGAGATGGAGGCTACAAAATTCACACTTTTTGAACACATGGTGGGAGAAAGTCAACATCGAAGGAACCCTGGAGGGTTGGCTTCTTTAGGACGTGTGAGATGGTCATGGCTAGACGCTAGGGATAATCTATTGCAGCAACATGACAAATTAAAAAAATATTATGATGAAAAGTACAACACAAAACATACAGATGTGAAAGTGGGACTGTGGATGAGGATTAAAAAAATAGATGTTATGAACCACAACACATTGTTGTAGCAATGACAAATTCTGTGAGATTAGAGGATGGAAAACGCTGCAATCTTAAAAGAGTAGAGTTGTATGAATCAGGAAAAATGAACGAAGGAAGTAACAAAAGATTAGATCCCAAGTAGGAACAAGAGTGGGATCAAGAAGGTTTGGATAGAATGGATGTTAGGATGGATGAAGGAGCGTCTACGGTCTGTGCTGAGAATGTTTCCGGAAAGAAGTTGGAGGAAATGTTCTACTTAACGGTGTTGGGAGAAGACCAAGGAGAATTATAAAGCACCCTAAAGCGCTCAATGATTATTTATATAATGACATTTCTTGAAATGTACATGTATTACTTGATACTGAACAAAGGTTTGCGTGACTGTTTTTCTCGTGCTTATGGTGAGCCATTTGAAGATTCTTCAGAGCATGCGGAGTGTGTGGAAGCAGGCGAGGAGACCGTGTTGATCACTTGTTTCATGGTGAGTTTGCTGTCCGGGATGCAGCCGAGGTTGCAGGCGTAGTCTTTTAGTGTGGGGTTGGGTCAGAGTTAAGCGGGCCACCAGGTGTCGTTCTAAAGGGAGGCATATGATAATTTCTATTATCTCCTGGTTTCCATTAGTTGCATCAAGTTCCAGGACACGGCACACAGAAGCAGCATTATTGGCGCAGGAAGGGGCAGGGGGGCTGCTACACTCACTCATCCTGCAGTGGACCTGACCGGATGTCTGAGCGAGGTCAGTAGATGGATGACCCTGTCTTGTCTCAAACTTAATGGAGACAAGATGTTATGATGCTGGGACATCTAGCACCATCCACGATCAATCAGATCTGGCCAACATGCTTGGGTACCCCCCCAGTCCCCAGGGATGCCATCAAGAGCCTGGGAGTCTGGTTGGACAAGTCCCTGACGTTTAATCATCAGGCCGTTGTACTATCTGCCACCTGTTTTGGCCTCATTAGAGTATTGAAGAAGATTCTTCCATTACTACCGTTTGAGACTAGACAAATCGTGGTCCAGGGACTGATACTTGCCAGGCTAGACTTTGGAAACGCGCTGTACCTTGGGACCCCTGACTCCACACTAAAAAAGTTGCAGGTAATTCAGAACTGTGCGGCTCGAACCCTGCTTCAGCTTCCCCGCAGAACCTCTGTGAAGGCCGGGCTGACAAGATTACATTGGCTCCCGGTGAAAGACAGGATCAGCTTCAAATCCCTTTGTGTTGCTCATCAATCTTTTTGGGAAACTGGGCCACTGATTAGTCGCCCTTTAATCACCCCCTATCTTCCCAGCAGACAACTTCAATCTACCAAGGCCTTACTGGCTGTTGTGCCAAAGGTTAAAAGATCTAGATCAGGAGGTCGCTCCTTCTCTTTGAACGCGGCCAAATTGTGGAACAGTCTACCTTTTCACCTCAGGTCCAACTCGGACCTCACCTCTTTTAGGAAAAATTTAAAAACTTTCCTGTTTAACAAATAGTTTGTTCCTCCTGTACTCAGCCCCACGGGCAACACTTGTTAGCTTTCAGCGCTGGGACGCCTCCGGGCAGCTATTCTGCGCTTTATAAAACTCATTTTCATTTCATTCATTTCATTTCATTTAAGGAAAAAGCATCACTGGGGAAATATCTTCTTCTGGAGGCCCATAAATCTGATCCCTGGACTACTGTAAGCACCAAATGACTGAAGCATTTTTTTTGTTCCCAGTCTTTCAGAAAGTAAATGACAACCGTTCTCCATTACATTCTGCCATTTCCTCAGACAGCTGTTATGTTCATTATGTACCTATAAATACTTTTCTGTTCTTTTTGAGTTGTATCATGTGCAAAAGACTTTTTAAGATTCTGTTGACAGTTTCATGTGTTAAACCTGAATAATAAACCACGCTGTTTACACAGATTGGAAATATTGAATCGAATGTTCAGTCTAGAGATACTCTAAAAAAATAAATATTTTTACTCAAGTATTGTAAAAGAATTTTCTTTTACTTTGCTACAAAGCTTTACAAACAAGTATTGATAAAGCCAATAGTTTAACACTTACATTGTAAACGCACGACCTGTTGATTTTGCCAAAGCTTGTTTCCCCTGTGATGCCACACCGCCCACCCAGGCACTAAAACAAAAAGCATGTTGTGCAGCTCTTGGTCTCTCAGTCGCTCTGCCTTATAGATTCAGGTTAGGGCTGTTAACTCAGTCTAAGGCTAGTGAAATAAATCAGAGTGGTGTCCTTCTGAAACCCTTTGTATCCCCTCCATTTTCTTTAAGGTCACCAACGCCATCTTCTGTGCTGTTACGGACTTCTTCTTCTCACTTCCACTGTTCCTGTAAATTGGAAGCCTTCGCTTGTCATTCCCTTAAGTTGAAACCACCTGGTTCTGTTCAACCACTGCTCCATATCTCTTCATCCTTATATGGTCAAGAGCCTGGAAAACAGGCTAGTTTTCCCTTATCCTCATCTTGAACCTAACTCCATACTGGATTCTTCTCAGTCTGGGTTCTGCCGACATCACAGCGCAGAGACGACTCTTGTGGCAGTCCCAAATAAACTCAGAATGATCCTGGATCAGGAATGAGGCGCCGCCACCCTGTTCTTTCGTGATTTATCCACCACATTTGACACGCTGCCCCACTCCCTTCTACTTCACCATCTCCTCCAGACTAACATTCAAGGACAGGCCATGGCATGGTTTTCTTAATTTCTTTGGGCGTGGACCCATGCTCAAATCTGAACCTCTACTCGGTGGTGCTCCTCTGGGTTCTTCATGGAGTTCTTTTCCATATAAATGTCCCCCATAACCCTCTCCCATAGCCCCACTCATCGAGACCTACAGCCTGCAGATTACATCTTATGACAATGACAGTTGAATTCTTCTCCGACTCTATTACGACACCAACTCCAACAGCAGAGGCTCCGAGAGTTGCCAATCTCATGTAGCCAACTGGCTGAGCGTCAACTGGTTAAAATTTCATTTTGACTCATCCGTAGTCCTACCGCTTGGTCACTCCACCTTCATCTCGTCACCTACTGCTGGCAGAAGGACCTCGGTCCAATTCCTAAGCCTTCCTCTGCCATTCGCAACCTTGGAGTTATATTTAACTCACCTCTAATTTGAAGCATATACAGCTCAGGTCTCTGCAACATGCTTCTATGACATTTGCCTTCTCAGGAAATCCCTTCCATTTCTTCCCACCCATGTGAAGACAACTGTATGTGGGGGGTTGTTCTCTCCTGACTGGGCCATGGGAAGTGGTCTTTCTTGGGCGTGCTCACTACCTCAATGCTCAACTTCACCTTTTTATTTAATGCTGCTGCTCGAATGTATGACGGTACAACGCGTGGTATTACTATGCGTACCGTTACCACGCAGGTTTTACAACGCAAGTCGTTACAACAAGCGTTGGGGGGCGCTGGATAGTGGAATATTTTAATTTACTATTCCAACTCCAGTCCCCGTGGATAGTAGGGAAGGTTTTGGATAGTAAATTAAACCATTCCCTATCCTACAGCGCCCTTCAGCGCAAGTCGTTGTTACGACTTTCGTTGTAAAACCTGCATGGTAACGGTACCGCGTTGTAAAAGTTCCGTTGTAAAGGATGTTCCCCCTGCTGCTCGCCTCCTCCTCGATCTTTCCCAGCACGCACCAATTTAACATCACCTGATTGCTTTACACTGGCTCCTTATAGCCAAAAAATCAAACAAACAATTTTTTCTATATAGCGCAACAGCTACCCCAAAAGAGTGTCCTGATGCAGAAAATAAGCAACACCTAACCCAACCAAATCCATGTACATGTGCCACCATGCCTTTCACAGGCTTGGACCACGTTGCTTTTAAGTAACGATACAATCTCACCCATGTGCTACGATCCTTCTCTCCACATCTTGTAACTGTTCCTAAGGTCTGGTGTGCCTGGCAGGGTGAACACTCCTTTTTGCATCTTGTACCTAAATACTGAAATTTTCTTCCCCTCTCCATCCGCTCGCAAACTAACTTTATGCTGTTTCATAAGTTAGTGGAACTCATCTATTCCCTCTGCGATCAGGATGGGACTGCCCGACCTTGTCCTTTGGCCATTGGTTCGCACCAGGGCACCCTTTTGGTATCTGCATGCTTTTTTTAAACTGCTCATTTAATCTCTCAGCATTTCTGTTCACTCTATGTCTATTTTTCTCAGTCTCACTCACCACCTGTCCATCCAACCCATGCTCCCTATCATCTCTTGGCCTCTCAGTAAGCTCTCACCTCCACAGAGCAGCTGCTGAGGCCTCCTCCGGCCCTCAGAAGACGGGAGTGCTGCTTAAACTGCTGCAGTCCGTCCTGCACAGCCCGCTTCAGGCACTCTGTTTTGGGGTGGAAGGAGCCCTCCCTGGGCACAGCCCTCAGCTCCGCGACACAGGACTGTAGGCGCTGGAAGTTCCCACTCAGTTGCTACAATGCAAGAATAATCAAAGAAGTAGATCAGGACACTTGGGGGAAAATTAGAGGTTCACCTAGTTGAAGAACCATAGATCAAAACTAAAATAAAAAATAAGATGGACACATATGAATCAGGAAGACAGAGCAGGACACCTGGGAGGAAGAAGATATACCAGCCAACCTGAGTGAACTACAAAGGGACACCTTGAGAAGGAACGATACAAGAGAAGACAACAAAGACCTGGGAGGGAGGAGAATGACCAGGGTCCACAGTTAGGAATGGAGGGTCACGTGAAGGAGGAAGACTAACCGCAGCATCTTTGTGAAGAAACATGAAAGACCGCAAAGGGGAGACCTGGGGGAGGACCCTGGATCAGCTAAGGATAGGACACCTGAGAGGAGTCAAATGGACGATGACGGGGGCTGAGGCAGCAGTATCATTGATGGGTGTGAGCAGAAGCCTATCTTTACCGCTGCCAGAATGAAACCTACCGTTCGGGTACAAGCCTCTGATCTAATGGATGGGTTCCAGGTCTGGAAGGGCAAACATGCTAGCTTGTGCATGTTTGAGATTGGATACCTTATGGCTTCAGTTATGTCCTTTACAGTCTTACATCACTTCTGTGAGTGAGCTGGGATGGTTACGATGACTTAATCATGCAATAAGGTTTAAGCAGATGGAGTTTCATTGTTTTTTGTTTCAGTGTTTGATCTGAGGCTCTGAAGTCTAGTAGCGGCTTCTTAAACAATGACTCTCCAGCAACTACTCCGATCTGGTCTCCGAGCTCCACTGTGTTGCTTTTGGAGGTTGTCAACAGACCCTGTTCCAGCATTTTTGGGAGTCGTCTCAGACTAAATTACAGTTATTGAATTGGTGACCATTGTAGAAACTTGGATTCCCAAGACAATTAAGAGGAGGCAGGCCATCAGGACACCTGAGACGCCAACAAGGACGTGGACAGAGAGGCATGGATCATCTTGGTTTTACCCAGGAATCTGCTTAATGTTACCCAGTATCATTTTCCATGTTTTGGTTTGCTGTACACAACAGAAGTCTTACCTACAAATCTGACACAGAAGTAGGTTTCTTTAATCTGGGACTTTGATTTCTTCAATTCTACATAATCTGCATTTTACTGGGTTCTTTCCCCCATTATCTTGATTTTATTAGATATCTCTTTAACCAGCGGGGTGGGCTCTGCGGTACAGGCCCCATCCCTTTTCATCTCATCTGAGGGCAGCAGGGTAAACTGGAGCCCTGACTAGCCACTAACCTCCTGGAGCTAGCCAGGTGGCATACTGAACTAGCGGGACAGTAGCTGTGCCTAGGCACCAGGCACGGCTAACCCTATCTGTAACACCACTAGAGCGGTGTCCTCTCCAAGGATGGGTGGGCACTTCTGTTGCCCTGAGTGGTGGGACAAAGGGGCGGACAAGAAACATTTCAACTTCTGAAGCCCAATTACTATACATATTGGTTCTGGTGCTTTAAATATGAAGCAAAACCCTGAGCAACATGGTGTATATTCTCTATTATTAACCATGCTTAGAGTGCTTGGCATCTAGGTGTTATTACACTGCTCAGGGTAAGAGCGCGGGTCCAGAGGGTCACAGGGACGCCAGGTTTGACTGTGTTTCTTAGTTTTATGGGTAAAGTATTTTTCTGTCATTAAACATTTTATTTTATAAAGTGAAGCACTGACTGGACACTGCCTACCTGTGTAGACTGTAATCTGAATGTCTAACCCACTTCTCCATCTTGAGTAAGCATTGGGCTCCTGTCTTGCTACCCTGAGAGTCATGGGCTACAGAGGAACGTGTGGTTATCCAGCCTACAATTCAAAACTACTATGGCCCCAGAAAAACAGCGGTGAACGACTTCAAGAGATGAAACTGGAACCCAGTAACCCCTGACTACCCTAGTGTCCCAGAAAACCTGTTGTCACAATTGCTGGTCACAGGCACCACCGAATATAATTAGTTTTCAGCTGCACAAACAAACCAGTTGAAAGCTACGGGCTAGATTTAGAGTTTATCAAATGGATACTCTGTCACAGAAGTGATGGATATCCTGTCCGCCTAATTATAAGTGCATTCGAGTGTAATCAGGGCCACTGGCGCGTTGCAACCCTGGCATTTTCAACCTAATTGTGGATTCGCTGCACCTGCCACAGAATCCACCATCAGCCGCATCATCTTCAGATTTTAACGACAAAAATGTGTTCGAGCTGAAACGGATCAACAGTCACTAAAGCCGCAGCAACACATTGCCATGCAGTGGAAAGCCAATTGCAAAGGTTAACTGGTCACATTTCAGTTGATTATTGCAGTATTTGGGTGTTAAATTGATGCTAATGAGGTGAAACCTTTGTCCAGAAAGTGTTACCAAGTGTACGGATGACAAAATAACGAAGTATCACTATCAGAAAACGTAAGAATTCCACCTCATGGTCGCCTTTTCGCGCTGCATAATTTAGTCACCGCTCAGGAATAATTTGGTCCCACCCTGCTGCATAATTCCAGTGGCCATGGATATAATGCACTTGTAATAAGGCAGCCGGGATAGCAGTCAACATTTGTGGTGGAGTACCATTGCGCCAAACTCTAAACCAGGCCCCAGGTCGGTCATCGTCAGAATGAGCATATTCACGAAGCAGAAGGAAATGAGCTTGCCAAAAGTATATTGACGTTGAAGTTTCAGGAATATAAGCTTCACATCCGACCACAGAAAGCTGGTTACACTGAGATACTATAAAGGCATTTCCTTTCTACTTTTTAAGATTAGATGCAACACCTTACTGATGGAATATTAATATATCTCATCTTGTCCTTAGATATACACTTTTACCTGCATACAGCATTGCCCAGGAGAGTGACGATTCACAGTAGTAATAACCATTGTCTCTGTTTTCTATCTTGCCCCATTGTTTTCCCTTTTATTATACTGGACTAATTTATTCTTACTGTTGTGGGCAGCGGGGGATGCGATAATGGGCAGAAGAGTGCACAGTTCCAGTTGGATGCAGAGGTTAGACCTGTCTGGCACATTATGTCAGAATATCGCACACAGAACTTTAATCTGATATAAATACTGTGTCCTGAATATCATTTAGAAAAATACTGAACCATTAACTACAATAGGATAACTTTTTGTAGACAATATTTAGGAGACAATTACAAAGTTAAGAGAGATTCTGAAAACAGCATTCTAATACTATGTCACTGCTGGTTCCTAATGTTCAGGGGAAAAAAACACTATTACTCTCACATGTGGGTTATAACAATTTTGCGACAATCCCTTTAACCACAATGCTCCTCCTAGTAGACCCCATGTTTCTTCTCTTTTCATCCTTTGTTACAGCTCTGTCCATATCAGTGCTTTGATGCAACCCTGAGCTGGCACTAAGAGTGGGGGTGGTGGCTGCTATTTGTTTTAGGGAAGGGTATGCACTCTGCTCTTTACAGCTCACGAATGAGAATGCTCCTTTTTGGTTTTCTCAATCTTGTAATTTTTCACTTAATTCTGGAAAGTGATCTACTTGTGCTGTGCAAAGTCCACCAGAAAGAGCCCTTTTCTCCACCAGACAGGCCAGGAAATGTATCATTCCTACCTTATGTCCAAGTGATGTCCCCCTGCTATGTGAGCAGTTCCAAGTGGATTGAGGTGAAGTAGCTGATCTGGGTTGCCCTTTGATGTGATGAACAGCTTTCACATGGAGGCCAGTGAAAGGCTGTGGATGGTGCTAAGACAGACAATATGGCAGTCTTGTGAGAGGACCAGGGCCTGGACAGATGCAGAACTGTATGATTCTGGGGGAAAGGGTTACTTTGCACAACTGGGATACTCATCTAGGAATTGGAGGAGCTACATTCCCTTACAAGTGTGAGATATGAAGTAGAGTGAAGTCTTTGAAAGCCAAGGCTGACAGTAAAGTTTACATGTGAAGGTGATCAGTCAGTGGTACTTAGGGAGTGCATAAGCACCTTTTCTGTGGGAACGCGTTTGAAACACTCACAGGATACCCAGGATTAAATAAGCGCAATAAGGTTTCAAGATGGGTAATATCAGATGATACTTTCAGGAAGAAGAAGGGTTTATAACAGACCCTGGCGATGATTTGACAAGTGGGAATTAAATACTCACCACAAATGGAAGGAGGCATTCATGCTGGGTCTGTGCAGCATACACGCTCAAGAGGGGTATACGGCAGGGACCGCCCAGGCTGCAGGCCAACGAGAAGAAGTTCTCCAGAGCTTCACAAAGGCTGTTGCAGGTGCCAGTCCAAAACGGAGGTAGCACGTCTACGATCAGGATTCGCGGAGGCTGTCGTCCGTGTGTTGTGCCAGGCAGTGGTCTGCCAGCATAGGCCTCGGTCTTTGTTTCCAATCGCATACTGGAGGAATTCATTGTCTATAAAGCGCTGAGATGGTGTTGACTGCAGGAACATGAGGGAGGAAAATAGAAACATAACTCATCAGAGAAACACTTGTGCCAGGTTTCAAGAGGTCACACTTCTAGTGGTGCACCAGGTCAGTACATACTTAAAGTCTTGCTAGCTTATCACAGACCTATTAACACACGTCCCTTCTTCACCAGCACCCATGCTATTCCATCACTCGAGGCGCACACAGAACTAGATATACACGTGTCAAGGCTCTTCATCTCTGTTACTGAGAACACAAGTAGCTTTACTCATGCACCTAGGTCATCATAAAGCTTTTAACCTCGCAACCTATTAGAGGAAACACAAGTAACTCTAATGATGTGCCTGTGTCGAATTGTATCCCGTCACTTCTCACCTTCAGAAAGCTCTATAGATAATCCTTTGTCAGTCTGCAGAAGGTCTGTCTTTTCATAATAAGAGGGGTGTTTAAAATGCAGCTTCACTAAAGATCATTAGTTTAAGGCTTGAGAATCACTATTCATCAGTCAACTCCAGTTCCATTCCTTGAAGTCAAATTCTGTTTATGTCAAGATATATTTACAAATGGCTTCCTAAAAGAGAATGCACAGAAACAACATACCCTGTCATCCACATATTGTGTATTAGGTACCGGTATCCTGTAGAGCACATAGAAGGTGGTGGTATGGAAGGGGAATAAGTGAAATTGGTAGAAGAGGAGTTCTATTAAGCTGCAATTTGGGGATATTGGAAGGTGCCAGGCTATGCTTTATCTTTTATGCTGATGGTGCATAGGATGTGTTGAAGGTTCAGCTATGGCTCTGTAAGTGTTTTAAGGCAGTGTGTGCTGTTTACTGCACTGCATACTGTGACATGCACTGGTGAGTAGGATCTGTAATGGTCATCCCATCTGCATGCATTGGGCTGGAATTGAGTGAAACATGTAGGAGGTTGAGGAGATGAGTTTGCGTGTGAGTTGAGTACAAGTGTATGAGGGCAGGCACTGACAGCCAGGAACAAAGCACGTGGCGATAGGTTATGAGGTGCAAGACACACGCCTGGCCTATGGTGTGTAGCCTTCAGATGAAGTAGTGCTTATTGAGCGCGTAGCTACCCGGAGGAATCCCAGCGCTAAGCAATTAAAAAAACTAGGGCAACGGGGGAGTCATTTAGGGGAAGAGCCACGTTTTCAGCAGTATACAAAAGGCCTGATGGTTGGGTTCCTTTCTTAAGTGCAGAGGAAGGGAGTTCCACAGTTTTGCAGCATTTTAAGAAAAAAGCCGACCCCCACTTCTGGCCTTCTTAATCCTAGGTACAACGGCCAGAGGAAGTTCAACTGAGCGCAGCCGCCTATTGGCCCGATAGGGCTGAACCATGGAGTGATTGATAGCTGAGAACAGGCTTTCAACCTTCAATGGTTGTTAAAATGAGTATTATGAAGTTTGATTATAATACCACTCACTGAGGAATGAAGAATCATTCCAGTCTTGTTGTGTCCTGTAAATAATGACGGACAATGTTTGGATGTAATAACCTCCTTTTTATTTATTTTCTCTAATTTTCTGTGCCAGAACTCACTGCGGCACTCGCCCCTTTCCTTCCTCCAACCTCTTACCGACCCCTCCCTTTCCTCATCCGGTCTATCACCTCCCTTCTTCCGACCTTGCCCCAGCCTGCATGGCCATAGCACTATGCTGATGCAGTATGCATGCAGACACTACATCCCCCGCCCAACCCCAGGAGAATGTTCAGTGAACAGTCACTCTTACGGTTCTTCAATGAGCCGAGTGGGTCAACAAGTGTTTCGCTGCAACCAACGTGGTGGGTCTGGTTCCATCGAATTCCTCAGGTCTGAAGTGACATCAACTCTTTCACTGCTACGTAATTCTTGACTTGATTCATCAGGGTCATGTTCCGAATCTTCCACTAGGGCATTAGCTGCTGGATCACACTTCTTGAAATTAGACACATTTTGTGTGATTCTCTTGTCTGCCGAGGCAGTTGTGACCAAGGTCTCTTTGGGGCTGATTACTCACAGGGGTTGGCCATAGTATCTGCTATCCGTCTTTGTCTTTTGTTCTAGTGGGACTAGCACCCAATCTCCTTTCTGAATGTTAGATGGCCTTGTGCTCCATTGAGTATCTATGTATTCTTTAAGTTTGTCTTTCTTGGTCCTGTCTACTTCCGCCAATGCTGCATGATCATGTTGCTGAGGACTTGTGTGTATCGCAGTGTCCATGATTGGCACTGTAGTACGCAATGTCCTACCCAACATCAGAGTGGCTGGACATTTATCAGTGGTGCTATTTATTTATTTTGAGATTTGTAGAGTGCCTGCTACTCCAAGGAGTGTCCCCGCACTAAGCAGTAGCACTGAATCATAGTCAAAAAAGTAAGAAAACAGATCAAGCTGACTATGAGGCGTGGTCCATATGCTCCTACTCCTTCATTCAGAGCGAGCTGAACATCTTGCCTGGTTGGTTCTGCCTATGGTATGGTTTTATTTAGTGTGGCCATAAACCTCTCTACCATCCCATTGGCTTGAGGCCACTTGGGAGAGATTTTCCGGTGTTTGAAGTTGAGGTAGCTGGCGAATTCTGAAAAGGCATGTCCGTTAAATGGAGGGCCATTATCAATTGTAACTACTTTGGGGATGCCCCATGCATCAAAGGCCTCATCCAGGTTTGGTTTGATGATGGTTGCTCATGTTGACGATACTTGTTATGCGACGGGAAATCTTGAGTACTCGTCCATTATGACGATAATGTAACTGCCAGAAATTAAAGGGCCAAAAAAAGTCAATGGCTACATGTTGCCACAAGCCGTCTAGCAAGTTGGACATCTACAATGGGTGGCATGGTTCTTCTCACCCTACCAGTTGGCACTGAGGACAGTCCCGAAGTGTGGCTTTAACAATTTAATCGAGAGAGGGAAAACAGACTCATCCTCGTAGTGCCCTTTTGGTGGTCACTATGCCCCTGTGCCCCTCAGGCACCAAATTAATGACGCCCTGCGTTAAAGTTGCGGTATGACAATCCGTTTATCTCGTAGTAATAATCTGTTGTCAGTAGTTGTAAGTTCTTCTTCGACATGTCAGAAGGAAGCCAGATCGTGTGAGTAAACTCCTTTGGCATCATGTGGTTCATTGAGGTGTCTCCATGAGTTTGCTTGAAGGTGAAACATTATGTCTTGGAGCGTAGCATCTTTAACCGTGGCTTCTGTGATTGCTTCCAGTGGAACAGCAGGTGGTCTTGCATGATCAATGATGAAATGAATGTATTCACCAGCCAACAAGTGTCTCGTCTTTGATGATGTCCTAGGATGTCTTGACATGTAGTCAGCTGGGTTTTCTGCCTTTCCTGGCTTGTGGACGATTGTCTAGGTGCATTCTTGAAGGCAAATACCACAGCGCTTGATCCTAAGTGGCATCTTTGCTCGAGGGTTGCCAAATATGCTTGTGAGGGCCTGATGAACCATAATAAGAGTAAAATGTTTCCCATAAATAAAGATATAGAAATGCTCAAAGGCCCAGATGACTGCCAGGCTTCCTTTTTCTGGCTGACAGTATACTCTCTCTTGTCTGTCAAACTGCACGCTGGCGTACCCTAAAATATGTTGTTGGTCATCTTCGTTTTCATATTGGGCAAGAATAGCTCGGGTTCCACCGAACTACCATCTACAGTGATTTTGGTCTTCCTGCGAGGATTGAAGTATGCCTGGTTGGTGGCTGATCATACAGCCGTTTTGATTCTGGTGAATGCTTGCTCAGTTTGCAGACCATTGAAAGGGTTGACCTTGCTTTGTGAGTTCTCGTAAGGAATAGCTGATGGTGATGTAGTACTTTATGCGTCGGGCACACAACTATCAGGCTCTACGACTGATCTGGAGCTACCTCCCCTCCCCAGCGCCTTGAGACCCTCACGGGTGAGTAGTGCGCTATATAAAACCCGATTAATTGATTGACAATAGCTAGCCATTCCCAGGAAGGACATCATGTCACTGGCGTCTTGGGGAAAGGAAGTGTAAGTTCATGCAGTGACTTTTTTAGGATCAGGCCTCAGCCCTTTGGTGGAGAAAATGTGACCACTGAATTTTAGCGTGGATTTGTGAATCTCACATTTATCTCGATTGTGAGTCATATTAGCTTCCAAAAGGGGGTGACATACCCGATCCAGAGCTTTGTCGTGCTCCTTGATGGTGTCATCCAACAACAGGATGTCATTGCTGTAGTTGAAGGAGATGGAAATGTGATGAATGAAATCGCCTCATTGCTTCTTGAAATATTTTCACGGCTGATGAAGTGCCAAAATTGAGGCGTTTGTATCGGAAAAGGCCTTGATAAGTTGAAAATGTGGTGATATAGTGATACCTCTCATAAAGCTCAAGCTGATAACCTTAGGTACAATTTGGAAAAGACCTTTGCCCCATTCAGTTGAGTAATCATATCACTGATCAATCAATCAATCAATCAGGACACTTGTAAAGCGCACTACATACCCGTGAGGGTCTCAAGGCGCGCGGGACGCTACTACCAATCAAAGAGCCAGGTCTTGAGTAGTCTCCTGAAGGCCAGTAGGTCTTGGGTCAGCCGTAGGTTGGTGGGGAGGGTGTTCCAGGTCTTGGCGGCGAGGTGGGAGAAGGATCTGCCTCCGGCTGTTATTCTTCGGATGCGGGGGACAGCGGCGAGGGCGAGGTCGGCAGAGCGTTTGCTTGCGGGTGGGGGTGTAGAAGCTGAGTAGTCTGTTGAAGTATGCTGGGCCGGTGTCGTGGAGGGCTCTGTGTGCGTGGATGAGAAGCTTGAAGGTTATTCTCTTATTGACGGGGAGCCAGTGTAGATCTCTCAGTTGGGGGGTGATGTGGTTGCGGCGGGTGATGTCGAGGTGTAACAGAGTGAGGCGGAGTGGAACCGAGGAGTGGTGAACACCCGGAAATTACCCAGTTATGCCTCCTTCCTTGCAGACGGACCCCTGGGATTCAGGACAGGACGAACTTGACGAAGAGGAACACTGCGCCTTTAATTGGGCGTTCACGGAGGAGGAGAACACTCCTCCTGTACACGTCAGCCACGTCGGATTGGATAAACCCCAGGAAGTGATGTTTGTGGCGTGTGACATCACCCCGGAGGAGGAGAAGGCGAGCAGCGGCGTCGGAGAGCAGGTTGGAGTTTGCAGCAGCGAAGGAGTACGAAGAATCCCCGAAGAACATCCCGGAGGAGGCGGAGAAGAGTCCCACGGAGAGCCAGGAGGCCAACGACCCCGTGAGCCGCCGTGCCACTCTCCCGGGGGAGGAGCGTGGCTGCCCCAGGTACGGCATCGTATGGCGGCTTGGGTGGGAAGCAAGCGTGTGTAAATAGTGTAAAAAGTCCCGTGTTTGTTTTTCCCTCGTCTTTCCCAACCTCTCGTTTCCATTACCCCGCGTTTATCCCTCACCGTCTGTAAACCCTCCCCACGTCACCGACTGAAGTTAGTTGCACGTCTGTCACCGGTGAACCCCCCTCAGCCTCACTTCACACGGTCCCAAGGTGCAAAACCCCCAGAAGACAGTAGAACTAACGGCTCCCTCTCTGTTGGTCTTCTTTTGCATGGG
Organism: Lissotriton vulgaris; assembly: GCF_964263255.1. Classification (NCBI taxonomy): domain Eukaryota; kingdom Metazoa; phylum Chordata; class Amphibia; order Caudata; family Salamandridae; genus Lissotriton; species Lissotriton vulgaris. Next base: position 289,824,293 of record NC_141690.1, on the reverse strand, counting down.
AAACCGGAGCCAAGGGAGTCGCCTCCATGACCAGACCTTGATGAAAAGAACTGAGACCAGAATACTAAGAAAGAAACAACCTTATCGCCAAAACGGATCCCAGTCAGTTTGCCAAGGAAAGACTTACATTTAGAACCAGGAGAACTTTGATGCTAAAATCAAAACGTGTGATCCCAATAAAACCATCTTTACCTCCACGACCCGGTGTCACTCTCGTCCCTGACTCGCAACCTGGTGTATCTATCATCCCTGATCCACAAGCCCAGTCCACACGAGGATAAGACGTGCCGAGGCATTTTGGATGCGTTGTAGCCATCTGAGGAGTTTGGCCGATGCTCCTGCATAGAGGGCTTTACCGTAGTCCAGCCTGCTGGTGACAAGGGCCTGGGAGACTGTTCTTCTTGTTACAGTGGGGATCCATTTGAAGATCCTGCTTAGCATTCGGAGGGTGTTGAAGCAGGAGGAGGAGATGGCGTTGACCTGCCTAGTCATGGTGAGGGTGGAGTCGAGGACGACCCCCAGGTTGCGTGCTTGGTCTGTGGGAGTCGGGCGGTTCCCAGTGCGGTCGGCCACCAGGAGTCGTCCCAGGCCAAGGAGGTGGACCCAAGGATGAGAACCTCCGTCTTGTCCGAGTTTAGCTTCAGTCGACTGATCCTCATCCAGTCGGCGACGGCCTTCATTACTTCGTGGAGGTTGGTTTTGGCTGTGTGAGGGTCTTTGGTGAGGGTAATGATCAGCTGGGTGTCATCAGCGTAGGAGATGATGTTGAGGTCGTGTCGACAGACGACGTGGGCAAGGGGTGCCATGTAAATGTTGAACAGTGTTGGGCTGAGGGACGAGCCCTGGGGAACGCCGCAGATGATCTTAGTGGCATTGGAGTGGAAGGGGGGAGGCGGACGCTCTGGGTTCTGCCAGTGAGGAAGGATGTTGTCCAGTCCAGGACCTTCCCTTGGATTCCGGCGTTGTGTAGACGTGTGCGTAGGGTGCGGTGGCAGACTGTGTCGAAGGCGGCTGATAGGTCCAGGAGGATGAGGACTGCTGCTCCTCTGTTGTCTAGCAGGGTCCTGATGTCATCCGTGGCGGCGATGAGGGCGGTTTCGGTGCTGTGGTTGCTGTGGAAGCCGGACTGGGATGGGTCCAGGATGTTGTTGTCTTCGAGGTAGCGGGTCAGCTGTTTGTTGATTCTCAGTGACCTTGGCCAGAAATGGGAGCAGGGAGATGGGCCGGAAGTTCTTGAGGTCCTTGGTGTCCGCCTTTGGTTTCTGGAGTAGGGCGTTGATCTCGGCTTGTTTCCAGCTTTCCGGTAATGTAGCTGTCACGAAGGAGATGTTGATGGCCTTGCTGAGATGGGGTGCGATGGATGCGCGGCTTTGTTGAAGATGTGGTGGGGGCATGGGTCTAGCGGTGAGCCGGAGTTGATGGTCTTCATGATATCGATGGTGTCCTTGTCGTTGAAGCTTGTCCAGGAGAGTAGATGGCTGGAGCGTGTGGTGGTGGTGGTGGGCGTTGGGGCGGTCGTGGTGTTGAAGCTGTTGTGGATGTCGGTGATCTTGCAGTGGAAGAAGGTAGCCAGAGAGTCGCATAGGTCTTGTGACGGCGGGATGTCGTTGGCGTTGGAGCTGGGGTTGGAGAGTTCCTTCACGATGTTGAAGAGCTCCTTGCTATTGTGTGCATTGTTGTCTAGGCGGTCCTTGAATGAGGCACTCTTGGCGGCTCTAATGAGTTGGTGATGTTTCTGGGTGGCGTTCTTGTGGGTGGTGTAGCTGTCTGGTGATCGTTCGCGGAGCCAGTTCTTCTCCAGCTTTCGGCATGTTCTTTTTGAGTCCTGGAGGTCTTTGGTGAACCAGGTGGCTTTCTTGCTGGTGTGGCTGTTGGACGGTGTCTTGAGCGGGGCGAGGATGTTGGCACAGTCGTCGATCCATTGTCTGAGATTGCGGGCGATGGCGTCGGGGTCGGTGGTGTTGGCGGTTGGGTTCTGAGCGCGGGCGGTGGTGAGCTGGTCAACAGTGACTTTGCTCCAGCATCGTCGAGGCAGTAGTTGGGTGCGGTGGTGTTTGGTGGGCTTCCTGAAGGTGAAGTGGATGCAGTAGTGGTCGGTCCAGTGTGGATCGGTGGTGCGGTTGAAGGAGACATGGGGGCTTGCGGTGAAGATGGGGTCGAGTGTGTGGCTGGCGATGTGGGTCGGTGTTGTCACGAGCTGTCTGAGTCCGATGTTGGCGAGGTTGTCAAGCAGGGTGATGGAGTTGGTGTCGTTGTTGTTCTCAAGATGAAAATTCAGGTTTCCTAGGAGGATGTAGTCCGTGGAGGCGAGGGTGTGCGTGCTGATGAAATCTGTGATGGAGTCGCTGAACAGTGGTCAGGGTCCAGGGGGAATATAGATGAGGGTTCCTCTGAGGGTGGTGTTGGGATCGGTGTGGATCTGGAAGTGCATGTGTTCGGCGGTGCTGAGGGTGTCGTCGGTGTTGGTCGAGACTCTGAGGGTGTTCCTGTGGACAATGGCGATTCCTCCTCCTGTTCCGTTGGTGCGGTCCCTGCACGTGATCTTGTATCCTTCCGGGATGGCAATAGCGATGTCGGGTGTGGAGGCAGGGTTCAGCCAGATCTCTGTCAGGAAGGCGACGTCTAGGGCAGTTGAGTGGAGGAGGTCCCAGAGTTCGACGGCGTGTGTGAGGGTGGAGCAGGTGTTGAGGAGGATGCATCTGAGGTAGTTGGGTTCCTGGTGGGCGGTGTGGCTGGCCGGATGCTGGAGAAGTTGCAGTTCCGGCAGGTGAAGGGTCCTTGGGTGCGCTTCGGGGTGCGCAGGTGTGTTCTCGACCGGGGTTGAGTGCGTGGAGGGTGTTGGTATCGTAGTGCAGTCGGGCGTCGTGGTGTTTCCGTGTTTCCGGGGGCCTGGGCGCGGTCCAGGTGCGGATGGGCGGAGACGGGCTTGCCTTTGGTGCGCCTTTGGTGCGCCAGCGCCCGACATATGTAGGGGAGGGGGAGGGACTATCGGCTGAGAGGTGGGAGCGGGATGGGAGGGGGAAGAAACGGCAGAAAAGTAGGCAGGGAGTGCAGGCAGAATCAAAATAAGAAACAAATGGGAAATAGCAGAGCAGGCTGAGAGGGGATGTGAAAGGAGAAATAAATTAAATTGAAGTGCAACTGGCGCGGACGATATCAGCCCTCAATAAGTCCTGTAACTCATCGCCCACAGCTTGTTGAAGGTGTTACCTGTTTATTGATGTGTAGCCGAACTTTAAAATTAGTACATTTTGAAAGCCTGGTGAACAATTTGGGAAATTTGCTTACGATGTCTGGTTCGTCATCCACTTTGTACAGTATCTACAGGTTTCAGGCATTTTGCAGTGAGCAGACTGAGAAGGCAGTTGGCAGCTTCGGGCCCATCAATGACATGGATCTCGGCATGCGCCATTCTGTCCTTGTATGTCCGGGATGTGTGAAATTGTCCTAGACATGGTAGTGGTTCTTTGAAAATCCAGGTGTACACACGCACAGCAGCCTTCTGCAGCTTAGGTTTCTGGTTCATTTTACTGTATTCCACAATGCATATATAGTTAAGAGATGTTACGCTGTCTAGTACAAACTTTGCTGGATGATTTCCCATTTGAATATGCAGTCTCTGGTATTTCTTTAGTCTGTCGGAATCAGCTACCATGCACACATATTCATCACTGTCTTGAGAAATCGGGGGAGGGATGATGACTCACGAGATGATGAGCGTTGAGATCTGTATGTAACATGGGATTGTAAGTTGGTTCGTGACGAGCTGGTTAGTATTATTGCCTGTCATGTACTACTTTCACATGGTGACGGTACCTGGAATCTTTTGAGGGTTGCGACAAGTCCTTTTGAGAGGCTCTGCAGATTTTCGAAGTGATTCTCCTTTCCACAACAGCGACATTATGGACCAATGGCCTGGTAAGATCCTACTTCGATATTCTTGGCTGCAGCGATAACATTCTACCTATTGTCTTCGACTGCCTCAACTCTGTTTTGTGCTGCGAATATGGTCTGTGGATTTGGGAGTTCGCCCTTGTTCCGACTGGCATCGTGCTTTCAGATGAAACTGAAAACGGAACGCTTGTTCGCGTTTTTCTACTTTTCCTGCTTTCATTTTCTTAGCATGTTCTTTGGGCTAATGATTGACTCTTGTCAGTTCTTCAATGTCATCCAGTGAGTAATGTTTCTTCAGCAGACAACGAGGTAGTCATTCTGATTCACCTCCAACTATGATTCGTAGGCAGAAGGTATCCTCAGTAGTTAAGTTGTCAAATTTGCAGTTTCGGGCTAGGCGTTTCAGACCCGTAATTAAGTCTCCAATGGATTCATCCTTTTCATCGAAAGTGTAGTGTTCATAATCAAAATTGCGTTTGTGTAGAAAATTCCTGTTTAGTGCGTCTCTCATGTCTTGATAGGACGTGCAAACACCATCAGCAGTTCTTTGATGATATGACCAATGTCTTTACCTTTCCAGTTACGCAGGGCAATGAGCTGCTGATCTAGGTTGGTGACTTGTGATCCCTTCATGAAGTCTTCAAAGTCATCCAGCCATTCTTGCCAATGGGGACCCATGTTGCTGCCAGGTGAGAGTCAAAGGCTCTGGAGGGCGTAGAAAGGAGACACCAAGCATCGCTAGTTTAGGCGTTAGGCAATATATCCAGTGAGGACGAAATCTGATGCTATGTATGCCCCAAAGGAGGGCTTGTGGCTACACTGTGTACAGGATGGCCGCACAGCGCTGAAGCTCTCCCGGCTCTAGCACCTAATCACCACTATCCCGGACTTCCATGAGGCAACAAACTCCGGAAATTTGAGGTGCAACCCGGCAGGCAGCATGGATGACCGCGGCGGTGCGCTAAAGGCCCGGGCCTAGTTCAATGGACGGACTGAGCAGATTCTGTCCGGAGCGTTTGGGGCAAGATGGCAGCTGCATGGATCCTGTTGGGGGAGGAGGCAGAGGAGGAGTGAGAATGCGGCAGACTGGAGGCAGGAGGGTGGTGCGGTAGGTTTAGGCGCCCTGCTGCGCACCCAGGACTCAGCGGCCTCCACTGGCATCGCACGTTGGGGATGGAGGGCTCGTCCGGCTTTCTGTGACGCGCTCTCGGCTGCCCCGGGAACCGTGAGTGCCGGTATCATGCAGCACCATAACACGCTGCATACGGGACACCGAGCTGGGCCCTGGTTACACCTGCCTGTGGCACTGCTGAGGCCACAAGAATCAGCGCGGAGCACCAGAACTTGTGAGCACATGTAGCACCTCCTCCCCTCTGCACCTGAGGCCACTGCTTGCTGGGGGGGATCGCCGCTGCCTAGTCCCGTGTACCGCTTGGCTGGGCGGCGGGATCGCACTGCGGGCCTCCTTTGCCAACTCGGAGGCCGTGGTGGCGGGAGAGGCCACCAGTCTGTGATGCTGCCTACTCAACCCCCACATATTGCAGCAGGGTGAACGCTCCATTTGCGGCCTGCACAGTCGAAAAAGCGTGGGCCGGGTTCAGACTGGGGCCCAGCTGGTGGGGCGCTGGGACCGGTTGCAGCGGCGGCACGCCTCCAACAGCGGCAGAGAGACTCTAGGCCTTGCAACATTTGCGGAGGGCGTCCACGGCATCATATCACAGACTGCTTATCGCCCTAAACATTCACCTGCCTTCACAAGTCCACCCGCCTGTTTGGCTGCGGCATGGGCCGCAGAGACCCTAAACAAAGCGTCCTTCCCTTTGAGAAACATGGGGAACCTTCTAGAAACCAACCAGGCGACATGGCGGACGGTGGGCATCCTTCTACTGCTCCGACGGACTACCCAAGCCAATTGCACCCACTGCTGTTGGAAATTAGAGCTGGGTTCAAGGCACTGGATGTGTGCTTTGAATCATTAGACAAGAACATAGCAGATCTTGGCGCGAAACTCCAGGTGCACAATCGCCGACTGGATGTCGTCGAGTCCCGCACATTGGATCTAGAAGATGGAATGGCGCAGGCAGTGAAGAAGATAGGCCGCATGGAACGAATCCTAAGAGATGTCGCAACGGAAAACGAAGATTTGGAGGCACGAAGTCGTCGTAATAAAGATCGCCTGGTGGGTGTGCTGGAGTCCACTACTTCAGGACGCATTGATAACTTAGTGGAGACGATCCTCACTGACCTATTTGGGAAAGAAGCTTTAACTCCTGGCTTTGTGGTGGAGCGTGCCCACAGTTCTCTTGGTCCCTGCCCAACCCAGGCTGCCCTCCCAGGCCCATTATCGTGCGAATAATTAACTTTTGCGACAGGGACACCACTAAGACTGCCTCGTGAACACGGCGAACTCTCCTGGCAGAGCTCCAGACTGTCACTATATCCAGACTTCGCGACCATGGTCCAAGACGCAAGGAGGAAATACCTGGGGGTCAAAACTATGCAAAAAAATCTAGGGCTGAAGTATGACATGCTTTATCCAGCCAGGCTGAGAGTGGAGGTGAATGGTCGTGTTCGAATTTTTGAAAATCCTACAGAAGTGCAGGAATTTTGCTGCAACAATAAACTTAACAACAAGAGCCCCACAGACACTGCTTCACCTCCACACAGTGGCTCTGCCGCCAGTATGGATTTTTTCTCGAACTATGGGCATGGCTGACTGCTGGTCACTCGCTACCTGATACTATGTCTCGCATTTGGAATGTTACTGTTGAAAACCGGGACTTCATACATTGATTATATTATTTGTTGGGTTGATAGGCCGTGGAAAGCGATGCACCCCCTACTTTGGTGTACACCTAGGAGATCGTATTGGTGATGTTTGACAGTACCGCATTGGTTTTATTTTTGATTATTCTTGCAAGGCCATTGGTACTATTAGAAGTTTTTGTAATGTTGGTATTGCCTCTCCGGACGGGCGGGAAGGCTGGGTGGGGGGAGGGGTATTGTTTGTATTGCATTGCACTGATGCTATGATTCCTTTGTTAGTGTCCATAATATCTGGGTATTGCACTTGGTTACTCTTTGTTCATAAGTTTTTCTTTTTTGGATGGCACAGTTAGGTTATATTTCAGGCCCATCAAGTGTCGCATTAGCGACGTGGAATGTCCGAGGCTTAAACGATACGCGCAAAAAACTTCAGATAGTTCATTATTTGCTCAGGCACATGGTGATTGTGGCCTTTTTACAGGAGACGCACCTTCCCACCAGTCATCAGTCTAGGTTTTCTGCCTCCTGGGGCCCGAACAGATTTTTTGCGAACTATAGCAATTATGCCTAGAGGCACAGCCATCCTAATACACAAGAGACTCTCTTTTAAGTGTCACTCTGTCACCTATGACCCCGAAGGCAGGTATGTGATAGTGGTGGGAATGTTGTTAAGTCACAGGATTGCATTGGTATGTATATATGGCCCGAATATTGATTCCCCTGATTTTTATGATACACTGCTATCCAAATTGTTGCAGCTCGGCCCCATACCCCTTCTTTTAGGGGGCAACTTCAATATCACCTTGCACTCGCCCACTGACAGTACCTCTACGGCCCCAGATCCCAAGCTCCGAGCTCGTAAGGCTCTGCACTATATAATTGAGCATTTCTCACTCCTAGACATCGACCGGGCACAAGACCTGAACCAACACCACATACACCCATTATACCAGTTCCCATGACACCTGGACCAGACTGGATTACTGGTTGACTACACCGGGCATTTCTAGATGGTTCCATAAAATTCAAACGCTCTCCAGAACATACTCAGACCACTCCCCAGTACTGCTCTCCCTGATGATCCCACGCCCAGATGGCTTTGAGAGGCAGTAGACGTTCCCCCGCCGGGCTCTGGAGGATGAGGTTTTTAGGAAGAAGGTGCAGGACGCAATTGAAGAATACTTTACACTTAACACTGGGTCGGTGGATACAGAGGCAGTATTATGGGAGGGCTTTAAGGCTTACATTAGGGGCGTGTGCCTGGCCAAATGCTCCAGAGTGCTACATGACATTCGTGGTACTTAGACTGGTGTGGGGGCGAGATTGGTGCCCTAGACGCTGCACAGACGATGGCCACAGGCCCGACCTACGGCGCAAAGAGGGCAGCTTTACTTCTAGAATACAGGGATACAGTGGAGAGGGAAATTCTATACATGGGGAAATACCACAATGCTAGGGTATACAGAGAGGGGGACAGCCCTGGTAGGATCCTGGCACAAATGGTTAGGCCCCCTTACACGAAATCCTACATCACTGAGCTGAAGTCACAGGCGGCACAACACATCACGACCCTGTAAGCATACAGCAAGAATTTCTCACTTATTTCAAAACACTATACTCCACCAGGTTATGGTGGGACCATACTGCTCAAGAGGCCTATTTAGCAGAAGTAGCGCTTGTATATCTTGAAAAATGTATGCAAGACTTCTTAGCAATACCCATCACTGCGGAGAGCATAGATTAAGCCATCTCCTCCTTGAACCCTTCTACTGCCCCCGGGCTGGATGATTTCCCTGGGAATTTTACAAGGCATACAAGGAACTCTTGATCCCTCTGTTGATTATGTATGCTGAAGCCTTGGAGAAGCAGGTCCTCCCGCCTACACTCCGCGAGGCAGTTATTATAATACTTCCCAAACCCGGGAAGGACATGTTGCTGTGCGGCTCCTATCGTCCCCTATCCCTCCTCAGCTTAGACTATAAAATCCTTGCTAAGGCATTAGCATGCCGCCTCTCGCTCCTGGTGGAATCCGTAGTCTCTCCGGCTCAGAATGGTTTTATACCCCATCATTCCACGGCATTCAACCTCCGTACACCGTTTAACATCCTACATAGAATCGACCCGGACAGCCTCGCAGCTGCAATCCTACTAGACACGGAAAAGGCCTTCCTGGAATGGCCCTTTTTTCTCGCTATAATGCAGCAAATGGGTATGCCGCAGGGCTTTATAGCTACCACAGCCCTATTATATAATCAGCCACTGCTTGACTCCGACTTAATAGCACTCTATCTGTGCCCTTTTCCCTATCCCGGGGTACCAGGCAGGGGTGCCCGTTGTCTCCCCTGTTGTTCATATTGGCGATGGACCCACTAGTGAGGCACTTCCAGGAGAAACATCTACACAGAGCCCTGCGATTCCGTACGGGCCGCTGCTGGTGTCCCTTTATGCGGACGATACGATCCTCTATGTCCATGACCCCCAGACTAACTTAGAGCCTCTTATAAGAGAAATTCTGTGTTTTGGTCCGCATTCTGGTCTGGGGATCAATTGGCATAAATCGGTTATCTTTCCTCTCACGAAGGTCACGACCCAATGGACAATGGAATTTCCACTGGAGTGGTGCTCCGACTCAGTGAAGTACCTGGGGGTACACATACACCTTGATATGGACCAAATCATTTGCCGCAATTATGGTGTGGCTATTTCTAAACTTGAGACACAAATTGATCATTGGTTGAAGCTCCCACTTTCCATGGCAGGACGAGTAGCCCTCATTAAAATGATAATCCTCCCAAAGTTCTTATATTTATTTCACAATATCCTGTTTCCCCTTACAAATAATTTTTTTAGCACACTTCGTACCCAGTTGATTAGACTGGTCTGGGGCGCTAGGACACCCAGAATTAGGTGGCACGTCATGAAGCTTCCTTGCGCCATGGGTGGGTACGGCGTACCTGACTAACAGTTGTACTATCTGGTGACGCAGTGCAGCTTTGCGCAGGCTTGGTATCATCCGGACGCCAGGATTACTTTTCTGAGGCCGGAATCAGACTTAGTCCTTCCAGACACGCTGGCCGCAGTGCTGCCCGTCGGTATCCCACGAGATCGCGCAGATATCCAGTCGGTCTCCACAACTAGCTGGGCATGGGCCAGGTTGGGGCGTCTCACGAACACCAAGATGGTGTATTCCTCCGACATGCCACTCCCCAACGCTAAATAACTGCTGATAACGGGGGAAAAGCTTATACAGAAGACCTGAGCGAAGTTCAATATTGCCAAACTGAGAGATTTTTTTCCCTGTGGGCCATGTATTCGACACGGGGGATGCGTCCATTTTTCCAGATGCTACGTTCATGGATAAGTTCGTACCTGCCAGGCTTCGGTCGGCCCTACAGGCCAGGTTCCCCGACTTCCCACTGGAGCCTCCATCTTTCCTGCCACTTACAATGACTATAGGTAGTAGCAGGGGGGTTCACTTGATTTCGAAACTTTACAAAACATGTGCTGACTTGATCCCGATTAATGATAGCAGGGCGAGGAGTGCATGGGAGGCAGACCTAGGCAACCAGATATCCAAACTGTCTCCATGAACAGCAGACACAGGCTGATCCACTAAAAGTTCCTGCGACGAATGTATGTCACTCCAGATAGAGTGCACAAGATAGACCCCAATAGACCGCACCACTGTCGAAGATGTCAATCCCCTCAAGCTGACTTTGCACATCTGGCCTGGACGTGCCCACGTATACACACATATTGGGTGGAGGTTCACCACACATTGAGCAAGATTATACAGGTACAGGTAAACCCACTGCCCGAGATCGCGCTCCTGGGATATGTCGCTCAGCTCCCTCTTAAGGTTAGACGATTGGTAACTATTGCCTTACTGTTGGCCAAAAGGGAAGTAGCAATACACTGGGGAGATAGGAGGGCACCCACGAGACAGGACTGGCTTCAAAGCTTGGTGTCCTGTTCTAATAGGAGCAGGCAGTATGCAGACACTACCCCCCCACCCCCAACCGAGAGACATTTGGGGCCCCTTCAGGGCGTACCTTGCAGCGCAGCAACAAGACCACCCGTACCAGCAGGAGCAAGGCCTGGAGATGGTGTATTCCTCCGACATGCCACTCCCCAATGCTAAATAACTGCTGATAACGGGGGAAAAGCTCATACAGAAGACCTGAGCGAAGTTCAATATTGCCAAACTGAGAGATTTTTTCCCTGTAGGCCATGTATTCGACACGGGGATGCGTCCATTTTTCCAGATGCTACGTTCATGGATAAGTTCGTACCTGCCAGGCTTCGGTCGGCCCTATGGGCCAGGTTCCCCGACTTCCCACTGGAGCCTCCATCTTTCCTGCCACTTACAATGACTATAGGTAGTAGCAGGGGGGTTCACTTGATTTCGAAACTTTACAAAACATGTGCTGACTTGATCCCGATTAATGATAGCAGGGCGAGGAGTGCATGGGAGGCAGACCTAGGCAACCAGATATCCAAACTGTCTCCATGAACAGCAGACACAGGCTGATCCACTTAAAGTTCCTGCGACGAATGTATGTCACTCCAGATAGAGTGCACAAGATAGACCCCAATAGACCGCACCACTGTCGAAGATGTCAATCCCCTCAAGCTGACTTTGCACATCTGGCCTGGACGTGCCCACGTATACACACATATTGGGTGGAGGTTTACCACACATTGAGCAAGATTATACAGGTCCAGGTAAACTCACTGCCCGAGATCGCGCTCCTGGGATATGTCGCTCAGCTCCCTCTTAAGGTTAGACGATTGGTAGCTATTGCCTTACTGTTGGCCAAAAGGGAAGTAGCAATACACTGGGGAGATAGGAGAGCACCCATGAGACAGGACTGGCTTCAAAGCTTGGTGTCCTGTTCTAATAGGAGCGAGCAGTATGCAGACACTACCCCCCCCAAACCGAGAGACATTTGGGGCCCCTTCAGGGCGTACCTTGCAGCGCAGCAGCAAGACCACCCGTACCAGCAGGAGCAAGGCCTGGTTGCCGACTGGAGTGGGATAAGCGGCTGTTCTTTATTGGTGCATGTATCATTAAAATGATAATCCTCCCAAAGTTCTTATATTTATTTCAACATATCCCGATTCCCCTTACAAATAATTTTTTTAGCACACTTCGTACCTAGTTGATTAGACTGGTCTGGGGCGCTAGGACACCCAGAGTTAGGTGGCATGTCATGACGCTTCCTTGCGCCATGGGTGGGTACGGCGTACCTGACTTACAGTTGTACTATCTGGTGGCGCAGTGCAGCTTTGCGCAGGCTTGGTATCATTTGGACGCCAGGATTACTTTTCTGAGGCCGGAATCAGACTTTGTCCTTCCAGACACGCTGGCCGCAGTGCTGCCCGTCAGTATCCCACGAGATCACGCTGATATCCAGTCGGTCTCCACAACTAGCTGGGCATGGGCCAAGTTGGGGCGTCTCACGAACACCAAGATTTGTGTATTCCTCCGACATGCCACTCCCCAACGCTAAATAACTGCAGATAACGGAGGGAAAGCTTATACAGAAGACCTGAGCGAAGTTCAATATTGCCAAACTGGGAGATTTTTTCCCTGTGAGCCATGTATTCGACGTGGAGGATGCGTCCATTTTTCCAGATGCTACATTCATGGATAAGTTCGTACCTGCCAGGCTTCGGTCAGCCCTACGGGCCAGGTTCCCCGACTTCCCACTGGAGCCTCAATCTTTCCTGCCACTTACAATGACTATAGGTAGTAGCAGGGGGGTTCACTTGATTTCGAAACTTTACAAAACATGTGCTGACTTTATCCCGATTGATGATAGCAGGGCAAGGAGTGCATGGGAGGCAGACCTAGGCAACCAGATATCCTAACTGTCTCCCTGAACAGCAGACACAGGCTGATCCACTTAAAGTTCCTGCGACGAATGTATGTCACTCCAGATAGAGTGCACAAGATAGACCCCAATAGACCGCACCACTGTCGAAGATGTCAATCCCCTCAAGCTGACTTTGCACATCTGGCCTGGATTTGCCGACGTATACACACATATTGGGTGGAGGTTCACCACACATTGAGCAAGATTATCCAAGTTCAGGTAAACCCACTGCCCGAGATGGCACTCCTGGGATAGGTCGCTCAGCTCCCTCTTAAGGTTAGACAATTGGTAGCTATTGCCTTACTGTTGGCCAAAAGGGAAGTAGCAATACACTGGGGAGGTAGGAGAGCACCCACGAGACAGGACTTGCTCCAAAGCTTGGTGTCCTGTTCTAATAGGAGCGAGCAGTATGCAGACACTACCCCACCAACCTCCAGACAGAGAGGCATTTGAGGCCCCTTCAGGGCGTACCTTGCAGCGCAGCAGCAAGACCACACGTACCAGCAAGAGCAAGGCCTTTTTGGCGACTGGAGTGGGATAAGCGGCTGTTCTTTATTGGTGTATGTATCGACCCTAACACACCTACCACACACTGCGAGCTGCCAGGCCTGATGCATTCCAAGGTAGATGATTGAGAGCCGCAGACGGGCTAGCGCAGGGGGTTTGGCAGTAACAACTAAGTTGGGCCTTTACGGTGTTATTCATACAGGATGTGCCATATCGTGACTCCTCCAATGCGTCAATGAAGTTTAATGAAGATGTCTTGTATGTATGTAACCAAGATGCCCTTTTATTTCAGCTCAGTGCATTGCTTTTATGTTTTTTTTCATAGAACTGCTAAATAACGTTTTTTTTTAAACGTATGCCGCAAAGATGTGCAGCAGGGGCGTTTTCCAATGAGTTGTTTCCATTTCAGGGACAGCCAGGTTGTGCAGCAAGAGGAGCAAAAGTATTCAGCGATAGGAATCCTTCAGAATTTCAGTTATGTGTGAGGTCAGAGATCTGCCAGGTGCTGAATTGTTTGGATTGTGAGGTAAGCGCATGTGTGCATGTAAACTGTCCCCAGGTAGATACAGGCTAACAGGAGCATGGGTGCCTTACTCTAAGATGGCTATCGCTGTAGAAACGAAGCTCCTGAACGAGCTGTCGGACTTCAAAACGGCCGCTTGGGAGGGACACAGTTGCATGAGTGTTCAGGAGTGCAGGGAGGTCACCAGAACATATCGGGGAAGACAGAAGATGGAGATCAGCTTACCCCGATGCAGTGGGTGATTAGTCATGCCAGCAGGACGGCATATAGATAGGCTGGGCTCTTGATGTTGCGCGTGTGGCGACATTTTTGGGTGCAGGGCGTTCTTCTGTGGCCACGGAAACTTCAGCAAGTGATGAGGAGGGTGGGCTCCTGTTACAATGAAGGGCGGGAGGGAGACGGTGAAGTGCAGAGCTGCTTCTGTCGGGTGAAGAGTAGGGTGGGCTCCTGCTACAATGATGAGTCATGGTGGCGCGGGTAATACGGTGAGATGATGGCTCAGCTACGGCACACAGCTGGCACTTATTCTGGACGGCTACACCGCAGGCACCGGGAGGTCACAGACGTCGACCACTCTTGTCGCCAATTGTCGTGTCCTAAAAATAATGGTGGACACTGGTTGGACGTCATAACTTCCTTTTCTTATTTTCCTGTGCTGGAGCTCAATGCGGCTCTCGTCCCCTTCCTTCCCCCAACCTCTTACTGACCTCTTCCTTTCCTCTTTCCGTCTACCACCGCCCTGGTTCTGCCTGTGCCCCGGCCTGCAGGGTCCTGGCACTGCAGACACAGCATGCGTGCAGACATCTCAGTGTACTGCTGAAAGTGAACATCATAGGTAAGACTCGGGGCGCTGTGCAACACAAAGAGTTATATGTATTTTGGTGTTGACAGGTGGTCAATGGGGGCAAGGTGTTGATGGCTGGGCTCGAGGTGATCACAAGGGAGGGCGGGCAGGAGGCGTACAGGCCAATAGACCCAATTAGGCGGGAGACTACCTATTGCTCAAGCCATTTTAGCGTCTCCCGCCTGAAATTGCATTTTCTACAATAGAAGTCAATGGGGAATTTTAACTCTCCCGATTTTTTATTTTAAATCCCGCACGACCCTCTGTAAAATGTTGGCCTGGATGAGGAGGGGTTTGTGGCTGGTCTTTAATTGACAACACAATTAACAACACCAAATTCAAAGTATCTCGTGCCAGGGCCTAGCGGGCGGGCTTTACCTTCCCTGTTCCTGCAGACGAGGGGCCCCGACACAGGGGGCGAGCCTCGGGCCCAGGCCTCTGCAGGGGGGGGGGGGGGCCTCCAGCACGGACGGGGAGGCCGAGGAGGGGGGGGAAGGAAGGCCCGGCGGCTCCTGCGGCCCTCAGGCCCCCGGGCTCACACACCCCCAGGGAGGAGGAGGGCCGAGGAGGGAGGAAGGCCGGACAGACCGACGGCTCCCTCCTCCCTCAGCCTCTGACCCTCGCGCTTCCAACACGACTTCCGGGTCCTTCCTCTCTTTCCACGGACCGGCCGGAGCTCTTCAAAGTCCTTCCTCTCTTTCTAAGCTCACCACAAAGCAGACGGTGCCAATCAGGACATACGCCTACTTCGAGATTGGCCAATCAGGAGACGGGTTCAGTTCGAGGGTGTTAGTCCTAGTTTGCTATCGATTCTTCCTGACCAATCAGGGCGGAGCGGCGCTCTTCTGAGGTCCCACAGCTGCCAAGGTTTCAGATTGGCCATGTGTGACATTTTCATCATTCCGGTGCCATTATGAGTCACATTTCAACCACTATGAGTGACATTTCAACGACAATGAGTGACATTTCAACTACATTGAGTGACATTACAACCACTATGAGTCACATTTCAACCACTATGAGTGACATTTCAACGCCAATGAGTGATATTACAACCACTATGAGGGACATTTAAACCACTCAGTGACATTTCAACCACTATGTGTGACATTTCAACTACATTGAGTGACATTTCAACCACTATGAATGACATTTCAAGGACAATGAGTGACATTTCAACCACTATGAGTGACATTTCAAGGACAATGAGTGACATTACAACCACTATGAGTGACATTTCAACCACTCAGTGACATTTCAACTACTATGAGTGACATTTTCTCACGACCAAAATCAATCAATGAATAAGGGAAAGATATAAATATCAGAAATTACACACATTTGAGGAACTAGAAACTGCAAGAAGATCTTAAAAGCGCTACAAAGCACCAAAAATGGAAGGTCACTTAGGAAGTAAAGTGGTGGCAAGGTGCATGCTGAGTGGCAAAGAAGCATTCGACCTCCCTGGTGGAAACGTGAGCAGCATGGACAATGCATATTTTAACTACATTGAGTGACATTTCAACCACTATGAATGACATTTCAAGGACAATGAGTGACATTTCAACAACTATGAGTGACATTTCAAGGACAATGAGTGACATTTCAGCTACTATGAGTGACATTTCAAGGACAATGAGTGACATTTCAAGGACAAGGACAATGAGTGACATTTCAAGGACAATGAGTGACATTTCAACCACTCAGTGACATTTCAATCACTATGAGTGACATTTCAACTACATTGAGTGACATTTCAACGACTATGAGTGGCATTTCAAGGACAATGAGTGACATTTGAACGACTATGAGTGACATTTCAAACACTCAGTGACATTTCAACCACTATGAGTGACATTTTCTCACGACCAAAA
The DNA here is from genome assembly GCF_964263255.1 of Lissotriton vulgaris. Taxonomy (NCBI): domain Eukaryota; kingdom Metazoa; phylum Chordata; class Amphibia; order Caudata; family Salamandridae; genus Lissotriton; species Lissotriton vulgaris. The sequence continues at coordinate 289,808,006 of NC_141690.1, read as the reverse complement.
TCAATCAATGAATAAGGGAAAGATATAAATATCAGAAATTACACACATTTGAGGAACTAGAAACTGCAAGAAGATCTTAAAAGCGCTACAAAGCACCAAAAATGGAAGGTCACTTAGGAAGTAAAGTGGTGGCAAGGTGCATGCTGAGTGGCAAAGAAGCATTCGACCTCCCTGGTGGAAACGTGAGCAGCATGGACAATGCATATGACCCAGAGGGCCAGCTTCTAAGCGCCACCACCAGACACAAAAGAAAGACCAGAGAGCAGAGTTATAGAAATGATGACAGCGCTGTGATCAGTGTTAGCTAGCAGAACCCCTGAGCTCACTGCAGAACATCAATGACATGGAGAAGACAGTAAAGAGTGGACTGTGGTGTGGAAGCTTCGACTCCTATAACCCCTGATAGCGTGCGGTGGGGGAAATGAGAAAAAGAGGGCTGGCTGGCAAACTAAAGAGTTTTTGTGGCTGTTTCAGTGACATGTTAGATCTGTGTTAGATCCTTCACAACTTGATATTTTTAACTTTATTAAAAAGGCAAAACATTATAAGCAGACATGTGCAGGAGCCAGTTTACCTTGTGGTGGAGGGGCACGCTCAGTGCAAACACCAGATCGTTCATGATGAAAGTAAGATGCAGTAGACAGCACGTACCCAGGCATTGAATTTTGACAAAACAAGCACTGTTTAAATAATTTACAAAAAGAGGAAAATAATATTCTGCACTTCAGATGGTAACAGCTTAAGAATTCCCAAATGTGGTACAGCGGTGGACATGGCTTGAACGTGATGCTTAATTCTTTCAGAACAGAGCAATGACACGTCATTCTGGACCTCTGATCAGCTTTACTTTGTTTAATTAGGCATGTTGTCTCTGTGGAAATGCGCACGTTCCACTTTTCAGTGTGTAAATAACCAGTGTTTGGGTGTAAAATGACACAGTAAAGAGGCGGTGTGATCCATGAGAGCAGGCACAACTCGTAGTGACAAGATTACGTAAACTTTGAGAGATGTCAACCTGGAAATTAAGCGTATCATATAAATGAAATCGGAAAGAACAAAGAGTGGAGACCAGAGCTAAAGAAATATCTAAGGAAAAAAGCTAAGCATAAATAGAACATGTCAGAGACAAAAATCTAATTTTTAGATGCTCATTTCAGAACTTCTTTCTTCACCCCTGTTTGTTTTCGTGGCAATCACGTAGGCAGATATTGTTACATAGGCTGGATGTGTCCTCAGATCTCTTGTAGAGTTAGGCCTCATGATCCCTGGTGGTTCTGGTCATCCAGCACTGCAGCTCTGTGTAGGTACTAAATAGTTGGGATCTGGTTGAGCCCTGAGGAGTGCCCCCAACCATGGGGAAGGGTGTTGTTAACTAACCAGTACCATTTAAAACCCAACTTGAGATCTGTCGGCAGAATAAAAAAGAATAACTCCAGCGCCAAACCCCCAGTTCCCATGTGCTCAGTGACAAGGGCAAAACCTACACTGACCTGCAGGCAGCTGATTGTGATAAGCACTTAATTCACAAGCAAATTAGATTGACATTTAAATGCGGAGTAAGTCTGGCACTGTTTCACTGACACTTACTTGGGAGCCACAGCAATTCTGGTTTACAGGCCGGCTGCCCGCCTCCTTAGAGGCCTGGCCCGTCAGTCCCTCGGCAAACGTGCGCTAGCCGCCATCAGACTCAGGCTCAGCAGAAGGAACAGCTGAGCCGCACAGTGTGGGCTCCAACGGCCAACAGGATCTGTGGGGTGGGTACGGTGGTCGCGGGGTCAATTCATTTCAATTTACAGCCAAGAAGCCCAGCACTGCCATGATTTGCTGGCCTCCAACAAGCTTAACTGCAGCCGGTGGCAGCAGGATGTCACATAACGTCCTGCGGCGCGTGCCTGCCTATTGGGCACCACCTCCTGACGCCAGTCCCAATGAATTCCGCACCGGGAAGGGAAATCTTATCCTTTTAATAATAAATTGTAGCCACCAAGTGAGTTAGCAGCTATTACCTCAGTCAACCCCCAAGCCTGCCGGGGGCAGCACGCATGACACGGCCCGCTGCCATAGTGCCCACACCGTCATCCGCTCCCCCTTGCATTTTATACATTTGCCCATATAATGATTACACAGGACACATTGTTATGGGTATAGAACTGCTGCAGGTTTATTTTCATACAACAAACGTATAACGTTTAGTGGGTTATCTTATGGGCGATCCAGGGAAGGCAGCCCCTCACTGCCCGCCCGCCTCATGAGCCAGCCAGCACGGTGGGTCGACGTCCGGACAGTGCAGCACCTTTGTAGATCCCTTTACGGATCACGTGATCGTGTCTATACTCCCGCCCATTTCAGGGCAGAGCGGTATGGCACACCCCCGGTTGGTAAGGCCCCCCAACCGCCTGAAGGACTAACGGGGCGCCGTCGCGGTTTTCCCGGAACCTCCTGCGGCTCCAGGTCTTTGGCTCAAGCACCCTTACTGTGCCAGGCAGAGGTACCCTTACTGTACCGGTCTGCCGCAGAGGTACCCTTACTGTACCCATCTGCCTCCAGATCGCCCTGTAACTCCGCCTCAGCTCTGGAGAAGGCTACCATCGATGACAGAGCCCCCCACCTCTGTGTTCCCAACTTGCATCCCACAGCTTCAAGGGCATCCTGCACATCCAGGAGGAACATATCAATCCAGACCAGTCAACTTCGTAGTTATGTCCAACTAACCCTGGTGCCCCTACAATGGAGTCACAACAGGTGTGAAGAGATAGTGCAAGGTGTCTCCCCCAAGACATTGCACATTTATTGAAGTGCCGACCTACAGACGGCTGGACCCTGCTATCCACATGTGACATTGTATGGTGTCGCACTACCGGATGGTGGGTCACATTTCTAGCTATAGCCCTTTCATGGTGGATTCACTGGGGACTCATCAGTGTCCCTGCCAAAGCTGTTTTACCCACTTTGGCCCTACAAGCCCTAGCCTGCCCTTGAAAGACACCTCGCCACCTGCCCACCCCCACTGCTTCGTGATAGGGTTTTTTGGGCCCAGCACCCCAAGTCCATGTGTTTGACACGGGCAGCGGCAACCTTTATCCCCTTTGAGGCTCCAGCCAGTGTGAGCGGCTGTCCCTGACCTGCGAGGCGCAGCAATGGCCATTTCCCACCTTGGGGACTATCCTGCCATTCAGGCTCTAGCGCCGGAGTTATTATCTGAGCAGGGTTATCTTACGGGCGATGGGCTTGGTCATCCATTTCATGGAGCATGCCTGTAACCTTAATGTAATCACCTTGGTTGTGTACGCCCCTGCCTGGCAGCCAGCTTAGCTCGACCCTTGTTGGAATCACCTGCCTGTGCCCGCCGACCAAGCTATCTACCTAGATGTCCTGCCCGTAGCTACAGGGCTTACCTCTCTAGGCATGTCACTAATTGTCCCCATCATGCGTTGAAGGCTCTTTTGAGATCTACATAGACAATCTCCCTTACAGTCCTGTGCAGGATAACTATTCTGTCAGTCTCGGTACTGGTCACCCTATTGGGCATACGCTGGATCCCAGGCGGCCATTCGCCAAGCACCCTATTCAGGTGAAAATCCATTTGGGCAACTAGGAAGACTACTACTTTCTCACTGTGCACCACAGGCATGTTAACACCGCCTAAGGTCTCCCCACCCTAGAACCTGAATAACTACTAAATAAATCTGACCCAGGCCGTACGCTTACTTGTGCACCTAGCCCAGGGCACTCCACTGCTTGTGAAACCTGCAGTTCGCATAAGGCTGTGGTTAATAGCTGCCCCCGTCTAAACATGGAGCACACATCTTTAACCAGGCCAACTGCATGCTTCTTGGTTGCATAAAATTACTAAGTTACCCAATAGCACAAACTCCCCGGATATCAGGGTGCTTTACCATGTTTCATTTTGAAGCTTTCGCCGAACAGGAACCTGGGACCACAGCTACAGATAGGGCCGCCCTAGCCGTTAGGCTTTCCTCCAAGGGTCGATAGCTTCCTTGCCTTGCCAACCGAGAGCTAGCCGCCCCCATCCATGTCTCAACTACCCTGTGTGACATTGCCATCCTTTCGGTGCATCATGGGTGACATAAGGCTCCGCTGCACTTTATTGCTGGCAATAAAACCATGAGGATGCGGGAGACCCCTTACAGTAATGACTCCTGTTTGACCAGCCAGGAGCTCTAAGAAGACCATGGTTTGTGGCAGCCTATGTGAGATAATCCTATCTTGAAGTGTGCCCCCCTGCAACACTTCACCTAGCAGCCTGTGGTAGGGTCACTAACTCATTTCATTACTATTAGTGAGCTGCTGCGCTTTTACCGCACCGCAAACACATCACCATCCCCGAATATTAGATGCAAACACATGTAGAATTGGGAGTGTGTGCCCATGCACTGTCAATAACTCTTGCCAAAGTGGGCATGAGAGAGCTGGCCTGTGTCAACAACAGCTGCTCCAATCAGGGGGGGGCTCCGAACCAAGTTTTTACCGAGGGCAACTGATAGTCATACTGCCTGTGCTGCGGTGCACGAGAATGCATCCATACCCTCCGTCTTACAAAACGCAGCGTAGTAATGCGCCAGGTCCCTCAAACATCCTGAAAATGGCTGTGCATTGCCACCGAGAGGAGGTCCTAATCAACGTGCGCCCAGGCAACACCAGTCACGTCTGGAGCGACATCCAGCCCACGGCATTCATTGCACAAAGTGAACCGAACACGTGCTTTCCTGTGACTGTTAGGGCTGGGTGGAATACCTGAATGTATCCCTCCCTCTGCCAGATCCCTCTCACCCGTGTGTACTTGCACACCGTGACTACATGAGTAAAGCACCCGGTGCTCCCTCTTATGTACCTGCAGCGGGAACCTGGTGATGCAGAAGTGTATGTCTTGGAACTAAGGTGATTGAATATATACATTTCTATTCTCCCTAACTATGCAAGTGTCCTCCCAGTGAGTTCTGGTGGCTTTAGATTTAGCCATTCATGCAGTATTATCCCTCTACCTGGTCTGGTATTTTCGTGTCACATGCACATGTCACTTTTCTCTTGTAACACACTGATTGCTACCTCATACATTGTGTTTGTTTCCGGTACTTGCTCACTGTCACCATTGCCTACGTAACGTTTGTTCTTCTGTTTGAGTGTCCTCCATTTATTGTAGTATTAAACCTCTACTCGTACTTTGTACGTTTTGTAACTTGCACACATGTCACCTTTCCTCCTGTAAAGCACCGTTTGCTACCTCTTAGGAACTGAGGTGATTGAATATATACATTTCTATTCTCCTTAACTTAAGCAAGTGTCCTCCCAGTGTGGTGCACCCGGCCAGCGGAGGGGCTGGTGAACTGCCCGAGCCTCCCCCTTACGAGGACTGAAGGAGGGGGGGTGCTCCGACTAATGGGCACTAAGGGGGCTGCCCTGCTGATGTCCCCCTGTGGGGGACGCGGGCAGCGGCATTCCTTCCTTTAGTCAACATTATCTGAGCTTCCATGGCTTCACAGCCAAGGAGGCATTATCCCATTTATGCGTGACTTTTCATTTCAGTGCGGTGATGCGGACCACCGCACTGAAATGCTCTAGTCTAACGCCTGATGGGTGGTACTTGGCAGGACTGCCACAGGTGAGTGCGAGGTGCAGAGTGCAACAGAAGTTTCCTGATAGAAGAGCTTACTGGCTCAATGAATCCTGGCTGAACCTAGCTGTGCTGGACTCAGGTCTGACTGTGCCATATAAGTGCTTCCCAGTGACTGCGCCCTGGCTGAGACAGAAAGTGTTTTTGGGCCGGGCTGGCTAGGGGGCCACATGGCTTCAGTTACAGTGCGGTGTCTGAAGCACTGGCCTGGGCCTGGGCCTATTGGGGATTTTCTTGGTCTTGTACCTTCTGTAACAGGCCGTTTCATTGAGGATGCGCAGAGGAGGCTTTACATTTCCGCACTGCTTGCCTGGTTGTGCCAGCCCGCTTGCCGATTCACCTCTACTCCCTTCTGTGTCATGGCTGGTCGTCAGTTGCACCCCATTACCTCCTCGTCAGACCTTCCTCACACAGTCATTACCATATGAACAATATCTCCTACTTAGAACTTCCAAGCAAAAACCCCATAGCTCATCCTTACCCACCAGGCCACTCCCACATCCTGTGGCAAATAACCCTCGACCCTTGTAAGCACATCCTATTGTTTTTTTCTGCGAACTTCTCCTTGCAAGACTCTAACTGATTACAGGTGAGCGTGCAGTGGTCTGCTATAGCGACCGTTGTGTGGGTATTAGGGGACTGTGCTGTTGTTTTTACGACTCACTGCCTCTTGTCCTTGTAGTTCTTTTATAGAATCATGGTGTTTCAATGGTTCCCCTCTTCCGGGTACAATCCCCCGCTGTAGCGGGGACCACCTGGGGGGTGTAGGGGATTTGTTGAGCACATTCGGAGGATGGATCCCAACGCAGCGGGTTTGCGTTGGCTCGGGTACTACAAAATTGTCTGGCTGCCAGCGCCTGCAAAGCACGGATGCCGGTGTGTTGCCTCTGGCTCCATGACTGCGACCGGTTGCTAGGCTGGTCCGCGGGAGAATGTGGTACTCGCAGGTGAATATAGCATGTTACAACGCATGCTAATACATTGCAAACTATTACAATGCGGTCCTTACAACAACCGGGTTGTTAGTATGCAATACCTTTACATCGCAAGTCATTACAATGACTTGCTGTAGGGGGCGTGCTGGACTTAGAAATAGTATTATTTACTATTCCTACTCCAGTTTGCACAGCAGCAGGGAAGATGTTGGATTTTATATCCAATACCTATGCGCCCCCTACAGCAAGTCATTGTAATGACTTGCGATGTAAAGGTATTGCGTACTAACAACGCAGTTGTTGTACCGACCGCGTTGTAATAGCATCATGTTGTTTTAACAGCATTGTAAACGCTGTTTCCCCTCGCAGGGAGTACATAATTTAGGTATTTGGGGTTTTACCACTGACTTAGGCATCAGGAGTCATTTAAATTGGAATGAGTCACTGTGGCCCCATGGTTACAGTCTCTGACCGTTACGCCAAAGGTTATGTGTTCAAATCCTGGGGGTTTCAATGGTTGTGGTTTCTGAGAAAAAATGATAAGATTAACTTAAGGCATTTCTACACAAATAGCGCACGTGTCCAGGAAAAGGTTTGGCATACCAGGTGGTGTTACTTACTGGTTTCAGGGTTTAGATCCCTCGGGGTTGACCTGCATAGGGGTTGCCTCTGGTGCTCTGCCTTGGGCCCTTAGAGCCTGGGCCAAGTTAAGTCATGGGTTTTATATGATTTGGGAGACAATGATTGGGTGTCTTCTGAGTTGGCCTCCAGGCCTGGTGGTATTGGCTGATTTCGCAGGGGGCTGCCTGGCATTGGCCCTCACTGGGTCCTATTTGATTGGTAGTTATAGGGAGCTTCCCGCAATATATATAAGACACTGTGTGCTCCTCTAGCCATTGTTCATCATGGATGGGTGGCGGTCAGAGATGAGTGGGCTCCTGGAGAAGGAGGTGGGGGTTGCTGGGCCTTCCACAGTGCCTTCCTTGTCAGATGTGCAGAATATGACTGAAGCCGCGGTGGCAGCGGCTTTTCTAGCTAGGGAATCCAAGGGGCCTAAGAGGCTGAAATTGGATGCCTACGCTGTCCCAGAGCCTGAGGAGGAGTCGGATGAGGAGGTGAAGGGTCGTTTGTCCGAGGGGCTGACCTCCACAGTATTCTGCAGCATGTGTGGGACAATTTGGGGTAAGAAAGCAAAAGACACATAGAATGCAGAACAAATCAAAACATTCACCCCCAGTAAAGAGACCTGGGTTAAATCCATTGTTCTTTTTCTCACCATGCCACCCCAATCTGGGGTTCCCAGATTTCTCGGAAGGTGATGAGTCGGAGGACTTTTTTTGTCAATTATCAACGTCGGGAGCCTGAGTGCCTTCCCATTCATAAATCTGTGAGGAATGTATTGGAAGGGGAATGGAAGGATATTGACAAGCACACTTTTCCCCTGTTTCTGGCTAAGAGATATCCTTTGCAGGAGTGTTCTGAGGAGTTTCCGCCCGTGGCCAAGGTGGATTCCCTGCTGGCGGGACTTGCATCTCAGAGCCTGGTGGTTTTCTCCGGATGCGGTTCCCTCTGATCCTGGGGACAAGAGGGTTGAAAGGGATTTGAAGAGGTCCTTTGCAGCCTCTAACCTTGCGGTTCGGTGTGCGGCTTAAACTGGCTACCCGGTTCAGTCTCTTCCGAAGGACTGTCAGGGTAACTCTTTCAGGATGATGACCCCTCTGAGTCTTTGACAATTGTGGGGAAGCAATTGCACTTCCTGGCAGATTTGTACTTTGATTCCCTAAGAGCTGCGGCGGGGCCTCGGTGGCGGCTAGGAGACAATTATGGCTAAAACCTTGTAAAGCAGAGGCAGCGCAGAAGGCTGCCCTCATGAAGATTCCTTTCACAGGCTCTAAACTATTTGGGGATCCGTTGGAGGCCTTGATTAAGAAACAGCGGAGGACAAAAAGTTGTTAACTCCGGTCCACTCTTCACAGAAAGGGAAGTTGGCTGGTTATAAGCAGGCTTCTCAGCAGGCGTTTCAATCTAAATGGCCACCCAGCCCTTTCGTGGTAGCGGACGTGGCTAGGGCATCCCTTCTTTCCACAAGTTTTGGGATCAGCAAGGTGCCTTCGCTTCTTTGGGGCCTTCTAAATCATGACTATTTGAGGGGTTTGGAAAAAGATGCCTGTTGGGGTCGCCTCAAGGTTTTTTCCCAGTCTGGGTAGAATTCGCTCAGGATCAATGGGTCCTACGGATTGTCAAGCTGGTTATCAGATCGAATTTGGGGTTCCACCAGAGGATGTGTTCCAGGCTACCCCTATTCCTGGATCTCATGTCAAGTGTCAGACTCTGTTGGAAGGGGTTTCCACAGGGGCTGTGTTGGGGTGCCTGTGAGCCATCAGGGTCGAGAGGTTTACTCGATCCTGTTTCTGATCCAAAAACCAAATGGGGACTTCCGTCCTGTTCTGCATATGAAGGCGGTGAATTTGTGTATCCCCAGTGGGGAAGTGTGGCTCAATGATTAGAGCGGCAGACCCTGAGGCAGAGGTCTAGCCCGGGACCAGGGTTCAATTCCCCGCCTCGGTGGGTCTTGGGCTCAAAAAAATTCCACGGACCTGATAATTCTCGCCTCGGTGCCTATTCCAATCATGGAGTCCCACTCTGCAACTCTGGGCAATAGCTTGCTTAATCTCCACAACGGCCCCCACAACGCTAAGGATGCCTGGCCTCCACCTTGGGGGTGCCCAGAAGTGGACGCCTCACAGGGAAAGCCAGGATGGGTTCCACAGCGGTATTCGTACAAGCGCCTTGAGACCCTTGCGGGTGAGTAGTGCGCTATACAAGTATCAATTTACATTTATCGGTCCTTCAAAATGGTGCAGCTACATATGATTCTGCCATTCCTGTCCTTTGCGGATTTCCTTGCTTCTCTGGATCTCAAGGACGCCTATTTTCATGTGCTGGTTCATGTGCCTACCCAGAGGTTTCTAAGGTTCTGTGTGGGTGTTGAACATTGCCAGTTCCAGGTATTACCCTTTGGGCTGTCTGCCTCACCTACGGTGTTTACTAAGGTATTGGCACGCTTGGTGGGGTTTTTGCATGCTCGGTGGTTCCAGGTGTTTCCTTACTTGGATGATTGGCTGATCGCTCACTCTTCTGTTTTTTAAGGCTCAAGCATATACCCCAGAGGTTTGTCGGCTTCTTCAGCAGTTTGGGTGAATTCTGAACTTGGCGAAATCCCATCTGTGCCCCACTCAGGAGCTCCTGCTCATTGGGGGGGGGGGGGGGGGTGGACAGGGTCAGACTAATTTGCATATAGCCAAGTTCTGAGCTGGGATGGTGCAGTGAGCTAAAATACGGTGATGGATCAAGCCCTGATCCTTGGACTGGGCAAGAGTGGTCTGCTTAATTCAGACACTCTGTTCATCACCACCCCCTTTTCTGAATCATTTTTGTCCACCATAAGCGTGGAAGGGTATACTCAGATGTGAGTCCCTAGCTCATTGCACCATCAGGATTCAAGCAAGCCGGGCCGAAGGCGGCTGAAATGCCAGAAACCGGTCCCCGGTAGCTTGTTTCCTTCCCAGTATAAGAATTGGCTTGGTAGTTTGGTCTGCCCTGTTCCCATGATGCACTGGACCAGGGTCAGACTAATTTGCATATAGCCAAGTTCTGAGCTGGGATGGTGCAGTGAGCTAAAATACGGTGATGGATCAAGCCCTGATCCTTGGACTGGGTAAGAGTGGTCTGCTTAATTCAGACACTCTGTTCATCACCACCCCCTTTTCTGAATCATTTTTGTCCACCATAAGCGTGGAAGGGTATACTCAGATGTGAGTCCCTAGCTCATTGCACCATCAGGATTCAAGCAAGCTGGGCCGAAGACGGCTGAAATGCCAGAAACCGGTCCCCGGTAGCTTGTTTCCTTCCCAGTATAAGAATTGGCTTGGTAGTTTGGTCTGCCCTGTTCCCATGATGCACTGGGCCAGGGTCAGACTAATTTGCATATAGCCAAGTTCTGAGCTGGGATGGTGCAGTGAGCTAAAATACGGTGATGGATCAAGCCCTGATCCTTGGACTGGGTAAGAGTGGTCTGCTTAATTCAGACACTCTGTTCATCACCACCCCCTTTTCTGAATCATTTTTGTCCACCATAAGCGTGGAAGGGTATACTCAGATGTGAGTCCCTAGCTCATTGCACCATCAGGATTCAAGCAAGCCGGGCCGAAGACGGCTGAAATGCCAGAAACCGGTCCCCGGTGGCTTGTTTCCTTCCCAGTATAAGAATTGGCTTGGTAGTTTGGTCTGCCCTGTTCCCATGATGCACTGGGCCAGGGTCAGACTAATTTGCATATAGCCAAGTTCATGTGCTGGTTCATGTGCCTACCCAGAGGTTTCTAAGGTTCTGTGTGGGTGTTGAACATTGCCAGTTCCAGGTATTACCCTTTGGGCTGTCTGCCTCACCTACGGTGTTTACTAAGGTATTGGCACGCTTGGTGGGGTTTTTGCATGCTCGGTGGTTCCAGGTGTTTCCTTACTTGGATGATTGGCTGATCGCTACCTCTTCTGTTTTTTAAGGCTCAAGCATATACCCCAGAGGTTTGTCGGCTTCTTCAGCAGTTCGGGTGAATTCTGAACTTGGCGAAATCCCATCTGTGCCCCACTCAGGAGCTCCTGCTCATTGGGGGGGGGGGGGGGTGGACAGGGTCAGACTAATTTGCATATAGCCAAGTTCTGAGCTGGGATGGTGCAGTGAGCTAAAATACGGTGATGGATCAAGCCCTGATCCTTGGACTGGGCAAGAGTGGTCTGCTTAATTCAGACACTCTGTTCATCACCACCCCCTTTTCTGAATCATTTTTGTCCACCATAAGCGTGGAAGGGTATACTCAGATGTGAGTCCCTAGCTCATTGCACCATCAGGATTCAAGCAAGCCGGGCCGAAGGCGGCTGAAATGCCAGAAACCGGTCCCCGGTAGCTTGTTTCCTTCCCAGTATAAGAATTGGCTTGGTAGTTTGGTCTGCCCTGTTCCCATGATGCACTGGACCAGGGTCAGACTAATTTGCATATAGCCAAGTTCTGAGCTGGGATGGTGCAGTGAGCTAAAATACGGTGATGGATCAAGCCCTGATCCTTGGACTGGGTAAGAGTGGTCTGCTTAATTCAGACACTCTGTTCATCACCACCCCCTTTTCTGAATCATTTTTGTCCACCATAAGCGTGGAAGGGTATACTCAGATGTGAGTCCCTAGCTCATTGCACCATCAGGATTCAAGCAAGCTGGGCCGAAGACGGCTGAAATGCCAGAAACCGGTCCCCGGTAGCTTGTTTCCTTCCCAGTATAAGAATTGGCTTGGTAGTTTGGTCTGCCCTGTTCCCATGATGCACTGGGCCAGGGTCAGACTAATTTGCATATAGCCAAGTTCTGAGCTGGGATGGTGCAGTGAGCTAAAATACGGTGATGGATCAAGCCCTGATCCTTGGACTGGGTAAGAGTGGTCTGCTTAATTCAGACACTCTGTTCATCACCACCCCCTTTTCTGAATCATTTTTGTCCACCATAAGCGTGGAAGGATATACTTAGATGTGAGTCCCTAGCTCATTGCACCATCAGGATTCAAGCAAGCCGGGCCGAAGACGGCTGAAATGCCAGAAACCGGTCCCCGGTAGCTTGTTTCCTTCCCAGTATAAGAATTGGCTTGGTAGTTTGGTCTGCCCTGTTCCCATGATGCACTGGGCCAGGGTCAGACTAATTTGCATATAGCCAAGTTATGAGCTGGGATGGTGCAGTGAGCTAAAATACGGTGATGGATCAAGCCCTGATCCTTGGACTGGGTAAGAGTGGTCTGCTTAATTCAGACACTCTGTTCATCACCACCCCCTTTTCTGAATCATTTTTGTCCACCATAAGCGTGGAAGGGTATACTCAGATGTGAGTCCCTAGCTCATTGCACCATCAGGATTCAAGCAAGCCAGGCCGAAGACGGCTGAAATGCCAGAAACCGGTCCCCGGTAGCTTGTTTCCTTCCCAGTATAAGAATTGGCTTGGTAGTTTGGTCTGCCCTGTTCCCATGATGCACTGGGTGAGGGTCAGACTAATTTGCATATAGCCAAGTTCTGAGCTGGGATGGTGCAGTGAACTAAAATACGGTGATGGATCAAGCCCTGATCCTTGGACTTGGTAAGAGTGGTCTGCTTAATTCAGACACTCTGTTCATCACCACCCCCTTTTCTGAATCATTTTTGTCCACCATAAGCGTGGAAGGGTATACTCAGATGTGAGTCCCTAGCTCATTGCACCATCAGGATTAAAGCAAGCCGGGCCGAAGACGGCTGAAATGCCAGAAACCGGTCCCCGGTAGCTTGTTTCCTTCCCAGTATAAGAATTGGCTTGGTAGTTTGGCCTGCCCTGTTCCCATGATGCACTGGGCCAGGGTCAGACTAATTTGCATATAGCCAAGTTCTGAGCTGGGATGGTGCAGTGAGCTAAAATACGGTGATGGATCAAGCCCTGATCCTTGGACTGGGTAAGAGTGGTCTGCTTAATTCAGACACTCTGTTCATCACCACCCCCTTTTCTGAATCATTTTTGTCCACCATAAGCGTGGAAGGGTATACTCAGATGTAAGTCCCTAGCTCATTGCACCATCAGGATTCAAGCAAGCCGGGCCGAAGACGGCTGAAATGCCAGAAACCGGTCCCCGGTACCTTGTTTCCTTCCCAGTATAAGAATTGGCTTGGTAGTTTGGTCTGCCCTGTTCCCATGATGCACTGGGCCAGGGTCAGACTAATTTGCATATAGCCAAGTTCTGAGCTGGGATGGTGCAGTGAGCTAAAATACGGTGATGGATCAAGCCCTGATCCTTGGACTGGGTAAAAGTGGTCTGCTTAATTCAGACACTCTGTTCATCACCACCCCCTTTTCTGAATCATTTTTGTCCACCATAAGCGTGGAAGGGTATACTCAGATGTGAGTCCCTAGCTCATTGCACCATCAGGATTCAAGCAAGCCGGGCCGAAGACGGCTGAAATGCCAGAAACAGGTCCCCGGTAGCTTGTTTCCTTCCCAGTATAAGAATTGGCTTGGTAGTTTGGTCTGCCCTGTTCCCATGATGCACTGGGCCAGGGTCAGACTAATTTGCATATAGCCAAGTTCTGAGCTGGGATGGTGCAGTGAGCTAAAATACGGTGATGGATCAAGCCCTGATCCTTGGACTGGGTAAGAGTGGTCTGCTTAATTCAGACACTGTTCATCACCACCCCCTTTTCTGAATCATTTTTGTCCACCATAAGCGTGGAAGGGTATACTCAGATGTGAGTCCCTAGCTCATTGCACCATCAGGATTCAAGCAAGCCGGGCCGAAGACGGCTGAAATGCCAGAAACCGGTCCCCGGTAGCTTGTTTCCTTCCCAGTATAAGAATTGGCTTGGTAGTTTGGTCTGCCCTGTTCCCATGATGCACTGGGCCAGGGTCAGACTAATTTGCATATAGCCAAGTTCTGAGCTGGGATGGTGCAGTGAGCTAAAATACGGTGATGGATCAAGCCCTGATCCTTGGACTGGGTAAGAGTGGTCTGCTTAATTCAGACACTCTGTTCATCACCACCCCCTTTTCTGAATCATTTTTGTCCACCATAAGCGTGGAAGGGTATACTCAGATGTGAGTCCCTAGCTCATTGCACCATCAGGATTCAAGCAAGCCGGGCCGAAGACGGCTGAAATGCCAGAAACCGGTCCCCGGTAGCTTGTTTCCTTCCCAGTATAAGAATTGGCTTGGTAGTTTGGTCTGCCCTGTTCCCATGATGCACTGGGCCAGGGTCAGACTAATTTGCATATAGCCAAGTTCTGAGCTGGGATGGTGCAGTGAGCTAAAATACGGTGATGGATCAAGCCCTGATCCTTGGACTGGGTAAGAGTGGTCTGCTTAATTCAGACACTCTGTTCATCACCACCCCCTTTTCTGAATCATTTTTGTCCACCATAAGCGTGGAAGGGTATACTCAGATGTGAGTCCCTAGCTCATTGCACCATCAGGATTCAAGCAAGCCGGGCCGAAGACGGCTGAAATGCCAGAAACCGGTCCCCGGTAGCTTGTTACCTTCCCAGTATAAGAATTGGCTTGGTAGTTTGGTCTGCCCTGTTCCCATGATGCACTGGGCCAGGGTCAGACTAATTTGCATATAGCCAAGTTCTGAGCTGGGATGGTGCAGTGAGCTAAAATACGGTGATGGATCAAGCCCTGATCCTTGGACTGGGTAAGAGTGGTCTGCTTAATTCAGACACTCTGTTTATCACCACCCCCTTTTCTGAATCATTTTTGTCCACCATAAGCGTGGAAGGGTATACTCAGATGTGAGTCCCTAGCTCATTGCACCATCAGGATTCAAGCAAGCCGGGCCGAAGACGGCTGAAATGCCAGAAACCGGTCCCCGGTAGCTTGTTTCCTTCCCAGTATAAGAATTGGCTTGGTAGTTTGGTCTGCCCTGTTCCCATGATGCACTGGGCCAGGGTCAGACTAATTTGCATATAGCCAAGTTCTGAGCTGGGATGGTGCAGTGAGCTAAAATACGGTGATGGATCAAGCCCTGATCCTTGGTGGAGTGGTGTGGCTCACTGGTTAGAGGCGGCAGACCCGGAAGCAGAGAACGGCCCGGGACCAGGGTTCAATTCCCGACGCGGCAGGGTCGTGGACCAGGGTCAGCGGACTCGATAATTCTCGCCTCGGTGCCTACTCTAACCAGGGATCACACTCGGCAACTCTGGGCATTAGCTTGCCTCATCTCTACAACGGCCCCCCACATTCGCCGGGGATGCCCCCTTTCGTGGTAGGGGACGTGGCTAGGGCATCCCTTCTTTCCACAAGTTTTGGGATCAGCAAGGTGCCTTCGCTTCTTTGGGGCCTTCTAAATCATGACTATTTGAGGGGTTTGGAAAAAGATGCCTGTTGGGGTCGCCTCAAGGTTTTTTCCCAGTCTGGGTAGAATTCGCTCAGGATCAATGGGTCCTACGGATTGTCAAGCTGGTTATCAGATCGAATTTGGGGTTCCACCAGAGGATGTGTTCCAGGCTACCCCTATTCCTGGATCTCATGTCAAGTGTCAGACTCTGTTGGAAGGGGTTTCCACAGGGGCTGTGTTGGGGTGCCTGTGAGCCATCAGGGTCGAGAGGTTTACTCGATCCTGTTTCTGATCCAAAAACCAAATGGGGACTTCCGTCCTGTTCTGCATATGAAGGCGGTGAATTTGTGTATCCCCAGTGGGGAAGTGTGGCTCAATGATTAGAGCGGCAGACCCTGAGGCAGAGGTCTAGCCCGGGACCAGGGTTCAATTCCCCGCCTCGGTGGGTCTTGGGCTCAAAAAAATTCCACGGACCTGATAATTCTCGCCTCGGTGCCTATTCCAATCATGGAGTCTCACTCTGCAACTCTGGGCAATAGCTTGCTTAATCTCCACAACGGCCCCCACAACGCTAAGGATGCCTGGCCTCCACCTTGGGGGTGCCCAGAAGTGGACGCCTCACAGGGAAAGCCAGGATGGGTTCCACAGCGGTATTCGTACAAGCGCCTTGAGACCCTTGCGGGTGAGTAGTGCGCTATACAAGTATCAATTTACATTTATCGGTCCTTCAAAATGGTGCAGCTACATATGATTCTGCTATTCCTGTCCTTTGCGGATTTCCTTGCTTCTCTGGATCTCAAGGACGCCTATTTTCATGTGCTGGTTCATGTGCCTACCCAGAGGTTTCTAAGGTTCTGTGTGGGCATTGAACATTGCCAGTTCCAGGTATTACCCTTTGGGCTGTCTGCCTCACCTACGGTGTTTACTAAGGTATTGGCACGCTTGGTGGGGTTTTTGCATGCTCGGTGGTTCCAGGTGTTTCCTTACTTGGATGATTGGCTGATCGCTTCCTCTTCTGTTTTTTAAGGCTCAAGCATATACCCCAGAGGTTTGTCGGCTTCTTCAGCAGTTTGGGTGAATTCTGAACTTGGCGAAATCCCATCTGTGCCCCACTCAGGAGCTCCTGCTCATTGGGGGGGGGGGGGGGGGGGTGGACAGGGTCAGACTAATTTGCATATAGCCAAGTTCTGAGCTGGGATGGTGCAGTGAGCTAAAATACGGTGATGGATCAAGCCCTGATCCTTGGACTGGGCAAGAGTGGTCTGCTTAATTCAGACACTCTGTTCATCACCACCCCCTTTTCTGAATCATTTTTGTCCACCATAAGCGTGGAAGGGTATACTCAGATGTGAGTCCCTAGCTCATTGCACCATCAGGATTCAAGCAAGCCGGGCCGAAGACGGCTGAAATGCCAGAAACCGGTCCCCGGTAGCTTGTTTCCTTCCCAGTATAAGAATTGGCTTGGTAGTTTGGTCTGCCCTGTTCCCATGATGCACTGGACCAGGGTCAGACTAATTTGCATATAGCCAAGTTCTGAGCTGGGATGGTGCAGTGAGCTAAAATACGGTGATGGATCAAGCCCTGATCCTTGGACTGGGTAAGAGTGGTCTGCTTAATTCAGACACTCTGTTCATCACCACCCCCTTTTCTGAATCATTTTTGTCCACCATAAGCGTGGAATGGTATACTCAGATGTGAGTCCCTAGCTCATTGCACCATCAGGATTCAAGCAAGCTGGGCCGAAGACGGCTGAAATGCCAGAAACCGGTCCCCGGTAGCTTGTTTCCTTCCCAGTATAAGAATTGGCTTGGTAGTTTGGTCTGCCCTGTTCCCATGATGCACTGGGCCAGGGTCAGACTAATTTGCATATAGCCAAGTTCTGAGCTGGGATGGTGCAGTGAGCTAAAATACGGTGATGGATCAAGCCCTGATCCATGGACTGGGTAAGAGTGGTCTGCTTAATTCAGACACTCTGTTCATCACCACCCCCTTTTCTGAATCATTTTTGTCCACCATAAGCGTGGAAGGGTATACTCAGATGTGAGTCCCTAGCTCATTGCACCATCAGGATTCAAGCAGGCCAGGCCGAAGACGGCTGAAATGCCAGAAACCGGTCCCCGGTAGCTTGTTTCCTTCCCAGTATAGGAATTGGCTTGGTAGTTTGGTCTGCCCTGTTCCCATGATGCACTGGGTGAGGGTCAGACTAATTTGCATATAGCCAAGTTCTGAGCTTGGATGGTGCAGTGAACTAAAATACGGTGATGGATCAAGCCCTGATCCTTGGACTTGGTAAGAGTGGTCTGCTTAATTCAGACACTCTGTTCATCACCACCCCCTTTTCTGAATCATTTTTGTCCACCATAAGCGTGGAAGGGTATACTCAGATGTGAGTCCCTAGCTCATTGCACCATCAGGATTAAAGCAAGCCGGGCCGAAGACGGCTGAAATGCCAGAAACCGGTCCCCGGTAGCTTGTTTCCTTCCCAGTATAAGAATTGGCTTGGTAGTTTGGCCTGCCCTGTTCCCATGATGCACTGGGCCAGGGTCAGACTAATTTGCATATAGCCAAGTTCTGAGCTGGGATGGTGCAGTGAGCTAAAATACGGTGATGGATCAAGCCCTGATCCTTGGACTGGGTAAGAGTGGTCTGCTTAATTCAGACACTCTGTTCATCACCACCCCCTTTTCTGAATCATTTTTGTCCACCATAAGCGTGGAAGGGTATACTCAGATGTGAGTCCCTAGCTCATTGCACCATCAGGATTCAAGCAAGCCGGGCCGAAGACGACTGAAATGCCAGAAACCGGTCCCCGGTAGCTTGTTTCCTTCCCAGTATAAGAATTGGCTTGGTAGTTTGGTCTGCCCTGTTCCCATGATGCACTGGGCCAGGGTCAGACTAATTTGCATATAGCCAAGTTATGAGCTGGGATGGTGCAGTGAGCTAAAATACGGTGATGGATCAAGCCCTGATCCTTGGACTGGGTAAGAGTGGTCTGCTTAATTCAGACACTCTGTTCATCACCACCCCCTTTTCTGAATCATTTTTGTCCACCATAAGCGTGGAAGGGTATACTCAGATGTGAGTCCCTAGCTCATTGCACCATCAGGATTCAAGCAAGCCAGGCCGAAGACGGCTGAAATGCCAGAAACCGGTCCCCGGTAGCTTGTTTCCTTCCCAGTATAAGAATTGGCTTGGTAGTTTGGTCTGCCCTGTTCCCATGATGCACTGGGTGAGGGTCAGACTAATTTGCATATAGCCAAGTTCTGAGCTGGGATGGTGCAGTGAACTAAAATACGGTGATGGATCAAGCCCTGATCCTTGGACTTGGTAAGAGTGGTCTGCTTAATTCAGACACTCTGTTCATCACCACCCCCTTTTTGAATCATTTTTGTCCACCATAAGCGTGGAAGGGTATACTCAGATGTGAGTCCCTAGCTCATTGCACCATCAGGATTAAAGCAAGCCGGGCCGAAGACGGCTGAAATGCCAGAAACCGGTCCCCGGTAGCTTGTTTCCTTCCCAGTATAAGAATTGGCTTGGTAGTTTGGCCTGCCCTGTTCCCATGATGCACTGGGCCAGGGTCAGACTAATTTGCATATAGCCAAGTTCTGAGCTGGGATGGTGCAGTGAGCTAAAATACGGTGATGGATCAAGCCCTGATCCTTGGACTGGGTAAGAGTGGTCTGCTTAATTCAGACACTCTGTTCATCACCACCCCCTTTTCTGAATCATTTTTGTCCACCATAAGCGTGGAAGGGTATACTCAGATATGAGTCCCTAGCTCATTGCACCATCAGGATTCAAGCAAGCCAGGCCGAAGACGGCTGAAATGCCAGAAACCGGTCCCCGGTAGCTTGTTTCCTTCCCAGTATAAGAATTGGCTTGGTAGTTTGGTCTGCCCTGTTCCCATGATGCACTGGGTGAGGGTCAGACTAATTTGCATATAGCCAAGTTCTGAGCTGGGATGGTGAAGTGAACTAAAATACGGTGATGGATCAAGCCCTGATCCTTGGACTTGGTAAGAGTGGTCTGCTTAATTCAGACACTCTGTTCATCACCACCCCCTTTTCTGAATCATTTTTGTCCACCATAAGCGTGGAAGGGTATACTCAGATGTGAGTCCCTAGCTCATTGCACCATCAGGATTAAAGCAAGCCGGGCCGAAGACGGCTGAAATGCCAGAAACCGGTCCCCGGTAGCTTGTTTCCTTCCCAGTATAAGAATTGGCTTGGTAGTTTGGTCTGCCCTGTTCCCATGATGCACTGGACCAGGGTCAGACTAATTTGCATATAGCCAAGTTCTGAGCTGGGATGGTGCAGTGAGCTAAAATACGGTGAAGGATCAAGCCCTGATCCTTAGACTGGGTAAGAGTGGTCTGCTTAATTCAGACACTCTGTTCATCACCACCCCCTTTTCTGAATCATTTTTGTCCACCATAAGCGTGGAAGGGTATACTCAGATGTGAGTCCCTAGCTCATTGCACCATCAGGATTCAAGCAAGCTGGGCCGAAGACGGCTGAAATGCCAGAAACCGGTCCCCGGTAGCTTGTTTCCTTCCCAGTATAAGAATTGGCTTGGTAGTTTGGTCTGCCCTGTTCCCATGATGCACTGGGCCAGGGTCAGACTAATTTGCATATAGCCAAGTTCTGAGCTGGGATGGTGCAGTGAGCTAAAATACGGTGATGGATCAAGCCCTGATCCTTGGACTGGGTAAGAGTGGTCTGCTTAATTCAGACACTCTGTTCATCACCACCCCCTTTTCTGAATCATTTTTGTCCACCACAAGCGTGGAAGGGTATACTCAGATGTGAGTCCCTAGCTCATTGCACCATCAGGATTCAAGCAAGCCGGGCCGAAGACGGCTGAAATGCCAGAAACCGGTCCCCGGTAGCTTGTTTCCTTCCCAGTATAAGAATTGGCTTGGTAGTTTGGTCTGCCCTGTTCCCATGATGCACTGGGCCAGGGTCAGACTAATTTGCATATAGCCAGGTTCTGAGCTGGGATGGTGCAGTGAGCTAAAATACGGTGATGGATCAAGCCCTGATCCTTGGACTGGGTAAGAGTGGTCTGCTTAATTCAGACACTCTGTTCATCACCACCCCCTTTTCTGAATCATTTTTGTCCACCATAAGCGTGGAAGGGTATACTCAGATGTGAGTCCCTAGCTCATTGCACCATCAGGATTCAAGCAAGCCGGGCCGAAGACGGCTGAAATGCCAGAAACCGGTC
This sequence comes from Lissotriton vulgaris, assembly GCF_964263255.1. Lineage (NCBI taxonomy): Eukaryota > Metazoa > Chordata > Amphibia > Caudata > Salamandridae > Lissotriton > Lissotriton vulgaris. The sequence continues at coordinate 289,787,330 of NC_141690.1, read as the reverse complement.
CCCGGTAGCTTGTTTCCTTCCCAGTATAAGAATTGGCTTGGTAGTTTGGTCTGCCCTGTTCCCATGATGCACTGGGCCAGGGTCAGACTAATTTGCATATAGCCAAGTTCTGAGCTGGGATAGTGCAGTGAGCTAAAATACGGTGATGGATCAAGCCCTGATCCTTGGACTGGGTAAGAGTGGTCTGCTTAATTCAGATACTCTGTTCATCACCACCCCCTTTTCTGAATCATTTTTGTCCACCATAAGCGTGGAAGGGTATACTCAGATGTGAGTCCCTAGCTCATTGTACCATCAGGATTCAAGCAAGCCGGGCCGAAGACGGCTGAAATGCCAGAAACCGGTCCCCGGTAGCTTGTTTCCTTCCCAGTATAAGAATTGGCTTGGTAGTTTGGTCTGCCCTGTTCCCATGATGCACTGGGCCAGGGTCAGACTAATTTGCATATAGCCAAGTTCTGAGCTGGGATGGTGCAGTGAGCTAAAATACGGTGATGGATCAAGCCCTGATCCTTGGACTGGGTAAGAGTGGTCTGCTTAATTCAGACACTCTGTTCATCACCACCCCCTTTTCTGAATCATTTTTGTCCACCATAAGCGTGGAAGGGTATACTCAGATGTGAGTCCCTAGCTCATTGCACCATCAGGATTCAAGCAAGCCGGGCCGAAGACGGCTGAAATGCCAGAAACCGGTCCCCGGTAGCTTGTTTCCTTCCCAGTATAAGAATTGGCTTGGTAGTTTGGTCTGCCCTGTTCCCATGATGCACTGGGCCAGGGTCAGACTAATTTGCATATAGCCAAGTTCTGAGCTGGGATGGTGCAGTGAGCTAAAATACGGTGATGGATCAAGCCCTGATCCTTGGACTGGGTAAGAGTGGTCTGCTTAATTCAGACACTCTGTTCATCACCACCCCCTTTTCTGAATCATTTTTGTCCACCATAAGCGTGGAAGGGTATACTCAGATGTGAGTCCCTAGCTCATTGCACCATCAGGATTCAAGCAAGCCGGGCCGAAGACGGCTGAAATGCCAGAAACCGGTCCCCGGTAGCTTGTTTCCTTCCCAGTATAAGAATTGGCTTGGTAGTTTGGTCTGCCCTGTTCCCATGATGCACTGGGCCAGGGTCAGACTAATTTGCATATAGCCAAGTTCTGAGCTGGGATGGTGCAGTGAGCTAAAATACGGTGATGGATCAAGCCCTGATCCTTGGACTGGGTAAGAGTGGTCTGCTTAATTCAGACACTCTGTTCATCACCACCCCCTTTTCTGAATCATTTTTGTCCACCATAAGCGTGGAAGGGTATACTCAGATGTGAGTCCCTAGCTCATTGCACCATCAGGATTCAAGCAAGCCGGGCTGAAGACGGCTGAAATGCCAGAAACCGGTCCCCGGTAGCTTGTTACCTTCCCAGTATAAGAATTGGCTTGGTAGTTTGGTCTGCCCTGTTCCCATGATGCACTGGGCCAGGGTCAGACTAATTTGCATATAGCCAAGTTCTGAGCTGGGATGGTGCAGTGAGCTAAAATACGGTGATGGATCAAGCCCTGATCCTTGGACTGGGTAAGAGTGGTCTGCTTAATTCAGACACTCTGTTTATCACCACCCCCTTTTCTGAATCATTTTTGTCCACCATAAGCGTGGAAGGGTATACTCAGATGTGAGTCCCTAGCTCATTGCACCATCAGGATTCAAGCAAGCCGGGCCGAAGACAGCTGAAATGCCAGAAACCGGTCCCCGGTAGCTTGTTACCTTCCCAGTATAAGAATTGGCTTGGTAGTTTGGTCTGCCCTGTTCCCATGATGCACTGGGCCAGGGTCAGACTAATTTGCATATAGCCAAGTTCTGAGCTGGGATGGTGCAGTGAGCTAAAATACGGTGATGGATCAAGCCCTGATCCTTGGACTGGGTAAGAGTGGTCTGCTTAATTCAGACACTCTGTTTATCACCACCCCCTTTTCTGAATCATTTTTGTCCACCATAAGCGTGGAAGGGTATACTCAGATGTGAGTCCCTAGCTCATTGCACCATCAGGATTCAAGCAAGCCGGGCCGAAGACGGCTGAAATGCCAGAAACCGGTCCCCGGTAGCTTGTTTCCTTCCCAGTATAAGAATTGGCTTGGTAGTTTGGTCTGCCCTGTTCCCATGATGCACTGGGCCAGGGTCAGACTAATTTGCATATAGCCAAGTTCTGAGCTGGGATGGTGCAGTGAGCTAAAATACGGTGATGGATCAAGCCCTGATCCTTGGACTGGGTAAGAGTGGTCTGCTTAATTCAGACACTCTGTTTATCACCACCCCCTTTTCTGAATCATTTTTGTCCACCATAAGCGTGGAAGGGTATACTCAGATGTGAGTCCCTAGCTCATTGCACCATCAGGATTCAAGCAAGCCGGGCCGAAGACAGCTGAAATGCCAGAAACCGGTCCCCGGTAGCTTGTTACCTTCCCAGTATAAGAATTGGCTTGGTAGTTTGGTCTGCCCTGTTCCCATGATGCACTGGGCCAGGGTCAGACTAATTTGCATATAGCCAAGTTCTGAGCTGGGATGGTGCAGTGAGCTAAAATACGGTGATGGATCAAGCCCTGATCCTTGGACTGGGTAAGAGTGGTCTGCTTAATTCAGACACTCTGTTTATCACCACCCCCTTTTCTGAATCATTTTTGTCCACCATAAGCGTGGAAGGGTATACTCAGATGTGAGTCCCTAGCTCATTGCACCATCAGGATTCAAGCAAGCCGGGCCGAAGACGGCTGAAATGCCAGAAACCGGTCCCCGGTAGCTTGTTTCCTTCCCAGTATAAGAATTGGCTTGGTAGTTTGGTCTGCCCTGTTCCCATGATGCACTGGGCCAGGGTCAGACTAATTTGCATATAGCCAAGTTCTGAGCTGGGATGGTGCAGTGAGCTAAAATACGGTGATGGATCAAGCCCTGATCCTTGGTGGAGTGGTGTGGCTCACTGGTTAGAGGCGGCAGACCCGGAAGCAGAGAACGGCCCGGGACCAGGGTTCAATTCCCGACGCGGCAGGGTCGTGGACCAGGGTCAGCGGACTCGATAATTCTCGCCTCGGTGCCTACTCTAACCAGGGATCACACTCGGCAACTCTGGGCATTAGCTTCCCTCATCTCTACAACGGCCCCCCACATTCGCCGGGGATGCCCCCTTTCGTGGTAGGGGACGTGGCTAGGGCATCCCTTCTTTCCACAAGTTTTGGGATCAGCAAGGTGCCTTCGCTTCTTTGGGGCCTTCTAAATCATGACTATTTGAGGGGTTTGGAAAAAGATGCCTGTTGGGGTCGCCTCAAGGTATTTTCCCAGTCTGGGTAGAATTCGCTCAGGATCAATGGGTCCTACGGATTGTCAAGCTGGTTATCAGATCGAATTTGGGGTTCCACCAGAGGATGTGTTCCAGGCTACCCCTATTCCTGGATCTCATGTCAAGTGTCAGACTCTGTTGGAAGGGGTTTCCACAGGGGCTGTGTTGGGGTGCCTGTGAGCCATCAGGGTCGAGAGGTTTACTCGATCCTGTTTCTGATCCAAAAACCAAATGGGGACTTCCGTCCTGTTCTGCATATGAAGGCGGTGAATTTGTGTATCCCCAGTGGGGAAGTGTGGCTCAATGATTAGAGCGGCAGACCCTGAGGCAGAGGTCTAGCCCGGGACCAGGGTTCAATTCCCCGCCTCGGTGGGTCTTGGGCTCAAAAAAATTCCACGGACCTGATAATTCTCGCCTCGGTGCCTATTCCAATCATGGAGTCCCACTCTGCAACTCTGGGCAATAGCTTGCTTAATCTCCACAACGGCCCCCACAACGCTAAGGATGCCTGGCCTCCACCTTGGGGGTGCCCAGAAGTGGACGCCTCACAGGGAAAGCCAGGATGGGTTCCACAGCGGTATTCGTACAAGCGCCTTGAGACCCTTGCGGGTGAGTAGTGCGCTATACAAGTATCAATTTACATTTATCGGTCCTTCAAAATGGTGCAGCTACATATGATTCTGCCATTCCTGTCCTTTGCGGATTTCCTTGCTTCTCTGGATCTCAAGGACGCCTATTTTCATGTGCTGGTTCATGTGCCTACCCAGAGGTTTCTAAGGTTCTGTGTGGGTGTTGAACATTGCCAGTTCCAGGTATTACCCTTTGGGCTGTCTGCCTCACCTACGGTGTTTACTAAGGTATTGGCACGCTTGGTGGGGTTTTTGCATGCTCGGTGGTTCCAGGTGTTTCCTTACTTGGATGATTGGCTGATCGCTTCCTCTTCTGTTTTTTAAGGCTCAAGCATATACCCCAGAGGTTTGTCGGCTTCTTCAGCAGTTTGGGTGAATTCTGAACTTGGCGAAATCCCATCTGTGCCCCACTCAGGAGCTCCTGCTCATTGGGGGGGGGGGGGGGGGGGGGGGGGGGGGGGGGGTGGACGGGGTCAGACTAATTTGCATATAGCCAAGTTCTGAGCTGGGATGGTGCAGTGAGCTAAAATACGGTGATGGATCAAGCCCTGATCCTTGGACTGGGCAAGAGTGGTCTGCTTAATTCAGACACTCTGTTCATCACCACCCCCTTTTCTGAATCATTTTTGTCCACCATAAGCGTGGAAGGGTATACTCAGATGTGAGTCCCTAGCTCATTGCACCATCAGGATTCAAGCAAGCCGGGCCGAAGACGGCTGAAATGCCAGAAACCGGTCCCCGGTAGCTTGTTTCCTTCCCAGTATAAGAATTGGCTTGGTAGTTTGGTCTGCCCTGTTCCCATGATGCACTGGACCAGGGTCAGACTAATTTGCATATAGCCAAGTTCTGAGCTGGGATGGTGCAGTGAGCTAAAAAACGGTGATGGATCAAGCCCTGATCCTTGGACTGGGTAAGAGTGGTCTGCTTAATTCAGACACTCTGTTCATCACCACCCCCTTTTCTGAATCATTTTTGTCCACCATAAGCGTGGAAGGGTATACTCAGATGTGAGTCCCTAGCTCATTGCACCATCAGGATTCAAGCAAGCTGGGCCGAAGACGGCTGAAATGCCAGAAACCGGTCCCCGGTAGCTTGTTTCCTTCCCAGTATAAGAATTGGCTTGGTAGTTTGGTCTGCCCTGTTCCCACGATGCACTGGGCCAGGGTCAGACTAATTTGCATATAGCCAAGTTCTGAGCTGGGATGGTGCAGTGAGCTAAAATACGGTGATGGATCAAGCCCTGATCCTTGGACTGGGTAAGAGTGGTCTGCTTAATTCAGACACTCTGTTCATCACCACCCCCTTTTCTGAATCATTTTTGTCCACCATAAGCGTGGAAGGGTATACTCAGATGTGAGTCCCTAGCTCATTGCACCATCAGGATTCAAGCAAGCCGGGCCGAAGACGGCTGAAATGCCAGAAACCGGTCCCCGGTAGCTTGTTTCCTTCCCAGTATAAGAATTGGCTTGGTAGTTTGGTCTGCCCTGTTCCCATGATGCACTGGGCCAGGGTCAGACTAATTTGCATATAGCCAAGTTCTGAGCTGGGATGGTGCAGTGAGCTAAAATACGGTGATGGATCAAGCCCTGATCCATGGACTGGGTAAGAGTGGTCTGCTTAATTCAGACACTCTGTTCATCACCACCCCCTTTTCTGAATCATTTTTGTCCACCATAAGCGTGGAAGGGTATACTCAGATGTGAGTCCCTAGCTCATTGCACCATCAGGATTCAAGCAAGCCAGGCCGGAGACGGCTGAAATGCCAGAAACCGGTCCCCGGTAGCTTGTTTCCTTCCCAGTATAAGAATTGGCTTGGTAGTTTGGTCTGCCCTGTTCCCATGATGCACTGGGTGAGGGTCAGACTAATTTGCATATAGCCAAGTTCTGAGCTGGGATGGTGCAGTGAACTAAAATACGGTGATGGATCAAGCCCTGATCCTTGGACTTGGTAAGAGTGGTCTGCTTAATTCAGACACTCTGTTCATCACCACCCCCTTTTCTGAATCATTTTTGTCCACCATAAGCGTGGAAGGGTATACTCAGATGTGAGTCCCTAGCTCATTGCACCATCAGGATTAAAGCAAGCCGGGCCGAAGACGGCTGAAATGCCAGAAACCGGTCCCCGGTAGCTTGTTTCCTTCCCAGTATAAGAATTGGCTTGGTAGTTTGGCCTGCCCTGTTCCCATGATGCACTGGGCCAGGGTCAGACTAATTTGCATATAGCCAAGTTCTGAGCTGGGATGGTGCAGTGAGCTAAAATACGGTGATGGATCAAGCCCTGATCCTTGGACTGGGTAAGAGTGGTCTGCTTAATTCAGACACTCTGTTCATCACCACCCCCTTTTCTGAATCATTTTTGTCCACCATAAGCGTGGAAGGGTATACTCAGATGTGAGTCCCTAGCTCATTGCACCATCAGGATTCAAGCAAGCCGGGCCGAAGACGGCTGAAATGCCAGAAACCGGTCCCCGGTAGCTTGTTTCCTTCCCAGTATAAGAATTGGCTTGGTAGTTTGGTCTGCCCTGTTCCCATGATGCACTGGGCCAGGGTCAGACTAATTTGCATATAGCCAAGTTCTGAGCTGGGATGGTGCAGTGAACTAAAATACGGTGATGGATCAAGCCCTGATCCTTGGACTTGGTAAGAGTGGTCTGCTTAATTCAGACACTCTGTTCATCACCACCCCCTTTTCTGAATCATTTTTGTCCACCATAAGCGTGGAAGGGTATACTCAGATGTGAGTCCCTAGCTCATTGCACCATCAGGATTAAAGCAAGCCGGGCCGAAGACGGCTGAAATGCCAGAAACCGGTCCCCGGTAGCTTGTTTCCTTCCCAGTATAAGAATTGGCTTGGTAGTTTGGCCTGCCCTGTTCCCATGATGCACTGGGCCAGGGTCAGACTAATTTGCATATAGCCAAGTTCTGAGCTGGGATGGTGCAGTGAGCTAAAATACGGTGATGGATCAAGCCCTGATCCTTGGACTGGGTAAGAGTGGTCTGCTTAATTCAGACACTCTGTTCATCACCACCCCCTTTTCTGAATCATTTTTGTCCACCATAAGCGTGGAAGGGTATACTCAGATGTGAGTCCCTAGCTCATTGCACCATCAGGATTCAAGCAAGCCGGGCCGAAGACGGCTGAAATGCCAGAAACCGGTCCCCGGTAGCTTGTTTCCTTCCCAGTATAAGAATTGGCTTGGTAGTTTGGTCTGCCCTGTTCCCATGATGCACTGGGCCAGGGTCAGACTAATTTGCATATAGCCAAGTTCTGAGCTGGGATGGTGCAGTGAGCTAAAATACGGTGATGGATCAAGCCCTGATCCTTGGACTGGGTAAGAGTGGTCTGCTTAATTCAGACACTCTGTTCATCACCACCCCCTTTTCTGAATCATTTTTGTCCACCATAAGCGTGGAAGGGTATACTCAGATGTGAGTCCCTAGCTCATTGCACCATCAGGATTCAAGCAAGCCGGGCCGAAGACGGCTGAAATGCCAGAAACCGGTCCCCGGTAGCTTGTTTCCTTCCCAGTATAAGAATTGGCTTGGTAGTTTGGTCTGCCCTGTTCCCATGATGCACTGGGCCAGGGTCAGACTAATTTGCATATAGCCAAGTTCTGAGCTGGGATGGTGCAGTGAGCTAAAATACGGTGATGGATCAAGCCCTGATCCTTGGACTGGGTAAGAGTGGTCTGCTTAATTCAGACACTCTGTTCATCACCACCCCCTTTTCTGAATCATTTTTGTCCACCATAAGCGTGGAAGGGTATACTCAGATGTGAGTCCCTAGCTCATTGCACCATCAGGATTCAAGCAAGCCGGGCCGAAGACGGCTGAAATGCCAGAAACCGGTCCCCGGTAGCTTGTTTCCTTCCCAGTATAAGAATTGGCTTGGTAGTTTGGTCTGCCCTGTTCCCATGATGCACTGGGCCAGGGTCAGACTAATTTGCATATAGCCAAGTTCTGAGCTGGGATGGTGCAGTGAGCTAAAATACGGTGATGGATCAAGCCCTGATCCTTGGACTGGGTAAGAGTGGTCTGCTTAATTCAGACACTCTGTTCATCACCACCCCCTTTTCTGAATCATTTTTGTCCACCATAAGCGTGGAAGGGTATACTCAGATGTGAGTCCCTAGCTCATTGCACCATCAGGATTCAAGCAAGCCGGGCCGAAGACGGCTGAAATGCCAGAAACCGGTCCCCGGTAGCTGGTTTCCTTCCCAGTATAAGAATTGGCTTGGTAGTTTGGTCTGCCCTGTTCCCATGATGCACTGGGCCAGGGTCAGACTAATTTGCATATAGCCAAGTTCTGAGCTGGGATGGTGCAGTGAGCTAAAATACGGTGATGGATCAAGCCCTGATCCTTGGACTGGGTAAGAGTGGTCTGCTTAATTCAGACACTCTGTTCATCACCACCCCCTTTTCTGAATCATTTTTGTCCACCATAAGCGTGGAAGGGTATACTCAGATGTGAGTCCCTAGCTCATTGCACCATCAGGATTCAAGCAAGCCGGGCTGAAGACGGCTGAAATGCCAGAAACCGGTCCCCGGTAGCTTGTTACCTTCCCAGTATAAGAATTGGCTTGGTAGTTTGGTCTGCCCTGTTCCCATGATGCACTGGGCCAGGGTCAGACTAATTTGCATATAGCCAAGTTCTGAGCTGGGATGGTGCAGTGAGCTAAAATACGGTGATGGATCAAGCCCTGATCCTTGGACTGGGTAAGAGTGGTCTGCTTAATTCAGACACTCTGTTTATCACCACCCCCTTTTCTGAATCATTTTTGTCCACCATAAGCGTGGAAGGGTTTACTCAGATGTGAGTCCCTAGCTCATTGCACCATCAGGATTCAAGCAAGCCGGGCCGAAGACGGCTGAAATGCCAGAAACCGGTCCCCGGTAGCTTGTTTCCTTCCCAGTATAAGAATTGGCTTGGTAGTTTGGTCTGCCCTGTTCCCATGATGCACTGGGCCAGGGTCAGACTAATTTGCATATAGCCAAGTTCTGAGCTGGGATGGTGCAGTGAGCTAAAATACGGTGATGGATCAAGCCCTGATCCTTGGTGGAGTGGTGTGGCTCACTGGTTAGAGGCGGCAGACCCGGAAGCAGAGAACGGCCCGGGACCAGGGTTCAATTCCCGATGCGGCAGGGTCGTGGACCAGGGTCAGCGGACTCGATAATTCTCGCCTCGGTGCCTACTCTAACCAGGGATCACACTCGGCAACTCTGGGCATTAGCTTGCCTCATCTCTACAACGGCCCCCCACATTCGCCAGGGATGCCTGGTTTCACCTTGGAGATACCCAGTAGGGGCCATCTCACAGGGATAGCCAGGACGGGTTCCCCAGCGGTCTACAGCGCCACGACGCCTCAGGGCAGCAGTGCGCTTTACAAGACACATTACATTACATTACATTACATTACATTACTGGGTAAGAGTGGTCTGCTTAATTCAGACACTCTGTTCATCACCACCCCCTTTTCTGAATCAATGATTAGAGCGGCAGACCCTGAGGCAGAGGTCTAGCCCGGGACCAGGGTTCAATTCCCCGCCTCGGCGGGTCTTGGGCTCAAAAAAATTCCACGGACCTGATAATTCTCGCCTCGGTGCCTATTCCAATCATGGAGTCCCACTCTGCAACTCTGGGCAATAGCTTGCTTAATCTCCACAACGGCCCCCACAACGCTAAGGATGCCTGGCCTCCACCTTGGGGGTGCCCAGGAGTGGACGCCTCACAGGGAAAGCCAGGATGGGTTCCACAGCGGTATTCGTACAAGCGCCTTGAGACCCTTGCGGGTGAGTAGTGCGCTATACAAGTATCAATTTACATTTATCGGTCCTTCAAAATGGTGCAGCTACATATGATTCTGCCATTCCTGTCCTTTGCGGATTTCCTTGCTTCTCTGGATCTCAAGGACGCCTATTTTCATGTGCTGGTTCATGTGCCTACCCAGAGGTTTCTAAGGTTCTGTGTGGGTGTTGAACATTACCAGTTCCAGGTATTACCCTTTGGGCTGTCTGCCTCACCTACGGTGTTTACTAAGGTATTGGCACGCTTGGTGAGGTTTTTGCATGCTCGGTGGTTCCAGGTGTTTCCTTACTTGGATGATTGGCTGATCGCTTCCTCTTCTGTTTTTTAAGGCTCAAGCATATACCCCAGAGGTTTGTCGGCTTCTTCAGCAGTTTGGGTGAATTCTGAACTTGGCGAAATCCCATCTGTGCCCCACTCAGGAGCTCCTGTTCAGTGGGGGGGGGAGGGGTGGACTTCAACACCAAGATGGGTAGGGTTTTCCTGTCGGAATCTCGCCAACTGACTCTAGTGTGCAAGCTGAGGAAGGTGTTGGTAGCCCAGTCTTTCACGGCTTCACAGTGGTTTCGGGTTCAAGGGTTAATGTCTGCTACCGTAATGATTGTTCCTTGGGCTCGTTTGCACTTGTACCCTCTGGTGAATCATGTTCTGGGGCATTGGAGCCCCTGTCTAGCCTGATTCAAATGTCTTTACTCCCATCACTGCGTGTAACTAGCTTCCTAGGTACAGGTCAATAGACAACAGGTAATAACATCTCCACCTTCTTTGGCTCCCTGGGGAAGGTGGGGAACCCATGCTTCATGGTCTCTCATCATAGGGCGACTCCCGGCTCACTCTACTTAGCGCCAAGACGCCTCGGCATAATATAAATACCTTCAGTCAGTCAGTCAGTCTCATAGTCTGTAATACAGAAACCTATCTCACGCCGTCGGACCACCCCGTTCCACATACTCCGCCAGCAAGATGACGTGAGTGTTTGTGAATAGATCTCCCAGTGTGAGGAGTTCTGTTTTCTTTTAATCGTTTGGTGGCTAGTGTTTGAACGTGATCTCTAACTTTGGATGGCTGGCCAATGGTGCATGCAGGGAGTATATTGTGTCTATTGTGCATAGTTTCCCTAGTCTGTGCCATGCCCACATAATGCAATTTGCCATATGTATTTCGCCTTTGGGTCTATTCGAGGATTCAGAAATCACTGTGATTAGCTCATTTGGGCTCAAGAGGGCCATCTCCAACCCCTACGTGGGTTGTGGAACCAGTGAGATGCAAATTGTGTTTGTGCTACCAAATAATTTGCTTACAAATTTTGAGCAGAAAATTTGCTGTATTTGTATGGCCTTTGCATGGTGCTCTGGCTGATGCACAGTTGTTTACCAGCCCAAGCTAGTATTATTAGCGATTGAAGCTTATCAAAGAACGCTCTAGTAAGGGAGACTGGCATGTTCTGAAACAATTATAGTAGTTGGGACAGTATCACCATTTTTATCAGTTTATTTGCTGTAGAGCAGCCAGGAATAAAATCCGGCTGGTGCGCCAGCTCCAATCCTTGCATGAAGGGGAGCAATCTCGTTGCTAGTATCTTTGCTAGCGTTTTGTTATCAATGTTGATTAGCGACAGCGGCCTATATGAATCGCATCTCTGCGGAGGCTGATCCGGCTATAGCAGCTGATCACTATTGCCCCCCTAAGCGTCGGTGGTAGCTGGCCTCTTCGAATGACCTCCATGTACGTATCCAGCCAGGATGGGACTAATAGATCGCAGAATTCTTCATAGAATTTGCCATTCTCGCCTCTTTAACTGTGATGCAACCCTTGGATTCCTGTATACATCACTTGGAATGAGATGCCCCTAGGAAGGGGGGGCAGTTAGAGATGAGCTGTTGATGAGTTGGCTATGCTGTTCCATGATGGATGCATTAAAGAGAATGGAGCATTTCCACTGCGTCTGTGTTCTCTTAGCATACTGTTGCTTGGAATTCCTGTGGCATCGTGCTTCTGTGTCCATCTGTGCTTCATGACGTAGCTGCGCTGATGTCATGAAGCACTGGAATCTTCTACACATCTCTTGGAATGTTATGCTTTGGTTAGGAGTCAGTTGTAGCCTTATCTTTATGCTGGCTGGATGCTCACCTGTGGATGGGATCTTTCTTGTGAATAAACCTGAACTTATTTATCCTTCAACTGGTGGATTCATATTTTACATTTGGCGACGCTGGATGGGATATTGAAGCAAGGAAAGATCTCAACACCTACCTCTAATATTTTTTTTTAATAAAAAAAAAAACTCCCCTCAAGAACGTTTCCAAAGACTCTACATGGAAAATCTCTCAAGAGGTACCTCGGTGGCATTCAACTTAACTTCGAAGAAGACTTCAATTTCGTCTTTCTTTTATGGTAAGAAGAAATTGAGGGCAATACAATTTTTTTTTTGTTGACCCTTATTTTTGGGAGTATTTGCAGCGTGACCACTTTCTGGACATTGTGTCTCGAGACTTCCTGTTTTGGGACCATTGGATTTTGCTCTTTGCCTTTGTTTGGAGACAACGCCTACGATCTGCATCTTTTAAAAACAAGTCTTACCTGCCTCACGTCATCGCGAGCTATCTTCCTGAGCGAGAACGCTTCCATCGTCCAAGCAGCCTTCTTTGTTTTCGAAGCTTCGAAATTCTCTGAAGTGCTCACCAGCTCGCTCCATCTCTACGTCTTGGTGCAAGGCTTGCTGGGAAGGACGTAAGCGTGCCGCAAAGTATCTTGGGAGTGACGCTGTCGTGGGCGCCATCTTGTCCTGGTCTTTCTGCTGCTTTCTTCTTCGGAGTGCACGTCTTACGCTCTAATTGCGTTTTGTACGTTTGACGTTCCGTTACGAGGCTCAGACTATTTTCAATAAATTGGAAAAAGAAGCGCTGAAGTCTCTCACGTATTCTGGGATTGCCACGTATTCTGCAATTGTATAAAAGGTACTGTACTGACTCCCGTTTCAACTCGAGGATTTCAATCATTCGTCTGTCCTCTGTGACACACTCACTGGAAGCTGTTTTTGTGTGTCCTGCTACTGTGACACACACACACTATTTTGTTTTATTTGTTTTTCTTAAAATTTTCTTTATTTGTTTTTATTAGCACTATGCAAAATGTAACTGCTCCCCCTTTCTTTTTGTCTTCACCTGGGGATCCACCTATCAGATGGAAAAAATGGCGAAAAGTGTTTGAGAGGTATGCAAGGGTATGTGGTTCTAGTTTGAGTGCGGAAAGAAATTCAGCCTTACTTTTGCATTGCCTGGGGGCGGAAGGACAGGAAGTATTTGACCATCTTCCTGATTATGATGATGCTAGTTTGAATGAGTACGAGATATGTATTGCGAAGCTAGATAAACATTATCTTCCTAAAGTCAGCACGATTTTAGAAAGGTATCATTTTGGTCGGAGAACGCAAATGGAGGAGGAGACAATTGAGAATTATATAACAGCTTTAAGAAAACTTGCTTCGTCATGCAAATTTGGTGCGGGTCTTGATGAGCATATAAGGGATCAGTTCATGCTTGGTTGTCACATTGAAAAAGTAAGGGAGGAATTGTGGCAAAAGGACGAGCCTTCTTTAGATGAAGTAATTACTATTGCAAAGAGAATAGAACATTCTATAAAGTGTGTGGAGGTCATAAAGAAGAATGGAGAGAACAAGGGAAGTAAAGAAATAGTAAATGTTGTAAAATCCACTCCGAAAGCAGGTGAAAATCACCAGAAGGAGGTTAAGAGTGAAAATGTTTCAAGCAAAATTCTCTATAAAAAGCAAGAAAACAGATTTGATTTCTCCCAAGTAAAATGTTACAGGTGTGGTAAAATGGGACATTTTGCTACGGATAGACAGTGTCCGGGTTGGAAGGCATATTGTAGTAAATGTAAAAGGAAAGGGCATTTTGCGACCTGCTGTAGAGGAGGAAATTACAAAAGTAAAGTGAATGAGATATTTTATGATTTTGGAAATGAAAGTAATTCGGATGAGCAGGTGGATTGTGGTCAAATCTGTATACAGACTGTAAGTGCTGAAGAGGCAAAGAATTCTCCTTCGGATGAAATTCTTGTGGAGGGTTTTCCTACAAAAGTTTTGTTTGATTCTGGGGCAAAAATCACCATTGTAGCAAAAGACTTTTTTCTGAGCAATTTGGGGCAAAAGCTTGAACTGTCTCACCCTGATATAAGACCTTTTGGATATGGTGGGCAGCCCATTAAATTACTTGGGGTTTTTGAAGGGATGATCAATTATAAGAATAGATTGGCCAAAGCAAAGATTTATGTTTCTCAGAAAGGAGATAGCATAATAAGCTGGTTTGCTCTCAAGGATTTAGGCGTAATGCTTGATCCAAACTCGACACCACCTATTGTTTTAAAAGAGCCTTTTGCCTGCAGATATCAAACTGTTTCGTTGGTCTCCCAGGATTTCACTAGTGATCTGAAAATGAAATTTCCTAAAGTCTTTTCAGAAGAGTTGGGGTGTTTGAATGATTATTGCCATCGTATCATTTTAAAAAAGGATGCTGTGCCTGTTTGCTGCAAGGTGTGTAGTGTACCTGTGGCTGTCAGGGAACAGGTTAAAGCTGAGCTTGACAAGCTTGTTAAGGGGAGCATTATAGAAACAGTAGAGGGGACTGAATGGGTTGCTCCGATTGTGGCAGCTAAAAAATCGGATTACTCCCTCCGTCTCTGTGTTGATTTAAGAGAGCTCAATAAGTGTGTGGTTAAAGATCATTATCCCTTGCCCAAGATTGCGGACATGTTAATGTTACTTAAGGGTGCTAAAGTTTTCAGCACCATTGATTTAAGGTCCGCATATCATCAGATTAAGTTGGAGGAAGGTTCGAAGGATTTGACGGCTTTTGTGACACCTTATGGCACTTTTAGGTTTGTGAGACTACCATTTGGGTTGGTATCAGCCGCATCGGTTTTTCAGAGGGCGCTAGAAAAGGTTTTGAAAGGTTTGGAAGGTGTTAGAGTCTATCAAGATGATATTCTTGCGTTTGGGATGAATAATTCACAGCATGATGTTAGACTCTATGCCGTGTTAGGAAGACTTTGTGGTGCAGGTCTAACTGTCAAAATAGAGAAATGTAAGTTTAGGAAGACTTCCATTGACTATTTGGGGCACACAATCACTGAAGGAGGAATTTTACCTAAGGAAAATTTGGTTTCTACCATTTCTAAGATGTCTCCTCCTGGGAACAAGGAAGAGTTGATGAGTTTTTTGGGCCTTGCTGAATATTATGGCAAGTTTGTGAGGGATTTTGCTTCGTTGTGTGCCAACATGAGATCTTTATTGAAGAAAGGGGTGGAATTCATTTGGGGCGAAAAGTGTCAGCACGAATTTGAGGTCATCAAGGAAAAACTGGCCTCTGCCCCGAAGTTGAGCAGTTTTGATCCATCTGAGAAATCTATTTTGATTACTGATGCAAGCTTGAAAGGTTTAGGTGCGGTACTTGTACAGAAGTTTGAGGGCACGGAGAAGGTCATTCTTTTCTTGTCAAGGAGTTTAAAGGGAGCTGAAACTCGCTATTCGGTGATTGAGCGTGAAGCACTTGCTGTTTATTGGTCCGTCAAGAAGCTTAAAAACTTATTATGGGGAACCACCTTTGAGGTTAGGACGGATCACAAGCCGCTTTGTGAAATTTTGAAGAAAAAGGGGATTGATGCAGTGTCAGGTAGGATCACAAAATGGGTTGTTGGATTGCAAGATTACGATTTTGATGTTAAATATCTACCTGGAGTGGAAAACAAGGTGGCGGATGCCTTATCTCGCCTTGTTCCGGTTTCTGAGACTAGTGGTGAGGAAAATATTGATGAGGATGATGAAATGGTTTGTGTTGTGGAGGAGGCTGTCATTGATAAAGAGAGGTGGTTGAGAATGGTACAAGAAGATTTGGTTCTTGTGGAGGTGCTCAAGCTCTTGATGACAGGATGGAAGGCTAAACCGAAATCAAATGAAGGGCTTGAGAAATTTTGGCATGTTAAGGATCAGCTTTCGGAGCAAGGTGGTTTACTTTTTAGGGGCACTAGATTAGTTCCACCTCTAGCTCTTCGGGATGAGCTTATGTCTTTAGCGCATATTGGACATTTGGGGGTCTCGAAAACGAAGGAGATTTTGAGGAGATCATATTGGTGGCCAAATATGGATTTGGAGGTGGAGCGTAAGATTAGGGATTGCATAGATTGTGCTCTTAGTGAGAGGGTGGCAAAACCTAAGGTCCAGCCTATGGTAGTTAGGGATAGACCAAATGCACCTTGGAAAGAGGTAGGTTTAGATATTTTGGGGCCTATTGTTTCTGCTGGTTGTGAGTGGTATGTTCTTGTCCTTGTTGATTTCTTTTCTAGGTGGCCAGAGATTGCCATTACTCGTGGTATCGAGACTAGACATGTGGTGGCTTTCTTAGTCAAGCTTTTTGCAAGGGAGGGCATTCCTAACACCATTCTCACGGATAATGGTCCTCAGTTGGTGTCTAAGGAGATGGAACAGTTCTTGTTGAAACAAGGTGTAAAACACAAAAAATCATCTTTGTACCATCCAGAAACCAACGGTATAGTGGAGAGATTTAACCGTGTCCTTAAAGAAACTATCAGGATGGCTAAATCTGCTGGCACAGACTGGAGGACGGATGTTTTTAAGAAGGTTAAAGTTTATAGACTGTCTCCCCATGCTGTTACTGGAAAGACCCCCTTTGAACTTTTTAGATCGCGTAATGCGAATACTCTTGTGGTGCCTGCATGGGTTAATGATCTGCAACCAAGTTCTCCTGATTTGGGTGATGGTTGGATGTTGCGTGAATCCTCTAGAATTGAGAATAGGAAGAGGATTTTTGATGTGAAGAATTCTGTAAAAGTCACACCTGTCAAAGTGGGTGATTGGGTGCTTATTAAGAATCCCTGTAAAAATAATAAGGCTCTTTCTGCTACCTTTAAGAAGCCTATTCGTGTCATCAAAGTTTTTAAGAACGCCATCAAAACTGCAGACCATCGAGTTTGGAATTTGAACAGGGTGGTGGTGGTCAGAGATGAACTTGTGGAGGCTTCTTCTGGTCGTGATTTTCAAACTACTAGAGATGAACCTTCCTCACTTCCTCGCAAGTCCACTAGAGTTTCTCATTCTCCTGAGTATTTAAAAGACTATGTGACTGTGTGATTTATCTTTTAATGATTGCTCTTTTATCTTCATATTTTTGTTCTTGTTGTTAGAAGGGAGATGTGTGGCATCGTGCTTCTGTGTCCATCTGTGCTTCATGACGTAGCTGCGCTGATGTCATGAAGCACTGGAATCTTCTACACATCTCTTGGAATGTTATGCTTTGGTTAGGAGTCAGTTGTAGCCTTATCTTTATGCTGGCTGGATGCTCACCTGTGGATGGGATCTTTCTTGTGAATAAACCTGAACTTATTTATCCTTCAACTGGTGGATTCATATTTTACAATTCCCAATTTCGTGGGGTTTAGAGCATAAACTTACCACCTGCTCTGACCAGGAAGTAAATGTATCTGCGACTACGGAATGGGGTGGAAGGTGAGTAAGAGGGGTGGAGGATTAGGGGAAGGAAGGCGTCAGGATGAGCCTTGTGTGTAGAATTATCACCCTGTAAAATCTGGTCTGGTTCGTTCACACCTGGAAAAATCGGATGTGGAAATACCTGCCCTCTTGGAATCATGAGCAGCAGAATTCCATAAGGTAACTCCGCTCTGCCCGCCTTATAATGAGGATCGGAGTCTTCACTATAATTCTTATTTTCTCTTCAAACAAATGATCCAACGTCTCATAAATAGCCCCCTTTGAGAATGAGGGGGAGAAGCATTAGAAGAATCATAAAACCTCCTATTTCTGAATGTTTGCCTCAGGTGATGCTGAACGCCAAAGCTTGTATCCACTAGCAGTACTCAGCAGCAGTGTCACCATGCTAAACACAGAGAGCTGCCTTAAAAAACACCAAAGACACCCACCCAACCTAAATGAAAGACCACACTTGTGCCACCCAACGTAAATGAAAGACCACACTTGTGCATACTCTAATGTTTTTCAACGTATGTGTGAAACTCAGACACCCTTCCTCAAACTCTAGCAACTGAGGAAGAATACCTCTGAACCAGGACATTCTGCTATGAGAAGCTCATTGTAGGAAAGTGTCTCTTTTGACGTGGTTAGCCCCCACCTTGATGTCTGATGTCATTTCGAACTGAAAGTCTCCGCTAACCAGGTTCCCAGTGGCAGATCTCCTTTCCCCAAAACTGTCCCACAATGTCTGTTGCCTCCTTAAGCCCCAGTAAATGGTACCCCTGGCACCCAGGGCACGAGGACAGAAGGAGGTCCCCTAGGGACCCCTCCCCCAGAGCCAGCGGTGCTGCTATCGCAGGCCTCGTGTCCAGGGGCAGGACACACCAAAGAGTCGATATGGCACGCAGGCCTGTGTGCCATGCCAGCCCCACACTGCATAAGGTATAGGTAAGGGGCCCCTATTCTAGGCCTTTAGCCCTATGGCAGAGTGCACTATATCCTATGCGAGGGCCTATCAGCATGAGCCGATGGCTCCCTACAACATCCAGTCCATTATGGGTGTTGTAAGTGAACAGGGCAGCCATAGAGAGTACATGGGCTGGATATTCATCAACGCGAGTTTCTTAGTTCCATGATGTCTTTGCTGATTAGGTTTTGGTTTTAATAAATCCTCGCTGATGCAGTGTTGAATTTATTAATACATTCACACAGGAGACCCGCCTAGAGGGTGCTCTGAAACCTGGCCACCCACTGGTGTGGCCCCTGTCTAGTTTTATCTAGCCTGCCATCACCGGGCATGTGTCTGGTACCTGTGTAGAGGGCAGAGCTATCCGGATCCAGAGACACCGCCTGCTCTGGGCGGGGGTGGTCACAACTCCCCCCTGCAGGATCCCCCCGGCAGAAGCGGAACCTTCAAAGGACATGCCGCCTTTTAACTCTGCCTCTGGCCCTCTGCTGTTAGAAGCAGATGGTGAACCCCGAGTCCTGCTCCACTCTTGGTGGGAGAACTGGTGCCAAAATTAGGTAAAATAAGAGGCCCCCCCATCAGCTAGAGTAGGTGAGTTAGACACCACTTTTCACTATCTGCCATCTTAAGGATGGGGATAGTAGCCAATTAGAAGTCAGGGTGTGGCCACCCCCACGTGGGGTGAGCCTAAAGAGGGTGTACATACCCTACAGGTAGATAGCTCATTGGCTACTACGCGGCCTCCCCTAAATACACCTCTTAATTTAGTATTAAGGTGGCTCCCCGAGATCCTGACTTTAGATTCAACGGACCCAAGAAGATAATGGAAGTATGCTGGCGTACCAGGAACTGAGCCCTGCAAAAGAAGAAACCAGGTCAAATCCTGCCAACTGCAACCAGACTCAACAGCAGAGACCTGTTGTCCTTCCTCAAACCTGCAAGGCCTCCAAGAAACCCCAGAGCCCCACAGACTTTGCCAATTGCCAAGAACCTCCCTTTGTGCTAGATACTCTAGTCTCTGGTGTCCGCCAGTAAAGAAACTGCCTTGACTGAGGACCGGCACACACCGTGTCGACGAGACTCACCACTGAAACGAAACGTTGTTACTTCCCAGGCCCATTGCTTCACTAGTCCAGTGGAATCAACCCCTCCATCACCTTGTGGGATCATCTCAGCATAACGAACCAATGCTGGAACCAACCCCGTTCCTGAGAGCCGGTAGCCTTGTACCGGTGACTTCAACGGCATCGTGCAGCAGCATTGGCACGACCGCCGACTCCATGATGGTCTGCTCTGCATCACACTGGTGGCGTGCCCACTGCTGGTGAACTACAAAACTCATTGGCGGAGTCCTCCTTCCAGGGAGCTCAAGGCTATCAGAGTCAGCGGTCCTTCCCTATCCAAAGCTACACCAGCCATCCAGCAACCGCGACCGCTGAGTTGGCGGAGTTCGGCTTCCATTGACCTACAGTGACCTGCTGCTGGCGACCGCAACGGTAACTGTGCTGGCGGTCTACTAAACTCCATTCCAGCCATATGCTTCCATTGCTTTCTCCGACAACTGCGATGGTAACTATCTGCCAGTATCGTCTGCTGAGTGCATACTTACTGAAAGTACTGCATATTTTTAACTGTGCTACATTTTTTCTCTGTAATTAAAAGTTTACTAAGTATTTATTCCAGTATCGAGCTGTGTAAAGTATATTCCGAATTCAAGTCTTGCTTCTCAAAATATATATAAAGGTAATCGTTTTTTTTATACAACGTGGGTCCCAGATTTTTTCTTGACGGTGTGTCTCATGCATTGCGTCTGTGAGTGCAACAAATGCTTCGCACAGTCCTCTGATAAGCCTAACTCCTCACCCACACTACCACAAAAAGAGAGTTAGTATTATGTACGTGATGCCTCTATCTTCCTCTGGAGATTTCTTGCACTCTCTGCATAGTGTACTTCATTTTAGTACACTGGACAGAGAGGCGGCATCTTACACTCATCATACCAACATTTGCTGCCCTCAGGCAGACCCCCTATGAGAGGGAAAACATACTAAGACCAGAGCAGGTAAACTATTCAGCATCTACTCCATCACAGCCGACAGTCAGTGGGATGAAACCCAAGGATGACAGAGTCCAATCCGTCCTCTTGTCTCTCAGAAGTCATTGCGCAGCATTTCCTCCACTGTACCCAACAGAAAGAACCCGGGTGGGACAATGCCGACTCAAGCCAGCCAAGAAACTCACCTACCCATTCCTGTCCCAGTTAAAGGTAGGTGAAAAATATAGGAATCTTATTGTGTAGCTACTGCTACGCAGTAAGCGGTGGGTGGAGTTATGATAACTTCCTCTTTCTTTCTTCCGTCTGAGGTGGGTTCACCTCTTGCTTGTGCCATTACCCTGTTTCTATCTGTGCCACCGGAACCTTTTTTATTTATTTTTTCCTCATATGACCTCCGTAGCTATAACAGGCACGCATCCTGGTCACCCTCGCCCTCATAGCCAGGTATATTCCATCTCAGCTGTTGCTTTTTACAGGGAGCACCCATGTACGCACCCTGAGCTGAACCAGAGGGTTTATTCATTGGAACGCAACCTATGACTCAATCTAAGCAGTCTATTCAAGCGATGGGACATCTAACATGTTCCATAATGACCCAGTGTCTGGTCTATCTTTAAAAACATTTACCCTCTGATCTATAGCTCTAAAATATGTAACTGAGTTCCACCAGGCATTCCAAGTGGGGAGGGGGGGGGAGGGGGGAGAGCACCTGGGACCATAATTTACAGATCTCTCTTCTGGCCAACAAAATTAAATAAAACACCATTTTAAGTTGCTCACAAGAAGGAGCTCGCCCCCCACCCTGCATAGGTACAATACCAAATAAAATAAGGGCTGGGCTTACCTCGACCATGATTCCCATGGTCATAGAGATAGTCTTATCCATAAGACTCCAGAATTCCTGAATCTTTGGACAGGAGGCAAATACATGGATATCATCTGCATCCTGGAAACCGCATCTCAGACAGCTGGCTTCTCCACCACCCTTTATTCTGGATATTTTAAGCAGGGACCAATAAATCCTGTGCAGAGTAAAAAAGTGGTTTCTTCTGAGTGGGGCAGATTTAATCAGTGGGTAAAGAAGGTCAAGAGATAACTGCCATAAATCTTTCAGCTCCTCACTCGGCAAGTAATTCTCCCAGACCCCAGGCGGTTTATCCATTTTTCTGTCCACATCATCCAGTAAGTGGTTGTACCTGAGTGCCACCTCTTTCTTCCTCGGGGATAGATCTTGGAGTTCATTTTCCATGGTGTTATGCATCAGGAGGGACCAGCTTGGGGTTTTGCACCAAAATGAAAGCTGGTAAAACTTAAACCTGGACAGGGCTCCATTTGTAAGTTCATTCCAAAAGTCCCAAGTGTGACATTTGTTATCCCCAATAACATCCTTCGAGTGGGTGACTCCAGCCGTTTTTAGTGGGATAGTGATCTAAAAACCTTTAACACACCTTTCACTTTCTCTAGATGCAACTACTATTCACTCACCGGTGTGGCCCATAACACCGCGAGTCACATACACACAAACACTCACATACACTGCACCTGAATCAGTGATTATGAGGTAAAGCTGCTGGTTAGCGGGGTACCTAGGTTTAAATTATATACACTATTTACATTAACTTTTTTTCATTATATGCCAACATGTGACCTGGAAAACCCTACACCAAGGCATTCCACTATTCGGTCAATAGATCATCTAGTAGAAGTTAGTTGATGGCGATTAAGACCAGCTTAATCATATTATCCAAATAAAATATTTAACATTTATTCTGTCATGACTTAAGTTTTTTATTAAAACACAACTAGAGTTTGAATTTTGAAATATATATATTTTTATCTATTCATTTAGGAAACAGAACTTTAGCTCATTCAAGCAAAATGAGAATTTAGCCATTCATTTAGTACATGTTAAAAAGAAAACAGAAATCAGAAATTATATTACCTAACTCTGCCAAATAGAAATAACAGAGTTGCACGAGTCTCAATCTGCCTCTCTATTCTCCTTCACGCCTCAAAAAATAAAATCTCTGCATTCGGCCATCTTCATTGCTCCAAAGTTAAATACCAAAAATTTCAAAGTCTCTAGCACCATAAAATAGTTCAAACCGACAGCATGTCGTAGTGCAAAATAATATCAGGAGCAATCATATCTTACCCTTTTCGAACAAGATCTTTTATACCCATTTTCACTAGCTATCTAACTAAAATTGAAACTTTTAGGGTCCATAGTTTATTCTGATTGGTCACTTAGTGGGGTGACAACGATCACCTCATCCATCCTTGACAGAACCGGTTTTCAAAATTGCCCTCTCTCATAGATGTCATTTCCGTTTTTTATTTTGTCATTCAGTTCGGTGGAAACATCACTTTCCGTTCCCATGGTCTCAGATGCAAAACAGTTTTTGGCATCCTCTCGCACTCCTAGGTCAGATTGGCACACTGCTAATCCAACCATTTCTTTCGTGCGCATGCGTAGAGGCTCTTTCTTTCAGGACATTGTCAAGATTGCATTCAGCAGCCATTTACAGCACCCAGGACACGTAGGCCGCAGTGAGAACTAGTGCGAAAACAAACACAATCGAATTTTAAAATATAGAATTATAATTTTCACTGTTAACCTTCCACTTTTCTATTATTCCCATTAGTAAATTACCTATCTGAAGCACACTCACATATAGCTTTATATACTTACCAACCGCGTTTTTTAGGCATAATAAGACACACACGTTTACAAGAGCAAAATACACATGCGGTTTTCTCATTATAGCACTATATTAGTATGTCTCGATCACGATTGTTAATAATTTAGCATTTGCAATTAAGCATTTAGTACCCACGTGTAATATTGATGTCTAAGTGCAATTTTTGTTGGTTAATTATTCATGCTTCAAACGATTAGACTGATTATAGTTATGCGAGTTTGACTTTACAGGGGGTTCACAAAAATCTTTATCTCACCCCTGCTCCATCAATAGCACGAGCATACAAAAAGGCACTCTGTTGTCCCTGGGGATTCCCACACCGGGGCCCACTCACTATAGTAGGGGAGTATCAGGCAGTCTTTTTGACCATTTAGAAAAGTTTTAGGTAGATATTTCATTCAGAAGTTCTGTCTATTTTATGTTATATCACGTTACAGGGAAAAAGACAAAGACTATGAAAGTATCACCCCTAAAAATGGGTAGGCACAGATTTAAGTATCAAAACATATATTTTTTATTTTTCTTGTTTCATATATAAATTGTTCGTTTTTCATATTTTATATTCATCACATAGAAACATTTATAATTGTATATCCAATATACATAACAGACGTGAAGATGATGGAGGCAGTGTGGCAGGTGTCAAACTACACGCGTTTCGGCATACGTGCCTTCATCAGGTAGTCGTCTATTGCACTAAAACATATAATCAAAGAACACATATAATAGATTGATATTTGATTAACTATTCAATGGTCACATCTTAAATGATATATACTTTGAAAGTCTTTATACTGTAACACTATATCATTATGTACAAATTGATAAATCATATTTACAATTTTCAAATCGCCACATTTTATATATCTTATTATTAGCACATGTTACATGTTTTACTACTAACAGATTCTAAATTTCTATCTATACATAATTAATACACACTATCTTTTATAATACATCATATATTATGCTCGGATGTACCGAGTAGAGCACATGATGCATATATAAAAGGACACTAAACACCACAAAATCACTAGTGCTGTGGGGGACTCATTGTTGACTGAACTAGCATTAAGTGTCTAAATATCGCCATGATACCTCTAGAGTATGTTTGTACCTAGGCGGTTGATTTGAACTTGTGTACTGGTTTTTTAGCTTATGCCATTAATTCAATATATACATATATATATGGCATTTGTCATATATAGGAGACTGAAACTCTCTACACAAAAGGATGCAATATATGCCAGAATAAACATAGATGCCGTTTGTAGCATGTGATCTACTCTTACCTTATGTGATTACACGCTTGCATACAGCATGGATCCAAAGGATTCTTTAATTTTCTTATATTACACTCGATTGGCGCAGTGCAGTGTATTATGCACATGGATACCGGACTATGCTGTGGGGAATATATTTATAAATTACGTAATTGTATCACAGCCTATAAAATGAATAATTAATTTATCTAGTTCGACTTATACATGCAATATATTGACAAATTAATGTCCGTGTACAATTTCCTAACATTGAGCATGTATTGCACAGCAAAATATTTGATGGATTATACTAGGGTAACATTAGATCGATACATAGTCTATAACGTCAGAAACTTTACAGTATAGTTTCGAGTGTATAAGCCACTTGAAGCTTAAAGACGAATGGCAAATGGCTCTTAAGGATGGCAAATATTCTATGGAATTCGCATTTGTTGATAGACTAATCATATAACGATGTTAATATATATTAAACAACGTAACACTTGATATTCTGTATATTATCCATGATTTTTTTATTGAGGCTGCAAAAATTGGCACTTCCAATGGATTTTCATCCAGTAATTTGGCTCCTAGGTATATTCCTAAATGCAGTGGCCAGAACAAAGGAAGCATAGTCATTAGCGTTTTTACGCGTTATATAAAAAGACAAATACATAAAGGCTCGAGTTCACATATTCTTACATGTTTTCCAGACGTAAGTAACTGCAAAATGCACTTACTTAGAAAGAGTTGATAATTCTGCTAGGGCCACGCGATAAAAAGTAGTACAGCAAAAATATAATCAGCCGTCAGACCAAGGAGAATAATAATCTGTGAAAAAATACCAGATAGAAAGGCATATTGTAATACTATATTATCCTCACTATATGTCTGTGTAGTCAATAATATTTGAGCATGAGCACTTTAGACATTCCCAAAGGGTGGCCTATTGTGTGCTCACTCATTTAAATTAGATTGGGTCACTCTGCCACCGTACTTCTAAGTTGAGCAGATGGTGTCTCTCTCACCTCTCTCCTTGTCGTGCAGCAGCCTCCACTATTCACACCGGTATACACGCGAAAGGCTGAATTTAATGTTATCACGTATTTAAGATATTTTAATTCGCAGGAAAATTCAAACTACTGGATTAGGCTATTCGATTGGATAAAGCGCGATAACTTAACATGTTTTCCAATTGGTTAGCGACGATCTTTGGGTGTCATGTGTTGATACCTAAGAATGTCCTCACATTTAATTTGCGGATCTAATGTGCACGTTGATAGGATTACGCTAGTTGTAGTTTTAACAAGAGGTCTATGTGTCCCATCCTAAATACACACATAAGGCGTGAGAATGAATATGTGTTATTTTGTGGCACAGAAGTCAACAGTATTGCTCCATGCAAATAATATTTGTTAAATCGGAGCGATTTTGATTATTGATATATATATATGGCTACCTAATCTAGAGGCAAGTGAATTCCATTAGTATTTCATGTTTGAGTTATAACATATATTTACAAAAAATATATGAACCTTATTAATGTATTGTAACCTTTTGGTACAAGGATGGACAGAGCCAAGACTATGAAGTGGGCAAGGATTATTTATTTGTAGCACAACAGTCCATTTAGTGAAAATAAACAGTGTATCTCCTAGGGGCTGTCCTGGGGCTTCGGTCTCCACCTTGGTTCTTTTCCCTGGGGTCGGTCTTCCTTCTCTCACAGTGGAATGCCCAAAAACAAAACAAACGTGGCTGTTACTACACAGCAATGCTTAACATCTGATATGGGAGAGGGAGTGAGGGAGTACGTTTCATGCTTACATAGACGCCACCACCAAAAGCCTATGTCACCCAAGGGTGTAGTGCAAGCTGGTGCCTTGTCCTGCTAGACGTCTCCCTTCCTACCCGGTCCCGCCCGCTTGAACCTAAACAGGGTACGCAAACGGCTACGCACCTGCGGTAGCCACGCGTCCTCCTGCGCGTGGCTGGGCGATAGGCAGTGTCGTTGGCCTCCTGGCTTTCTTGGCTCCTCTCCTCGCTGACGTCCTTGCTCGAGGGTGCCCTCCCGGTCCTCCGGTTCGTCTTGCCTCCTCCGGACCTCCTGACCTTCTTCCGACGGCGTCGCTGCAGTTCCCGGATCCTCAGGGGGAACACCGTTCGACAAAGCCTCGTCCTGCAGAAACTCCTCTGCTCCTCTCCGTCCTCCGGTCGTGGTGAGAAAGTCCCCGCACACCAGCGAGACGGGGTCTTCCGTGTCCGCCCTTCTATCCGCAAGAGCAGCTCCTGATTGGAGCACATGTCGGCTCATCATAGGGGCGGGGCCGGCCACCTCGTAGTGTTGCGTGTTTATCTAGGTTCCTGATCGATACTGTGACCTTATGCCCCTATTCGGCTATAAATCCATTTATTCCCTATATTGGCATAACCGTTCAAGTGCGATATTCAGAAAGTCATCTCTGGCCTCACACGAACAGAGCCACATTCCAGCATAGTTCTCTGCCACTTCCTTTGCAACCAATTAGTGCAATGACAGAGCAGAAGTCACTATCTGATATTCCTAGATTAACACTCCGAGTTCTTCAACAAGATAAAAACTCAGCAAACCTGGAAATCCCCGCTTGCTGTGTTTTGATTAGTAATGGAACTCTAATGAGCAACTGATAGCTATCACTTCCTAGTGACATCTTTAATTGACGTCTTATGTCCAGCAAACTTGCGTCAAACCAGGCACCTGTCAGGTATAAATATTACCAACGTTGCCTTAAGCAATTGCTGTCGTGCACCCTGTTGTGCATCCCATTGCTGTTGTATGCTGCATGCAGTACGCTGATGCTGCTGCTGTCCCCTTGGTGGTGAAGCTACTGATACCATTATCGCTGCTAACTAGCGAACGATGGTGTGGTGAGCTTAGGAGCTGAACAGCCGTCCCTCTGCGAAGAGCCCAGCAGATTCCAAGCTGCCCGCGGACGCTGTACCCCTCCTCCTCCCGACGCGCTGAAGAGAGACGCTGCCTTTCTTCTGCTGAGAAATCCAGCTCCAGCGTTTCCGGTCTGCCCTCGCGGGTGACTGGGATATTGAGTGCCCCCTGAAGGAAATACCAGACTTCCATCATTCTATTCAGAGGTATGGTGTTGACTAAACCCTTAGATGAGAATTCTTGAAGCAAACCTTGGCAAAACCAACTTAACTTAAAGCTACTTACTTACTCCCCTTCCACGTGTTAGGCTTAGGTCAGGCACACTGGGGTAGGCTTAGTTAGAAGCACCAGTTGAGTATGTTAGCCTAATGTATATATGACTGTATATATGTTTTATTACTTTTAAACCATTGTATGGCTAAGAAACCATATCAATGCTTTTACAGTATTATTTCGCAATACTTATCTTACTGTACATACTTTTTATAATAACAAGTCTTGCAATTGTGGCAATACATTTCTCTTGTACAAGAAGAAAGACTGTTCAATAAATGTTAACCCTTTATTGACAAACGCCCGTCTCTCTATTCTCTACATCTCGTGAAAGTAAACTGCTCTAATCTGACTGAGTGAAATACATGTCTATTGTTTCACACGACCCTAGAGATTGACTCTTGATCTGAGGAGCAAAGTTGTCATGTTGCACGGTTGTTGGAAAGCTGAATCCCTTCTTGTCTGTGCCAGGGAAGCTGATCACTTCCCATGCAGAGAAGAAAGTTTCCAGTGACCTCTGAGCTAGTTGGTAACACACCCAATTAAGTTTAGCATAGTCAGTGGAGGCCTGGAATATCCGCAGTTCCACGTCGATACTACTGTTTATGTTATTCCAATGCGCAGGGCCTAGTGGGAAACTAGGAACTACACTACATGGCGCCCAAACGTTTGGTAAGGCGATAAACTAACGCAAGACGTTAGAGTAACTCAGTCGTGCATATTTCACACAGACCCCTTTTTCCCGTAAATACTCCAATAGATGTCTGGAGTGGGTGAAAGGTTAAAATCCGCCCGACCTTAGTAGGAAGAGATTCCTATGTAAAGCTCTGGTTTATTCAACGTTGAAGGATACAGTGTTCCAAAATATTGTGCACCTAATCTTTGTCTCCTTGGAGACCTACTCTGCAAACCTTGCATTTATACAATGCCAGGAGGAAACGGAACCACTGGGGCCGCAGCAGATGCGACTCAGCAAGGTCCCGAATACACAGACCCGGATGCAATAATCATCCCGGCACATTTAAGAAAGTCTATAACCTTAAAA
Organism: Lissotriton vulgaris; assembly: GCF_964263255.1. Taxonomy (NCBI): domain Eukaryota; kingdom Metazoa; phylum Chordata; class Amphibia; order Caudata; family Salamandridae; genus Lissotriton; species Lissotriton vulgaris. The sequence continues at coordinate 289,758,841 of NC_141690.1, read as the reverse complement.
CTTATAGAGAACGGACTGACACCACAAGGTGGTACAGTAATTTTCGTGATAGAGGCTCACGAGTAGAGAAACCTCCGGAAGAGTACGCTCCTTTCGAGGAGATTGAAATTCCACTTAAATTTCAAGAGCACCTGCTCTGGTTTAATGGCGCCCTAAAACATAAAGATCACATTACCAGGCTCGGTCCACTAGGTAGACCAGGAGCAACGTGGCCGGTTCTAGCCAGCTACACACCACATCCGGACATTGAAAAAATTTCAAAAGAAGATCTCTTAGTTAACATAGGAGAATTAACAAAAGCTTATAGAGAGTTAGTAAAATTATTTATTAAAAATAATTCAAATACTCCTAAAAAGAGCTGGGATGGAAATAAACAATCCACTCCCAAGGAAAAAGTTTTCCAGTCCAGAGGAAGGTCTCCTCGACGGAGGGAAAGAACTCCGACTCGAGAACACCAGTCTCCCCAGCGGAAGCCCTCTGAGAAAAGATATAACCTTAGAAATAGGGATAATCTGAAAAAACCTGATAGATATCAAAGTATTGATACACGTCCCTCTCGATCTTTTCCACAGAATTCGAAAAGAAGAGGACGGTCAGACCCAGGAGAGCACACCAAGTCCAAAGACAAGGAGCCTGCTCAGAGTAAAAAATCTCAATTTCCTAAAAAGAAGGTAGCCAGTATTAGAGTAATCAACCATGCCGAGAATACTGAGGACACAGTTGAAAAACGGGGAGTGGGCATTGACAATGTTGGACAGTGCAGCAGAAATCAGTATAGCGAGCAAGATCTTGATGAGTCATCTGGAGACAGTGGACACGAATGAATACATTCAGGTTGAAACTGCCGACACCAGACTTAGCGAGCCCCATAAAATATACGAAATAACATTGCGTATAGAGGGTGATAAGACTAGGAAAATAAGAGGTCTATTTTGGGATAAGCTCTCAAAAGGCTATGATATTCTGTTAGCTGAAAAAGATTGGCCCCCAGAGTTTGTCAGGGAGTGCCCTCGTGGCGAAGAAGTGATTATGCCTGCCTTCTCGAATCACATTCCGATTCACAAAAAATATATATAAGCAAGGAAATGGGCGGGAGCCCAGGCACCTGCATTATATAAAAATCATGTAGGATGGGATGAGGATTCACCTCCTCACAAAATCCAATTAAAAAGTGAACCAACTGCCCAACGGCAGTATCCCATTAAGCAAGAAGCTAAAAAACAAGTCAGGGAGATCTTAGATCAACTTGAATACCAGGGGGTGATTGAAACATGCACCTCTCAAATGAACAATCCTTTGTTTCCTGTCTCCAAGCCAGACAATTCATATCGTCTAGTTTTGGACTACAGACACCTTAATACATGTTGCAAAACTTTTGCAGTACAAAACTCGCATAGTGCAGCCCTAATGAATAACATAGTTAGGAAAAAATATAAAACTACATTAGACATATCTAATGGTTTCTTTTGTCAAAACATTGCACCGGAAAGCAGATATTTGACCGCTTTCTCAGCATTTGGGTCGCAGAAAAAATTCTGTCGACTCCCACAGGGGTTCAAGAACAGCCCAGGACTATTCTCAGCTAGGTTAACAGAGTTACTACAAATCTATGATGATGAGGCATTATCTTATGTAGATGATATCTATCTCACAGACGACGACTTGGATACTCACTTGAAAAGAGTGAACACCATTATACTTGGGTTCGCAGCAGAGGGTTACAAATTCAACTTTAAAAAGTCCCGAATTGCCCATCTGACAGTACTATTCTTAGGGTACGAATTATCAAGTGAAGGGAAAAGCCTAGCGGACAACTTCTTAGAGAAGTGCGCTGTACTCCAAGCTCCAAAAACGCTGAAGAATTTACAATCCATTCTAGGTTGTCTGAATTTCGGAAGAACTTACATCCTAAATTACGCAGAGAGGGTTAAACCTCTCTACGAACTAATTAAACCTGATTTTAAACAAATCAATTGGACTCAAAAACACACAGAAATTTTTAGATCACTGCAAACAGACATGTTAGCAAAAACAAAATTAGATACACGTGACAATACACGCGATCTTGTAATCCGAGTCATCCCAGGAAGATGCGGATTCACATACCTGACCTCTAATGAGGGAGAAAAGGTACCAATTTCAATTAAATCTCACTTGTACACACAAGCAGAAAAAACATTCAGTCACACAGAAAGAACTGTGAAAGCAGTGCAAATCGCATTAGCAAATGAACGAGAACTAGCACACGGCAAACGGATTAATATCCTTACAGCGGAATCCGCCTTCGAGGCGCTATTCAGCCCAGTAAACCTGCCTACAGTGTCACTGGATCCGAAATGGATACAGTGTGTAGATTCTCTAGGAGCGGAAGTGTGAAATACTATTTCGCCCCGCAATTCGAAGAACTGAATGATTTAGAATATGAAGAAGAATATCCGCTGCCAATCGAAATTCTGCCTCTCCCACAGTACGCCTGTATAATCTATACAGATGGATTTGTACAGCATTTCAACGTAGAGAGAAAATCCTACGATGCAGCATGTGTGATCATTAAAGGTCGTTGGCTGTGCGGTAAATTCAGACCGAAAGTAACAAAAACTGAATCTGTAAGAAACTGTTCGGTTCAGAGAACTGAAATCAGATGTTTAAAGATGGCGCTCGAAAATGCAGAACGTGAATTCCCGACACTTATCGTGTGCGATTCTCATTTTTGCGTCAACTCTTACAACAATAAGCTGCAGAGGTGGATTGAAAACAATTACAAAGATGACACAGGTGCCACAATAAAGCATAAATTGCTCTGGAAACAGGTAGCTCTTTTACACAAAGAACTACAAAAGACTCACCTGGTACACGCACAGAGTCTTCAACGTGATGGCGTTCACGTTGCAGGGAATTCATTGGCTAAAACAGCCACAGCGGAAGCAACTAAACCGGCTTCCGTAGCCACAAAAAAGCGTACAGAAAAATACATAGACGGGGAAACCATGCTGGCAGTAAAAACGACCGTAAAAGGCGACTGTGCAGCACTACCCGTGAACTATCCACTCAATTATGCATACGTAATCGATGCAAACTCCGTTCCTTTTGCTCGAATCCCTGGAGTGGGGGACAGAGTAATTCCAAACAGGAGCAGGAGGGGCTTCCTCTTACTGGAAGCACACATGGGGTTGGGTCTGAGACACCAAACAATTAAGGATTTTCAGAGTACTGGTGGCCAGGAATGAGCATAGATATTCAATGTTTTGCTCAAAATTGTGAAAACTGCAACAGAGATCGCAGTAATGAACAGGCCAGTGTAGTCTCAGGATCCCTGCTAGACAGCATAAGGCGGTCTATCTGCGCAATCAAAGAAGAGAAGCGCGTCCCATTGTACACAGTTAAGGCTAAACACACTTAAAAAATGTAGCCTCCAGCGCTCGGCTGACGCTAGAACGGTTATAAAAGATTTGCGAGTCTTTATCGGCACATACGCAATTACCACGTTCCATTCTGACCAGGGTCCTGCTTTTAGCTCTCGAGCCTATAAGGAGGCCATGGCCAGCATGGGAATTGGGTTGCGGTATTCTTGTCCGTCGCACCCCGAAGGGAATAGTGTGGTAGAAAGAAAAAACCGTGACATAAAGCAATCTATAACAGCGAAGGTATTAGGTTCAGGCGCTAACTACCTAAAATTAAATAAAACACCATTTTAAGTTGCTCACCAGAAGGAGCTCGCCCCCCACCCTGCATAGATACAATACCAAATAAAATAAGGGCTGGGCTTACCTCGACCATGATTCCCATGGTTGTAGAGATAGTCTTACCCATAAGACTCCATAATTCCTGAATCTTTGGACAGGAGGCAAATGAATGGATATCATCTGCATCCTGGAAACTGCGTCTCAGACAGCTGGCTTCTCCACCACCCTTTATTCTGGATATTTTAAGCAGGGACCAATAAATCCTGTGCAGAGTAAAAAAGTGGTTTCTTCTGAGTGGGGCAGATTTAATCAGTGGGTAAAGAAGGTCAAGAGATACCTGCCATAAATCTTTCAGCTCCTCACTCGGCAAGTAATTCTCCCAGACCCGAGACGGTTTTTCAATTTTTCTGTCCACATCATCCAGTAAGTGGTTGTTTCAGAGTGCCACCTCTTTCTTCCTCGGGGATAGATCTTGGAGTTCATTTTCCATGGTGTTATGCATCAGGAGGGACCAGCTTGGGGTTTTGCGCCAAAATGAAAGCTGGCAAAACTTAAACCTGGACAGGGCTCCATTTGTAGGTTCATTCCAAAAGTCCCAAGTGTGACATTTGTTATCCCCAATAACATCCTTCGAGTGGGTGACTCCAGCTGTTTTTAGTGGGATAGTGATCCAGCGAGGCTCTCTAAAAACCTTTAATACACCTTTCACTTTATCCAGATGCAACTACTATTCACTCACCGGTGGGGCCCATAACACCGCGAGTCACATACACACAAACACTCACATACACTGCACCTGAATCAGTGATAACGAGGTAGAGCTGCAGGTTAGCGGGGTACCTAGGTTTGAATTATATACATTATTTAAATTAACTTTTATTCATTATATGCCAACATGTGACCTGGAAAACCCTACACCAAGGCATTCCACTAATCGGTCAATAGATCATCTAGTGGAAGTTAGTTGATGGCGATTAAGACCAGCTTAATCATAGTATCCAAATAAAATATTTAACATTTATTCTGTCATGACTTAATTTTTTAATAAAACACAACTAGAGTTTGGATTTTGAAATATATATTTTTTTATCTATTCATTTAGGAAACAGAAATTTAGTTTATTCAAGCAAAATGAGAATTTAGCCATTCATTTAGTACATGTTAAAAAGGAAACAGAAATCAGAAATTATATTACCTAACTCTGCCAAATAGAAATAACAGGGTTGCACGAGTCTCAATCTGCCTCTCTATTCTCCTTCACGCCTCAAAAAATGAAATCTCTGCATTCGGCCATCTTCATTGCTCCAAAGTTAAATTCCAAAAATTTCAAAGTCTCTAGCACCATAAAATAGTTCGAACCGACAGCATGTCGTAGTGCAAAATAATATCAGGAGCAATCATATCTTACCCTTTTCGAACAAGATCTTTAATTCCCTTTTTCACTAGCTATCTAACTAAAATTGAAACTTTTAGGGTCCATAGTTTATTCTGATTGGTCACTTAGTGGGGTGACAACGATCACCTCATCCATCCTTGACAGAACCGTTTTTCAAAATTGCACAGTCAATTTGCCCTTTCTCAAAGATGTAATTTCTGTTTTTTATTTTGTCATTCAGTTCAGTGGAAACATCACTTTCCGTACCCATGGTCTCAGATGCAAAACAATGTTTGGCATCCTCTCGCACTCCTAGGTCAGATTGGCCTTGACATCGTCCGCTCAGCGCATCAGGCACACTGCTAATCCAACCATTTCTTTCGTGTGCATGCGTAGAGGCTCTTTCTTTCAGGACATTGTCAAGATTGCATTCAGCAGCCATTTACAGTACTCGGCCACATAGGCCGCAGTAAGAACTAGTGCGAAAACAAACACAATCGAATTTTAAAATATAGAATTATAATTTTCACTGTTAACCTTCCACTTTTCTTTTATTCCCATTAGTAAATTACCTATCTGAAGCACACTCACATATAGCTTTATATACTTACCAACCGCGTTTATTTTCTTTTAGGCACAATAAGACACACACCTTTACAAGAGCAAAATACACATGCGGTTTTCTCATTATAGCACTATATTAGTATGTCTCGATCACAATTGTTAATAATTTAGCATTTGCAATTAAGCATTTAGTACCCACGTGTAATATTGATGTCTAAGTGCAATTTTTGTTGGTTAATTATTCATGCTTCAAACGATTAGACTGATTATAGTTATGCGAGTTTGACTTTACAGGGGGTACACAAAAATCTTTATCTCACCCCTGCTCCATCAATAGCACGAGCTTCCAAAAGGCACTCTGGTGTCCCTGGGGATTCCCACACAGGGGCCCACTCACTATAGTAGGGGAGTATCAGGCAGTCTTTTTTGACCATTTAGAAAAGTTTTAGCTAGATATTTCATTCAGAAGTTCTGTCTATTTTATGTTATATCACGTTACAGGGAAAAAGACAAAGACCATGAAAGTATCACCCCTAAAAATGGGTAGGCACAGATGTAAGTATCAAAACATATATTTTTTATTTTTCTTGTTTCACATATAAATTGTTCGTTTTTCATATTTTATATTCATCACATAGAAACATTTATAATTGTATATCAAATATACATAACAGACGTGAAGATGATGGAGGCAGTGGGCAGGTGTCAAACTACGCGCGTTTCGGCATACGTGCCTTCATCAGGTAGTCGTCTATTGCACTAAAACATATAATCAAAGAACACATATAGTAGATTGATATTTGATTAACTATTCAATGGTCACATCTTAAATGATATATACTTTGAAAGTCTTTATACTGTAACACTATATCATTATGTACAAATTGATAAATCATATTTACAATTTTCAAATCGCCACATTTTATATATCTTATTATTACCACATGTTACATGTTTTACTACTAACAGATTCTAAATTTCTATCTGTACATAATTAATACACACTATCTTTTATAATACATCATATATTATGCTCGGATGTACCGAGTAGAGCACATGATGCATATATAAAAGGACACTAAACACCACAAAATCACTAGGATTCATTGTTGACTGAAATCATTTACATTCAAAGATTTATGTAGCATTAAGTGTCTAAATATCGCCATGATACCTCTAGAGTATGTTTGTACCTAGGCGGTTGATTTGAACTTGTGTACTGGTTTTTTAGCTTATGCCATTAATTCAATATATACATATATATATGGCATTTGTCATATATAGGAGACTGAAACTCTCTACACAAAAGGATGCAATATATTCCAGAATAAACATAGATGCCGTTTGTAGCATGTGATCTACTCTTATCATATGTGATTACACGCTTGCATACAGCATGGGTCCAAAGGATTCTTTAATTTTCTTATATTACACTCGATTGGCGCAGTGCAGTGTATTATGCACATGGATACCGGACTATGCTGTGGGGAATATATTTATAAATTACGTAATTGTATCACAGCCTACAAAATGAATAATTAATTTATCTAGTTCGACTTATACATGCAACATATTGACAAATTAATGTCCGTGTGCAATTTCCTAACATTGAGCATGCATTGCACAGCAAAATATTTGATGGATTATACTAGGGTAATATTAGATCGATACATAGTCTATAATGTCAGAAACTTTATGTTATGTTATGTTATGTTAAACTGTATTTTGTATAGCGTACGGCTACTCAGAGAGTGTCCCGACGCTTTAATTTGCACACCAATCATATAACATAACAAGAAAAAAACATAGCAAAAGACAGAAAAGAAACCAACAGATCATGGGAAACTAGGAAGTAAAAAGCCAGGTTTTAAGCCCTTTCCTAAAAGCCAACAGGTTTGAAGTGCTGCGCAGGGCCACTGGTAGCTTATTCCACAACTGGGGTGCCAGCAGTCTAAAGGAGCGGCCTCCAATGCGTGCCCTCTTGACACGGGGCACAACGGCAAGAAACAAGGCTTCTGACCTCAGCGACCTGGCTGGGTGGTAAAAGGTCAGTCTTTTTTGGAGGTATTTCGCTCCGGAGGCGTGCAGGGCTTTATGTGCCAGAGTCAAGGTCTTAAACATTATCCGCTTCCGGACAGGAAGCCAGTGCAATGCCTCCAAGAGGCCCGAGGCTCTAGCACGGCGAGATAGTCCAAAGATGGCCCGTTACATTATAGTTTTGAGTGTATAAGCCACTTGAAGCTTAAAGACGAATGGCAAATGGCTCTTAAGGATGGCAATATTCTATGGAATTCGCATTTGTTGATAGACTAATCATATAACGATGTTAATATATATTAAACAACGTAACACTTGATATTCTGTATATTATCCATGATTTTTGTATTGAGGCTGCAAAAATTGGCACTTCCAATGGATTTTCATCCAGTAATTTGGCTCCTAGGTATATTCCTAAATGCAGTGGCCAGAACAAAGGAAGCATAGTCATTAGCGTTTTTACGCGTTATATAAAAAGACACATAGATAAAGGCTCGAGTTCACATATTCTTACATGTTTTCCAGACGTAAGTAACTGCAAAATGCACTTACTTAGAAAGAGTTGATAATTCTGCTAGGGCCACGCGATAAAAAGTAGTACAGCAAAAATATAATCAGCCGTCAGACCAAGGAGAATAATAATCTGTGAAAAAATACCAGATAGAAAGGCATATTGTAATACTATATTATCCTCACTATATGTCTGTGTAGTCAATAATATTTGAGCATGAGCACTTTAGACATTCCCAAAGGGTGGCCTATTGTGTGCTCACTCATTTAAATTAGATTGGGTCACTCTGCCACCGTACTTCTAAGTTGAGCAGATGGTGTCTCTCTCACCTCTCTCCTTGTCGTGCAGCAGCCTCCACTATTCACACCGGTATACACGCGAAAGGCTGAATTTAATGTTATCACGTATTTAAGATATTTTAATTCGAACTACTGGATTAGGCTATTCGATTGGATAAAGCGCGATAACTTAACATGATTTCCAATTGGTTAGCGACGATCTTTGGGTGTCATGTGTTGATACCTAAGAACGTCCTCACATTTGATTCGCGGATCTGAATGTGACGATGATAGGATTACGCTAGTTGTAGTTCAGACGAATTGCGGGAAAATTCAAACTATTGGATTTGCCTATTCGATTGGATATTACGCGAACACTTAAACTGATTTCCAATTGTTTGGCGACAATCTTGTGGTAACAGATGTTGATACCTAAGAGCGTCTTCACATTTAATTTGCGGATCTAATGTGCACGTTGATAGGATTACGCTAGTTGTAGTTTTAACAAGAGGTCTATGTGTCCCATCCTAAATACACGCATAAGGCGTGTGAATGATAATGTGTTATTTTGTGGCACAGAAGTCAACAGTATTGCTCCATGCAAATAATATTTGTTAAATCGGAGCGATTTTGATTATTGATATATATATATATATGGCTACCTAATCTAGAGGCAAGTGAATTCCATTAGTATTTCATGTTTGAGTTATAACATATATTTACAAAGAATATATGAACCTTATTAATGTATTGTAACCTTTTGGTACAAGGATGGACAGAGCCAAGACTATGAAGTGGGCAAGGATTATTTATTTGTAGCACAACAGTCCATTTAGTGAAAATAAACAGTGTATCTCCTAGGGGCTGTCCTGGGGCTTCGGTCTCCACCTTGGTTCTTTTCCCTGGGGTCCGTCTTCCTTCTCTCACAGTGGAATGCCCAAAAAGAAAACAAACGTGGCTGTTACTACACAGCAATGCTTAACATCTGATATGGGAGAGGGAGTGAGGGAGTACGTTTCATGCTTACATAGACGCCACCACCAAAAGCCTATGTCACCCAAGGGTGTAGTGCAAGCTGGTGCCTTGTCCTGCTAGACGCCTCCCTTCCTACCCGGTCCCGCCCCGCTTGAACCTAAACAGGGTACGCAAACGGCTATGCACCTGCGGTAGCCACGCGTCCTCCTGCGCGTGGCTGGGCGATAGGCAGTGTCGTTGGCCTCCTGGCTTTCTTGGCTCCTCTCCTCGCTGACGTCCTTGCTCGAGGGTGCCCTCCCGGTCCTCCGGTTCATCTTGCCTCCTCCGGACCTCCTGACCTTCTTCCGACGGCGTCGCTGCAGTTCCCGGATCCTCAGGGGGAACACCGTTCGATGAAGCCTCGTCCTGCAGAAACTCCTCTGCTCCTCTCCGTCCTACGGTCGTGGTGAGAAAGTCCCTGCACACCAGCGAGACGGCGTCTTCCGTGTCCGCTCTTCTATCCGCAAGAGCAGCTCCTGATTGGAGCACATGTCGGCTTATCATAGGGGCGGGGCCGAACACCTCGTAGGCAAAGCAAGCATTAAAGGGGCCAGTCCAATCCTGTAGGGAAGAGGAAAAGTCTGTTACGGGAGTGCAGTCCTCGACCCTATGACATGTATATTATTGCAGACTTAAACAAGAGGCTGTCACCTATCAACATGCACTATGTGTATATTCAACAACAAAAAATAATATATATATATATATATATATATATATATATATCAGTGATTATAACTAAAACATACAACAAATTATCTCTATATACAGTATTAAAAAACATACAAGATATCCCTATACAGCCATCCTTTATCTACACCTTATACCTCAGTCCAGGATACACCCATCCTTCTAGTAAACCTTATGCCTCAGCCCAGGATACACCCATCCTTCTAGTAAACCTTATACCTCAGCCCAGTATACAGCCCTCCTTCCAGTAATCCTTATACCTCAGCCCAGGATACACCCATCCTTCTAGTAAACCTTATACCTCATCCCAGGATACACCCATTCTTCCAGTAAAGCTTGTAGCTCAGCCCAGCACACGCCCATCCTTCCAGTAAACCATATACCTCAGCCCAGGATACACCCATCCTTCTAGTAAACCTTATACCTCAGCCAAGGATACAGCCATCCTTCCAGTAAACCTAATACCTCAGCCCAGGATACACCCATCCTTCCGGTAAACCTAATACCTCAGCCCAGGATACAGCCATCCTTCTAGTAATCCTTATACCTCAGCCCAGGATACACCCATCCTTCTAGTAAACCTTATACCTCAGCCCAGGATACACCCATTCTTCTAGTAAACCTTATACCTCAGCCCAGGATACACCCATCCTTCCAGTAAACCTTATACCTCAGCCCAGGATACAGCCATCCTTCTAGTAATCCTTATACCTCAGCCCAGGATACACCCATCCTTCTAGTAAACCTTATACCTCAGCCCAGGATACATCCATCCTTCTAGTAAACCTTATACCTCAGCCCATGATACAGCCACCCTTCATCTACACCTTATCCCCAATCCAGTATGGATTTAGGCCTGGACATTCCACGATCTCTCAATGTTTAAATTTATACCTCATTATTGGGAAGTACACTAAGGCCCGACAAGGAACGATCCACATGGCGTTCATGGATCTTTCCTCGGCTTTCGATTGCGTGAGTCGGTGGAAGCTCTCGGGCGCCATGGCAAAAATGGGTGTGGACCAGAGCTTAGTTAATTTGCTAGAAGATATGCATTCTGACACCAAAGCGAATGTTAGATACACACAAGATCTAAATGTGACTAAAGACTTTGGAGTGTATCGGGGTGTTCGACAAGGATGCATTCTGGCCCCGTTCCTTTCTAACCTCTACATAAATGATTTGGAAGAGCACCTTTTAAGTACTAACACAGACTACCCGTACATTGGCCGAAAGGGTCTGCCGGTTCTGCTATATGCGGATGACGCAGTCCTTTTATCTAGGACCGCCAATGGACTTCAAATTTTATTAGACTCCTTCTACTCTTTCATGAAATCAAGAGATTTAAGTATTAATAATTCTAAATCCTACATAATGAAGGTTGGCCAAGGAAACAAAAAACCAAATCGCTTAAATGTAATTGGAGTACAAATCCCTGTAACACACACATTCTCTTACCTTGGGGTCCTTTTTGATAGTCAATTAAATTGGGGACCCGTGATTCAAAAAAAGAAGGGAGAGGTCATCAGGGTAAATGCGGCCATACTGGACTTTTCCAGGAAAATGGGAAATAGTCCAGTTGCTGCACTACTCCAACTTTACCAGGCCAAAAGTGTTACTACAGCATGCTACGGTAGCGAAATATGGGGATATGCTCCTCTGGAAGCCCTAGACATAGTCGAAAATAACTTTCTAAAGCAATTACTAAGGGTTCCCAGGGGTACGGCAAATTTTTCTGTGCATGAGGAATTGGGGGTTCCCTTCGTATGTGACAAAATTGCAGTGAATCCCTTATTATGTTGGATAAATTGCTGGATAAATGACAACATATCACTCACCCAGCTTATTTTAAGAGAAACATTTACATGGAATAACAGGATGAAGGTTCCCTGGTTAAAGTACTTGTATAAGTGCTTTACTGACTTAGGTCGTCCTGATCTTTTCTTATTCCCTGATTCCATTACTAAATTGGATGTTATTGCGGTCAAGAAGGCTTTTATTGATTCTAGATACCAGGATAGGGAGTCATGTGAATTAAAAAAAGATAGTGTACGAAATCATGTACTAATTAAAAGTACTTTGCTCATGGAACCGTACCTAACATGGCAAATATCTAGTTATGACCGTTTTTTATTGATAAGGTTCAGATTCAACCTGTTTCATTTACTGTTGGCTGTTCCTAGGGGATCTCTTCGTGGGCAAGTGTTGCCGGCTTGCGGCTGCGACGATAAGTCTCCGCAAGACCTGGCACACTTTTTGTTCTTTTGTCCCTTTTATGTTATACCGAGGAAGCTATACTTAAAACCCTGCTTGAAAAAACTAAATTTTCTACAATTTCGCCCTGCACTACATTTCCTTCAGCTGCTAAGATGTGAATACACCTTGTATATATGTAGTTTTTTAAACCTGGCAGTGAAATTCAGAAACAGTATGGAAGGATAAAAATATTGATACATGAATTGCTATCTTTTTCTCCTTTTAAGGTCTCTTTTAAACATTTTGAATGTCCAATGTAGATCTGTCCTTTTTATGACTCTATTTTAACTTGAATTCTCCTTTTAATGTATAATTGTGTTAATAAATGTATAATGTAAATGCTTTTATGGTTGTTAACAAGAACAACCGAATAAAGTTTATTGACTTGACTTAACTACACCCTATACCCCAGCCCAGGATACACCCATCCTTCCGGTAAACCTTATACCTCAGCCCAGGATACGCCCATCCTTCTAGTAAACCTTATACCTCAGCCCAGGATACAGCCATCCTTCTAGTAAACCTTATACCTCAGCTCAGGATACGCCCATCCTTCTAGTAAACCTTATACCTCAGCCCAGGATACGCCCATCCTTCTAGTAAACCTTATACCTCAGCCCAGGATACAGCTGTCCTTCTAGTAAACCTTATACCTCAGCCCAGGATACACCCATCCTTATAGTAAACCTTATACCTCAGCTCAGGATACGCCCATCCTTCTAGTAAACCTTATACCTCAGCTCAGGATACACCCATCCTTCTAGTAAACCTTATACCTCAGCCCAGGATACAGCCATCCTTCTAGTAAACCTTATACCTCAGCCCAGGATACACCCATCCTTCTAGTAAACCTTATACCTCAGCTCAGGATACACCCATCCTTCTAGTAAACCTTATACCTCAGCCCAGTATACAGCTGTCCTTCTAGTAAACCGTATACCTCAGCTCAGGATACACCCATCCTTCTAGTAAACCTAATACCTCAGCCCAGGATACATCTGTCCTTCTAGTAAACCTTATACCTCAGCTCAGGATACACCCATCCTTCTAGTAAACCTTATACCTCAGCCCAGGATACAGCCATCCTTCTAGTAAACCTTATACCTCAGCCCAGGATACGCCCATCCTTCTAGTAAACCTTATACCTCAGCCCAGGATACAGCCATCCTTCTAGTAAACCTTATACCTCAGCTCAGGATACGCCCATCCTTCTAGTAAACCGTATACCTCAGCTCAGGATACACCCATCCTTCTAGTAAACCTTATACCTCAGCCCAGGATACAGCTGTCCTTCTAGTAAACCTTATACCTCAGCCCAGGATACAGCCATCCTTCAAGTAAACCTTATACCTCAGCTCAGGATACGCCCATCCTTCTAGTAAACCTTATACCTCAGCTCAGGATACACCCATCCTTCTAGTAAACCTTATACCTCAGCCCAGTATACAGCTGTCCTTCTAGTAAACCTTATACCTCAGCCCAGGATACAGCCATCCTTCATCTACACCCTATACCCCAGCCCAGGATACACCCATCCTTCTAGTAAACCTTATACCTCAGCTCAGGATACACCCATCCTTCTAGTAAACCTTATACCTCAGCCCAGTATACAGCTGTCCTTCTAGTAAACCTTATACCTCAGCCCAGGATACACCCATCCTTATAGTAAACCTTATAGCTCAGCACAGGATACACCCATCCTTCTAGTAAACCTTATACCTCAGCTCAGGATACGCCCATCCTTCTAGTAAACCTTATACCTCAGCCCAGTATACAGCCGTCCTTCAAGTAAATCTTATACCTCAGCCCAGGATACACCCATTCTTCCAGTAAACCTTATACCTCAGCCCAGGATACACCCATCCTTCTAGTAAACCTTATAGCTCAGCCCAGGATACACCCATCCTTCTAGTAAACCTTATACCTCAGCTCAGGATACGCCCATCCTTCTAGTAAACCTTATACCTTCTGCCCAGTATACAGCCGTCCTTCTAATAAACCTTATACCTCAGCCCATTATACAGCCGTCCTTCTAGTGAACCTTATACCTCAGCCCAGGATACAGCCGTCCATCTAGTAAACCTTATACCTCAGCCCAGGATACAGCTGTCCATCTAGTAAACCTTATACCTCAGCCCAGGATACACCCATCCTTCTAGTAAACCTTATACCTCAGCCCAGGATACACCCATCCTTCTAGTAAACCTTATACCTCAGCCCAGGATACACCCATCCTTCTAGTAAACCTTATACCTCAGCCCAGGATACACCCCTCCTTCCAGTAAACCTTATACCTCAGCCCAGAATACACCCATCCTTCTAGTAAACCTTATACCTCAGCCCAGGATACACCCATCCTTCTAGTAAACCTTATACCTCAGCCGAGGATACACCCATCCTTCCAGTAAACCTTATACCCCAGCCCAGGATACAGCCGTCCTTCTAGTAAACCTTATACCTCAGCCCAGGGTACACCCATCCTTTTAGTAAACCTCATACCTCAGCCCAGGATACACCCATCCTTCCAGTAAACCTTATATCTCAGCCCAGGATACAGCCACCCTTCTAGAAAAACCTTATTCCTCAGCCCAGAATACACCCATCCTTCCAGTAAACCTTATACCTCAGCCCAGGATACACCCATCCTTCTAGTAAACCTTATACCTCAGCCCAGGATACACCCATCCTTCCAGTAAACCTTATACCTCAGCCCAGGGTACACCCATCCTTCTAGTAAACCTTATACCTCAGCCGAGGATACACCCATCCTTCTAGTAAACCTTATACCTCAGCCGAGGATACACCCATCCTTCCAGTAAACCTTATACCTCAGCCCAGGGTACACCCATCCTTCTAGTAAACCTTATACCTCAGCCCAGGATACACCCATCCTTCTAGTAAACCTTATGCCTCAGCCCAGGATACATCCATCCTTCTAGTAAACCTTATACCTCAGCCCAGGATACACCCATCCTTCTAGTAAACCTTATACCTCAGCCGAGGATACACCCATCCTTCTAGTAAACCTTATACCTCAGCCCAGGATACGCCCATCCTTCTAGTAAACCTTATACCTCAGCCCAGGATACACCCATCCTTCCAGTAAACCTTATACCTCAGCCCAGGATACACCCATCCTTCCGGTAAACCTAATACCTCAGCCCAGGATACAGCCATCCTTCTAGTAATCCTTATACCTCAGCCCAGGATACACCCATCCTTCTAGTAAACCTTATACCTCAGCCGAGGATACACCCATCCTTCCAGTAAACCTTATACCTCAGCCCAGGATACAGCCATCCTTCTAGTAAACCTTATACCTCAGCCTAGGATACACCCATCCTTCTAGTAAACCTTATACCTCAGCCGAGGATACACCCATCCTTCCAGTAAACCTTATACCTCAGCCCAGGGTACACCCATCCTTCTAGTAAACCTTATACCTCAGCCCAGGATACAGCCGTCCTTCTAGTAAACCTTATACCTCAGCCGAGGATACACCCATCCTTCCAGTAAACCTTATACCTCAGCCCAGGGTACACCCATCCTTCTAGTAAACCTTATACCTCAGCCCAGGATACAGCCGTCCTTCTAGTAAACCTTATACCTCAGCCCAGGATACACCCATCCTTCTAGTAAACCTTATACCTCAGCCGAGGATACACCCATCCTTCTAGTAAACCTTATACCTCAGCCGAGGATACACCCATCCTTCCAGTAAACCTTATACCTCAGCCCAGGGTACACCCATCCTTCCAGTAAACCTTATACCTCAGCCCAGAATACACCCATCCTTCTAGTAAACCTTATACCTCAGCCCAGGATACACCCATCCTTCTAGTAAACCTTATACCTCAGCCGAGGATACACCCATCCTTCCAGTAAACCTTATACCCCAGCCCAGGATACAGCCGTCCTTCTAGTAAACCTTATACCTCAGCCCAGGGTACACCCATCCTTTTAGTAAACCTCATACCTCAGCCCAGGATACACCCATCCTTCCAGTAAACGTTATATCTCAGCCCAGGATACAGCCACCCTTCTAGTAAACCTTATTCCTCAGCCCAGAATACACCCATCCTTCCAGTAAACCTTATACCTCAGCCCAGGATACACCCATCCTTCTAGTAAACCTTATACCTCAGCCCAGGATACACCCATCCTTCCAGTAAACCTTATACCTCAGCCCAGGGTACACCCATCCTTCTAGTAAACCTTATACCTCAGCCGAGGATACACCCATCCTTCTAGTAAACCTTATACCTCAGCCGAGGATACACCCATCCTTCCAGTAAACCTTATACCTCAGCCCAGGGTACACCCATCCTTCTAGTAAACCTTATACCTTAGCCCAGGATACACCCATCCTTCTAGTAAACCTTATGCCTCAGCCCAGGATACACCCATCCTTCTAGTAAACCTTATACCTCAGCCCAGGATACACCCATCCTTCCAGTAAACCTTATACCTCAGCCCAGGATACAGCCACCCTTCTAGTAAACCTTATACCTCAGCCCAGGATACACCCATCCTTCCAGTAAACCTTATACCTCAGCCCAGGATACACCCATCCTTCCGGTAAACCTAATACCTCAGCCCAGGATACAGCCATCCTTCTAGTAATCCTTATACCTCAGCCCAGGATACACCCATCCTTCTAGTAAACCTTATACCTCAGCCGAGGATACACCCATCCTTCCAGTAAACCTTATACCTCAGCCCAGGATACAGCCATCCTTCTAGTAAACCTTATACCTCAGCCTAGGATACACCCATCCTTCTAGTAAACCTTATACCTCAGCCGAGGATACACCCATCCTTCCAGTAAACCTTATACCTCAGCCCAGGGTACACCCATCCTTCTAGTAAACCTTATACCTCAGCCCAGGATACAGCCGTCCTTCTAGTAAACCTTATACCTCAGCCGAGGATACACCCATCCTTCCAGTAAACCTTATACCTCAGCCCAGGGTACACCCATCCTTCTAGTAAACCTTATACCTCAGCCCAGGATACAGCCGTCCTTCTAGTAAACCTTATACCTCAGCCCAGGATACACCCATCCTTCTAGTAAACCTTATACCTCAGCCGAGGATACACCCATCCTTCTAGTAAACCTTATACCTCAGCCGAGGATACACCCATCCTTCCAGTAAACCTTATACCTCAGCCCAGAATACACCCATCCTTCCGGTAAACCTAATACCTCAGCCCAGGATACAGCCATCCTTCTAGTAATCCTTATACCTCAGCCCAGGATACACCCATCCTTCTAGTAAACCTTATACCTCAGCCGAGGATACACCCATCCTTCCAGTAAACCTTATACCTCAGCCCAGGGTACACCCATCCTTCTAGTAAACCTTATACCTCAGCCCAGGGTACACCCATCCTTCTAGTAAACCTTATACCTCAGCCCAGGATACACCCATCCTTCTAGTAAACCTTATACCTCAGCCGAGGATACACCCATCCTTCCAGTAGACCTTATACCTCAGCCCAGGGTACACCCATCCTTCTAGTAAACCTTATACCTCAGCTCAAGATACAGCCATCCTTCTAGTAAACCTTATGCCTCAGCCCAGGATACACCCATCCTTCTAGTAAACCTTATACCTCAGCCCAGGATACAGCCGTCCTTCTAGTAGACCTTATACCTCAGCCCAGAATACACCCATCCTTCTAGTAAACCTTATAACTCAGCCGAGGATACACCCATCCTTCTAGTAAACCTTATACCTCAGCCCAGGATACACCCATCCTTCTAGTAAACGTAATACCTCAGCCCAGGATACACCCATCCTTCTAGTAAACCGTATACCTCAGCCCAGGATACACCCATCCTTCCAGTAAACCTTATACCTCAGCCCAGGATACACCCATCCTTCTAGTAAACCTTATACCTCAGCCGAGGATACACCCATCCTTCCAGTAAACCTTATACCTCAGCCCAGGATACAGCCGTCCTTGTAGTAAACCTTATACCTCAGCCGAGGATACACCCATCCTTCCAGTAAACCTTATACCTCAGCCCAGGATACAGCCGTCCTTGTAGTAAACCTTATACCTCAGCTCAAGATACAGCCATCTTTCTTCTCATTCACACCACTGGACCACACTTGTTAAAGTAGCGGAAAATCATGAGAATCTCATTGCCTAATTCATAATCTGCACTTTGTAATATTTTACGCTTTTATAGTAACCTACACTTTTGGAGTACGTCCCTACCTCCATTACTTTTTTACTTGAGGGTGTTTCGGATCAGTGGTTGGTCATGTGTAGAGCTGGACTTACTACAAAAGTGCAGATTGTGAATACTGAAAAGTATGAAACTTACTCAAAGTTACCTTTGTGAATCGGGCAATAACTACCTTCAGATCGAGTTTGCGCTATATAAAACTGCAAAATAATAACAACTAAAAGTGTTGCTAAGGGTAGAGCGGTGCAGCACCTACCTCTTGGAGTAATGAGTACAATAACAGGGGCGGCCTCAGGCATGTGCACGCTGTGCACCTGCACAGGGCCACCAAACCCCAGGGGCCACCACGCCAATATATATTCTTAATGTAATAATCCTCTGAGGATGGATACATATTTGGTGGCGGCCCCTGGCAGGGATTTGGCGGGCTCCGGCTCTGTTCCACTTCCAAACACCCTGACCACCCCCTCTTCACTGTCCTCCGCGCTCTGCCCCGCCCCACCCGGACCCCCTCTTCCGGGGCCCCCTACCTACGCTCCCTGCCCAGGCCGCCATGAGCCTAGAGCCGCCCTGACAATAAGTAGTATTTTTGATAGCCCTTCACACCACGCGTCTGCACCTGCTCAGGCCTGTATTAACAGGTCTTATCCTAGCATCAGCGGGAATGGCGCCCATGGGGCGTGGCTTGGTGCCAATGTAGACGGGAGCGAGTTTCGGAGCTCCGGCCCGGACTCCTGTAGTTAACATCATCCTGAGCCCCCGACCCTCAGAAACCAGGAGAATCGGGGCTGCCCACTCCAAGACGCAGTGGACGCCACTGAGGCGGCGATCTATGGACGATCCCGAGCAGCGCTATTCAAAGTGGCGCCTGCGATCTAAAATGGAGATACCCGGTGAGGAGAAGCCAGAATGGCGGCAGCAAGGAGTGCTCGAGGCACTCGCATCGCAGGGAGATAGACGGTGGAAGAAGAAGCTGGTGACCCACCCCTGAGTGGCGGCGATGTAGCAGTGGCGTTGTTGCCTGGAGCGCGGATCAATCCGGCCAAGAGGGGATCAGTTGTTTTGGAAATGAGAGATGACCAGGGAGGGACTTTACACCGACAGCAAGATATTAACCAGCATTTCTGTGACTATTACACCGGACTATAGAAAAGTAAAGCTGCCCCAACAGCTGCAGAACTTGATGAATATGTAGAAAGTGTTGAGTTGCCAAAAATCTCTGAAGAGGAGGCGGAAGCCCTGGTGATGGAGCAAGGATTCGCACGTAACGCGACTTGCTCTCTTTCATGAACCTCGCCTAAATCATAACTGTACTAACTCCGATTGTTTGTCATTTTATTTGTATTTCCCCAACACACGGGTGTCCCTAGGAGGCTTGCCTATGTGTTTTTTCATCATAATCACGCTTGCACATTAATAAAATGGCCGCTTTGCAGAAATCCAGTCTGCGCATGCGTCGGTCATACCCATGTGATGTGACGCACTCGCAATCTGGAGGGAAAAGTTCGCTCATGCGCATTGTTGCTAAAATGGCCGCTTGTCTTTAATCATGCTTCATGCTATCTTAAGCCGCTTTTGTATATGCATCTTTTCTGCACTAACTCTTAATGCTATAAGTATTATAAAATAAGGGATTAAGAGTAGTTGGTCATGGTGTACAGTGTATTCATTTTATTTTGTGTTATTAATTTGTTTTCGCTTACTTTTCATGTACCGCGTAAATGAGGGCCTGGAAGTAGGGACGGGAACCATATTGAAGCTGACGTATCCCTCATCACGTGACCTAAGATCTGGGACGTGCAGCAATGGAACCTGGCCAGTTGGCCATTGAAAATGGGACTGTCCTTTCCAAGCGCACCTTCGCCCTTGAAGACTTGCTATTTTTACTCTGAATGTGCAACAATGTTGCAAACCTTTACTTTACTATTGTACTTTCCCACACGTATGCCTGGGAACCCAGATGCTAGGGGGAGGGTAATGTCACGTGAAATACGTAATAGAAATATAGGTGGTGACAAATGTCTTAAACCACCTCCCTTGACCAATCAGAAGATGGGACTTTGTCATTTTGCAACATTTATGGGTGGTCTTGGGGACTTAAAACTGTATATATAGCCTAGCTTAGCCTGGAGAAATTGTCCGACTTGTCCGAGTAGCAGACCTGTCACTGACCCTACGAACTCTATAGGTGCCTGATACAGAGTGCTGCGGAGCATTCTGCCTGAAACTTTCCACAAACTCCAAGGGGTGGAAATTAGTCCTAAGTGCTAAGCGAAGCACTTTGCTGGGAGATTCGAAAACCCAATCGGGGTTATTGGCGGATTCCGTGCAGAAGAGGGGGTAACGCTGGCGTTACATCCGAAGCTGTGAGGGGGTTGGTCGTGCCTTGGTGAACCCAGTCCTGACCCAGACCTGAGGGGTATCCTGTCCTGACTGTCCATAAGCTGTACTTGCTCACCTTCTGGTATTCCTGAATCCTTGAGGGTCCTTGTCCCGTTCTTTCCCAACTGACCCATGGCCAGGGTTAGTCCTCATTCTCACTTAGGTAAATATTGGCATAGGTGTCTGTCTATACTATACCCTTAATTTCCTCTTCTAATTAAAGCAATCTTGCCTGTGATATTCTCCATATCTCCTTTGAATGTAATTTCATGCAATTGATTATTAGTAAATGTTCCACTTTTACCCTTCCTATAGGACATTGTTAAACCCGAATGATTATCTAGATTGTTCCACTTATTCCCTTTCCCTTAGTATGGTTGCCGTGAAGTTAGTAAAGATAGCATAAGGTTTAGGAATTAGTATAAAATTATTAGGTCACACATTAGGTCCTCCTCACGTCCTTGCCCTAGTTTAAACCATATTAGTTAATATGTTTATTATGATTCATGCCCTATAGTGTTCCCTTTTACTCTATGATACTCACCCTTATCCATAGTTACATTCTGGTTCTGATTCTAATCATTGATGTATTGCTTTGCATTTGCCTCCTTGTAATGGCATTTTCATTTTAAACTTATACTATATAAAACCCTTAAAACCATCAAGGTGTCTGTGGTCATTATACATTAAAGTGATATTAAAGGTATTAAATGTGCAAAGTAGAATTTCTCCCTTTTAGGAAAACCTTGTCACCTGTCCACTGCTAGCTCCTGATCCGTCAGGAGTAATGTGCCTGTGGTAAGTCAGGTACATGAATAGTAAGTGGTGTAAGAGTCACCCAATCGATTACTCATAAGAGCGCGTATATTGGAAATCACCTGGTTCACCCCAGTAAAACGTGATCATTGAAATTGAATAAACATTTTTACACGCCAGGGCCCAGTGCGTGGAAAGAAAATTCGGTGAGCCGGGTGACCTGCGCGCTCTATCAGTAATTTCTGGTAAGCAGAGGAATGGTTAGGACTAGTAAGATAGGTAGATAAGATAGTTAGAAAATAAACCGTGAAAAATAAATGTGCTGCTAACATTTTAATATTGATTATGTTACTTAATATTTTATTGCGCAACTGTTTTTAAAAA
Source organism: Lissotriton vulgaris (assembly GCF_964263255.1). NCBI lineage: Eukaryota > Metazoa > Chordata > Amphibia > Caudata > Salamandridae > Lissotriton > Lissotriton vulgaris. Next base: position 289,736,712 of record NC_141690.1, on the reverse strand, counting down.
TATTTTAATTGTTTTGAGATAATTTTATATATATGTATTGCTGCTAAATATTATATGTTTTATTAACCAATTGTGTGTGACTGTTGAGTGTCGTCTGAAATCCCCGGGGAATTGTATAACGGATGGTGAGTAGAATCCATCGCGTTCTGAGGTCATTTGTAGGGAGGAAAGGTTAGTGCATGGTTCAAGTGGAAATGGAAGCGCTAATTAGGTTTTTTCGGAAAACTGTATGAATGAAAGTAACGGGACTGCTGATAGAAACCTTGGTCTGATATCACCTAGTAAGGGTCACACTAAGGGAGTAATAGAGTCATCAGAGCTTGTGTGTTAGCAGAGGGAAATGCTGTCGAAACCTTAGGCTTAGTATATATCCCGGAAAGAAGTGGATGAGTCTGGGAAGTAGCAGGTTTTCTAATGCGTGCGTGATAGGGTAGGCAAGAGAAGTCTATCCGAAGTGTATGAAAAGTAGACAGAAGTGGTTTACTTGCAGTAAAAGAAGAACTTTCTATCTCTTTAGAACACTCCTACACAATGGCGAATGTTACACGTTGTTGACTAAAATTAACATTAGCACCTTAGAGAAAATACAAAGTTTCCGTTACCTTGTAAAGGAGGGAGTCAGTCGAAGGGCTGCTCTGACGTCACTCCGTGCCGCGCTGGGATTGGTTAAACCAGCGGGGTGTGTAGTGAAGCTGAAATTGTAAGGGAGGGGTGAGTGCCTGAGCGTGAGAACGCGTCTCGCGAAAAGGCCGCGCACCCATTGGTCAGGAACTTTTGCAACCTCTGTACTGATTGGTTGTTGCGAAATTGGAGTCGCGCTAACATTGGAAGCTCAAACGAAGTAGTCAAAATTTTCCGCACCGAGCTTATAGATTGTTACGAGCGGTGTATGTGGTACCCTGATTTTCTGCCTGATCCACGAAATCTAGGGTGTCTTAAAGAGTTGATGAGCAAAGGCAGACCTCACAACATGTACGGAGGAAAGAGAAAAATGTCATTTGCCAGCAAAATAAAGAATTTCTTCAAAACTGACAAACCCGTACGAACTAGGGAGGGTGTGATCATTCCTCCGCCAGATACTCCCGCCTCTTTCATGATGTTAGAAAAAGGGTATCATACCTGTGTATGGTTAGAGAACTGGGTAAAGTACACTGCGGAGGATGGAGTTTTAGCTTTTCCCATTGATGGTACTTTTAACGGGAGAGTCCTATTTAACCTGAGGACCCGAATGAATGAATTACATCCCAGACCTAGATTAACTCAGTATGAAGCTTTAGAGGAATGGGAAATTGAGGCTCTAGAGCGAGACAGACCCCGGATGGACAAGGGAGTGACCCGATGGTATCCAAAATTGGTAAAGGAAACCAAGGAGCAGAAATTGAAACAGTGGAGACAAAATATGATGGTAGAAGGGTTATTCCCCATGTTCGGAGCTAATGAAATGATGGGAGGGAAGAAATGTACTGAGAAAACCCGACACCTGATGCCCCTGGGTGAATCGGAAGATGAATTTTTAGAGGACTTATTTATGAAAGGTCCCCCGCCTTATAATGAAGAAACCAGATCACAAAGCTTAACTACTCCATTGAGACCTTCAGGAAGAAGAAGTACTAGTGAAGCCGATTCCACAGGGATAGAACAGAGAAGAGCGGGAGGAGAGGGATTTGGTAGACCCGACCCCGTGGTCCCGAATTATAACCCTTTTGGTGAGGAAAGACCAGTTTTGTCAACTCCATCAGCTCCGAATATTTATCCTTCTCTAGTACCCCAAATGATACAGGACCCCCCCCATAAATAGGGTGTTACACGAGCAGGAAAGGGAGGCCCTGAGAGGACAGCGAAACGATCTCATACATGCCATAGCTCAGATTAATCCAAATCCTGAAGCCCTGACGATTCCAGTAACCATTGGTCCAGTTTTTCCTCTATATGGGGACAGAATGAATACTCCAAAAACTCCAGTCATAACCCCGATGATGCCCCCGCCCAGAAGGGAACCACTCATTATTGATGACCAAGCAAGTGAATGCGAGTCCATGGTTTCCTTGATGGATCTGCCTAATAAGGAACAGGGAAGTAGTATGTCTCGAACTGGAACTCAGAGTAGGAACAAAGACGTACTAATAGAGTCTTCATCAGGGACTCGAAGTGCTAGGGTAGTAACTCCTGAGGAAATAGAGAGATGGACCCGAGAATTAGAAGGAGGAGACTCTCATCCGAAACCTTTAGATATCTGTAAATTAAGAATAGAATTAGAGGAATTGACAGCAGGAAATGTGGGATTAGACCGATTGAATGTCCGGGATGAAGAGGAGTTGTTGTTCATGTGCAAGAATCTCACCCGGAATGCAAAAATATTTTTCGAAAAATTAATGGACACGGCAGCATGCATGGGAATTGATGTTAGCAGATCCAAAGTACTACAAAAATCCTACAGAGTAGATTTTTCAGATAAAGATTTAGAAAACCTAAATACAGTAGGGAAGAAGATGCAGATTAAGGAACTGATAAACCTAGTACAGAAATGGGGAGATCTAGATAAGTGGAAAGCCAGGTGGGCAAAGAAAAAGGAGGATAGCAAGGAGAGACCACGGACTGCTGAGTACGTCCTACAAGAGGTGGACAAACCAGAAAAATTATGTCCCATGAGAGAAGTCCCAGGGGGAAAATATGTCCATGTCCCTTGGTCCAGACAAGATATAGTGTCATTTACCAATGACTTCCCTAAATTGAGGGAGAAACCGGTTGAGTGGTACCGACAGGTTGAACGCTTCATAAAGGTTCAGAAATGTCTCCTGAAAGACCTGGATGGGTTTTTCGACATTGTGGTACCTGTAGACCTATGGACCGAATGTAAAATTGAAATCGATTGGCCCAATGAGGAGTACGAGAGAGACTCTGTAACTGGAGCTCCCTCACCTGACGTAATGAGAAAATATAACCAAGTCATACAATACCTAAAGAAAAAGGTACCTGCAAAAGAAACTGATTGGACCCGTATAGATAGAACTACCCAAGAGCGTGATGAATCAGTCCACTCCTTTTATGAAAGGTTACTACAGGTGTTCAAAACTTACAGTGGAATCGATAATGTGGACATGAAGGATATGACCCATTTCAGTTATCGATTCGTGTTAGGATTGAGACCTGAAATATCCCAGTGGATTAGAGATAACAAAATCAGTTGGCAAGGGAAACCCATTGATGATGTTCTCAAGTATGCCAAATACTGCGAAGATGAGATCGAGAACAAAAAGAAAGCCCTAAAGGAGAAGGTGATGTGGGCTCAGGTGAAGTTAGCTGAACAACAAGAAAAACAGTTAAGTAAAATGACTAATACTAATAATGCACCAAATCCGAATGCTGGGGGTGGAGGCAGGCCCCGGGTAAAAATGAGTAGAGAAGAGGCTATGGGAAAATTCCCCTGTCACGGATGTGGTCAGATGGGGCATTGGAGAGATAAATGTCCGCACTTGCAGGCTGATAATGCCCCCGTAAATGGTTTAAATCCACAGGTGCAGAAAGAGGGGATCCGAAAGACCCAACAGCAGGTAAATCAACCCCCGTTGCCACGCGCTCCAAGACAAAATTATAGGAATCAGGGTCAACAGAATGAAAGGGTCGAAGTGTGGGAAGGAGAGAATGAAAGAAATGCACCCATTCCACAGTACCTGTTAAATGATACTTTTCTCTGTGATGATCAATACTGACGGGGCCTGAGAGGGGAGGACAAGGAGTGCGTGCTTGGCGCCTCCTTACCGGTAGACCAGACTGGACCATACATTGAAGGAAAGGTTGAAGGGACAGATGTCACCTTTCTGTTGGACACTGGTGCTACCCGTTCCACTGTGAGAACAGCGGATGTTCCTAACCTACCCCTCTCGGGAGAAGCTATCCAAGTAGTGGGAGTTTCAAATCAGATAATCAGTACTCCGGTAACAGAACCTATGGAAATTTCCATAGGAAATTTCAAGGAAATGCACAGATTTGTGGTCTGTGATTCCAGTCCCGTAAACCTATTAGGACGAGATTTGTTGTGCAAAATGCGTTGCACCATCTTTTGCTCACCAAATGGTGTTGAAAGTCAGACCCCAGATGAAGATGGCCTATATAAATTGATGTTACTGAGGCCCGACACAGAAATTAAGCCCATGTCCATTGAAAGTCTACCTGAAGAACTCCAATCGAGCGTAATACCTGAAGTTTGGGATTTTACTGGAAAAGATGTAGGCTTAATGGCAAATGTAGACCCAGTTAAAATAGCTATAAAAGCAAATGCGGTATACCCAAATACCAAACAGTATAAAATGAGTGCAGAAGTGAAAGAAGGAGTCGCAAAGGAATTAAACAGATTGCTCAAAGCAAACATCATTCAGGAAGTGATGAGCAGTCCCTGTAATTCACCCATACTTGGAATTAAGAAGCCTAGCGGAAAGTATAGGGTAGTGCAGGACCTGCGCAAGGTAAACCAAATTGTAGTACCTTGCTGTCCCATAGTGCCTAACCCCGCAGTAATACTGTATCAGATTCCTTGGAATGCGGAATGGTTCACTGTCATAGACCTGTGCCATGCATTCTTTTCCATCCCATTGCATCCAGAAAGCAAATTCCTTTTCAGTTTTGAATTCAACAGCCAGATCTATGTCTGGAATCGTGTCCCCCAGGGGTACACCGAAAGTCCATCGATTTTCAACCAGATTCTAAAGAAATGCCTTGAATCTTTAGTACTGCCTAAAGAGTCTGTCCTGGTGCAGTACATAGATGACCTGCTGGTAGCGTCTAGAAGTCAAGACGACTGTGTCACTGATACCATTGCCTTGCTGAATCACCTAGGAAAGGGAGGACATAAGGTTTCACCAGACAAGCTACAGTTCTGCAAAACCTCAGTAAAATATCTAGGGCACCAGATAGAGAAAGGGATCCGGAAAGTCACTACAGAAAGAATTAAAATAATTCGAGAAATGTCACTACCAGTAACCCAGAAAGAAGTAAGAATGTTCCTAGGAGTTGTTGGGTACTGCAGACAGTGGATCGTGGGTTTCGCGGCTATAGCTAAACCCTTGATTAACATGACAAAGAAAGGAGCGGAAGACCCAGTTTGTTGGAATGATGAATGCATGACTGCTTGGGTAACATTGCGAAATTGTCTGTGCACAGCTCCAGCCTTAGGAATGCCTGACTATTCCAAGAACTTTGAACTGTTCTGTGACACGAGAGACAATTGTGCGCTCTCGGTCTTAACCCAGGAACATGGTCTGATTAGACGTCCCGTGGCCTACTTTTCGGCCGCCCTAGATCCAGTGGCTGCTGGATTACCTGGATGTCTGAAAGCAGTAGCCGCTACCTGTACTAGTCTAGAGCAAAGTGAGAACATTGTGATGGGACATCCTGTCACTCTATTTGTTCCACATTCAGTTGTGATCTTACTTACCCGAACAAAGACACAGTATCTCACCCCTAGTCGGCTGACTAAGTATGAGAGGATTCTCATTGGTGCAGAAAATGTAATAATTTCCCGATGTAACATTCTAAACCCTGCAACTCTATTGCCCCTTCCCATTGATGTAGAGGCAGGAGATGAAATTGAACATAGCTGCATAGACTTAACTGAATTTAGCACAAAACCCCGTCCTGATATCAGAGAAGTGGCCTTGGTTGATGAAGACCTCAAAATGTTTGTGGATGGTTCATGTTTGAGACATGAGGATGGAGGTTTGAGTGCTGCCTATGCTGTAGTCACTTTGGAAAAGACCCTGGAAGCTTCCTATCTTTGCGAAGTTAAATCTGCTCAAGTAGCGGAGCTCATCGCTCTAACGAGAGCTTGTAAAATTGGGAAAAACAAAAGAGTAACTGTTTATACTGACAGTCAGTACTGTTATGGGGTTGTTCATGACTTCGGCCAGCTATGGTTGCAAAGAGAATTCATGACTTCCTCAGGTTCTCCCATCCGAAATGGGAAACCAGTACAAAACTTACTGGAAGCCATCCAATTGCCCAAAGAATTGGCTGTGGTCAAGTGTGCGGCTCACCGATCTGGAAATGACGAGGTGACAGCCGGAAACAGATATGCTGACCAAATTGCCCAGTACTGCGCCCGACACAAAATGTCCCTCCTAATTAAACTATGGGGAGGTGGAAGCAGCTGCCAACTGATGTTGTTTGAAAGGTTGGGAACATGGGATGAATTGAGAGAACTACAACGGACAACAGACAGGGAAGAAAGGAACAGGTGGAGGCAGGATGAATGTCGACCAAGGGAAAGGGATGGTGTTGTGGTCCATGTAACTGGTATGCCTGTACTCCCCGAACGACTGGTTACCGCAATGGCCCGGATAATACATGAACCCACACATATTGGGAGGGATGCCATGTGCCGAATGTTTGAAAAGGTGTTCTACAGTCCAAAATTCAGGAGCACAGCAGACAAACTTTGCCAGAGGTGTTTAGTGTGTCAACAGTTCAATGCAGGAAAGAAGACAGTAGTGGAGCAAAGTACCATTGGGAGAGCAGAAGGTCCTTTCATTAGGATGCAGGCAGACTTCATAACAATGCCCCTGTGCAAAGGATATAGATATGTCCTGGTCATAGTTTGCTTGTTGTCCCGGTGGGTGGAGGCCTACCCAGCAAAGAAGAATGATGCCCTGACTGTAGCTAAATTATTACTTAGGGAACTGATACCCCGCTTTGGAATTCCAGAGACAATTGAAACAGACCAAGGTGGACATTTTTCAAACGAGGTCCTAAAGGAACTCTGCAGAGCATTTAAAATGGAGCAAAGGCTGCACTGTGCCTATCATCCAGAGGCTTCTGGAATAGTCGAGCAGATAAACGGCACTCTCAAGTCCAGGCTGGCAAAAATGTGTGACTCCACAAAAATGAACTGGATAGAAGCTTTGCCCATGGTGCTGATGAGCTTAAGGAGTATTCCAAACAAAAAGACAGGCCTGAGCCCCCATGAAGTTCTGATGGGAAGAGTGATGCGACAGGCATGGGTACCTGGACACAAACTGCTAAGTATTACTGATGATTTGGTGCTAGAATACTGCAGGCAGTTGGGTGACCAAGTGCGTTCTATCTCTCACCAGATTGGAGAGACTGCTGTCGAATGGCCTACAACTCCAGCACACAAACTGAGACCAGGTGATTGGGTGGTGTTAAAGAAACATACCCGGAAGAGTTGCCTTGGACCGAAGTGGGGCAAGCCTCGACAAGTGATCCTTGTCACCACAACTGCTGTGAAGTGTGCTGGTGTACCAAAGTGGATCCATGCCAGTCACACGAAGCGGGTAACCGGAGAAAACGTGACTGAAGCTGAAGGTGGCCCAGCTGAGGAGACTCCAGAAGAGGGTCCGGATCTCGCTGATGGCGAACTACCGAGCACAAGTCAAGACGTTGAATGGTTTCCTGCCGACGACCAAGTTCTTGATCCAATAAGAACCAGAAAATACTCTTAACTAGGTAGTGAGTGGGACAGTGCAGGTGAGTCAGAACAAGAAGGAGAAGGTCAGATCATCAAAGCCATCATAAAATCTGATCAGGGAATAGGCCAAGTAGGGACAGAACAAGTCATCGACACTCCTCCTGAGACAGAGGAGACTGGAAAGGGACAGATAGTAGTCAAAGCCGAAGTTCATGCGGAAGAAAATCAAGAGATCGAAGAGCATGAACAGGGCCAGTTAGTAATAGACGAACATGTTCAGGAAGAAGAGTACAGTGAATCACTCACAAACCAAGATCACATACAGTCTAAACCTGAACTAGGTCAGCTTAAGGACCAGGCAGAAGAAATAGATGAAAGACCTGGAGCTAGTCAGACAGGAAGGGAAAAAGACACTGCTGAAGCAATAGTGCGGCCAAGAAGAGAAAATAAAAGAGCTCACGAGGAAGGTCAAGTTTCCTCGACCACAAAAAGGATCGAAAAGAAGGGTGAACCCCGGTACGTGAAGAAACTAAGGATAAGAATAAAAACAGTCGAAGAAAAACTAAAGGACCGAAAAAGGGCTGAAAGTGAAGGAAAAGAAGCCCGAGGAAAGTTCATCCGAAAGGGCAGCAGAGTAAAGAAACAGAACAAACTGTATCGGAGCCCTGAATGGACTTATTTGGTGTTGGAAGAAATTGATGAGCCTGAAGCCAGTGGCAAAAGCGACGAAGAGTCCATTGCTGATCGGAGTTCTAACGAAGACCCTCCTTGAGGTGAAGCGAAGTAAAACCTCGCCTGAAAAGAAACAAAGAGGGGTTGAGAAAGCCACCTGTAAGATAAAATGTCTGATTCAAATGTCACTGGAAGGTCCAGATTTAGCTGTTGCAGAACTTGCTGTAAAATATGCATCTGTAATATAGTACTAATGATAGTGATATGGATAGGATTAACAGTGTTTATACCTTTTATGATAAGCAAAGACCCTAACATATATCCTACGGACTCGATGACGCCAGACGCAGAAGTTGTAAATACTGAAGAAACACCACGAAGAGTAGAAAGACGTGACAATTCAGTGAGACTGAGACATACACGACCTGACTTAGAAGCATCAGATGAGGGTGAACTACATTATCACCAAATGAAGAACAGGACACACTTAAATGTTTTCGCTAATCTTTTAGTGCACTATGTAGAAGCTATGGAAATAGAAGATTGCTATGTCTGCATGATGCTACCTACTTCAGTAGCTGAAGGTGTGACATACCACCATTTACCCCTGACCTATGGAATCTCCTGTAGTATTCTAGCGAGCTTGTTCTATAGAAGCACTTTACAGTACTATTACTCAAACACTGACGTTATCTTTTCAGAACTTCCTATTAGAGGGAATCTGAACCTTGTACATACACTTGGTGGAGTGACTCGCTACTTGGGGGAATATTTCCTGACTATAGGTGACATAGACTTAAATGAAGCTAGGAAAGCTAACTTGACTTGTTCTTTACATGCACAAGAGAAAATGTTCTTGAAAATGGCAGAGAAGAGAAGGGAAAAGTTTCAGAAAAAGGCAAATGACGAGAAGGACAGAACACCTAGATGGGCAGAAAACATGGATAACACCTCACAAAGCGAAGTTACTCCTGCTCTGTTGCTGGATTTTGAACGGAAAGGGAAACTCTGTCTTCATAGAGAAAAGACTAGTTATTATAACAATGTATTCATTGGTTCCAGCGAGTGTGAACATAATTACAAGGTAATTGGAGGTTGGGGTTTCAAAAATGGGTCTGAACCTGTGTTTCCAGGAATTTATTATATATGTGGAAACAAGGCGTATTTCAAATTGCCGGATCACTGGTATGGAAGCTGCTACTTTGGCATTGTCTTTCCGAAAATATACCATGTGAACAATGCAGCTGGAAGCAATGAGATTACTAATGGCTTAGTGCGTAGCAAACGTGAAAGTGTAGGAGAAATTGTAGGTGATATTTTTAGTGCACTGATACCTGGAATGGGGGTAGTTCTGAATACTCATAGAATCTGCAAATTATCTACAGTAGTGGATCGGTTATCTACTGACACTGCGGCTGGATTCCTGATGATCAATACTGAAATGGTTGCGATCAGATCAATGGTTTTACAGAATCGCCTTGCTCTTGATACCTTATTGGCAAAAGAGGGCGGAGTCTGCAGGATGCTGAGGGCACAACATTGTTGCACTTACATTCCTGATAAAAGCGTCGAAATTAAAAGGTATGTAAGAAATATTACTAATTTGGAAAAAGAACTCAAACCATTAGAGGTTGACAGTGCCTGGAAGAGACTGACTGATGGTCTCTCCTCTGTAGGTAGTTGGTTTTCCAACTTAGGTAGAAGTCTTCTATGGAAAATACTGATGCCAATAGTTGGAATAGGTGTGATTGTTCTGATCATATTCATTTGTTGCAAATGCCAGAAATGCAGAAAATATATAGTGAATAAAAGAGGAAAGCGAAAGGCTGAAGACTTAGAATTAGAAGAATTAAGAAACCAGATATATAAGAAAGCAAAGAACAATCATTCTCACAGAGAGGCGGAGAGAAAGCTCAACAATAAGTTCATCGAGATTGACATGGATGAAATGGAAGAATGAAGTTGGCATCTGTTTTCATGTGTAGTGATGATAGTAAATATCATCAAAGAGGGGATTGATGGAGCAAGGATTCGCACGTAACGCGACTTGCTCTCTTTCATGAACCTCGCCTAAATCATAACTGTACTAACTCCAATTGTTTGTCATTTTATTTGTATTTCCCCAACACACGGGTGTCCCTAGGAGGCTTGCCTATGTGTTTTTTCATCATAATCACGCTTGCACATTAATAAAATGGTCGCTTTGCAGAAATCCAGTCTGCGCATGCGTCGGTCATACCCATGTGATGTGACGCACTCGCAATCTGGAGGGAAAAGTTCGCTCATGCGCATTGTTGCTAAAATGGCCGCTTGTCTTTAATCATGCTTCATGCTATCTTAAGCCGCTTTTGTATATGCATCTTTTCTGCACTAACTCTTAATGCTATAAGTATTATAAAATAAGGGATTAAGAGTAGTTGGTCATGGTGTACAGTGTATTCATTTTATTTTGTGTTATTAATTTGTTTTCGCTTACTTTTCATGTACCGCGTAAATGAGGGCCTGGAAGTAGGGACGGGAACCATATTGAAGCTGACGTATCCCTCATCACGTGACCTAAGATCTGGGACGTGCAGCAATGGAACCTGGCCAGTTGGCCATTGAAAATGGGACTGTCCTTTCCAAGCGCACCTTCGCCCTTGAAGACTTGCTATTTTTACTCTGAATGTGCAACAATGTTGCAAACCTTTACTTTACTATTGTACTTTCCCACACGTATGCCTGGGAACCCAGATGCTAGGGGGAGGGTAATGTCACGTGAAATACGTAATAGAAATATAGGTGGTGACAAATGTCTTAAACCACCTCCCTTGACCAATCAGAAGATGGGACTTTGTCATTTTGCAACATTTATGGGTGGTCTTGGGGACTTAAAACTGTATATATAGCCTAGCTTAGCCTGGAGAAATTGTCCGACTTGTCCGAGTAGCAGACCTGTCACTGACCCTACGAACTCTATAGGTGCCTGATACAGAGTGCTGCGGAGCATTCTGCCTGAAACTTTCCACAAACTCCAAGGGGTGGAAATTAGTCCTAAGTGCTAAGCGAAGCACTTTGCTGGGAGATTCGAAAACCCAATCGGGGTTATTGGCGGATTCCGTGCAGAAGAGGGGGTAACGCTGGCGTTACATCCGAAGCTGTGAGGGGGTTGGTCGTGCCTTGGTGAACCCAGTCCTGACCCAGACCTGAGGGGTATCCTGTCCTGACTGTCCATAAGCTGTACTTGCTCACCTTCTGGTATTCCTGAATCCTTGAGGGTCCTTGTCCCGTTCTTTCCCAACTGACCCGTGGCCAGGGTTAGTCCTCATTCTCACTTAGGTAAATATTGGCATAGGTGTCTGTCTATACTATACCCTTAATTTCCTCTTCTAATTAAAGCAATCTTGCCTGTGATATTCTCCATATCTCCTTTGAATGTAATTTCATGCAATTGATTATTAGTAAATGTTCCACTTTTACCCTTCCTATAGGACATTGTTAAACCCGAATGATTATCTAGATTGTTCCACTTATTCCCTTTCCTTAGTATGGTTGCCGTGAAGTTAGTAAAGATAGCATAAGGTTTAGGAATTAGTATAAAATTATTAGGTCACACATTAGGTCCTCCTCACGTCCTTGCCCTAGTTTAAACCATATTAGTTAATATGTTTATTATGATTCATGCCCTATAGTGTTCCCTTTTACTCTATGATACTCACCCTTATCCATAGTTACATTCTGGTTCTGATTCTAATCATTGATGTATTGCTTTGCATTTGCCTCCTTGTAATGGCATTTTCATTTTAAACTTATACTATATAAAACCCTTAAAACCATCAAGGTGTCTGTGGTCATTATACATTAAAGTGATATTAAAGGTATTAAATGTGCAAAGTAGAATTTCTCCCTTTTAGGAAAACCTTGTCACCTGTCCACTGCTAGCTCCTGATCCGTCAGGAGTAATGTGCCTGTGGTAAGTCAGGTACATGAATAGTAAGTGGTGTAAGAGTCACCCAATCGATTACTCATAAGAGCGCGTATATTGGAAATCACCTGGTTCACCCCAGTAAAACGTGATCATTGAAATTGAATAAACATTTTTACACGCCAGGGCCCAGTGCGTGGAAAGAAAATTCGGTGAGCCGGGTGACCTGCGCGCTCTATCACTGGGAGGGTAAACAGACCTGCATGAGGTACGGGCGCTGTGAAGGCCATGCCTAGAAATAAGACGCCAGGCACTGATGGGTTCCCAATAGAGTTTGATGCCACATACATACATAGCCATGCTGGGCTCCCGACTGGTAGTGCAATATAACCAAGCACAACAGGAGGGGAGAGTGCCGGGGATCACCAGGGAAGCCCTGATTGTCCCATTGCTGAAACCAGGGAAGCAGGCGCATGCAAGACAGCCTCTAGGCCCCTGTCAATGGCTTACCTTGACTATAAGATCTTGAGTCTGATACTACCTACACGGCTCTTACCACACACGATGAGTCTCATACATCAGGACCAGGCTGGGTTCATACCAACGAGAAATGCTGCAGTGAATGTGAGGAGACTGCCAAGAGCGATAGGAGCTAACTCTTATTGCAAAGAAGAGACGACTATTCTGACAATAGACATCTAAAAGCCATTAAATAGCCTCGAATGGCCGCACCTATTCAAAGTGATGAGCTCTTCCGGATTAGGGCAGGGATTTGGAGCATGAACAGCCCTATTATAAAGAGAATCCACAGCCTGGGTTCGGACAGGAAAGATTATTTCACAGGGGTTTGCAGTAGAGAGAGGAACACGACAGGGATGCCCGTTATCACCACTGCTGTTTGCGATAGCCATGGAGCCGCTGGCCACTAAAGCCAGGTCTGGAACTTGGTACAGCGGACTGGAAGTAGAGGGGCATATTCCTCATATAGCGCTATACGCTGAAGATTTGATTCTGTTTTTACAAAATACGGAAACAGAATTGAAGGGTGCTAAACCCGTATTGTTAGAACTGGAAAGAGTAGCGGCCTCAAGGTGAATTGGAGAAAGTCAAGGTTGTTTCCTACTATGCGGGGGCGAGAAGAAACCTCAGACGGGGGAGGGAATTGAATGGGAAAGGAGATCTTTACCCTTATCTACAAGTACAAATTGACCACGATAAAACGGATCTCCTGGAGGGCCATGTGGGGAAGATTATACGAGGAACGAAAACCAATTTCGAATTCTGGGGACCCTCCCCTTTCAGTGGCGGGCAGGACGTCCCTGTTAAAGAAGGTGACTCTTCCGAGACTCCTCTGCATCTTTGGAGTTCTGCCAGTATGGACCCTGCAGGTCGGTTCAAACAGCTCTGGACAAGGGTGACGGAAGTCCTATGGGGGCAGGGAGGAAGAGAGGGGCTTTCATGACCTTAATGAGGCCCAACACAGAGAGGGACTGGCGGTGGCGGACTTCCAATACTATTATAGCGCAGCTCAACTGCAATGGCTGCAAAATGGGTGTCCAGCCAACTTCGGGGTACGGTACAGCGGGCGATGGATGCCCGCTCGGTACAGAGGGTGATGGATGCCCGCTCTGGAGCTCCTTTCCAGGACTGTGTTGAAAGTACCCATACCAGAGAGAGATGAAGACGGAGGCACAAGCGGCCCATAAATGCTGCATCAGGAGGTCGCAGAGAGCTAAAGTGAGGCACCACTATATGCCGCAGACACCATTGAAATATTGCACGGCGTTGCCTCATAGAGCGAACTGGAGGAGCTTGGAGCTTGGGAGGAAGCCGGAGTGCTCGCCATGGGGCAAATGCATCAAGAGGGCATGTTTCTACCATTCGCTGACTTTAGTGAGCAAATTAGAACACCGGGCGGTGATTTGTTGCTCCATGTGGCCGTAACTGCAGCAATATGGAAGCATTGGGGGGGGTTGGCCTAACTGAAACTGGATCAGATGAGGATTGCCAATATGTGGTAGCGGCAGCAGGGACGTGTAAGGCGGGCACCTGCTTGCATAGAAGGCTGAGCCCTGCAGTACTCGTGCCTCATATATGGGAAGAGCGCTTAGGAGAACCCTTGGAGGAAAAAACACGAGGAGAGTTAACCGAGAGTGTCAGCAAGGCACTAGAAATGCAGGAATTCAGCTGGTTAATTTTTGCATATTTCATAGGGCGTACTTTACCCCAGGGCGCTTGAACAAGTATTTTAACACGGCCACTGCCACGTGTCCCCGGTGGGGGAGGTAGGAGCGGAGTTCCTCCATATGTTCCGGAAATAGAGAATTATTGGCTTTAGCGGAAATTACTGAGGAAGAAGTGAGTATAACCGCAGGATATTCAAGTTCAAGTTCAAAAATTTATATAGCGCACTACTCACCCAGAGGGTCTCAAGGCGCTTGAGGGAGGGAGCGTGAATTACTTATCAAAAAGCCAGGTTTTTAGCTGCTTTCTGAAGGAGAGGTGGTTCTGTGTAAGGCGGAGGTGAGTGGGGAGGGAGTTCCAGGTTTTGGCCGCTAAGTAGGAGAAGGATCTTCCCCCCATGGTGGATCTATGGATGCGTGGGATTTCGGCGAGGGCTTGATTGGATGATCGTAGTTGGCGGGTGGGACTGTAGAAGGACAGTCTTGTGTTGAGGCATTCGGGTCCTAGGTCGTAGAGGGCCTTGTGAGCGTGGGCCTTGTGAGCGTGGGTGAGGAGACGGAACGTTATTCTCTTGTTGACGGGGAGCCAGTGGAGGTCTTTCAGGTGACCGGAAATGTGAGCTTGACGAGGGATGTCCAGTATGAGTCTGGCTGAGGCGTTTTGGATGCATTGTAGTTTTTTCTGTTGTTTGGCAGTGGTTCCGGCATAAAGGGTATTTCCATAATCCAGTCGGCTGGTGATCAGTGCGTGGGTGATTGTTTTTCTTGTTTCGGTGGGGATCCAGCGGAAGATTTTTTTGAGCATGCGTAGGATGTTGAAGCATGAGGATGAGATGGCGTTGACTTGTCTGGTCATTGAGAGGGAGGAGTCCAGGATGAAGCCCAGGTTCCGTGCGTGATCTGTAGGTATGGGTGCTTTACCTAGGGCCGGTGGCCACCATGAGTCGTCCCAGGATGAAGGGGATGATCCTAAGATGAGGACTTCAGTTTTGTCTGAGTTTAGTTTTAAACGGCTGTTCTTCATCCATTCGCTACTTCTTTCATTCCATCGTGTAGATTGGTTTTGGCAGTGTTTGGGTCTTTGGTGAGGGAGAGGATCAACTGGGTGTCGTCTGCGTAGGAGATGATGTTGAGGTTGTGTTGCCGCGCGATGGATGCGAGGGGACTCATGTAGATGTTGAAGAGGGTGGGACTGAGTGATGATCCTTGTGGTACCCCGCAGATGACTTCGGTGGCCTCTGATTTGAATGGGGGGAGGCGGACTCTCTGGGTTCTTCCGGCGAGGAACGAGATGATCCAGTCCAAAGCTTTTCCTTGTATTCCGACATTGCTGAGGCGTTGTATGAGGGTGCTATGACAGACTGTGTCGAAGGCGGCGGAGAGGTCGAGTAGGATGAGGGCGGCTGTTTCTCCGTTGTCTAGAAGCGTTCGGATGTCGTCTGTAGCTGCGATGAGGGCGGTTTTGCTGCTGTGTTTGGCTCGAAAGCCGGACTGTGATGGGTCGAGGCAATTGTTGGATTCAAGGAAGGCAGCGAGCTGGCTTTTGACGGCTTTCTCAATGACTTTGGCAGAGAATGGGAGGAGTGAGATGGGGCGGTAGTTCTTAAGTTCAGAGGGGTCTACTGTGGGTTTCTTCAGAAGGGCGCTGAGTTCGGCATGTTTCCAGCTTTCCGGGAAGGTAGCAGAGTTGAAGGAGCAGTTGATGACATCGCGGAGATGGGGTGCGATGATGGAGTCTGCTTTGTTGAAAATGTGGTGGGTTGCGTGTATTTAACAAGGACCCCCTGAAGATTCGGATACAATAGTTCCTAGGCCAGGGAAATAAACTGTATGACAAAAAACAACCTAGGCAACTCACATCTAGACATTCAATTGTATTAATGGACAAAAGGCTACAGTTACTTAGAAAAATATATGTCTTTTTATTTTAAATCATATAAAAACACAACATACGGAAAGTTTAAAACAAGGAGAACAATAAACATCAGTAAAATATTGTCTTATCTATTGGATTCAAGACAAACATATCTTTGTGACAGTCAATGACAACATATATGAAATCAATTAAAAAACTGGAAGTGGCAATTAATGTCTCTACGCGCGTTTCGGCGAACCAGCGCCTTCTTCTGGAGTAGCCACACAAGCTCTAGAAAGAGATATATTTGAAAAGGTATATTAGTTAAACATCCTTAAGAATTCTGTAAAAAAGACATATATCATATTATTTCCTAAGGTTGTAGCCATTCTGTCTAAAATCTGATTCCTGTTATGGATATATCCTTCCATTTCCTTGCTTCATTCAGACCCTCTCATCACAAATTGAAATTTATCATAAATTGATTCTGGCTCAAAAAAGGATTAAAAAGGTTCATATATATCTTAATTTTGCGGAGTTATTTTTTCAGAAAGTCTCACTATATGGTAGTGTGCAACTTTGTTATCTTCAGTTGTATATATCATATCTCCTATGTTGCTTCAACAATTTGGTTGAGTCTATCATAGATGGATAATACTCACAAATAATGGGCGAGATTAAGACATCAAGAGTTGGTGCAATGCCCAGTTGCTGTCCGAATCTGTTCAGGTTAGGTGATGTATCCTAATCTTTTCGCAAAATGAAAAAGGAGAGAATTCCTTTTCAGTTTTTATGTCTAGATTCAAGAAGTAATGTGGTGGGGGCAGGGTCGATTGGCGATCCGGAGTGGATGGAGTTCATCAGGCGAATGGTGTCTTCAGTGGTGATTGGGTTGCAGGTGCAAAGGTTGTTAGAGGGCGGTTTTGGTACGGAGGTGGGTGGAGTGGAGTGGTCTTCGGATGGGTTTTCAAAGCTGTTATGTATGTCAGCGATTTTGTTGTGGAAGAAAGAGGATAAAGAGTCGCAGAGGTCTTGGGAGGGAGTGATGTCGTTGGTGCCGGCGGTGGGGTTGGTAAATTCTTTGACGGTGTTGAATAGTTCCTTGCTGTTGTGGGCGTTGTTGTCGAGTCAATCCTTGAATGCTGATTTCTTGGTGGATCGAATTAATTGGTGGTGTTTGCGGGAGGCGTCCTTGAAGGTGGTCAGGTTGTCGGTGGTTGGGTTTTTTCTCCAGGTTTTTTCAAGAGTACGACATAACTTCTTGAATTTTTTAAGGTCATCGTTGAACTAGGGGGCTTTCTTGTTACCTGATTTGATCTGGTGGTTTTTCAAGGGTGCTAATTCGTCAGCGCTGTGGGTGACCCATTGTGTGAGTTTGGAGGCAGCATGGTTTGGGTTCGATGATATGGCAGGAGGGTTTTGGTTAAGCGTTGTGAAGAGTTGGTCGGTGGTGACTTTGTTCCAGTTTCTTCGTGGAATAGGTTGTGTGCGGTTGTGGGTCGTGGTCTTTTTGTAGCTGAAGTGAACGCAGCTGTGGTCTGTCCAATGGAGAGCTGTGGTGTGATCGAAGGAGATATGTTTGCTGGAGGAGAAGATAGGGTCGAGCGTGTGTCCGGCAAGGTGGGTGGGGGTGTCAACAAGTTGTTTGAGTCTGAGATTGGCCAGGTTGTCCAGAACGGTGGTGGTGTTGCTGTCGTTTTTCTTTTCCAGGTGGAAGTTGAGGTCTCCCAGAAGAATGTAGTTCTCGGAGGTGAGGGCATGTGAGCTGATGAAGTCAGTGATGTCTTCGCTGAATTGTGTGTGGGTTCTGGTGGTCTGTAGATCAGGGTGCCTCTAAGTGTGGTCCTGGGGTCCGTGTGGATCTGGAAGTGAAGGTGTTCGGCGGTCGCGAGGTTATCATCGGAGCTGGTCGAGATTCGGATGGTGTTCTTATGGACGACGGCGATTCCTCCTCCTGTTTGGTTGGTGCGGTCTTTTCGGATGATCTTGTAAGCGTCTGGGATGGCAATAGCGATGTCGGGGGCTGATGATGCGTTCATCCAGGTTTCTGTAAGGAATGCGACGTCCGGCGATGCAGTGTCAAGTAGGTCCCAGAGTTCAGTGGCGTGTCTGTGGACTGAGCGGGTATTCAGCAGGATGCATTTCAGGTGGTAAGAGTGGGAGCTGTGTTTGGAGGTTGTGGATTTGGTGTGGGTCCTGATGCAGGCGAATATACAGGATTGGCAGGCGAAGGGTCCATGTGTGTGTGCTGGGGCGGCTTCGCAGCATTTTGGTGTGCGTCCAGGGTTAAGGGCAAGGAGGGTAGCGGCGTCATACGAAATGCGGGTGGAGTGGGTTTTGCGAGGACCAGGGGGTCTGGCGCTGGGGGCGGTGCAGGCGCGGACGGGCATAGACGGGCTTACCTTTGGCGTACCTTCGGCGCGCATGGGGCGCGACCGCTGCGCGAAAATGCATCTGTCATATGCGGATAGAGGAGGAGTAGGGGCGAGGGATGGTCAGCTGGGAGGCGGGAGCGGGGCGGAGATCCGGGCAGGGAGGCACAGAAAACAACAACAAGAAGATCAAAATGGCCTCAGCCAAAATCGAAACCGGATTGGGGCACAAAGATGAATAACGTGATGCTGATGGCAGTGGCACCGGTACAATCAGGCAGCAATCAGTTAGACAGGCAGCGCAGCAATCTTTAAAATATAATTTCAGCGTAGTTAGGCAAACAGAGCGCTACGATTATACAATGCTCAACTATTTCGCAATCTAGCGCTACTGGGTACTTGCGACCTCGAAGCAGGCAATGGAGTATGTGGGAGCGAGGTGAAGAGGCAGAAAGCAGTTCAGGTGGCAGGCAGAGCGGGGAGCAGCGTCAGGAGCGACCGTTTCTGTGAGGAACAGGACGGTGATTCCCACACACGTCTAAGAACAAGATCACCAGCAAATTCCAGGATTCAGGCTTAGTACGAGCAAAGCGAGATATCACAAGTCATGGGAAAGCGAGGGGTCTCAGCATTAGTAGATGGAGGAGAGCATTTGAGCGTTGGGCAGGCAGTGAAGGACCGGTCCGCTTGAGAGATGCTAAGAAGCAGGAGTGAGAAGCACTAGACTCAGCCAGGGCAGGGGAGGCTTAAAGCGGCTCGATGACATCTCAGGAGAGTCAGACCGAGAATAGCCGGGGGTGGACGGGGGATCTCATGTATACGATGCATAGGTGGAGAGACGGGAGGATGGAGGAGCGTGTCCAGCGGATTTAACACTGGGATTTCAGGATCCAAGAGGATTAGACCGGAGCAACTGGACGGTGGAAGAGGGATAGAGGCGGAGAGCTGCTGTTTGGAGGGGGGTCGGGTATTGATTTATTTACTGTTTTGCTTGTAGGCATGTGCTCAGCCAACACCTAATACTGAAGCTCCTGATGCGATGGACATTAACATAGTAATCTTGAACTATATATATGTGAGGGGTGTACTGCCACTGGCTAGCCGAGTGCAGCAAGCGCCTATATTGTACGATGCCTTATCTCTCAAATGACTAATAAAGTTTGTTTACAAAAAAAAAGGTAAAGGTACTCATTTTACTGACTATAGAGGGCGCTTTGCTGAGATCTGCGCGCGTGACCTGCAGATCTCCGCATGCGCCTTCAAGATACGCTCAGCTCACTGAGCCATCCGCTCATGGACACCAATGCTGACCATTCATGGGGCAGCGCCTGCCCACCTGGTGCCGGACAATGCTCACAACATAAGAGAAAAGATCTATTGGAATTTTCTTAATTAATCAATCCATGACGGCTGAAAATGCACTGATTAATTACTCCAAAAGCCGCTTGAAGACCCAGCAAACACCACACAGCGGGGGTCAATTATGAGGGCCTTGCCTCACTTTTGCACCAAGTAAAATGATACATGCGTGACGCAGGGCTCGGAATCAGATTTATGAAGCCACGCAAAGCCACCCTGCACGCCTTTGAGTGGCCCCATTAATCATAAGTAAGGTGACGCAACACACATCGCTGCGTCGCCTTATTTTGCGCCTGGGAGGCATTCCATGGACGTTGAGTTGGGGTTTCCCACATAGCACCCATGCATTTTGATGCGGCCCCTGACTTACAAAGTAATGTGAACTTGGAGAAGCGTTGAATCTGTACACCTCTCGAGGCGAGGCGTAGCGAAGTGAAACATGTTTATTTCTCTTCGCTTTTGCCTCTTTCCACGTTTGCTGCCTTCTGCAGCACACTAGAGTCAGGACAACACCTTGTAGGACTCGTTCCTGCGCAGGAAGGGACTCATTCCTGCACAAAGACAACCCTGCAAGCAGCACAGACAGCCTTGCACCATGGTGCGAGAGGGCCTGCGCTGGCATTAGACTGCTGACTATACAAAGTGTGTGTCATCGTTATTATTTTGCAGTATTATATCGCGGAGAACTCGATCCGAAGGTAGTTGCTGCCTGATTCACAAAGGTAACTTACACTTTGAGTGCGTTTACACTTTTGAGCAAGTTTAATACTTTCTGATATTTACAAACTGCTACAGTACATTCCTACCCTTTCGCTTTGGCGCAGCCCCGCGCGGCGAGCGGCCCTCTGCCTTAATGCCATAAATAAGGCTCCATATCTTTACTTCAAGCGCCTACAGGATAGGGCATGCCCTGCGAATCCAGGGCCTGGGTTTACGTGCAATGGGTTTGCACTGAAGGTGGGCGGAGAGATGCCCTGACAGCGCCCACGGGCACCATGTTCAAAGAATCACTAGTGGAGCCCAGGGCATGCCAAAAGCCCCGCCCCACCCTACCCCCGGGACTCAAGGCCATACCAGGCACCCGATTTTTTATTTAATTTAATGCGATTTTATATAGCACAAATTTTACCCGAAGGTGTCAGAGCGCTTTACATAAGAACCAGTTGCAAAACTTAAGGATTTAGGATTTCATGCGTTACATAAAAGATTCAAACAGAAAAAATTGCAAATATAGAAGATGTAAAGTCACTCAAGGAAGAGATACAAATGGATATACTCTAAGAGTCACATAGGAATGGTAGAGAGTACAAAGGTCTACTGCATCTACTAGTGATTAGAGTTATCTCTATATACATAGGGAAGGGATACGGATGGATATACTCTAAGAGTCACATAGGAGACTAGTCGTTAGAGTTATCTCTATATACATAGGGAAGGGATACGGATGGATATACTCTAAGAGTCACATAGGAATGGTAGAGAGTACAAAGGTCTGCTGCATATACTAGTGATTAGAGTTATCTCTATATTCATAGGGAAGGGATACGAATGGATATACTCTAAGAGCCACATAGGAATGGTAGAGAGTACAAAGGTCTACTGCATATACTAGTGATTAGAGTTATCTCTATATTCATAGGGAAGGGTATACGAATGGATATACTCTAAGAGCCACATAGGAATGGTAGAGAGTACAAAGGTCTACTGCATATACTAGTGAATAGAGTTATCTCTATATACATAGGGAAGGGATACGGATGGATATACTCTAAGAGCCACATAGGAATGGTAGAGAGTACAAAGGTCTACTGCATATACTCGTGATTAGAGTTATCTCTATATACATAGGGAAGGGATATGACTGGATATACTCTAAGGGTCACATAGGAATGGTAGAGAGTACAAAGGTCTACTGCATATACTAGTGATTAGAGGTATCTCTATATACATAAGGAAGGGATATGACTGGATATACTCTAAGGGTTACATAGGAATGGTAGAGAGTACAAAGGTCTACTGCATATACTAGTGATTAGAGGTATCTCTATATACATAGGGAAGGGATACGGATGGATTTACTCTAAGTGTCACATTGGAATGGTAGAGAGTACAAAGGTCTACTGCATATACTAGTGATTAGAGTTATCTCTATATACATAGGGAAGGGATACGAATGGATATACTCTAAGAGTCACATAGGAATGGTGGAGAGTACAAAGGTCTACTGCATATACTAGTGATTAGAGTTATCTCTATATACATAGGGAAGGGATACGGATGGATATACTCTAAGAGTCACATAGGAATGGTAGAGAGTATAAAGGTCTACTGCATATACTAGTGATTAGAGTTATCTCTATATACATAGGGAAGGGATACGAATGGATATACTCTAAGAGTCACATAGGAATGGTAGAGAGTACAAAGGTCTACTGCATATACTAGTGATTAGAGTTATCTCTATATACATAAGGAAGGAATACAAATGGATATACTCTAAGAGTCACATAGGAATGGTAGAGAGTACACAGGTCTACTGCATATACTAGTGATTAGAGTTATCTCTATATACATAAGGAAGGGATACAAATGGATATACTCTAAGAGTCACATAGGAATGGTAGTGAGTACACAGGTCTACTGCATATACTAGTGGTTAGAGTTATCTCTATATACATAGGGTAGGGATACACATGGATATACTCAAGAGTCACATAGGAATGGTAGAGAGTACAAAGGTCGACAGCATATACTAGTGATTAGAGTTATCTCTATATTCATAGGGAAGGGATACGAATGGATATACTTTAAGAGTCACATAGGAATGGTGGAGAGTACAAAGGTCTACCGCACACACTAGTGATTAGAGTTATCTCTATATACATAAGGAAGGGATACAAATGGATGGTAGACAGTCAAAATATTGAGTTGGAAATATCGACCTACCATAATATCGAGTCTAAAATATCGAAGGAGCATAATATCGAAGGCAAGAATATCGTAGGACAGAATATCGACCCAAGGTAAGTAATATCGAAATACTTAATATCGATGTAAGTAATATCGAAGTTAGTAATATCGATAGCATATATATCGATGTTAATAATTTCGATGACACTAATATCGATATTTGTATTATTTTATAGTTTTTTATTATGTATGTGTTATATGTTTAATTTAAGTATTTAAAATAATTACTATTATATGTGTATACATTTTCTATAATAATATAGAAATTTATAAGGAAATTTGATGTTTTAGTACCGGAGCGGGTTGTGGGTTTATAGGGGAATAGGGTGGGAAGTAATTTAATTATGGTAAGTTGATTAATAATTAGTAGGATTAATTAATTAATTATAATTATTTGCTAATTAATATTGATTAATTGGGAAATAATTAATTGATTAATTGATATATATTTTCTGTAGCGGGATGTGGGTTTATAGGGGAATAGGGTGGGGAGTAATTTAATAATAATTAATTAATTAATATATGTTTTTAAATATTTAAAACTAATTAATTGGCAAATAATTAATATTAATTAGTTAATTAATTAATATAATTTGGTACATATTTTAAATTAGTAATTAATTGGTAATTAAATAATATTAGTTAGTTAATTACATTATTAGAGTAATTTATTTATATATATAATTTTTAGTTACTGTTAATTAATTAATTGGGGAAAAATGATATTAATTATTAAATTATATTAATTACAGCTTATGTGCTAATATATTTACTTTATTGTTATTGTTAATTAATTATTAATTGCTAATTAAATAATATTATTCAACTTTGGGTTAAGGAGTATTTTTAGGGTTCAGGGTCATTTTTGGGTTTTTGGGTAAAGGGGTATTTTGAGTGTTTAGGGGCAGTTTTCAGTTTTTGGGTAAAGGGGTATTTTTAGGGTTCAGGGTCAGTTTTCAGTTTTTGGGTAAAGGGGTATTTTTAGGGTTCAGGGTCAGTTTTCAGTTCATGGGTAAAGGGGTATTTTTAGTGTTCAGGGTCAGTTTTCAGTTCATGGGTAAAGGGGTATTTTTAGGGTTCAGGGTCAGTTTTCAGTTCATGGGTAAAGGGGTATTTTTAGGGTTCAGGGTCAGTTTTCAGTTTTTGGGTAAAGGGGTATTTTTAGGGTTCAGGGTCAGTTTTCAGTTCATGGGTAAAGGGGTATTTTTAGGGTTCAGGGTCAGTTTTCATTTCATGGGGAAAGGGGTATTTTTAGGGTTCAGGGTCAGTTTTCAGTTCTTGGGTAAAGGGGTATTTTTAGGGTTCAGGGTCAGTTTTCAGTTTTTGGGTAAAGGGGTATTTTTAGGGTTCAGGGTCAGTTTTCAGTTTTTGGGTAAAGGGGTATTTTTAGGGTTCAGGGTCAGTTTTCAGTTCTTGGGTAAAGGGGTATTTTTAGTGTTCAGGGTCAGTTTTCAGTGGTATTTTTAGGGTTCAGGGTCAGTTTTCAGTTTTTGGGTAAAGGGGTATTTTTAGGGTTCAGGGTCAGTTTTCAGTTCGTGGGTAAACGGGTGGTTTTTGGGTTCAGGGTCAGTTTTCTCGACTGTTGCACTCTCTGGAGTGGGAATAGTAATTTTATCCCTATGCTATCAAACGCTTTATATAATTAATTGTTAAAATATCACATGTTTATTTTATTTTTTATATTACTTACATTTTATGTATGTTATTGTTTTATGTTTGTACATGTATTAGTAAATTAGAATATATTTCATTAATTTAGAAATTAGTAAATTAATTATTAATACTTATTGTTCAGTACATATATAATATATCTTTACTGTATATATTTAATTAATGTATTATTAATATATATGTTTTATTTATTAATTTTAAACATTATTAGATACTTTTATATATGTATATTTTATTTATTAGTGTTATATACTTACTTTTACATTTATATATATTAAAAAAAAATCGATATTTTTAACATCGATATTTTTTACAACGATATTATTTTTTCGATATTTTTGTACTTACCATGTTGAAGATAGGATGTCGATATTTTTGCCCTCGATATTGTTGACTCGATATTCTTGTAGGTCGATATTTTTGTAGTCGAAATTCTGTCATAGATCCAAATGGATATACTCTAAGAGTCACATAGGAATGGTGGAGAGTACAAAGGTCTACTGCATATACTAGTGGTTAGAGTTATCTCTATATACATCGGGAAGGGATACGAATGGATATACTCTAAGAGTCACATAGGAATGGTAGAGAGTACAAAGGTCTACTGCATATACTAGTGATTAGAGTTATCTCTATATACATAGGGAAGGGATACACATGAATATACTCTAAGAGTCACATAGGAATGGTAGAGAGTACAAAGGTCTACGCATATACTAGTGATTAGAGTTATCTCCATATACATAGGGAAGGGGTACGAATGGATATACTCTAAGAGTCACATAGGAATGGAAGAGAGTACAAAGGTCTACTGCATATACTAGTGATTAGAGTTATCTCTATATACATAGGGAAGGGATACGGATGGATATACTCTAAGAGTCACATAGGAATGGTAGAGAGCATAGCGGACTACTGCATATACTAGTGATTAGAGTTATCTCTATATACATAGGGAAGGGATACACATGAATATACTCTAAGAGTCACATAGGAATGGTAGAGAGTACAAAGGTCTACTGCATATACTAGTGATTAGAGTTATCTCTATATACATAGGGAAGGGATACACATGAATATACTCTAAGAGTCACATAGGAATGGTAGAGAGTACAAAGGTCTACTGCATCTACTAGTGATTAGAGTTATCTCTATATACATAGGGAAGGGATACGGATGGATATACTCTAAGAGTCACATAGGAGACTAGTCGTTAGAGTTATCTCTATATACATAGGGAAGGGATACGGATGGATATACTCTAAGAGTCACATAGGAATGGTAGAGAGTACAAAGGTCTGCTGCATATACTAGTGATTAGAGTTATCTCTATATTCATAGGGAAGGGATACGAATGGATATACTCTAAGAGCCACATAGGAATGGTAGAGAGTACAAAGGTCTACTGCATATACTAGTGATTAGAGTTATCTCTATATTCATAGGGAAGGGTATACGAATGGATATACTCTAAGAGCCACATAGGAATGGTAGAGAGTACAAAGGTCTACTGCATATACTAGTGAATAGAGTTATCTCTATATACATAGGGAAGGGATACGGATGGATATACTCTAAGAGCCACATAGGAATGGTAGAGAGTACAAAGGTCTACTGCATATACTCGTGATTAGAGTTATCTCTATATACATAGGGAAGGGATATGACTGGATATACTCTAAGGGTCACATAGGAATGGTAGAGAGTACAAAGGTCTACTGCATATACTAGTGATTAGAGGTATCTCTATATACATAAGGAAGGGATATGACTGGATATACTCTAAGGGTTACATAGGAATGGTAGAGAGTACAAAGGTCTACTGCATATACTAGTGATTAGAGGTATCTCTATATACATAGGGAAGGGATACGGATGGATTTACTCTAAGTGTCACATTGGAATGGTAGAGAGTACAAAGGTCTACTGCATATACTAGTGATTAGAGTTATCTCTATATACATAGGGAAGGGATACGAATGGATATACTCTAAGAGTCACATAGGAATGGTGGAGAGTACAAAGGTCTACTGCATATACTAGTGATTAGAGTTATCTCTATATACATAGGGAAGGGATACGGATGGATATACTCTAAGAGTCACATAGGAATGGTAGAGAGTATAAAGGTCTACTGCATATACTAGTGATTAGAGTTATCTCTATATACATAGGGAAGGGATACGAATGGATATACTCTAAGAGTCACATAGGAATGGTAGAGAGTACAAAGGTCTACTGCATATACTAGTGATTAGAGTTATCTCTATATACATAAGGAAGGAATACAAATGGATATACTCTAAGAGTCACATAGGAATGGTAGAGAGTACACAGGTCTACTGCATATACTAGTGATTAGAGTTATCTCTATATACATAAGGAAGGGATACAAATGGATATACTCTAAGAGTCACATAGGAATGGTAGTGAGTACACAGGTCTACTGCATATACTAGTGGTTAGAGTTATCTCTATATACATAGGGTAGGGATACACATGGATATACTCAAGAGTCACATAGGAATGGTAGAGAGTACAAAGGTCGACAGCATATACTAGTGATTAGAGTTATCTCTATATTCATAGGGAAGGGATACGAATGGATATACTTTAAGAGTCACATAGGAATGGTGGAGAGTACAAAGGTCTACCGCACACACTAGTGATTAGAGTTATCTCTATATACATAAGGAAGGGATACAAATGGATGGTAGACAGTCAAAATATTGAGTTGGAAATATCGACCTACCATAATATCGAGTCTAAAATATCGAAGGAGCATAATATCGAAGGCAAGAATATCGTAGGACAGAATATCGACCCAAGGTAAGTAATATCGAAATACTTAATATCGATGTAAGTAATATCGAAGTTAGTAATATCGATAGCATATATATCGATGTTAATAATTTCGATGACACTAATATCGATATTTGTATTATTTTATAGTTTTTTATTATGTATGTGTTA
Organism: Lissotriton vulgaris; assembly: GCF_964263255.1. Classification (NCBI taxonomy): domain Eukaryota; kingdom Metazoa; phylum Chordata; class Amphibia; order Caudata; family Salamandridae; genus Lissotriton; species Lissotriton vulgaris. The sequence goes on along the minus strand of NC_141690.1, from coordinate 289,709,333 downwards.
TATGTTTAATTTAAGTATTTAAAATAATTACTATTATATGTGTATACATTTTCTATAATAATATAGAAATTTATAAGGAAATTTGATGTTTTAGTACCGGAGCGGGTTGTGGGTTTATAGGGGAATAGGGTGGGAAGTAATTTAATTATGGTAAGTTGATTAATAATTAGTAGGATTAATTAATTAATTATAATTATTTGCTAATTAATATTGATTAATTGGGAAATAATTAATTGATTAATTGATATATATTTTCTGTAGCGGGATGTGGGTTTATAGGGGAATAGGGTGGGGAGTAATTTAATAATAATTAATTAATTAATATATGTTTTTAAATATTTAAAACTAATTAATTGGCAAATAATTAATATTAATTAGTTAATTAATTAATATAATTTGGTACATATTTTAAATTAGTAATTAATTGGTAATTAAATAATATTAGTTAGTTAATTACATTATTAGAGTAATTTATTTATATATATAATTTTTAGTTACTGTTAATTAATTAATTGGGGAAAAATGATATTAATTATTAAATTATATTAATTACAGCTTATGTGCTAATATATTTACTTTATTGTTATTGTTAATTAATTATTAATTGCTAATTAAATAATATTATTCAACTTTGGGTTAAGGAGTATTTTTAGGGTTCAGGGTCATTTTTGGGTTTTTGGGTAAAGGGGTATTTTGAGTGTTTAGGGGCAGTTTTCAGTTTTTGGGTAAAGGGGTATTTTTAGGGTTCAGGGTCAGTTTTCAGTTTTTGGGTAAAGGGGTATTTTTAGGGTTCAGGGTCAGTTTTCAGTTCATGGGTAAAGGGGTATTTTTAGTGTTCAGGGTCAGTTTTCAGTTCATGGGTAAAGGGGTATTTTTAGGGTTCAGGGTCAGTTTTCAGTTCATGGGTAAAGGGGTATTTTTAGGGTTCAGGGTCAGTTTTCAGTTTTTGGGTAAAGGGGTATTTTTAGGGTTCAGGGTCAGTTTTCAGTTCATGGGTAAAGGGGTATTTTTAGGGTTCAGGGTCAGTTTTCATTTCATGGGGAAAGGGGTATTTTTAGGGTTCAGGGTCAGTTTTCAGTTCTTGGGTAAAGGGGTATTTTTAGGGTTCAGGGTCAGTTTTCAGTTTTTGGGTAAAGGGGTATTTTTAGGGTTCAGGGTCAGTTTTCAGTTTTTGGGTAAAGGGGTATTTTTAGGGTTCAGGGTCAGTTTTCAGTTCTTGGGTAAAGGGGTATTTTTAGTGTTCAGGGTCAGTTTTCAGTGGTATTTTTAGGGTTCAGGGTCAGTTTTCAGTTTTTGGGTAAAGGGGTATTTTTAGGGTTCAGGGTCAGTTTTCAGTTCGTGGGTAAACGGGTGGTTTTTGGGTTCAGGGTCAGTTTTCTCGACTGTTGCACTCTCTGGAGTGGGAATAGTAATTTTATCCCTATGCTATCAAACGCTTTATATAATTAATTGTTAAAATATCACATGTTTATTTTATTTTTTATATTACTTACATTTTATGTATGTTATTGTTTTATGTTTGTACATGTATTAGTAAATTAGAATATATTTCATTAATTTAGAAATTAGTAAATTAATTATTAATACTTATTGTTCAGTACATATATAATATATCTTTACTGTATATATTTAATTAATGTATTATTAATATATATGTTTTATTTATTAATTTTAAACATTATTAGATACTTTTATATATGTATATTTTATTTATTAGTGTTATATACTTACTTTTACATTTATATATATTAAAAAAAAATCGATATTTTTAACATCGATATTTTTTACAACGATATTATTTTTTCGATATTTTTGTACTTACCATGTTGAAGATAGGATGTCGATATTTTTGCCCTCGATATTGTTGACTCGATATTCTTGTAGGTCGATATTTTTGTAGTCGAAATTCTGTCATAGATCCAAATGGATATACTCTAAGAGTCACATAGGAATGGTGGAGAGTACAAAGGTCTACTGCATATACTAGTGGTTAGAGTTATCTCTATATACATCGGGAAGGGATACGAATGGATATACTCTAAGAGTCACATAGGAATGGTAGAGAGTACAAAGGTCTACTGCATATACTAGTGATTAGAGTTATCTCTATATACATAGGGAAGGGATACACATGAATATACTCTAAGAGTCACATAGGAATGGTAGAGAGTACAAAGGTCTACGCATATACTAGTGATTAGAGTTATCTCCATATACATAGGGAAGGGGTACGAATGGATATACTCTAAGAGTCACATAGGAATGGAAGAGAGTACAAAGGTCTACTGCATATACTAGTGATTAGAGTTATCTCTATATACATAGGGAAGGGATACGGATGGATATACTCTAAGAGTCACATAGGAATGGTAGAGAGCATAGCGGACTACTGCATATACTAGTGATTAGAGTTATCTCTATATACATAGGGAAGGGATACACATGAATATACTCTAAGAGTCACATAGGAATGGTAGAGAGTACAAAGGTCTACTGCATATACTAGTGATTAGAGTTATCTCTATATACATAGGGAAGGGATACACATGAATATACTCTAAGAGTCACATAGGAATGGTAGAGAGTACAAAGGTCTACTGCATCTACTAGTGATTAGAGTTATCTCTATATACATAGGGAAGGGATACGGATGGATATACTCTAAGAGTCACATAGGAGACTAGTCGTTAGAGTTATCTCTATATACATAGGGAAGGGATACGGATGGATATACTCTAAGAGTCACATAGGAATGGTAGAGAGTACAAAGGTCTGCTGCATATACTAGTGATTAGAGTTATCTCTATATTCATAGGGAAGGGATACGAATGGATATACTCTAAGAGCCACATAGGAATGGTAGAGAGTACAAAGGTCTACTGCATATACTAGTGATTAGAGTTATCTCTATATTCATAGGGAAGGGTATACGAATGGATATACTCTAAGAGCCACATAGGAATGGTAGAGAGTACAAAGGTCTACTGCATATACTAGTGAATAGAGTTATCTCTATATACATAGGGAAGGGATACGGATGGATATACTCTAAGAGCCACATAGGAATGGTAGAGAGTACAAAGGTCTACTGCATATACTCGTGATTAGAGTTATCTCTATATACATAGGGAAGGGATATGACTGGATATACTCTAAGGGTCACATAGGAATGGTAGAGAGTACAAAGGTCTACTGCATATACTAGTGATTAGAGGTATCTCTATATACATAAGGAAGGGATATGACTGGATATACTCTAAGGGTTACATAGGAATGGTAGAGAGTACAAAGGTCTACTGCATATACTAGTGATTAGAGGTATCTCTATATACATAGGGAAGGGATACGGATGGATTTACTCTAAGTGTCACATTGGAATGGTAGAGAGTACAAAGGTCTACTGCATATACTAGTGATTAGAGTTATCTCTATATACATAGGGAAGGGATACGAATGGATATACTCTAAGAGTCACATAGGAATGGTGGAGAGTACAAAGGTCTACTGCATATACTAGTGATTAGAGTTATCTCTATATACATAGGGAAGGGATACGGATGGATATACTCTAAGAGTCACATAGGAATGGTAGAGAGTATAAAGGTCTACTGCATATACTAGTGATTAGAGTTATCTCTATATACATAGGGAAGGGATACGAATGGATATACTCTAAGAGTCACATAGGAATGGTAGAGAGTACAAAGGTCTACTGCATATACTAGTGATTAGAGTTATCTCTATATACATAAGGAAGGAATACAAATGGATATACTCTAAGAGTCACATAGGAATGGTAGAGAGTACACAGGTCTACTGCATATACTAGTGATTAGAGTTATCTCTATATACATAAGGAAGGGATACAAATGGATATACTCTAAGAGTCACATAGGAATGGTAGTGAGTACACAGGTCTACTGCATATACTAGTGGTTAGAGTTATCTCTATATACATAGGGTAGGGATACACATGGATATACTCAAGAGTCACATAGGAATGGTAGAGAGTACAAAGGTCGACAGCATATACTAGTGATTAGAGTTATCTCTATATTCATAGGGAAGGGATACGAATGGATATACTTTAAGAGTCACATAGGAATGGTGGAGAGTACAAAGGTCTACCGCACACACTAGTGATTAGAGTTATCTCTATATACATAAGGAAGGGATACAAATGGATGGTAGACAGTCAAAATATTGAGTTGGAAATATCGACCTACCATAATATCGAGTCTAAAATATCGAAGGAGCATAATATCGAAGGCAAGAATATCGTAGGACAGAATATCGACCCAAGGTAAGTAATATCGAAATACTTAATATCGATGTAAGTAATATCGAAGTTAGTAATATCGATAGCATATATATCGATGTTAATAATTTCGATGACACTAATATCGATATTTGTATTATTTTATAGTTTTTTATTATGTATGTGTTATATGTTTAATTTAAGTATTTAAAATAATTACTATTATATGTGTATACATTTTCTATAATAATATAGAAATTTATAAGGAAATTTGATGTTTTAGTACCGGAGCGGGTTGTGGGTTTATAGGGGAATAGGGTGGGAAGTAATTTAATTATGGTAAGTTGATTAATAATTAGTAGGATTAATTAATTAATTATAATTATTTGCTAATTAATATTGATTAATTGGGAAATAATTAATTGATTAATTGATATATATTTTCTGTAGCGGGATGTGGGTTTATAGGGGAATAGGGTGGGGAGTAATTTAATAATAATTAATTAATTAATATATGTTTTTAAATATTTAAAACTAATTAATTGGCAAATAATTAATATTAATTAGTTAATTAATTAATATAATTTGGTACATATTTTAAATTAGTAATTAATTGGTAATTAAATAATATTAGTTAGTTAATTACATTATTAGAGTAATTTATTTATATATATAATTTTTAGTTACTGTTAATTAATTAATTGGGGAAAAATGATATTAATTATTAAATTATATTAATTACAGCTTATGTGCTAATATATTTACTTTATTGTTATTGTTAATTAATTATTAATTGCTAATTAAATAATATTATTCAACTTTGGGTTAAGGAGTATTTTTAGGGTTCAGGGTCATTTTTGGGTTTTTGGGTAAAGGGGTATTTTGAGTGTTTAGGGGCAGTTTTCAGTTTTTGGGTAAAGGGGTATTTTTAGGGTTCAGGGTCAGTTTTCAGTTTTTGGGTAAAGGGGTATTTTTAGGGTTCAGGGTCAGTTTTCAGTTTTTGGGTAAAGGGGTATTTTTAGTGTTCAGGGTCAGTTTTCAGTTCATGGGTAAAGGGGTATTTTTAGGGTTCAGGGTCAGTTTTCAGTTCATGGGTAAAGGGGTATTTTTAGGGTTCAGGGTCAGTTTTCAGTTTTTGGGTAAAGGGGTATTTTTAGGGTTCAGGGTCAGTTTTCAGTTCATGGGTAAAGGGGTATTTTTAGGGTTCAGGGTCAGTTTTCATTTCATGGGGAAAGGGGTATTTTTAGGGTTCAGGGTCAGTTTTCAGTTCTTGGGTAAAGGGGTATTTTTAGGGTTCAGGGTCAGTTTTCAGTTTTTGGGTAAAGGGGTATTTTTAGGGTTCAGGGTCAGTTTTCAGTTTTTGGGTAAAGGGGTATTTTTAGGGTTCAGGGTCAGTTTTCAGTTCTTGGGTAAAGGGGTATTTTTAGTGTTCAGGGTCAGTTTTCAGTGGTATTTTTAGGGTTCAGGGTCAGTTTTCAGTTTTTGGGTAAAGGGGTATTTTTAGGGTTCAGGGTCAGTTTTCAGTTCGTGGGTAAACGGGTGGTTTTTGGGTTCAGGGTCAGTTTTCTCGACTGTTGCACTCTCTGGAGTGGGAATAGTAATTTTATCCCTATGCTATCAAACGCTTTATATAATTAATTGTTAAAATATCACATGTTTATTTTATTTTTTATATTACTTACATTTTATGTATGTTATTGTTTTATGTTTGTACATGTATTAGTAAATTAGAATATATTTCATTAATTTAGAAATTAGTAAATTAATTATTAATACTTATTGTTCAGTACATATATAATATATCTTTACTGTATATATTTAATTAATGTATTATTAATATATATGTTTTATTTATTAATTTTAAACATTATTAGATACTTTTATATATGTATATTTTATTTATTAGTGTTATATACTTACTTTTACATTTATATATATTAAAAAAAAATCGATATTTTTAACATCGATATTTTTTACAACGATATTATTTTTTCGATATTTTTGTACTTACCATGTTGAAGATAGGATGTCGATATTTTTGCCCTCGATATTGTTGACTCGATATTCTTGTAGGTCGATATTTTTGTAGTCGAAATTCTGTCATAGATCCAAATGGATATACTCTAAGAGTCACATAGGAATGGTGGAGAGTACAAAGGTCTACTGCATATACTAGTGGTTAGAGTTATCTCTATATACATCGGGAAGGGATCCGAATGGATATACTCTAAGAGTCACATAGGAATGGTAGAGAGTACAAAGGTCTACTGCATATACTAGTGATTAGAGTTATCTCTATATACATAGGGAAGGGATACACATGAATATACTCTAAGAGTCACATAGGAATGGTAGAGAGTACAAAGGTCTACGCATATACTAGTGATTAGAGTTATCTCCATATACATAGGGAAGGGGTACGAATGGATATACTCTAAGAGTCACATAGGAATGGAAGAGAGTACAAAGGTCTACTGCATATACTAGTGATTAGAGTTATCTCTATATACATAGGGAAGGGATACGGATGGATATACTCTAAGAGTCACATAGGAATGGTAGAGAGCATAGCGGACTACTGCATATACTAGTGATTAGAGTTATCTCTATATACATAGGGAAGGGATACACATGAATATACTCTAAGAGTCACATAGGAATGGTAGAGAGTACAAAGGTCTACTGCATATACTAGTGATTAGAGTTATCTCTATATACATAGGGAAGGGATACACATGAATATACTCTAAGAGTCACATAGGAATGGTAGAGAGTACAAAGGTCTACTGCATCTACTAGTGATTAGAGTTATCTCTATATACATAGGGAAGGGATACGGATGGATATACTCTAAGAGTCACATAGGAGACTAGTCGTTAGAGTTATCTCTATATACATAGGGAAGGGATACGGATGGATATACTCTAAGAGTCACATAGGAATGGTAGAGAGTACAAAGGTCTGCTGCATATACTAGTGATTAGAGTTATCTCTATATTCATAGGGAAGGGATACGAATGGATATACTCTAAGAGCCACATAGGAATGGTAGAGAGTACAAAGGTCTACTGCATATACTAGTGATTAGAGTTATCTCTATATTCATAGGGAAGGGTATACGAATGGATATACTCTAAGAGCCACATAGGAATGGTAGAGAGTACAAAGGTCTACTGCATATACTAGTGAATAGAGTTATCTCTATATACATAGGGAAGGGATACGGATGGATATACTCTAAGAGCCACATAGGAATGGTAGAGAGTACAAAGGTCTACTGCATATACTCGTGATTAGAGTTATCTCTATATACATAGGGAAGGGATATGACTGGATATACTCTAAGGGTCACATAGGAATGGTAGAGAGTACAAAGGTCTACTGCATATACTAGTGATTAGAGGTATCTCTATATACATCGGGAAGGGATCCGAATGGATATACTCTAAGAGCCACATAGGAATGGTAGAGAGTACAAAGGTCTACTGCATATACTAGTGGTTAGAGTTATCTCTATATACATCGGGAAGGGATACGAATGGATATACTCTAAGAGTCACATAGGAATGGTAGAGAGTACAAAGGTCTACTGCATATACTAGTGATTAGAGTTATCTCTATATACATAGGGAAGGGATACACATGAATATACTCTAAGAGTCACATAGGAATGGTAGAGAGTACAAAGGTCTACGCATATACTAGTGATTAGAGTTATCTCCATATACATAGGGAAGGGGTACGAATGGATATACTCTAAGAGTCACATAGGAATGGAAGAGAGTACAAAGGTCTACTGCATATACTAGTGATTAGAGTTATCTCTATATACATCGGGAAGGGATACGAATGGATATACTCTAAGAGTCACATAGGAATGGTAGAGAGTACAAAGGTCTACTGCATATACTAGTGATTAGAGTTATCTCTATATACATAGGGAAGGGATACACATGAATATACTCTAAGAGTCACATAGGAATGGTAGAGAGTACAAAGGTCTACGCATATACTAGTGATTAGAGTTATCTCCATATACATAGGGAAGGGGTACGAATGGATATACTCTAAGAGTCACATAGGAATGGAAGAGAGTACAAAGGTCTACTGCATATACTAGTGATTAGAGTTATCTCTATATACATAGGGAAGGGATACGGATGGATATACTCTAAGAGTCACATAGGAATGGTAGAGAGCATAGCGGACTACTGCATATACTAGTGATTAGAGTTATCTCTATATACATAGGGAAGGGATACACATGAATATACTCTAAGAGTCACATAGGAATGGTAGAGAGTACAAAGGTCTACTGCATATACTAGTGATTAGAGTTATCTCTATATACATAGGGAAGGGATACACATGAATATACTCTAAGAGTCACATAGGAATGGTAGAGAGTACAAAGGTCTACTGCATCTACTAGTGATTAGAGTTATCTCTATATACATAGGGAAGGGATACGGATGGATATACTCTAAGAGTCACATAGGAGACTAGTCGTTAGAGTTATCTCTATATACATAGGGAAGGGATACGGATGGATATACTCTAAGAGTCACATAGGAATGGTAGAGAGTACAAAGGTCTGCTGCATATACTAGTGATTAGAGTTATCTCTATATTCATAGGGAAGGGATACGAATGGATATACTCTAAGAGCCACATAGGAATGGTAGAGAGTACAAAGGTCTACTGCATATACTAGTGATTAGAGTTATCTCTATATTCATAGGGAAGGGTATACGAATGGATATACTCTAAGAGCCACATAGGAATGGTAGAGAGTACAAAGGTCTACTGCATATACTAGTGAATAGAGTTATCTCTATATACATAGGGAAGGGATACGGATGGATATACTCTAAGAGCCACATAGGAATGGTAGAGAGTACAAAGGTCTACTGCATATACTCGTGATTAGAGTTATCTCTATATACATAGGGAAGGGATATGACTGGATATACTCTAAGGGTCACATAGGAATGGTAGAGAGTACAAAGGTCTACTGCATATACTCGTGATTAGAGTTATCTCTATATACATAGGGAAGGGATATGACTGGATATACTCTAAGAGCCACATAGGAATGGTAGAGAGTACAAAGGTCTACTGCATATACTAGTGATTAGAGGTATCTCTATATACATAAGGAAGGGATACAAATGGATATACTCTAAGAGTCACATAGGAATGGTGGAGAGTACAAAGGTCTACTGCATATACTAGTGATTAGAGTTATCTCTATTTACATAGGGAAGGGATACGGATGGATATACTCTAAGAGTCACATAGGAATGGTAGAGACTACAAAGGTCTACTGCATATACTAGTGATTAGAGTTATCTCTATATACATCGGGAAGGGATCCGAATGGATATACTCTAAGAGTCACATAGGAATGGTGGAGAGTACAAAGGTCTACTGCATATACTAGTGGTTAGAGTTATCTCTATATACATAAGGAAGGGATACAAATGGATATACTCTAAGAGTCACATGGGAATGGTGGAGAGTACAAAGGTCTACTGCATATACTAGTGGTTAGAGTTTTCTCTATATACATCGGGAAGGGATACGAATGGATATACTCTAAGAGTCACATAGGAATGGTAGAGAGTACAAAGGTCTACAGCATATACTAGTGATTATAGTTATCTCTATATACATAGGGAAGGGATACGAATGGATATACTCTAAGAGTCACATAGGAATGGTGGAGAGTACAAAGGTCTACTGCATATTCTAGTGATTATAGTTATCTCTATATACATAGGGAAGGGATACGAATGGATATGCTCTAGGAGTCACATAGGAATGGTGGAGAGTACAAAGGTCTACTGCATATACTAGTGATTAGAGGTATCTCTATATACATAAGGAAGGGATACAAATGGATATACTCTAAGAGTCACATAGGAATGGTGGAGAGTACAAAGGTCTACTGCATATACTAGTGATTAGAGTTATCTCTATTTACATAGGGAAGGGATACGGATGGATATACTCTAAGAGTCACATAGGAATGGTAGAGACTACAAAGGTCTACTGCATATACTAGTGATTAGAGTTATCTCTATATACATAGGGAAGGGATACGAATGGATTTACTCTAAGTGTCGCATAGGAATGGTAGAGACTACAAAGGTCTACTTCATATACTAGTGATTAGAGTTCTCTATATACATATATATATATATATACACACATAGCAGATTTTCTCAGGCAGAGTTCCATTAAGTGGGGTTGGAGGGGGGACGCAGTCACAGCACCAAGGGAGGGTGGGAGGGATACAAGGGTATGGAGAGAAGGCAAAGCAGAAAAGGGAAGAAACATTTGAGGATCGTCGAGGGGCAAAGGGGGCCTGCTTCTCGCGGGGCTGCAGGAGTCTGCCCTGTACCTTAGCGGATGCCGCCCGGCGCCCTGTGCCGAGCCCGCTGGGCAGCTGGAGGACGGCACTGCCATGTACCTGGGAGAGGTGCGTCTCTGCCGAAGCAGCGGCCGTGTTGGTGAAGGCTCCGTGGGCGCTCCCTCCAGAAACTCGGAGGGTGCTGATAGAGCGCGCAGTCCACCCGGGTCACCGAGGTTACCAATTCTTTACACGCACTGGGCCCTGACGTGCAAATTTCAATACCACACTAACAAATTGGGTGAACCGGGTGATGATTACTTTTGTTTTCTCCTCCTGCACGCTGCTATGAGTAATTAAGGTTTGGTTTCACCTCTGCTTACCATGCACCTGACTTACCACAGGCACAATTCTTTGACAGATCTGGAGCTATAAGGGAAATAGTAGACAGGGCCTAGGAACAAATACTCTTTATAGTCAGTACATACTTATCCACAATTTCTGTAAAATGACCACAGACACCTGAGGATGTTCAAAAACTTTATATAAAGTTCAAAGAGAGTATGACAAAGCAATGAGTGATAGGCAGAGCAATGCGTCAAACATCAAAATCAAAACCAACAGATAACTATGCATTAACACTAGGACCATTGAGTATATGGGACGACTAAAAGGTAAGAATTTTTAGAACAGAGCTAGTCACTGCAACTTTATACTAGGACATAGAACATGGATGGGACCTAGAACATGTACTTAACCTAAGTGTTTAAACTATTCTTGCTAAGTTCACCGCAATCATACTAAGGGTGGGGAAAAAATCGGAACATACTAATAAAATATAACAGTTGGCAATTCGCTAAAGGTGGGGAGAGAAGTGGAACAATTCTACTAAACAATCGCATATAATTTGCTTTAAAAGGTGACAGAGCAATATCACAGGCAAGAGTGCTTTATTTAGAAAATGGAGAGAGAAACGAGGGAGCGAGAGAGAGAAAACGCAAACCCACAGGCTGATATTTACCTAGTTCAGAAAGAAGACTAACCCTGGCCACGGGTCAGTTGGAAGGACGGGGACAAGGACCCTCAGGAAGGAATGCCAGAATGCGAGCAGGTACAGCTCACGGACAGTAAGGACAGGATACCCCTCAGGATTTGGGATCAGGACTGGGCTCACCAAGGTACGACCAACACCCACAGCTTCGGAAGCAACGCCAGCGTTACACCTCTCTGCAAGTAATCCGCCAGTAACCCCGATTGGGTTTTCGAATTCCCCAGCAAAGTGCTTCGCCAGCACTTAGGATTATTTCCACCCCTTAGGAGTTTGTGGAAAGTATGGACAGAGTGCTCCGCAGCACTTCAGATTGAGCACCTATAGAGTTCGTAGGGTCAGTGACAGGTCTGCTACTCGGACAAGTCGGACAATTTTCCTAAGCTAAACTAGGGCAATTATACTATTCTGGGGTCCCTTAGACCACCCTCTAATGTTGCAAGTGACAGTTTCCCACATTATGATTGGTCAGGAGAGGTGGTGCGGTCATTACCACCTCCTAGAATTCAACTTTCTCATCTCAAATAATAAAATTTTCCTACCCGCCCCTTGGGTTCACGTTCCCATGCATAGAATACATCAGTATAGCAAGAGTTCACAATAGGTAGCAACAGTATTGCTTCTTCCAAGGTAAGATCTCGTCTTATCAGAGACGTTCCCAGGCGCATTGTGCTTCAGGAGCCAGCTGGCTTGTTTCAGCTTCTGCGCAATGGAGTTTTTCTCCGGTCATGTGACGGTGCCCAGCAGAGCCTCAAGTATGGCTCCGCTCCCGATTTCCCAGCCCCAGAGACGCGGTACATGAAAAGTAAGCGAGAACAAATTAAAATCACATAAAAATTGATCACACTGTATACCATGATGAAATTCTAACCAACCCTTACTTTATAATGACTATAGCATTATTGTTTAGTGCGAAAAGACAGATAGGCTAAAGCAGCAGTAGCAAGCAGAAAGCGTGGTGAGAGACAAGCGGCCATGTTTGCAACAGTGCGCATGAGCACAGATTCCCTCCAGAATGCGAGTGCGTCACATCACATGGGTATGACCGACGCATGCGCAGACTGAATTTCAGTGAAGCAGCCGTGTTTAGTGCAAGCTTCGTTAGTATGAGAAAAGACATACAAGCAAGCATCCTGGGGACACCCGCGTGTTTGGGAAAACACTTAATAAATGACGAACAACGGTGTTAATATGATTATACAGTTTAGACAAGGGTTTTGTATACGAGCAGGGCGCTTACATGCGAATCCCTGCTCCATCAATCCCCTCTTTGATGATATTTACTATCATCACCACATAGAAGGAAACAGATGCCAACTTTTCTCATTCATCCACATCACTCATTTGAATTTCAACAAATTTATTGTTGAGTTTTCTTTCAGCTTCTCTATGAGAGTGGCGATTTTTCACCTTTTTGTAAATTTCACTCTTTAACTCTTCTAATTCTAGATCGTCAATATTTCTTTTCACCCCCCTCTTATTCACAGCATATTTCTTTTTGCACTTCTGGCATTTGCAGCAGATAAAAATGATCAATACAACTACACCTATTACAACTATTGGCATCAGTATTTTCCACAAAAGATTTCTACCTAGGTTAGTAAACCAACTACCTATAGAGGAGAGACCTCCAGTCAGTCTCGTCCAGGCACTGTCAACCTCCAATGGTTTGAGTTCTTTTTCCAAATTAGTTATGTTTTTCACATATTGTTTTAATTCGATACTTTTATCAGGAATGTAAGTGCAACAATGTTGCGCTTTCAACATTCTACAGACTCCGCCCTCTTTTGCTAATAGGGTGTCAAGGGCAAGACGGTTTTGCAAAACCATTGATCTGATCGCAACCATTTCAGTATTGACCATCAGGAATCCAGCAGCAGTGTCCGTTGATAACCGGTCCACTACTGTAGACAATTTGCAGATTCTATGAGTGTTCAGAACTACCCCCATTCCAGGTATCAGTGCACTGAAAATATCACCTATAATTTCACCTACACTTTGACGTCTACTACGCACTAAGCCATTAGTTTCTTCATCGCTTCCAGCTGCATTATTCACATGGTATATTTTCGGGAAAACAATGCCAAAGTAGCAGCTTCCATACCAGTGATCCGGCAATTTGAAATATGCCTTGTTCCCACATATATAATATATTCCTGGAAACACAGGTTCTGACCCATTTTTGAATCCCCAACCTCCAATTACCTTGTAATTATGCTCGCACTCGCTGGAACCGATGAATACATTGTTATAGTACTCTGTCTTTTCCCTATGGATACAAAGTTTCCCCTTTCGTTCAAAATCCAACAACAAGGCAGGACTAGCTTCGCCTTGCGAGGTGTTATCCATGTGCTCAGCCCACCTAGGGACTCTATCTTTTTCGTCATTTGCCTTCTTCTGAAACTTTTCTCTCCTTCTGTCTGCCATCTTTATAAACATCTTTTCCTGCTCTTGCAGAGAACAGGTCAGATTAGCTTGTCTTGCTTCATCTAAATCTATGTTGCCTATAGTCAGAAAATATTCTCCCATATAACGGGTCACGTCACTTTTAGTATGTACAAGGTTCAAGTGTCCTCTAATAGGAAGTTCAGAAAATACTACGTCAGCATTTGAATAATAGTACTGTAAAGTGCTCCTATAAAACAAGCTAGCTAATATACTACAGGAGATTCCATAGGTTAAAGGTAGATGGTGGTATGTCACGCCTTCAGCCACTGAGGTTGGCAGCTTCATGCAGACATAACAGTCCTCTATTTCCATTGCTTCTACATAATGCACTAACAAGTTAGCAAAAACATTTAAATGCGTCTTGTTTCTCATTTTGTGAAAGTGTAGTCCATCCTCATCTGATGCTTCTAAATTAGGTCGTGTGTGTATCAGTCCTACTTGTTTGTCGCGTCTTTCTAGGCTTCGTGGTGTTTCTGCAGTCTGTACAACCCCTACGTCTACTGCTTCTGGTTCAGTAGGGGACATGTTAGGATCTTTACTTATCATAAAAGGTATAAAAACGGTTAGTCCTATCCACATGACTATTAGCATTGCTATACTACACAAGCATATTTTACAACAGGTTTTAAGACACCCACACCGGGATCTTCCAGAGACATTCGGATCAGACATTTTTAGCTTACAGGTGGCTTTTGCTACCCCTCTTCGTTTCTTTGCACCAAAGGCTCACTTCGGGGCTTTCTCAAGGAGGATCTTGGTCAGAACTCCGATCAGCGATGGACTCTTCGTCACTGTTGCCACTGTGGTGTGGTTCGTCTATTTCCTCCAACACAAAGTAAGTCCACTCAGGGCTCCGATACAGTTGGTTCTGTTTCTTTAGTCTGTCGCTCTTTCTTAGCGATTTGCCTTGGGCTGCCTTTCTTTCACTTTCAGCCCTTTTTCTGTCTTTCAGTTTTTCTTCGACTGTCTTTAGTCTGAGCCTCAGTCTCTTGACGTATCGGGGTGCACTTCTGCCTCCGTGCCTCCCAGTAGTTGAGGAAACTTGGCCTTCTTCGTGCACTCTTTTTACTTTTTGATGTGGCACCTCTGTTTCCCTGCCTGTCTGACTAGTTCCAGGTCTTTCATCTATTTCTTCTGCCTGGTCCCTAATCTGTCCCTGCTCAGATTCAAATCGTACTTGCCTTTTATTTCTGTTTACTGTTGTTTCCGTTGTCTGAGCACTTTGATCTAATTCTATCTGTTCCTGTTCATGCTCTTCGATCTCTTCGTTTTCTTCTGCATGAACGTCAGCTCTAATTTCTAACTGTCCCTCTCCAATTTCTGGAGTTTCAGGAGGAGTTTCGATGTCTTGATCTGACCCTACTTGGCCTACTTCCTGATCAGGTGTGTTGTGATTTTCGTTGACCTGACCTTCTTCCTCTATTTCTAACTCACCTGGACTATCCCACTCACTGTCTAAGTAGGAATATTTCCTGGTTCGTATTGGGTCATGAACCTGGTCGTCGGCGGGGAACCATTCAACGTCTCGACTTGTGCTCGGCAGTTCGATGTCAGCTAGCTCCGGACTCTCTTCCTCGGAAGCTTCTTCAGCTGCGCTGCCTTCAGCTCCAGTTGCGTTTTCTCCAGTTACCCGCTTTGTGTGGCTGGCGTGGATCCACTTCGGTACACCAGCACACTTTACAGCAGTTGTAGTGACGAGGATCACTTGTCGTGGCTTTCCCCACCTTGGTTTCAGGCAACTGCTCCGGGTGTGTTTCTTTAACGCCACCCAATCTCCTGGTTGCAGTTTATGTGCCGGAGTCTTTGGCCACTCGTCTTCTGTCTCTCCAATCTGCTGAGAGAGAGAACGCAATTGGTCACCCAGCTGCTTGCAGTATTCTAATACCATATCATCAGAAATGCTTAGCAGTTTGTGTCCGGGTACCCATGCCTGTCGCATCACTCTTCCCATCAACACTTCATGGGGACTTAGGCCAGTTTTTCTGTTCGGGATACTTCTCAAACTCATCAGCACAAGGGGTAAAGCCTCTATCCAGTTCATCTTTGTGGAATCACACATTTTGGCCAATCTGGATTTCAGGGTGCCATTTATTTGTTCCACTACCCCAGAAGCCTCTGGATGGTAGGCACAGTGCAGTCTTTGCTTCATTTTGAATGCTTTACAGAGTTCTTCTAGGACATCGTTGGCAAAATGCCCACCTTGGTCCGTTTCGATTGTCTCGGGAATGCCGTACCTAGGTATCAACTCCCTGAGCAATAACTTGGCTGTGGTGAGAGCATCATTTTTCTTCGCTGGATATGCTTCCACCCACCTGGAGAATAGGCAAACTATGACTAAGATGTACCTATACCCTTGACACTTAGGCATTGTTATGAAGTCTGCCTGCATTCTGACAAAGGGACCTACTGCCTTTCCGATATTACTCTGTTCCACTACAGTCCTCTTTCCTGCATTGAATTGCTGACACACTAGGCACCTCTGGCAAAGCTTTTCCGCCTGGTTCCTGAATTTTGAATTACAGAACACCTTGTCAAACACTCGACACATTGCGTCTCTTCCCATATGTGTTGGTTCATGTATCATTCTGATCATGGGGTCAATCAAGCTATCAGGCAGTACAGGCACCCCAGTCGAATTTACCACCACACCATCATCTCTCAATTTGCATCCCTCTGCTGCCCACCTTCCTTTCTCTTGCCTGTCTATTGCCTGTTGCAAATCTTTTAATTCCTCCCATGTTGACACATTCTCAAACAACATAAGTTGGCAGCTGGTTCCGTCCCACAATGCAATTTGGAGTGACATATGGTATCGGGCACAAAACTGTGCAATTTGGTCAGCGTACCTATTACCGGCAGTCACATCATCATTTCCAGATTTGTGAGCCGCACACTTGACCACAGCCAATTCTTTGGGCAATTGGATAGCTTCCAGTAAGTTATGCACCACCTTTCCATTTCTGATAGGGGTGCCTGAGGAGGTCATGAATTCTCTTTGCAGCCACAATTGGCCGAAGTCATGAACAACCCCGAAACAGTACTGGCTGTCTGTGTAAACAGTTATTCTCTTGTTCTTACCCCTCTTACATGCTCTGGTTAACGCGATGAGCTCTGCCACTTGTGCAGATTTCACCTCGCTCAGGTAAGATGCTTCTATGGTTTCTGTCAACGTAACCACAGCATAGGCAGCACTCAGACTCCCACTCTCATGTCTTAAACACGAGCCATCCACGAACATTGTCTTATCCCCATCAAGTAATGCTATTTCACGGATGTCCGGACGGGGCTTAGTACTGAACTCAGTTAAATCGATGCAATTATGTTCCCCTTCCTCTTCAATGTCTACATCCAGAGGAACAGGCAACAGTGTCGCAGGGTTTAGGACATTGCACCGGGAAATGGTTACATTTTCAGCACCAATTAGAATTCTCTCATACTTAGTCAGCCGACTAGGTGTGAGGTACTGGGTCTTAGTTCTGGTCAGTAGGATTACAACAGAATGAGGCACATATACAGTGACGTGATGTCCCATGACAATGTTTTCACTCTGTTCCAGACTGACGCAAGTAGCAGCAACTGCTTTCAAGCATCCAGGTAATCCAGCAGCCACCGGATCTAGGGTGGCCGAAAAATAGGCCACTGGTCTTTTAACTAGCCCGTGCTCCTGGGTCAGGACTGAAAGAGCACAATTCTCTCTTGTGTCACAGAATAGCTCAAAGGGCTTGGTGTAATCAGGCATACCCAATGCAGGAGCGGTACATAGACAGTTTCTCAAAGTTACCCAAGCGTTCATGCTTTCACTGTCCCAACTGACAGGGTCTTCTACTCCTTTCTTTGTCATTTTTATTAGGGGTCTGGCTAGAGCTGCAAATCCTACAATCCATTGTCTGCAGTAACCCACAACTCCTAAGAACATTCTCACCTCTTTCTGTGTTCTGGGCAGTTCCATAGCTTTAATTATTTTGATTCTTTCTGTAGTAACTTTCCTGATTCCTTTTTCTATCTGGTGCCCCAGATACTTCACTGAGTTTTTACAGAATTGTAACTTGTCAGGGGACACTTTATGTCCTCCTTTTCCTAGGTGATTCAGCAAAGCAATTGTGTCAGTGACACAGTCAGTCTGGGTTTTAGATGCCACTAACAGGTCATCTATGTACTGCACCAAAACAGACTCTCTTGGCAGCACTAGGGTTTCAAGGCACTTTTTTAGTATCTGATTAAAAATCGATGGACTTTCGGTGTACCCCTGGGGGACACGATTCCAGACATAGATATGACTGTCAAATTCAAAACTGAAAAGGAACTTGCTTTCTGGATGCAATGGGATGGAAAAGAATGCATGGCACAGGTCAATGACAGTGAACCATTCTGCATTCCAGGGAATCTGATATAGTATCACTGCAGGGTTGGGCACAACAGGACAGCAAGGCACAACAATTTGGTTTACCTTGCGTAAATCTTGCACCACCCGGTACTTTCCACTAGGCTTTTTTATCCCAATGATTGGCGAATTACAGGGACTGCTCATCACTTCCTCTATTATTTCTGCTTCGAGCAGCCGGGTAATCTCAGTCGCTACTCCAGCTTTTACTTCTGCACTCATTTTGTACTGTCTGGTTTTGGGGTATACAGCATTTGTTTTTATTGCTATTTTAACTGGGTCCACATTTGCCATTAAACCTACATCCTTTCCTGTGAAATCCCACACTTCTGGAACTACTCTTAATTGGAGCTCTTCAGGTAGATCCTCAACTGTTAAAGGTTTGATATCAGAATCTTGTCTGACTAACATCAGCTTGTACAAACCATCTTCATCGGGTGTCTGAATTTCGACGCCTTTCGGTGTGCAATAGATGGTACAATGCATCTTGCACAACAAATCACGTCCTAGCAGGTTCACAGGACTGGAATCACAGACCACAAATCTGTGCATTTCTTTGAAATTTCCTATAGAAACTTCCATTGGTTCAGTTACTGGAGTGCTTATTATTTGATTGGAGACGCCCACTACTTGGATCGCTTCTCCCGAGAGGGGTAGGTTAGGAACATCCACTGTTCTTACAGTAGATCTGGTAGCACCAGTGTCCAACAGAAAGGTGACGTCTTTTCCCTCAACCTTTCCTTCAATGTATGGTCCAGTCTGGTCTACCGGTAAGGAGGCGCCAAGCACGCACTCCTCATCCTCCCCTCTCAGGCCCCGTCAATCTTGATCTTCACAGAGGAAGGTATCATTTAACAAATACTGTGGAATGACTGCGTTTCTTTCACTCTCGACTTCCCATACTTCCGCCCTCTCATTCTGCTGACCCTGACTCTTAAAATTCTGTCTAGGAGCGCGAGGTACTGGAGGTAATTTTACCTGTTGCTGGTTCTTTCTTGTCCCCTCTTTCGGCACCCTGTGGATTTAAACCATTTACAGGGGCATTACCGGCCTGCAGGTGTGGACACTCGTCTCGCCAATGCCCTATCTGGCCGCACCCATGGCACGGAAACTTTTTCATGGCCTCTTCCCGACTCATTTTAGCTCGGGGCTTGCCTCCCCCCCCAGCAGTGGCATTCTGAGCATTATTACTAGAAGTCAATTTACTTAACTGTTTTTCTTGCTGTTCAGCTAATTTCACCTGTGCCCACATTACTTTCTCCTTGAGGGCTTTCTTTTTATTTTCGATTTCATCTTCGCAGTATTTTGCATATTTCAGGACATCATCTATGGGCTTTCCCTGCCAACTGATTTTATTATCTCGAATCCATTGTGATATTTCAGGCCTTAATCCGAGCACAAACCTGTAACTGAAGTGGGTCATGTCTTTCATGTCTACATTATCGATACCACTGTAAGTTTTGAATACCTGCAGTAACCTTTCATAAAAGGAATGGACAGTTTCATCACGTTCTTGGGTGGTTCTATCTATTCTGGTCCAATCTGTCTCCTTTGCGGGCACCTTTTTCTTGAGGTATTGTATGACTTGCTCATACTTCCTCATTACTTCAGGTGCGGGAGCTCCTGTTTTCTCATCTCTTGGAAATTCTTCACTGGGCCAATCTATTTCAATTTTACAATCGGTCCATAAGTCTACAGGGACCACAATGTCGAAAAACCCATCCAGGTCTTTCAGCAGACACTTCTGAACTTTTATGAAACGTTCTACCTGCCTGTACCAATCAACAGGCTTCTCCCGTAATTTCGGGAAGTCATTTGTAAATGACACAATATCCTGTCGGGACCAAGGGACATGGACATACTTCCCTCCCGGGACCTCTCTCATGGGGCACAATTTTTCTGTTGGTGTTACTTCCTTTAACACGAATTCTGAAGCCTGTGACTTAGCCCTGCTGTCTTCCTTTTTCTTTGCCCACCGGGTTCTCCATTTTCCCACCTCGCCCCATTTCTGCAAAAGCTTCAATAATTCCTTTACTTGGATCTGTTTTCCCATCACATTCAAGCTTTCTAAATCTTTGTCTGAAAAATCTACTCTGTAGGGTTTCTGAAGAATTTTGGAACGACTAACATCAATTCCCATTTCTGTGGCTGTATCCATTATCCTTTCATGGAGCAACCTAGCACTCCGGGTAAGATTTTTGCTGATAAACAGTAACTCTTCTTCACTATACGAGCTTAGGCGCTCAACTCCTACATTTCCAGCCATCATTTCTTCTATTTCTATTCTTAATTTATATATTTCTAATGCTTTAGGTTGGGGAGTGGTCTCCTTCTCCAGCTCCTTTGTCCATCTGTCTAATTCTTCTGGGGATACTACGGTGGCACTCCTAACCCCAGAGACACCTTCAATCAACACCTATTTTGGTCTTGTCTGACTTCTTGCCCCCGATGTACTAGTCCTAGGCTCTCTAATGGGCAAATCCATCAGAACCACAGATTCACACTCACTCTCTTGATCCTCATCTATGAATACTTCCTTCCTTGGGGACGGGATGCTAGGAGTAGGCAGTATTGGGGTGATAACAGGAGGACGGGGACTAGCCAGGTCATTTCTATACAGTGGAATAGCTGGACCAATAGTTACTGGAATAGTCAGGGAATCAGGATGGGGATGAATCTGGGCAATGGTTCGAACTAAATCCTCTCGCTGTCTGGCCAGGGCTTCTTTCTCTTTTTCCCTCAACACCTTTTCTGCCGAATTGTCATGCAATACCTGAGGTACCAAGGGAGGATAAATACTCGGAGCAGTCGGAGTGACCAATCGGGGTGGACCTTCTCCGAACGGCTGATAAATTGGGACCGTGGATTTAGGTCTGCAAAACCCATCCCCGTCACTGGTTTTACTGTCTGTACCTGTTCCATCTGTATCACTATCCCCCCTACATCTGGGATATTTTGAAAAGGGATTTGGAGAACGCACAGGCTCTGACTCTGCAACATAGGGAGGTGGATTTTTCATTAACAAATCTTCCAGGTGCTCATCTTCTGAGTCCCCCACAGGCATTAAGTGATGGGTCTTTTCTTTACATTTTCCTTTCTTTTCCTCTAATACCCCCATCATAGGAAATAGTCCTTCAGTCAACATGGATTGCCTCCACTGTTTCATTTTCTGCTCTTTTATCTGCGCTTGAACCCTTGGATACCATTTACTCACTCCCTTATCCATCCGGGGTTTATCTCGCTCTGCAGTCTCAATCTCCCATTCCTCCAGGGCTTCGTACTGGGTCAACCTAGGTCTAGGGTGTAATTCATTCATGCGGGTCCTTAAGTTAAACAGAATCCGACCATTAAATGTACCTTCAACCGGGAATGCTAGGACTCCGTCATCTGCAGTATACTTTGCCCAATTTTCTAACCAGACACAAGTGTGGTACCCTTTATCAAACAGCATGAAGGAGGCAGGGGTATTTGGCGGGGGAATGAGCACGCCTTCCCTCGTTCTAATGGGCTTGTCAGTCTTGAAAAAATTCTTTATTTTATCAGAAAGGGACAATTTCCTCTTTACTCCATACATCATGTGCGGTCTACCTCGTATAAGCTGATCCTTATGAAATCCTAGGTATTTTGGATTCGGTATGAAATCTGGATACCACATGCAACTCTCCAGACTCGCTTCTAACTCGGCTTGATTAATTTTGTTTACCTTTGTGCTTCCAATGCTAGCGCGACTTTTATTTCACAATACCCAATCAGGTCAGAGAATACAAAAAACCCTTAACCAATGGGTGCGCGGCCTTTTCGCAAGACAGAGTCTCACGCTTCGGCACTCACCCCTCCTTTACAATCTCAGCTTCACTACACACCCGCTGTTTTGACCAATACCAGCGCGGCACGGAGTGACGTCAGAGCAGCTCTCCGACTGACTCCCTCCTTCACAAGGTAACGGAAACTTTTTACTCTCTCTAAAGTGCAAATGCACGTCTTAGTCAACAACACGCAACGTTTGCCACTATGTCTGAGTGTTCTAAAGAGATAAAAGAATTTTCTTTCACTACAAGTAAACCACTTCTGTCTACTTTTCATTCACTCTGGATAGACTTCTTTGCCTGTCCCTTCACTCTAGTAACATAGAACCCGTTATTCTTCTGACTCATCCACCTTAGTCGGGGATATGTACTGAGCCAGGATTTCACCAGCGAACTATCTTACTTACCAGACAAGCCTCGGAGACCCTACTACTCCTTCCGTATGCGACCCTTACTAGGTGATATCGCAATGAAAGTTTTATAAAGGACTCGTAGCTATCATTCACTTCAGAAAACAAAGGTCCTAATTAGTGCTTCCAGTTATTCTTAACCTTGCACTAATGACTCAAACCTAGTGACTTCAACAGCTAACCGGATTCTGCTCACCGTTAGCTAAATACTTCCCCGAGGATTCGGACTACACTGAACATTCACAAACAATTTTTCGGTTAATATAACATTTATAGCAGCAATGCAAAAAATCATATACATTTACATATAAATCCTTAAAACATTTCAAAATATTTGAACCAATACAGTAGAAAATCAGCAGCACATTTTATTTTCACGGTTTGTTTATGACCTATCCTGTCTACCTAATCTAACTAGTCCAAACCATCCTCTGCTTACCAGAAAATTACTGATAGAGCGCGCAGTCCACCCGGGTCACCGAGGTTACCAATTCTTTACACGCACTGGGCCCTGACGTGCAAATTTCAATACCACACTAACAAATTGGGTGAACCGGGTGATGATTACTTTTGTTTTCTCCTCCTGCACGCTGCTATGAGTAATTAAGGTTTGGTTTCACCTCTGCTTACCATGCACCTGACTTACCACAGGCACAATTCTTTGACAGATCTGGAGCTATAAGGGAAATAGTAGACAGGGCCTAGGAACAAATACTCTTTATAGTCAGTACATACTTATCCACAATTTCTGTAAAATGACCACAGACACCTGAGGATGTTCAAAAACTTTATATAAAGTTCAAAGAGAGTATGACAAAGCAATGAGTGATAGGCAGAGCAATGCGTCAAACATCAAAATCAAAACCAACAGATAACTATGCATTAACACTAGGACCATTGAGTATATGGGACGACTAAAAGGTAAGAATTTTTAGAACAGAGCTAGTCACTGCAACTTTATACTAGGACATAGGACGTGGATGGGACCTAGAACATGTACTTAACCTAAGTGTTTAAACTATTCTTGCTAAGTTCACCGCAATCATACTAAGGGTGGGGAAATAATCGGAACATACTAATAAAATATAACAGTTGGCAATTCGCTAAAGGTGGGGAGAGAAGTGGAACAATTCTACTAAACAATCGCATATAATTTGCTTTAAAAGGTGACAGAGCAATATCACAGGCAAGAGTGCTTTATTTAGAAAATGGAGAGAGAAACGAGGGAGAGAGAGAGAGAAAACGCAAACCCACAGGCTGATATTTACCTAGTTCAGAAAGAAGACTAACCCTGGCCACGGGTCAGTGGGAAGGACGGGGACAAGGACCCTCAGGAAGGAATGCCAGAATGCGAGCAGGTACAGCTCACGGACAGTAAAGACAGGATACCCCTCAGGATTTGGGATCAGGACTGGGCTCACCAAGGTACGACCAACACCCACAGCTTCGGAAGCAACGCCAGCGTTACCCCTCTCTGCAAGTAATCCGCCAGTAACCCCGATTGGGTTTTCGAATTCCCCAGCAAAGTGCTTCGCCAGCACTTAGGATTATTTCCACCCCTTAGGAGTTTGTGGAAAGTATGGACAGAGTGCTCCGCAGCACTTCAGATTGAGCACCTATAGAGTTCGTAGGGTCAGTGACAGGTCTGCTACTCGGACAAGTCGGACAATTTTCCTAAGCTAAACTAGGACAATTATACTATTCTGGGGTCCCTTAGACCACCCTCTAATGTTGCAAGTGACAGTTTCCCACATTATGATTGGTCAGGAGAGGTGGTGCGGTCATTACCACCTCCTAGAATTCAACTTTCTCATCCCAAATATTAAAATTTTCCTACCCGCCCCTTGGGTTCACGTTCCCATGCATAGAATACATCAGTATAGCAAGAGTTCACAATAGGTAGCAACAGTATTGCTTCTTCCAAGGTAAGATCTCGTCTTATCAGAGACGTTCCCAGGCGCATTGTGCTTCAGGAGCCAGCTGGCTTGTTTCAGCTTCTGCGCAATGGAGTTTTTCTCCGGTCATGTGACGGTGCCCAGCAGAGCCTCAAGTATGGCTCCGCTCCCGATTTCCCAGCCCCAGAGACGCGGTACATGAAAAGTAAGCGAGAACAAATTAAAATCACATAAAAATTGATCACACTGTATACCATGATGAAATTCTAACCAACCCTTACTTTATAATGACTATAGCATTATTGTTTAGTGCGAAAAGACAGATAGGCTAAAGCAGCAGTAGCAAGCAGAAAGCGTGGTGAGAGACAAGCGGCCATGTTTGCAACAGTGCGCATGAGCACAGATTCCCTCCAGAATGCGAGTGCGTCACATCACATGGGTATGACCGACGCATGCGCAGACTGAATTTCAGCGAAGCAGCCGTGTTTAGTGCAAGCTTCGTTAGTATGAGAAAAGACATACAAGCAAGCATCCTGGGGACACCCGCGTGTTTGGGAAAACACTTAATAAATGACGAACAACGGTGTTAATATGATTATACAGTTTAGACAAGGGTTTTGTATACGAGCAGGGCGCTTACATGCGAATCCCTGCTCCATCAGTGCAACCAGGGCACCCGGATCGTTCCTGGCGTCCGCAATGCGTGGATAAATGGGCGAAATCCTTGAGTAGGATGGCGGTCGGATGGGGAGAGCCGCCATGCGGCGCCCTTGAGCTGGATCTCCCAGCGATCCCCTTGGGGGCAGCACCTCTCCCAGGTACATGGCAGCGCCGTCCCCCAGCTGCCCAGCAAAGCTCCCAAACTGGGGTCCGCAGTAGCAGTGAGTGGGGGGCTCGGCTCCTTGTTGGAGCCTGACTCCACAGGCAGTGCGAAGAGCACGACTCTGCACCCCAGACCACTCAAGTCTGCACCTAGCCCGGGCTTAATTTGAGCCGGTGGGTGCTCTTGGGCGCTCATTTATTGAGACCGAACTTATTTAGCGGAATTAGACGTTTACCGAAACAAGAGACGGTAAAGCCACAAAGGGGAAGAGAAACACGGGAAGAGCTTCTCCAAAGGAGAAAGCAGGAACCGGCATGAGCGAGGGAGAGGGGAGTGAATTAAAAGGCACGACATGGAGGTAAGACTGCGACCTTGGTGATCAGTGCAGCAACGTTTGGGCACCGGCACTCATGCTTTTACAAATTAAGCACGGCGTCGCAGTTCTCTTCCTTGTCCATGGTCCTGGAACTCTCAGTTCGGGTTTTGTTTCACTCTTTCTTCGAGTCTGGTCTCAAGGGTCCGATCGTGGACTCCATGGAAACTGTCTCACGAAGTACATCATTTATTTGTGCAAAGCGTAGTGACGCAATCTTCCCTCTTCACAGCACTTTAAATGCCTCCTTACTATTATGTTAATTAATGGCGATTATTTTATCGACCTCAGAAAAATAAAAACCTGGCTTGGCCCATCTGGAAACTCATCCGTGAACTGCAGATGCCGACGGAATACTGCAGGAGATTTTTTAAAACCGGCTTTGTCCTGCAGCATTGCGTCATGTTTGCCAAAGAGTGCGTCACTTCCTGCAAGAACAGATCCTAAAGGCAGCTTTGAATGCAGTTAGACCCTTCTAGGTGGAAAGTCCCGCCCTCCCTGTCACTCAGTGTCCCAAGGGACACCGGGGCGCTGAAGTGGTTGCTGTTAGCCCCCACCCCCTCTATGTGGGGGTGTCCTCTCTGGCCATGACTGTAGATGGGCCCTTCTAAGTGGCACGGTAGGTCCGCCCACTCTACCAGTGTCCCTCTGAGGGAGGTGCATGAGTGGCTCTGTGGCCCTCTGTGTGAGGGCCCTCTGAGGGAGGTGCATGAGTGGCTCTGTGGCCCTGTGAGTGAGGGCCCTCTAAGTGAGGTGCATGAGTGGCTCTGTGGCCCTCTGAGTGAGGGCCCTCTGAGAGAGGGGCATGAGTGGCTCTGAGTCCCTCTGAGTGAGGGCCCTCTGAGGGAGGTGCATGAGTGGCTCTGTGGCCCCCTGAGTGAGGGCCCTCTGAGGGAGGTGCATGAGTTGCTCTGTGGCCCTCTTAGCGAGGGCCCTCTGAGGGGGGGTGCATGAGTGGCTCTGTGGCCCTCTGAGTGAGGGCCCTCTGAGGGAGGTGCATGAGTGGTTCCATGGCCCTCTGAGTGAGGGCCGTCTGAGGGAGGTGCATGAGTGGCTCTGTGGCCCTCTGAGTGAGGGCCCTCTGAGGGAGGTGCATGAGTTACTCTTTGGCCCTCTTAGCGAGGGCCCTCTGAGGGAGGTGCATGAGTGGTTCCGTGGCCCTCTGAGTGAGGGCCGTCTGAGGGAGGTGCATGAGTGGCTCTGTGGCCCTCTGAGTGAGGGCCCTCTGAGGGAGGTGCATGAGTTGCTCTGTGGCCCTCTTAGCGAGGGCCCTCTGAGGGGGGTGCATGAGTGGCTATGTGGCCCTCTGAGTGAGGGCCCTCTGAGGTTGGTGCATGAGTGGCTCTGTGGCCCTCTGAGTGAGGGCCCTCTGACAAAGGTGCAGGAGTTGCTCTGTGTCCCTCTGAGTGAGGGCCCTCTGAGTGAGGTGCATGAGTGGCTCTGTGGCCCTCTGAGTGAGGGCCCTCTGAGGTTGGTGCATGAGTGGCTCTGTGGCCTTCTGAGGGAGGTGCATGAGTGGCTCTGTGGCCCTCTGAGCGAGGGCCCTCTGAGGGAGGTGCATGAGTGGCTCTGTGGCCCTCTGAGTGACGGCCCTCTGAGGGATGGTGCAGGAGTGGCTCCGGGGCCCTCTGAGTGAGGTGCATGAGTGGCTCTGTGGCCCTCTGAGGGATGGTGCATGACTGGCTCTGTGGCCCTCTGAGCGAGGGCCCTCTAAGGGAGGTGCATGAGTTGCTCTGAGGCCCTCAGAGTGAGGGGCCCTCTAAGGGAGGTGCATGAGTGGCTCTTGGGACCTCAGAGTGAGGGGCCCTCTAAGGGAGGTGCATGAGTGGCTCTTGGGCCCTCTAAGTGAGGTGCATGAGTGGCTCTGTGGCCCCCTGAGTGAGGGCCCTCTGAGGGAGGTGCATGAGTGGTTTTGTGGCCCTCTGAGTGAGGGCCCTCTGAGGGAGGTGCATGAGTTGCTCTGTGGCCCTCTGAGTGAGGGCCCTCTGAAGGAGGTGTATGAGTGACTCTGTGGCCCTCTGAGTAAGGGGCCTCTGAGGGAGCTGCATGAGTGGCTCTGTCGCCCTGTGAGTGAGGGCCGTCTGAGTGAGGTGCATGAGTGGCTCTGTGGCCCTCTGAGGGATGGCCCTCTGAGGGAGGTGCATGAGTGGCTCTGTGGCCCTGTGAGTGAGGGCCCTCTGAGTGAGGTGCATGAGTGGCTCTGTGGCCCTCTGAGTGAGGGCCCTCTGAGAGAGGGGCATGAGTGGCTCTGAGTCCCTCTGAGTGAGGGCCCTCTGAGGGAGGTGCATGAGTGGCTCTGTGGCCCCCTGAGTGAGGGCCCTCTGAGGGAGGTGCATGAGTTGCTCTGTGGCCCTCTTAGCGAGGGCCCTCTGAGGGGGGGTGCATGAGTGGCTCTGTGGCCCTCTGAGTGAGGGCCGTCTGAGGGAGGTGCATGAGTGGCTCTGTGGCCCTCTGAGTGAGGGCCCTCTGAGGGAGGTGCATGAGTTGCTCTTTGGCCCTCTTAGCGAGGGCCTTCTGAGGGAGGTGCATGAGTGGTTCCGTGGCCCTCTGAGTGAGGGCCGTCTGAGGGAGGTGCATGAGTGGCTCTGTGGCCCTCTGAGTGAGGGCCCTCTGAGGGAGGTGCATGAGTTGCTCTGTGGCCCTCTTAGCGAGGGCCCTCTGAGGGGGGTGCATGAGTGGCTCTGTGGCCCTCTGAGTGAGGGCCCTCTGAGGTTGGTGCATGAGTGGCTCTGTGGCCCTCTGAGTGAGGGCCCTCTGACAGAGGTGCAGGAGTTGCTCTGTGTCCCTCTGAGTGAGGGCCCTCTGAGTGAGGTGCATGAGTGGCTCTGTGGCCCTCTGAGTGAGGGCCCTCTGAGGTTGGTGCATGAGTGGCTCTGTGGCCTTCTGAGGGAGGTGCATGAGTGGCTCTGTGGCCCTCTGAGCGAGGGCCCTCTGAGGGAGGTGCATGAGTGGCTCTGTGGCCCTCTGAGTGACGGCCCTCTGAGGGATGTTGCAGGAGTGGCTCCGGGGCCCTCTGAGTGAGGTGCATGAGTGGCTCTGTGGCCCTCTGAGGGATGGTGCATGACTGGCTCTGTGGACCTCTGAGCGAGGGCCCTCTAAGGGAGGTGCATGAGTTGCTCTGAGTCCCTCAGAGTGAGGGGCCCTCTAAGGGAGGTGCATGAGTGGCTCTTGGGCCCTCTAAGTGAGGTGCATGAGTGGCTCTGTGGCCCCCTGAGTGAGGGCCCTCTGAGGGGGGTGCATGAGTGGTTTTGTGGCCCTCTGAGTGAGGGCCCTCCGAGGGAGGTGCATGAGTTGCTCTGTGGCCCTCTGAGTGAGGGCCCTCTGAAGGAGGTGTATGAGTGGCTCTGTGGCCCTCTGAGTGAGGGCCGTCTGAGGGAGGTGCATGAGTTGCACTGTGGCCCTCTGAGGGAGGTGCATGAGTGGCTCTGTGGCCCTCGGAGTGAGGGCCCTCTGACAAGGGGGCAGGAGTGGCTCTGTGGCCCTCTGAGGGAGGTGCATGAGTGGCTCTGTGGCCCTCTGAGTGAGGGCCCTCTGAGGGGGGTGCATGAGTTGCTCTGTGGCCTTCTGAGGGAGGTGCATGAGTTGCTCTGTGGCCCCCGTGAGTGAGGGCCCTCTGACACGGGTGCAGGAGTGGCTCTGTGGCCCTCTGAGCGAGGGCCCTTTGAGGGAGGTGCATGAGTTGCTCTGTGGCCCTCCGAGTGAGGGCCCTCTGAGGGAGGTGCATGAGTTGCTCTGTGGCCCTCCGAGTGAGGGCCCTCTGAGGGAGGTGCATGAGTTGCTCGGTGGCCCTCTGAGTGAGGGCCCTCTGAGGGGGGTGCATGAGTTGCTCTGTGGCCTTCTGAGGGAGGTGCATGAATGGCTCTGTGGCCCTCTGAGCGAGGGCCCTCTGACACGGGTGCAGGAGTAGCTTTGTGGCCCTCTGAGCGAGGGCCCTTTGAGGGAGGTGCATGAGTTGCTCTGTGGCCCTCCGAGTGAGGGCCCTCTGAGGGAGGTGCATGAGTGGCTCTGTGGCCCTCTGAGTGAGGGCCCTCTGAGGGAGGTGCAAGAGTGGCTCTATGGCCCTCTGAGTGAGGGCCCTCTGAGGGAGGTGCATGAGTGGCTCTGTGGCCCTCTGAGCGAGGGCCCTCTGAGGGAGGTGCATGAGTGGCTCTGTGGCCCTCTGAGTGACGGCCCTCTGAGGGATGGTGCAGGAGTGGCTCTGGGGCCCTCTGAGTGAGGTGCATGAGTGGCTCTGTGGCCCTCTGAGGGATGGTGCATGACTGGCTCTGTGGCCCTCTGAGCGAGGGCCCTCTAAGGGAGGTGCATGAGTTGCTCTGAGGCCCTCAGAGTGAGGGGCCCTGTAAGGGAGGTGCATGAGTGGCTCTTGGGCCCTCAGAGTGAGGGGCCCTCTAAGGGAGGTGCATGAGTGGCTCTTGGGTCCTCTAAGTGAGGTGCATGAGTGGCTCTGTGGCCCCCTGAGTGAGGGCCCTCTGAGGGGGGGTGCATGAGTGGTTTTGTGGCCCTCTGAGTGAGGGCCCTCTGAGGGAGGTGCATGAGTTGCTCTGTGGCCCTCTGAGTGAGGGCCCTCTGAAGGAGGTGTATGAGTGACTCTGTGGCCCTCTGAGTAAGAGGCCTCTGAGGGAGCTGCATGAGTGGCTCTGTGGCCCTGTGAGTGAGGGCCCTCTGAGTGAGGTGCATGAGTGGCTCTGTGGCTCTCTGAGTGAGGGCCCTCTGAGGGAGGTGCATGAGTGGCTCTGTGGCCCTGTGAGTGAGGGCCCTCTGAGTGAGGTGCATGAGTGGCTCTGTGGCCCTCTGAGTGAGGGCCCTCTGAGAGAGGGGCATGAGTGGCTCTGAGTCCCTCTGAGTGAGGGCCCTCTGAGGGAGGTGCATGAGTGGCTCTGTGGCCCCCTGCGTGAGGGCCCTCTGAGGGAGGTGCATGAGTTGCTCTGTGGCCCTCTTAGGGAGGGCCCTCTGATGGGGGGGTGCATGAGTGGCTCTGTGGCCCTCTGAGTGAGGGCCCTCTGAGGGAGGTGCATGAGTGGTTCCATGGCCCTCTGAGTGAGGGCCGTCTGAGGGAGGTGCATGAGTGGCTCTGTGGCCCTCTGAGTGAGGGCCCTCTGAGGGAGGTGCATGAGTTGCTCTTTGGCCCTCTTAGCGAGGGCCCTCTGAGGGAGGTGCATGAGTGGTTCCGTGGCCCTCTGAGTGAGGGCCGTCTGAGGGAGGTGCATGAGTGGCTCTGTGGCCCTCTGAGTGAGGGCCCGCTGAGGGAGGTGCATGAGTTGCTCTGTGGCCCTCTTAGCGAGGGCCCTCTGAGGGGGGTGCATGAGTGGCTCTGTGGCCCTCTGAGTGAGGGCCCTCTGAGGTTGGTGCATGAGTGGCTCTGTGGCCCTCTGAGTGAGGGCCCTCTGACAGAGGTGCAGGAGTTGCTCTGTGTCCCTTTGAGTGAGGGCCCTCTGAGTGAGGTGCATGAGTGGCTCTGTGGCCCTCTGAGTGAGGGCCCTCTGAGGTTGGTGCATGAGTGGCTCTGTGGCCTTCTGAGGGAGGTGCATGAGTGGCTCTGTGGCCCTCTGAGCGAGGGCCCTCTGAGGGAGGTGCATGAGTGGCTCTGTGGCCCTCTGAGTGACGGCCCTCTGAGGGATGGTGCAGGAGTGGCTCCGGGGCCCTCTGAGTGAGGTGCATGAGTGGCTCTGTGGCCCTCTGAGGGATGGTGCATGACTGGCTCTGTGGCCCTCTGAGCGAGGGCCCTCTAATGGAGGTGCATGAGTTGCTCTGAGGCCCTCAGAGTGAGGGGCCCTCTAAGGGAGGTGCATGAGTGGCTCTTGGGCCCTCAGAGTGAGGGGCCCTCTAAGGGAGGTGCATGAGTGGCTCTTGGGCCCTCTAAGTGAGGTGCATGAGTGGCTCTGTGGCCCCCTGAGTGAGGGCCCTCTGAGGGGGGTGCATGAGTGGTTTTGTGGCCCTCTGAGTGAGGGCCCTCTGAGGGAGGTGCATGAGTTGCTCTGTGGCCCTCTGAGTGAGGGCCCTCTGAAGGAGGTGTATGAGTGACTCTGTGGCCCTCTGAGTAAGGGGCCTCTGAGGGAGCTGCATGAGTGGCTCTGTGGCCCTGTGAGTGTGTGCCGTCTGAGTGAGGTGCATGAGTGGCTCTGTGGCCCTCTGAGTGAGGGCCCTCTGAGGGAGGTGCATGAGTGGCTCTGTGGCCCTGTGAGTGAGGGCCCTCTGAGTGAGGTGCATGAGTGG
This sequence comes from Lissotriton vulgaris, assembly GCF_964263255.1. Taxonomy (NCBI): domain Eukaryota; kingdom Metazoa; phylum Chordata; class Amphibia; order Caudata; family Salamandridae; genus Lissotriton; species Lissotriton vulgaris. The sequence continues at coordinate 289,677,323 of NC_141690.1, read as the reverse complement.
CTCTGTGGCCCTCTGAGTGAGGGCCCTCTGAGAGAGGGGCATGAGTGGCTCTGAGTCCCTCTGAGTGAGGGCCCTCTGAGGGGGGGTGCATGAGTGGTTCCGTGGCCCTCTGAGTGAGGGCCGTCTGAGGGAGGTGCATGAGTGGCTCTGTGGCCCTCTGAGTGAGGGCCCTCTGAGGGAGGTGCATGAGTTGCTCTGTGGCCCTCTTAGCGAGGGCCCTCTGAGGGGGGTGCATGAGTGGCTCTGTGGCCCTCTGAGTGAGGGCCCTCTGAGGGAGGTGCATGAGTTGCTCTGTGGCCCTCTTAGCGAGGGCCCTCTGAGGGGGGGTGCATGAGTGGCTCTGTGGCCCTCTGAGTGAGGGCCCTCTGAGGGAGGTGCATGAGTGGTTCCATGGCCCTCTGAGTGAGGGCCGTCTGAGGGAGGTGCATGAGTGGCTCTGTGGCCCTCTGAGTGAGGGCCCTCTGAGGGAGGTGCATGAGTTGCTCTTTGGCCCTCTTAGCGAGGGCCCTCTGAGGGAGGTGCATGAGTGGTTCCGTGGCCCTCTGAGTGAGGGCCGTCTGAGGGAGGTGCATGAGTGGCTCTGTGGCCCTCTGAGTGAGGGCCCTCTGAGGGAGGTGCATGAGTTGCTCTGTGGCCCTCTTAGCGAGGGCCCTCTGAGGGGGGTGCATGAGTGGCTATGTGGCCCTCTGAGTGAGGGCCCTCTGAGGTTGGTGCATGAGTGGCTCTGTGGCCCTCTGAGTGAGGGCCCTCTGACAAAGGTGCAGGAGTTGCTCTGTGTCCCTCTGAGTGAGGGCCCTCTGAGTGAGGTGCATGAGTGGCTCTGTGGCCCTCTGAGTGAGGGCCCTCTGAGGTTGGTGCATGAGTGGCTCTGTGGCCTTCTGAGGGAGGTGCATGAGTGGCTCTGTGGCCCTCTGAGCGAGGGCCCTCTGAGGGAGGTGCATGAGTGGCTCTGTGGCCCTCTGAGTGACGGCCCTCTGAGGGATGGTGCAGGAGTGGCTCCGGGGCCCTCTGAGTGAGGTGCATGAGTGGCTCTGTGGCCCTCTGAGGGATGGTGCATGACTGGCTCTGTGGCCCTCTGAGCGAGGGCCCTCTAAGGGAGGTGCATGAGTTGCTCTGAGGCCCTCAGAGTGAGGGGCCCTCTAAGGGAGGTGCATGAGTGGCTCTTGGGACCTCAGAGTGAGGGGCCCTCTAAGGGAGGTGCATGAGTGGCTCTTGGGCCCTCTAAGTGAGGTGCATGAGTGGCTCTGTGGCCCCCTGAGTGAGGGCCCTCTGAGGGGGGTGCATGAGTGGTTTTGTGGCCCTCTGAGTGAGGGCCCTCTGAGGGAGGTGCATGAGTTGCTCTGTGGCCCTCTGAGTGAGGGCCCTCTGAAGGAGGTGTATGAGTGACTCTGTGGCCCTCTGAGTAAGGGGCCTCTGAGGGAGCTGCATGAGTGGCTCTGTCGCCCTGTGAGTGAGGGCCGTCTGAGTGAGGTGCATGAGTGGCTCTGTGGCCCTCTGAGGGATGGCCCTCTGAGGGAGGTGCATGAGTGGCTCTGTGGCCCTGTGAGTGAGGGCCCTCTGAGTGAGGTGCATGAGTGGCTCTGTGGCCCTCTGAGTGAGGGCCCTCTGAGAGAGGGGCATGAGTGGCTCTGAGTCCCTCTGAGTGAGGGCCCTCTGAGGGAGGTGCATGAGTGGCTCTGTGGCCCCCTGAGTGAGGGCCCTCTGAGGGAGGTGCATGAGTTGCTCTGTGGCCCTCTTAGCGAGGGCCCTCTGAGGGGGGGTGCATGAGTGGCTCTGTGGCCCTCTGAGTGAGGGCCGTCTGAGGGAGGTGCATGAGTGGCTCTGTGGCCCTCTGAGTGAGGGCCCTCTGAGGGAGGTGCATGAGTTGCTCTTTGGCCCTCTTAGCGAGGGCCTTCTGAGGGAGGTGCATGAGTGGTTCCGTGGCCCTCTGAGTGAGGGCCGTCTGAGGGAGGTGCATGAGTGGCTCTGTGGCCCTCTGAGTGAGGGCCCTCTGAGGGAGGTGCATGAGTTGCTCTGTGGCCCTCTTAGCGAGGGCCCTCTGAGGGGGGTGCATGAGTGGCTCTGTGGCCCTCTGAGTGAGGGCCCTCTGAGGTTGGTGCATGAGTGGCTCTGTGGCCCTCTGAGTGAGGGCCCTCTGACAGAGGTGCAGGAGTTGCTCTGTGTCCCTCTGAGTGAGGGCCCTCTGAGTGAGGTGCATGAGTGGCTCTGTGGCCCTCTGAGTGAGGGCCCTCTGAGGTTGGTGCATGAGTGGCTCTGTGGCCTTCTGAGGGAGGTGCATGAGTGGCTCTGTGGCCCTCTGAGCGAGGGCCCTCTGAGGGAGGTGCATGAGTGGCTCTGTGGCCCTCTGAGTGACGGCCCTCTGAGGGATGTTGCAGGAGTGGCTCCGGGGCCCTCTGAGTGAGGTGCATGAGTGGCTCTGTGGCCCTCTGAGGGATGGTGCATGACTGGCTCTGTGGACCTCTGAGCGAGGGCCCTCTAAGGGAGGTGCATGAGTTGCTCTGAGTCCCTCAGAGTGAGGGGCCCTCTAAGGGAGGTGCATGAGTGGCTCTTGGGCCCTCTAAGTGAGGTGCATGAGTGGCTCTGTGGCCCCCTGAGTGAGGGCCCTCTGAGGGGGGTGCATGAGTGGTTTTGTGGCCCTCTGAGTGAGGGCCCTCCGAGGGAGGTGCATGAGTTGCTCTGTGGCCCTCTGAGTGAGGGCCCTCTGAAGGAGGTGTATGAGTGGCTCTGTGGCCCTCTGAGTGAGGGCCGTCTGAGGGAGGTGCATGAGTTGCACTGTGGCCCTCTGAGGGAGGTGCATGAGTGGCTCTGTGGCCCTCGGAGTGAGGGCCCTCTGACAAGGGGGCAGGAGTGGCTCTGTGGCCCTCTGAGGGAGGTGCATGAGTGGCTCTGTGGCCCTCTGAGTGAGGGCCCTCTGAGGGGGGTGCATGAGTTGCTCTGTGGCCTTCTGAGGGAGGTGCATGAGTTGCTCTGTGGCCCCCGTGAGTGAGGGCCCTCTGACACGGGTGCAGGAGTGGCTCTGTGGCCCTCTGAGCGAGGGCCCTTTGAGGGAGGTGCATGAGTTGCTCTGTGGCCCTCCGAGTGAGGGCCCTCTGAGGGAGGTGCATGAGTTGCTCTGTGGCCCTCCGAGTGAGGGCCCTCTGAGGGAGGTGCATGAGTTGCTCGGTGGCCCTCTGAGTGAGGGCCCTCTGAGGGGGGTGCATGAGTTGCTCTGTGGCCTTCTGAGGGAGGTGCATGAATGGCTCTGTGGCCCTCTGAGCGAGGGCCCTCTGACACGGGTGCAGGAGTAGCTTTGTGGCCCTCTGAGCGAGGGCCCTTTGAGGGAGGTGCATGAGTTGCTCTGTGGCCCTCCGAGTGAGGGCCCTCTGAGGGAGGTGCATGAGTGGCTCTGTGGCCCTCTGAGTGAGGGCCCTCTGAGGGAGGTGCAAGAGTGGCTCTATGGCCCTCTGAGTGAGGGCCCTCTGAGGGAGGTGCATGAGTGGCTCTGTGGCCCTCTGAGCGAGGGCCCTCTGAGGGAGGTGCATGAGTGGCTCTGTGGCCCTCTGAGTGACGGCCCTCTGAGGGATGGTGCAGGAGTGGCTCTGGGGCCCTCTGAGTGAGGTGCATGAGTGGCTCTGTGGCCCTCTGAGGGATGGTGCATGACTGGCTCTGTGGCCCTCTGAGCGAGGGCCCTCTAAGGGAGGTGCATGAGTTGCTCTGAGGCCCTCAGAGTGAGGGGCCCTGTAAGGGAGGTGCATGAGTGGCTCTTGGGCCCTCAGAGTGAGGGGCCCTCTAAGGGAGGTGCATGAGTGGCTCTTGGGTCCTCTAAGTGAGGTGCATGAGTGGCTCTGTGGCCCCCTGAGTGAGGGCCCTCTGAGGGGGGGTGCATGAGTGGTTTTGTGGCCCTCTGAGTGAGGGCCCTCTGAGGGAGGTGCATGAGTTGCTCTGTGGCCCTCTGAGTGAGGGCCCTCTGAAGGAGGTGTATGAGTGACTCTGTGGCCCTCTGAGTAAGAGGCCTCTGAGGGAGCTGCATGAGTGGCTCTGTGGCCCTGTGAGTGAGGGCCCTCTGAGTGAGGTGCATGAGTGGCTCTGTGGCTCTCTGAGTGAGGGCCCTCTGAGGGAGGTGCATGAGTGGCTCTGTGGCCCTGTGAGTGAGGGCCCTCTGAGTGAGGTGCATGAGTGGCTCTGTGGCCCTCTGAGTGAGGGCCCTCTGAGAGAGGGGCATGAGTGGCTCTGAGTCCCTCTGAGTGAGGGCCCTCTGAGGGAGGTGCATGAGTGGCTCTGTGGCCCCCTGCGTGAGGGCCCTCTGAGGGAGGTGCATGAGTTGCTCTGTGGCCCTCTTAGGGAGGGCCCTCTGATGGGGGGGTGCATGAGTGGCTCTGTGGCCCTCTGAGTGAGGGCCCTCTGAGGGAGGTGCATGAGTGGTTCCATGGCCCTCTGAGTGAGGGCCGTCTGAGGGAGGTGCATGAGTGGCTCTGTGGCCCTCTGAGTGAGGGCCCTCTGAGGGAGGTGCATGAGTTGCTCTTTGGCCCTCTTAGCGAGGGCCCTCTGAGGGAGGTGCATGAGTGGTTCCGTGGCCCTCTGAGTGAGGGCCGTCTGAGGGAGGTGCATGAGTGGCTCTGTGGCCCTCTGAGTGAGGGCCCGCTGAGGGAGGTGCATGAGTTGCTCTGTGGCCCTCTTAGCGAGGGCCCTCTGAGGGGGGTGCATGAGTGGCTCTGTGGCCCTCTGAGTGAGGGCCCTCTGAGGTTGGTGCATGAGTGGCTCTGTGGCCCTCTGAGTGAGGGCCCTCTGACAGAGGTGCAGGAGTTGCTCTGTGTCCCTTTGAGTGAGGGCCCTCTGAGTGAGGTGCATGAGTGGCTCTGTGGCCCTCTGAGTGAGGGCCCTCTGAGGTTGGTGCATGAGTGGCTCTGTGGCCTTCTGAGGGAGGTGCATGAGTGGCTCTGTGGCCCTCTGAGCGAGGGCCCTCTGAGGGAGGTGCATGAGTGGCTCTGTGGCCCTCTGAGTGACGGCCCTCTGAGGGATGGTGCAGGAGTGGCTCCGGGGCCCTCTGAGTGAGGTGCATGAGTGGCTCTGTGGCCCTCTGAGGGATGGTGCATGACTGGCTCTGTGGCCCTCTGAGCGAGGGCCCTCTAATGGAGGTGCATGAGTTGCTCTGAGGCCCTCAGAGTGAGGGGCCCTCTAAGGGAGGTGCATGAGTGGCTCTTGGGCCCTCAGAGTGAGGGGCCCTCTAAGGGAGGTGCATGAGTGGCTCTTGGGCCCTCTAAGTGAGGTGCATGAGTGGCTCTGTGGCCCCCTGAGTGAGGGCCCTCTGAGGGGGGTGCATGAGTGGTTTTGTGGCCCTCTGAGTGAGGGCCCTCTGAGGGAGGTGCATGAGTTGCTCTGTGGCCCTCTGAGTGAGGGCCCTCTGAAGGAGGTGTATGAGTGACTCTGTGGCCCTCTGAGTAAGGGGCCTCTGAGGGAGCTGCATGAGTGGCTCTGTGGCCCTGTGAGTGAGGGCCGTCTGAGTGAGGTGCATGAGTGGCTCTGTGGCCCTCTGAGTGAGGGCCCTCTGAGGGAGGTGCATGAGTGGCTCTGTGGCCCTGTGAGTGAGGGCCCTCTGAGTGAGGTGCATGAGTGGCTCTGTGGCCCTCTGAGAGAGGGGCATGAGTGGCTCTGAGTCCCTCTGAGTGAGGGCCCTCTGAGGGGGGGTGCATGAGTGGTTCCGTGGCCCTCTGAGTGAGGGCCGTCTGAGGGAGGTGCATGAGTGGCTCTGTGGCCCTCTGAGTGAGGGCCCTCTGAGGGAGGTGCATGAGTTGCTCTGTGGCCCTCTTAGCGAGGGCCCTCTGAGGGGGGTGCATGAGTGGCTCTGTGGCCCTCTGAGTGAGGGCCCTCTGAGGTTGGTGCATGAGTGGCTCTCTGGCCCTCTGAGTGAGGGCCCTCTGACAGAGGTGCAGGAGTTGCTCTGTGTCCCTCTGAGTGAGGGCCTTCTGAGTGAGGTGCATGAGTGGCTCTGTGGCCCTCTGAGTGAGGGCCCTCTGAGTGAGGGCCCTCTGAGGTTGGTGCATGAGTGGCTCTGTGGCCTTCTGAGGGAGGTGCATGAGTGGCTCTGTGGCCCTCTGAGTGAGGGCCCTCTGAGGGAGGTGCATGAGTGGCTCTGTGGCCCTCTGAGTGACGGCCCTCTGAGGGATGGTGCAGGAGTGGCTCCGGGGCCCTCTGAGTGAGGTGCATGAGTGGCTCTGTGGCCCTCTAAGGGATGGTGCATGACTGGCTCTGTGGACCTCTGAGCGAGGGCCCTCTAAGGGAGGTGCATGAGTTGCTCTGAGTCCCTCAGAGTGAGGGGCCCTCTAAGGGAGGTGCATGAGTGGCTCTTGGGCCCTCTAAGTGAGGTGCATGAGTGGCTCTGTGGCCCCCTGAGTGAGGGCCCTCTGAGGGGGGTGCATGAGTGGTTTTGTGGCCCTCTGAGTGAGGGCCCTCTGAGGGAGGTGCATGAGTTGCTCTGTGGCCCTCTGAGTGAGGGCCCTCTGAAGGAGGTGTATGAGTGGCTCTGTGGCCCTCTGAGTGAGGGCCCTCTGAGGGAGCTGCATGAGTTGCACTGTGGCCCTCTGAGGGAGGTGCATGAGTGGCTCTGTGGCCCTCGGAGTGAGGGCCCTCTGACAAGGGGGCAGGAGTGGCTCTGTGGCCCTCTGAGGGAGGTGCATGAGTGGCTCTGTGGCCCTCTGAGTGAGGGCCCTCTGAGGGGGGTGCATGAGTTGCTCTGTGGCCTTCTGAGGGAGGTGCATGAGTTGCTCTGTGGCCCCCGTGAGTGAGGGCCCTCTGACACGGGTGCAGGAGTGGCTCTGTGGCCCTCTGAGCGATGGCCCTTTGAGGGAGGTGCATGAGTTGCTCTGTGGCCCTCCGAGTGAGGGCCCTCTGAGGGAGGTGCATGAGTTGCTCTGTGGCCCTCCGAGTGAGGGCCCTCTGAGGGAGGTGCATGAGTTGCTCTGTGGCCCTCTGAGTGAGGGCCCTCTGAGGGGGGTGCATGAGTTGCTCTGTGGCCTTCTGAGGGAGGTGCATGAATGGCTCTGTGGCCCTCTGAGCGAGGGCCCTCTGACACGGGTGCAGGAGTAGCTTTGTGGCCCTCTGAGCGAGGGCCCTTTGAGGGAGGTGCATGAGTTGCTCTGTGGCCCTCCGAGTGAGGGCCCTCTGAGGGAGGTGCATGAGTGGCTCTGTGGCCCTCTGAGTGAGGGCCCTCTGAGGGAGGTGCAAGAGTGGCTCTGTGGCCCTCTGAGTGAGGGCCCTCTGAGGGAGGTGCATGAGTGGCTCTGTGGCCCTCTGAGCGAGGGCCCTCTGAGGGAGGTGCATGAGTGGCTCTGTGGCCCTCTGAGTGACGGCCCTCTGAGGGATGGTGCAGGAGTGGCTCCGGGGCCCTCTGCGTGAGGTGTATGAGTGGCTCTGTGGCCCTCTGAGGGATGGTGCATGACTGGCTCTGTGGCCCTCTGAGCGAGGGTCCTCTAAGGGAGGTGCATGAGTTGCTCTGAGGCCCTCAGAGTGAGGAGCCCTCTAAGGGAGGTGCATGAGTAGTGGCTCTTGGGCCCTCTAAGTGAGGTGCATGAGTGGCTCTGTGGCCCCCTGAGTGAGGGCCCTCTGAGGGGGGTGCATGAGTGGTTTTGTGGCCCTCTGAGTGAGGGCCCTCTGAGGGAGGTGCATGAGTTGCTCTGTGGCCCTCTGAGTGAGGGCCCTCTGAAGGAGGTGTATGAGTGACTCTTTGGCCCTCTGAGTAAGGGGCCTCTGAGGGAGCTGCATGAGTGGCTCTGTGGCCCTGTGAGTGAGGGCCCTCTGAGTGAGGTGCATGAGTGGCTCTGTGGCCCTCTGAGTGAGGGCCCTCTGAGAGAGGGGCATGAGTGGCTCTGAGTCCCTCTGAGTGAGGGCCCTCTGAGGGAGGTGCATGAGTGGCTCTGTGGCCCCCTGAGTGAGGGCCCTCTGAGGGAGGTGCATGAGTTGCTCTGTGGCCCTCTTAGCGAGGGCCCTCTGAGGGGGGGTGCATGAGTGGCTCTGTGGCCCTCTTAGTGAGGGCCCTCTGAGGGAGGTGCATGAGTTGCTCTGTGGCCCTCTGAGTGAGGGCCCTCTGAAGGAGGTGTATGAGTGGCTCTGTGGCCCTCTGAGTGAGGGCCCTCTGAGGGAGCTGCATGAGTTGCACTGTGGCCCTCCGAGGGAGGTGCATGAGTGGCTCTGTGGCCCTCGGAGTGAGGGCCCTCTGACACGGGTGCAGGAGTGGCTCTGTGGCCCTCTGAGCGAGGGCCCTTTGAGGGAGGTGCATGAGTTGCTCTGTGGCCCTCTGAGCGAGGGCCCTCTGAGGGAGATGCATGAGTTGCTCTGTGGCCCTCTGAGTGAGGGCCCTCTGAGGGGGGTGCATGAGTTGCTCTGTGGCCTTCTGAGGGAGGTGCATGAATGGCTCTGTCTGTGGCCCTCTGAGGGAGGGCCCTCTGACACGGGTGCAGGAGTAGCTTTGTGGCCCTCTGAGCGAGGGCCCTTTGAGGGAGGTGCATGAGTTGCTCTGTGGCCCTCCGAGTGAGGGCCCTCTGAGGGAGGTGCATGAGTGGCTCTGTGGCCCTCTGAGTGAGGGCCCTCTGAGGGAGGTGCATGAGTGGTTCTGTGGCCCTCTGAGTGAGGGCCCTCTGACTGAGGTGCATGAGTTGCTCTGTGGTCCTCTGAGGGAGGTGCATGAGTGGCTCTGTGGCCCTCTGAGTGAGGGCCCTCTGAGGGAGGTGCATGAGTGGCTCTGTGGCCCTCTGAGTGAGGGCCCTCTGAGGGAGGTGCAAGAGTGGCTCTGTGGCCCTCTGAGTGAGGGCCCTCTGAGGGAGGTACATGAGTGGCTCTGTGGCCCTCTGAGGAAGTTGCAAGAGTGGCTTGGTGCAGAGCAGTGTCTCCCCCCCCACCCCCCTCCCCCCTCCTCTCCTCAGTGGGCGCCCTCTCCGGCCCTGCGCCACACTCCCTGGACACACAGAGGTCATTCAGCTGCAGGGGGCATGGTACAGACGAGGCTCAGACCCCGGCCAGCTGCTCCTCTCGTGGGCACTAGTCATCAGCCCCACCCGGGGGGAGGGGGGGGGGTGATGGGGGCAATGTCCTGTCCGGATGAAAGGGCATTGATGTCTCCACTCCCCCGACAAGAGGGGAGGCTTTGTGGGTGCCCTCTGCCCCCCCCCCTTCTTTCCCGTGCCAGTGTGCGGCGGGGTAACAGTATTTACGTGTCCCGGGGCCTGTGTCTGTGACACACAATCTGCGAGTCTTGGGGTCTGTGCTCTCACACTCACTGCCTCCGAGTGGGCGTCATTGTGTGCGTGTGTATCTGTGTGCCACTCGATGCAAGTTCATGTCAGCATGCCTGTGTGCCAGCCCACCTCACGTGTGTATCTGTGTGCCACTCGATGCAGGTTCATGTCAGCATGCCTGTGTGCCAGCCCACCTGATGTGTGTATCTGTGAGCCACTCGATGCACGTTCATGTCAGCATGCCTGTGTGCCAGCCCACCTGACGTGTGTATCTGTGTGCCACTCGATGCAGGTTCATGTCAGCATGCCTGTGTGCCAGCCCACCTGATGTGTGTATCTGTGTGCCACTCGATGCAGGTTCATGTCAGCATGCCTGTGTGCCAGCCCACCTGACGTGTGTATCTGTGTGCCACTCGATGCAGGTTCATGTCAGCATGCCTGTGTGCCAGCCCACCTGACGTGTGTATCTGTGTGCCACTCGATGCACGTTCATGTCAGCATGCCTGTGTGCCAGCCCACCTGACGTGTGTATCTGTGTGCCACCCGATGCAGGTTCATGTCAGCATGCCTGTGTGCCAGCCCACCTGACGTGTGTATCTGTGTGCCACCCGATGCACGTTCATGTCAGCATGCCTGTGTGCCAGCCCACCTGACGTGTGTAGTCAGCATGCCTGTGTGCCAGCCCACCTGACGTGTGTATCTGTGTGCCACTCGATGGACGTTCATGTCAGCATGCCTGTGTGCCAGCCCACCTGATGTGTGTATCTGTGTGCTACCCGATGCAGGTTCATGTCAGCATGCCTGTATGCCAGCCCACCTGACGTGTGTATCTGTGTGCCACCCGATGCACGTTCATGTCAGCATGCCTGTGTGCCAGCCCACCTGACGTGTGTATCTGTGTGCCACCCGATGCACGTTCATGTCAGCATGCCTGTGTGCCAGCCCACCTGACGTGTGTATCTGTGTGCTACCCGATGCACGTTCATGTCAGCATGCCTGTGTGCCAGCCCACCTGACGTGTGTATCTGTGTGCCACCCGATGCACGTTCATGTCAGCATGCCTGTGTGCCAGCCCACCTGACGTGTGTATCTGTGTGCCACCCGATGCACGTTCATGTCAGCATGCCTGTGTGCCAGCCCACCTGACGTGTGTATCTGTGTGCCACTCGATGCAGGTTCATGTCAGCATGCCTGTGTGCCAGCCCACCTGACGTGTGTATCTGTGTGCCACCCGATGCACGTTCATGTCAGCATGCCTGTGTGCCAGCCCACCTGACCTGTGTATCTGTGTGCCACTCGATGCAGGTTCATGTCAGCATGCCTGTGTGCCAGCCCACCTGACGTGTGTATCTGTGTGCCACTCGACGCAAGTTCATGTCAGCATGCCTGTGTGCCAGCCCACCTGACGTGTGTATCTGTGTGCTACCCGATGCACGTTCATGTCAGCATGCCTGTGTGCCAGCCCACCTGACGTGTGTATCTGTGTGCCACTCGACGCAAGTTCATGTCAGCATGCCTGTGTGCCAGCCCACCTGACGTGTGTATCTGTGTGCCACCTGATGCACGTTCATGTCAGCATGCCTGTGTGCCAGCACACCTGACGTGTGTATCTGTGTGCCACTCGACGCAAGTTCATGTCAGCATGCCTGTGTGCCAGCCCACCTGACGTGTGTATCTGTGTGCCACCCGATGCACGTTCATGTCAGCATGCCTGTGTGCCAGCACACCTGACGTGTGTATCTGTGTGCCACTCGACGCAAGTTCATGTCAGCATGCCTGTGTGCCAGCCCACCTGACGTGTGTATCTGTGTGCCACTCGACGCAAGTTCATGTCAGCATGCCTGTGTGCCAGCCCACCTGACGTGTGTATCTGTGTGCCACCCGATGCACGTTCATGTCAGCATGCCTGTGTGCCAGCCCACCTGACGTGTGTATCTGTGTGCCACTCGATGCAGGTTCATGTCAGCATGCCTGTGTGCCAGCCCACCTGACGTGTGTATCTGTGTGCCACCCGATGCACGTTCATGTCAGCATGCCTGTGTGCCAGCCCACCTGACGTGTGTATCTGTGTGCTACCCGATGCACGTTCATGTCAGCATGCCTGTGTGCCAGCCCACCTGACGTGTGTATCTGTGTGCCACCCGATGCACGTTCATGTCAGCATGCCTGTGTGCCAGCCCACCTGACGTGTGTAGGTTTGTCAGTGTCACAGAGTCGGTTGTGATGTTTTTGTGGGTCGCTGTATCTGGGCATGTGTTTGTCTCTGCTATCTGTGTTTTTTAATGTGGGCATTTGTTTGTTAGTGAATGTGAGTGGTTGCGTGTGCAGGCGTGTGCCCCTGTGTCAGTGTGTCCAGTTTCTGGGTGTTAGTGCACCTGTGCGTGTCAGTCTGTACATGTTGGTCAGCTTGTGTCTTTCTCGTCCTTCCTGTGCACGTGTGTGTGTGAGCGAGGCTAGCAGTGTGTACCAATGTGTGTCTGGGTGCCCCTGCCATGTGCTCCTATGAAGACCCCCACGGAGTCAGGAAGGGGTCTGAGGCCAGCAGACGGTCCGCATTGATGTGTCAAGACGTCATGAGTGTGCACGTGTGTGAACGAGGCTCTCAGCGTGTCCTATGTGTGGTCACTCGCTCGTGTGTCCGGGTGCCCCTGCCATGTGCACCTATGAAGGCCCGCACGGAGTCAGGAAGGGGTCTGGGGCCCGCAGACGGGCCGCATTGTTGTGTCTCGACGTCATGAGTGTGCACGTGTGTGAACGAGGCTCTCAGCGTGTCCTATGTGTGGTCACTCGCTCGTGTATCCGGGTGCCCCTGCCATGTGCACCTATGAAGGCCCCCACGGAGTCAGGAAGGGGTCTGGGGCCCGCAGACGGGCCGCATTGTTGTGTCTCGACGTCATGAGTGTGCACGTGTGTGAACGAGGCTCTCAGCGTGTCCTATGTGTGGTCACTCGCTCGTGTGTCCGGGTGCCCCTGCCATGTGCACCTATCAAGGCCCCCACGGAGTCAGGAAGGGGTCTGGGGCCCGCAGACGGGCCGCATTGTTGTGTCTCGACGTCATGAGTGTGCACGTGTGTGAACGAGGCTCTCAGCGTGTCCTATGTGTGGTCACTCGCTCGTGTGTCCGGGCGCCCCTGCCATGTGCACCTATCAAGGCCCCCACGGAGTCAGGAAGGGGTCTGGGGCCCGGAGACGGGCCACATTGATGTCTTGGGCTTGAACTCAGGCTGCTCTTTCGACTGTATCTGACGTCATGACTGTGCCTTCTACAGATCTTCACTAGACCTGGGTCAGCGTCCATCTTTACTTCCAGGTGGGTCCTGTGTTCAGTGCACACTAGAGGAGAAGCGGTACCTCAGGGGTGAGGCCACATGAGCCCAGTTGCGGCCCCCCAGACCTTCGCTTGCGGCCCCCGTTGAAAACAGCAGCAGTCAGGGACTCGGCGTCATTCCTGCTGTTATTCCCCGGGGATCGCTATTTGCCAGGAAAAGGTCAAAGGGGCACGCGCAGACAAATAGTGCCTCACATGCTCCCCCCAGCGCCGGTAGAAGCAGGGTGTGCCCGGCTGAAACGGAGCCGAGATTCACGGGCCCCTGGCACTAATTGCAGCGTCCTCGCCTCTGAGAGCAGTGAGTTGAGCCGATGCCATCACTGTTCTCGCGGGCCCCATCTCTTGTGGTTTCCTGCTGCAGACCTCCTTGTTCATGCATCGACACAAAAAGTAAAGATATCCTTTGTGGTTTTCGAGGGGGCTTAAAATCCTGGGCAGAGATATGTATGCAGGGCTTTAAGTGGGATGAAAAAACTGGGGGGTCCCTCAAGGGGGCGTGCCCAATGTAATTAGGGGTGTGGCTTAACACATAAGCTTAAAAGTCTGTGGTTAGCATAGTGTGCCGCTCGACTTGTATTTTGCTGTTTCTGTCATTACATCTAGATATAAGATGCAAGTAACAAAATACCTACAAGTCAGGACTATAGGCTTTGTCGATGGTTGTTAGTTGCATAAGACAAATAGGCAGCACCTAGGTTTGCATAGAAAGTGAAAAAGCTTCCATCTAGAGCCCTGGTGACACCACAACAATGTTGCTGTTCCTGTCCTTCAAAAAGATAAGTGGCAATAAGCGCTGTTCAATAGGGCTCCCTCACTCTACCAGCGCTCGGAGTCGTGGGTTTAAACAAAGCAGACAAGAGAGATGTAAAAAGCAAGGATTTCCCTTCCCTTTAGGTCGTGCCGTAACTTCTCCATAAGTGAGCACTGAGCAGTGTACATCGATGTCCCTGCTGTCACTGAAGTCTGGAAAACAACGGTCGGCCTGTGCCAGGGCACAAAACAGAGCCCGATAGAGACCCGTTTCGAGGCCCCTTTTAAAAAACTGCCGGTGCTCAGACCCCTTGAGACCCGGCCCACTTAAAGCCCTGTATGTATGTACTTCTCTTCGATTCATTGCGAGTGGTTCGGTTTTACATGTTAATTTTTTTTGAGCGTGACAGTAGATGGCGCTGTTGCCGATTGCTGTGACCAATTGAGAGTTAATCACCAGCTGAAATGTACTATTTATGAGCAGTTTGTCCTCCCCGAGATAACAGGCAGGGGTTTTAGTTTAGTGGACCAAGTGCTTCAAAGCAGGTGCTGAGACGATTGCTATTGGTGCTCCATTTTTGCCTTCAGGGTGAAAAAATATACACATCAACTCGGCGGCAGCTACTGCTCAGAGAGCTTTTGTCAGTTCCAAATCGACTGTTTTCATTCTTTCAGTCTCATCATTTCAGACCTGCAGCGTTTTCCATATTATATACAACAAAGCCATAGGTTTTGTATATTTATCTTATGCAACTAACAACCACTTGGGTCTCCATTTTCGGTCCCTGGGTAAATCTCAACTCAACAGCAGCGCAAAGCCTGCGATGTAATTCCAAATAGGCTCCTTTAAGTTTGTTCGCAGTTTCATCATTTCAGAACTGAAGCATTTTCAATGTTCTATATTATATACAACAAAGTCATAGTTGTTGCTTATTTATCTTATGCAACTAACTATCGGGGTCTCCATTTTCGCCCTCAGGGGCTGAGGTTCTTATCTCAGTAGCATCATTGTACAAAGATTTTGATGTAATTTCAAATATACTGGTTTTAGTTCTTTCAGTGTCTCATCTTTTCAGAGCTGAAGCATTTTCAATATTATATAATTTATATACAACAAAGTCATAGTTGTTGCTTATTTATCTTATACAACTAACAATCATTGGCAAAGCCAATTGTCCTGACTTGTTGCAGGTATAATATTACTGGTTGTATCTGATATATCATGACAAACAGAAAAATACCTGTAGGGTGGGACACGATGCTAAGCACAGATTTTTGTTTACATGTTTTTAAGCCATGGCTTTAATTTGATCAGTAATGGCCTTTTAGAGAACCCCCAGGTTTTTCATCCCACATAAAGCCCTGTACCCAGGCGCTCTGTGTCAGTTATGTGTTAACATCACCAGAGTTCGATCTAGAAATCTATATTTAGGTTTTGTTGCATGTCTGTTTATAGTGGAGAAATACTGCTATTTAAAGAGAGAGCAAGATTAACTAAGACTGACTGACGGAGAGAGAGACTGACAGAGCGAGACTGACTGACAGAGAGAGACTGACTGACAGAGGGAGAGAGACTGACTAAGGGAGAGAGAAAGAGAGAGACAAACTATGAGAGACAGAAAGAGAGAGACTGACACAGAGAGACTGACTGACAGAGAGAGAGTGACTGTCTGACTGAGAGCGACTGTCTGACTGAGAGAGACTGTCTGACAGAGAGACTGTCTGAAAGAGTGTTGGACTTGGCCCTTCTGGCAGGTTCACCCCTAAACTTTTTGCTTTTTAAATGTGAATTGGAGGTAGTGATTTTTGGTTTGTGCACACTTTCACTGTGTCCCAGTGGAAAGTGCGTGCGCACTCTGAGTGCATAGAGTAAGGTTGGCCTGCCCTCCCATAGGAATGCATGGGGAATGTCTGTGTCCCTGGTAGTTCCTGAGGCGTGAGGTGTGCAGGCTCGAGTTTGGTATGTGCAAACTCGTGTGATTGAATGCTTCGCAATGATGTATGTGGCATGATTGTGTCTTGTGCGGAAGTGCCACTTCTAGGAGGTAGCATATTAGTGTAAAATATGCCTGGCGTATGATTGGCAGGAGCTGGCTGGTGAGCCTGGCTCCAGGAAGTCTGGATGGATCTGCCCGGTGGTGAGGGTGAGATTAGCATGCTGATGGCTGGGGAGGGCTGCACCTGGTTCCTGAATGGGCTGGGCTTTCCCCACACAATGCTGGCTCCGCCCCCCTGTGGTGCAACTGATGACCCTAGTCCTGCCAGTGAATGAAAAGGGTGATTGAGCACATCAAGAGTGCTCACCAACCAGCTGCGACTGGTTTCTCCCCTCACCCTGTGCCAGAACAAAGGATTTACTAGTATAAGAAGGGGCTGTGTCCCCTTAGAAGTTGTTCCGTTCCAGGATCCTGAGGGGCCTGCTGCTGTTGCTGGGGCCAGGAGGACCGCCACTTGGAGTGTCTCCCTGCCTGGAGACCCAGTGAGCTGGCTCTGGGCCCAGCCTTGCCCCCCTGCCTGGCTCTGCTAGAAGGACTTTAGTCCTGGACTCTTTGGTTCCTGCTGGTTCCTGTTAGCGCTTGGGAGCGCTTGATTTGCACTTCTAGCGCCTGGAAGCGCTTTGGTTGCTGTGCCAGCGCTTGGGAGCGCTTATTTGCCGGCTAGCGCTCCAAGCGCTTTATTTTTACTCTAGCGGCTGCCCACTCCGCATTGCCACATTTTTGGCCGACTCTGCGTCCCCTTTGGCCGGTGCCTACCCGGCATTGATGTGCCCGTTTATTTGGTCAACTCGAGGGAGCCAACCCCTCGGTTGAAGTCATACCCCGCCTGCCTGTCTAAAGCGGGCCGCCGCGCGGCCCGCAAAGACCCGGAAGTGTTGGGCTGGCCAGCCAATTGCGGCGCGGCCCTGAAAGAAGGAGCGGAAGTCCTGGCCCTGCAGCGCGAAGGAGAGGAGAGAGGCTGCTGGTGCTCACGGGGCTCCCGTGAGGGGAGAGTGCCCCGCCTGATGCCGCCGAGCAGAGAGATGCCGCAGAGAGCCAGCGCGATGTCGGAGCCTCCGCCCTCGAGCCCGGTGAGTGTGGATGGGCAGGGGGAGAGCTCCAGGCAGACCCGTAGCACCTGAGAGGCTCCACCAGTTCCCTTGTGTGCTAAGAGCGGCCCCGGTTGACAGCGGGCCGCTCCAACGGTGCAGAGAGCCTGAGATGCTCCACGGATCCCGGGGGCAGCTTGAGTTCTTTCCGAGCCCCGAAAGGCTCCACCAGCCATATTTGCTTAGAGCCAGTAAAGGCTCAGGGGCATATGTTGTGTTCGGGTCCCCAGAGCGGGGCTCCTACGCTGCGAAGGGCATTTTGATATTTAGAGCCTGTCGAGGCTCCAACGCGGGGGCATTTTGTTACTGTTTTGAGTCCACGAGGGACTCCAACGATGGTGCCAGTCACATTTTGAGCCGAGGCTCGAGAGGGCAGTTTTGGTTATAGAGAGCCTGAGAGGTTCACGGGGCATAAGTGCCTGAAGCCCCCGAGGCCCCAGTGAACCGGTTGCGAACACGAGTCTAACTGTTTATTAGAAAACTGTGCGATTACTTAAAATCATTACAGTATAAAATACAATGAACTTCAATAAAATACAATAAAATACCCCCCCCTTCTTTGCCAAAACCAGGTAATACCATTGCTGCAGCTATATTGTCCCAATGTCCCAATGTTCACTACTATTATACATTATTAAAAGAATAAAGGTTTTGAATTCACCATGAGACCACGCTTACTAGAGTCTGAGAGGCGTATAAAGTTCGACATCATCAGTCGCGCTGCGGACTTCATCCGACCCTTAGTCGACCCGGGTTAAATACCACAGTCCGATGGTACAAATTTCTTTTCGGTGTCTCCCTGAGTTACCTGTGGGCTGCCAACTATGGGGCGACAGGGAAAGTGCTAAGCCCACTATCCAGTCCCATCGAAATAGTAGCCTTTAGTTGGAAATCGAGTGCCTTTTTAACTTGATGGATGAACTTGCCTACCCTGGCTAATAAGCAGGTCGTGGATTCTGAGAAACACCAATCCGAGGCCTCTCTGCATGTTCTATGGCCCATAATCCGTAATGCCGGACGCAACAATCGTTGTTGATCGCTGGCCAACTTTGTACAGCAACATAACAGATGTAGCCATTATTCTCTGCGATAGTTGCAGAGTCGGAAGGCAGTGGCTCCGTCCGTGCGTGCCCAAATTGGGTTGAAGTCCGCAATCCTGAGGGCCAAAAGGCACATAAACAGAATTTTCTGTCTTGCTTCGATTGTTAGTGGATCTTGCAAGTATGGTTGGGGTTTACAGGGGATATAGGACTGGTCTAGGGCCAGCGTTAGTGGATTATGCCGGAGCGAGGAAAGGTCAAACTCAAAGGAAATAGACTCGACTTGGCGCTTAACGGCTTGGGCCCAAGCGGAATATGGAATTTTGTGAAGATGCAGGCTCCTTCCCTCGATCTTCAGAACTTCAATGGCTAGTTCCACCTTGGAGTGCCATGGGGAGCCTACGTCGTCAAAGATGGGTTTTAACGAGTGCTTTAAGGTGTTTTCGGGCGATTTCAGAACTCTAATGTAATATTTTAGCAAGTCCCCCAGTAGTGCCAACTCAGGACGTTTCAGGCCTATTTCTAATCTGAGCCTGTTGTTCCGTGCCTGTCTAGGGGCCCGTAGCACCATCTTATATGCTTTCACCTGGGCTGCTTGGACCACTTTCTCAAAAGCCCCTGGGTAGGCAATATGGCCGTACGTGATGGCGTGGATCAATTTAGCCTTGAGTACTGTCAACATTGGATCTGCAGAGTGACTGGCCAAGCCATGGCTTAAACGTCTTAAAGACGAAATAATTTTGTCTATTTTTGGTTTAAGCTCCTTCAGGTGTTTAAGTGCAGTGGCCCTCTCAGATACCCATGTGCCCAGATAGTTGTAGGATGGGGCCGTGGTGATTCGGTGCTCCCTCAGGGACCATGAGGCTTTTGATTTGTGGTGGTATTTGCCAAAGATTACTATCTTGGTCTTGCTCACATTGATACGTAGCTCGTTCTCCTTGTTGTAGGTGGCAAGACTATTTAAGGCTCTTTGAAGGTCTACCCTAGTGTGGTCCATGATTACTGTATCATCTGCGTACTGGAGCGTTCCCAGGACCAGCTTCCCCAGTCTGGGGGCTGCTAGGTTGGCATCTTTCAGAGCTTGCCCCATGTCCGCTGTGTACAGATTAAAAAGTAGGGGGGCCAAGACGCACCCCTGCTTTAAACCAGAGTTGGTGGCAATTCTTGTGGTTGTGATTGTAGGGCTTAGTTTCACCTGGACCCAGGTCACCTCATAAAGTGCTTTTATGGCTTTTAGAAGATCTTTGGGGAGCCCCCAGGTCTCTAGTTTTGCCCAGAGCCGGCTTCTGTTCACTCGGTCGAAGGCCGTTGAATAGTCTATAAAGCAGCAGAACAGGGGCAGCTTATTCCTCGTGTTAGCCTTCTTAGCGAGGTACGAAAGCGCTATGATGTTGTCCAGTGTGGAACAGTTAGCCCTGAAGCCAGTCTGTGAGGGCGTAAGAATGCCGTTCTTATCCATCCAGGTCCTTTAGGAGAAGGCGGGCGTATACCTTAGCTTCAATGTCAAGCAGGGCTATGAGTCTGTAATTAGCCGGGTTCGAGTGGACGCCTTTTTTATGAATAGGGAAAAGGATTGAGCCTTTCCAGGAAAGTGTCAGGATTGCGGTAGCGAATGAATGGTTAAATAAAGCAGTGAGTTTGGATTCAAAGAATGCTGGATCGGTCTTGAAAACCTGGGCGGGGATCCCGTTTGGGCCAGGGGCGCCGTCGGTTCTGGTGGCCTTGATGTGCTTTACTATCTCCGCCTCCGAGAACTTTCCGGGTCAGGTCGGACTTAATTTTTCGTTCAGGGCGCTTTCAGTTTTGATGGTGGCAGCTGCCGCCTTGGACCACCCGGTGTTGCAGAGAGTTGGCCGATTTGGCTCGCAGTATACAGCCCCTTTGCGTACTGTTCCCACACTTTTCCTGCCACACTGTTAGCCTTATATGCGCCTCCTGATGACAAGCTGTTGATGTAGCGCCAGAGCTTGCTATTGTCTTTTCCTTTGATTAAGGAAAACACTGTCAGCCAGTTCTGTTCGGTCCGCTTTCTTTTTAATTCCGAGACGTTCTTTTTTAATTGGCTCGCAGAACGGCAATGGGGGGCCCCCCTGGCAGGTGGATACCTTTCTTTTTTGCCCTCACTGCCTTGTTGAGTGCATGCTTGATCTGAATAAGGCTGTGTGTTTTTAGGTCACCTGGCCTGAAGTTTTTTTGACTGCTTCTTGGTTGATAAGTGTTGCCCAGGCACTTCAATATATCCTTGGTCAATATTTCCCATAGGTGTACGGTGTTCTCACTGTCTTGTGCCCTTAGTACTGCCGCCCTGTTGGCTACAAATGCTGTGAGTCTGTGCTTAAGGTTGGTCGACCATTTTATTCTTTTAAGGACTAAATGGTGTTCTTCGCCTGTGGTCGTCCCAATTACATCGTAGGGGTCCGCCTGTTCTCGTGTCAGATTGAATGTGGCACGGAGGGGCCTGTGGTCGCTTTTGGCTCTGTCATCCACGGTAAAGTTACAAAGTTTGTGAGCCAGTCCTGCATTGATGAAAATGTAATCTATGGTAGAGACATTCCTGAAGGTCAGATAGGCGGTCCATGCGGGGTGGCTCATTTTTTGTGTCCCGTGGGTGGATTGCAGATTGTGGTTTGCTAGAAGTTCAATCAGTTGAGCTGACTTCTTACTTGGGGGTGCCACAGGGATCAGGTCCAGGCCTCTCATATTAAAATCACCGGCTATGATTACGTCGTAGTGCAAGCGGCTTATTAATAGGTCTTCCAGGGCGGTGGTAAGAGATTCCAAGGCGTGAGGGGAATGAAGTTTTGCTGAGTTGAGATAGCAGTTGATTAATAAAATAAAAGCGGGCGGGGTGTTTGATCCGCTCTCAACTCCTCTATTGTGACGGCTTGCAGGTCGGATGACTCCAGATTTAGTTCTTTTACATTAAATTTGCAGGCATGGCTTACAAAGATGGAAAGACCCCCTGACGGGCGACCAAAGATCGTCCTTTTGGTTGCTGATTTAAAATGTTCGTAAAAACCAGCTATTGGGGTCGTTGACCTCGCCCAGGTCTCCTGGATGCATAATATATCCCCCTGAGCAAGATAATCAAGAGTGGATGTGTCCTTGCGGATATTATTTAGCCCCGCAATATTCCATGAGATGATGGTAAGCTTGCGATCTTGGCCCCTTGATGGATTTACGCGTGCTCCGATTTCATGGGTGTAGGCGGGGTTAGGACCCCTGTTTCCATGTGTCCTCCGTGTGAGCCAGTCCTTGCTGAGGCCGCTGCACACTACGCTGCTTTACTTTTAGCAGGATTTTTATTTTTAGCGGTGTTCTTGGCCTCCCTGATTTCAGCCCCTCGTCTGGACTGGTGGATTTAGTGCCTTTGAGAACAGAGATAGGTTCGTGAAGGCCATAATGAGGTCTGAGGGTGTGCGGGTATTTTGGAGCCCTGGGGGCGGTGACTTCGATGCCCCATTCTGCCAGTTGTATTGCTTCATAGAGGACAGCTTGTTGTGCTTGCTGGTTACCAAAGCCGACTATGGTGAAGTCACAGTGAGTGTCTGTCTCCAGGCTCTTAAACATCACCCATTCGATCATCTCCGAGGTGATTTGTGCCAGGGAGTCAATGTGGCCGAAGAGTCGGACGATATTGGACCTGTTCAGGATGTCAAAGTCAAGTCAAGTCAAGTCAGAATATTTATATAGCACGCTACATACCCAGAGGGTCTCAAGGCGCTTGAGGAAGGATGGGGAATTACTTGTCGAATATCCAAGTTTTAAGTTGTTTTCTGAATGCTAGGTGATTCTGAGTAAGACGAAGGTGAGTGGGAAGTGAGTTGCAGGTCTTAGCTGCCAGGTAGGAGAAGGATCTGCCTCCCATGGTGGTTTTGTTGATGCGAGGTACGGTAGCAAGGGCTTGGTTGGTGGATCATAGCTGGCGGGGAGGGGGGGGTGTAGAAGGAAAGTCTTGTGTTGAGGCATTCGGGTCCAAGTTCGTAGAGTGCTTTGTGTGCGTGGGTTAGGAGGCGGAAAGTAATCCTCTTGTTGACGGGGAGCCAGTGGAGGTTTTTCAGGTGGCTGGAGATGTGGTCTTTACGCGGGATGTCTAGTATGAGTCTTGCTGATGCGTTCTGGATGCGTTGGAGTTTTTTCTGGAGTTTTGCGGTGGTACCGGCATATAGGGTGTTTCCGTAGTCCAGGCGGCTTGTAACCAGTGCATGGGTGACCGTTTTTCTGGTTTCGGTGGGGATCCAGCGAAATGTTTTTTTGAGCATGCGAAGAATGTTGAAGCAGGATGAGGAGACGGCGCTGACCTGTTTGTTCATAGAGAGTGAGGAGTCCAGGATGACGCCCAGGTTCCGTGCGTGGTCCGTCGGGATGGGTGCTTTTCCAAGGGCCTCTGGCCACCAAGAGTCATCCCAGGCGGAGGGGGAGTTACCTAAGATAAGGACTTCTGTTTTGTCTGAGTTCAGTTTCAGACAGCTGTGCTTCATCCACTCGGCAACTTCTTTCATTCCTTCATGTAGGTTGGTTTTGGCGGTGTTAGGGTCTTTGGTGAGTGAGAGGATCAGTTGAGTGTCGTCGGCGTAGGAGATGATGTTGAGGTTATGTTGGCGTGCGATGGCCGCGAGGGGGCTCATGTATACGTTGAAGAGGGTGGGGCTGAGTGAAGATCCTTGTGGTACGCCACAGATGACTTCGGTAGCCTCTGACTTGAATGGTGGGAGGCGGACTCTCTGGGTTCTTCCGGTGAGGAACGAGGTGATCCATTCCAGTGCTTTTCCTTGGCTTCCGATGTTTTTGAGGCGCTGTAGAAGGGTGCTATGGCAGACTGTGTCGAAGGCTGCGGAGAGGTCGAGGAGGATGAGGGCGACTGTGTCTCCATTGTCCAGTAGAGTTCGAATGTCGTCTGTTGCTGCGATGAGCGCGGTCTCAGTGCTGTGTTTGGCTCGGAAGCCGGACTGTGAACGGTCAAGGGATTTGTTGGTTTCGAGGAAGGCGGCGAGCTGGTTGTTGACGGCTTTCTCGATGACTTTGGCCGGGAATGGAAGGAGTGAGATTGGGCGGGAGTTTTTGAGTTCGGTGGGGTCAGCTGTGGGTTTTTTCAGAAGGGCGCTGAGTTCGGCGTGTTTCCAGCTATCCGGGAAGGTGGCGGAGTTGAGGGAGCGGTTGATGACGTCTCGGAGGTGTGGTGCTATGATGGAGTCTGCTTTGTTGAAGATGTGGTGCGGGCATGGGTCTGTGGGGGATCCTGAATGGATGGAGTTCATCAGGCGGATGGTGTCCTCAGTGGAGATTGGGTTCCAGTCATTAAAGATGTTCAAGGGGGGTGAAGGTCCTGCAGAATGTTGGGTGGGTTGGTATCCGGGTTGGTTGTCGAAGCTGTTGTGGATGTCTGCGATTTTGTTGTGGAAGAACGAAGCTAGGGAGTCGCAGAGGGCTTGAGAGGGGGTGATGTTGTTGGAGTTGGCTGAGGGGTTGGTGAATTCTTTGACGATGTTGAATAATTCCTTGCTGTTGTGGGCGTTGTTCTCTAGTCGGTCTTTGAATGCGGCTTTCTTGGCAGATCGGATTAGTTGGTGGTGTATGCGGGGGGCGTTTTTGAAGGCGTCCCTGGTGCTGGTGTTTGGGTCTTTTTTCCAGGCCTTCTCGAAGGAGCGACAGAGTTTCTTCGATTTCTTAAGATCATCGTTGAACCAGGAGGCATTTTTGCTGCCTAGTTTGATTTGACGTTTCTTCAACGGTGCTAGGATGTCGGCGCTGTTGGATAGCCATTGGGTGAGGTTAATGGCTGCTTGGTCGGGGTTTGAGGAGTGGACAGGGGGGTTTTGAAGAAGCGATGAGGAGATCTGGTCCGTGGTGATCTTGTTCCAGTTTCTTCGCAGAGAAGGTTGAGGATGGTTGTGAGTTGTGGTCTTATTGTAGATAAAGTGAACGCAGCTGTGGTCCGTCCAATGTAGAGTTGTGGTGTGACTGAAGGAGACATGTTTGCTGGAGGTGAAGATAGGGTCAAGTGTGTGACCAGCGATGTGGGTGGGGGTAGTGACAAGTTGTTTGAGTCCTAGGTTGGCGAGATTGTCCAGAAGGGTGGTGGCCTTGCTATCATCGCTCTTTTCCAGGTGAAAGTTGAGGTCTCCCAGTAGAATGTATTCCTCGGAGGGGAGGGCGTGAGGGGTGATAAAGTCAGTGATGTTGTCGCTGAATTGTGCGCGGGATCCTGGAGGCCGGTAGAGGAGGGTGCGGGTGCCTCTGAGTGTGGTCTTGGGATCGGTGTGGATCTGGAAGTGAAGGTGTTCCGCGCTGGTAAGGTTGACATCTGAGCTGGTTGAGATGCGGATGGAATTTTTATGGACGATAGCGATGCCTCCTCCTGTTTGGTCGGTGCGGTCCTTACGGATGATCTTGTATCCTTCCGGGATGGCAATGGTGATGTCTGGGGCTGAGGAGGCGTTCATCCATGTTTCTGTTAGGAGTGCGACGTCGGGAGAAATGGTGTCTAGAAGGTTCCAGAGGTCAATGGCGTGTCTGTGGACCGAGCGGGTGTTGAGCAGGATGCATTTTAGGTGGTTGGAGTCAGATATCTGTTGCGTGTTCGTGGATGAGGAGTTGTTCTTGGTGCCGTCGAACTTGCAGGAGTTGCAGGAGAAGGGTCCCTGGGTGTGTCCAGGAGTGGCTTGGGCGCAGTTGGGGAGACGGCCGGGGTTTAGGGCTAAGAGGGTGGTGGCGTCGTAAGTGATGCGGGAGGGGTGGGTGATACGAGGGCCAGGGGGTCTGGCACTGGGCGCGGTCCAGGCGCGTACGGGCGTAGACGGGCTTACCTTTGGCGCACCTTCGGCGCAAATGGGGCGCGATCGCTGTGCGTGGACGCTGTGCGTGTCTTGTACTGACATAAATGGAAAGTGGGGGGGGGGGCGGAGCGAGGGCAGGTCAGCTGGGAGGCGGGAGCGGGGTGGAGCTGGAGTTCTGGACTTTTATTACGGTCCAGAGGTGTCAGGGACAACACCCGAAGACCCCTGAGTTCTACCTGTCTCGGTGCACAAATGAACAGAAACACGGGCTTCTCGATGGTGGCGTCAAAGACCAAAGGTTTATTACTGCAGGGACACAGAAGTCACAGAAACTACACACGGGCAGATTCTAGGAGCCTGTTCAATTTGCACTAAGTTGGTTGCTCCTTAAATACAGATTATTTAGCTGGGGGCAGCATTCTCCACATACTAGTACATTTCTTAACCTTTATGTCCTAAACAATAAATATTTGGCGTTACACAGGAATCGTCAACAATATCTGATGCCAAAACATTACGAACGAGAGGTTCCCACTGTTCCATCATAATCCCATGTCATCTTTTCATTCAAGAGCCGGACCGCCTCATCGTAAATTTCGTTACCTCCCCCTAATAAAGGCCCAGAAGGAAAGGAGCATAACAGGTGCAGAAGATAGAAAAACAGGATAAGAGATGTTTGTGGGTCGTAAATGGGCAAGGCTACCAGCTTCGGCCGCCTAATCATGATCAGGCCAACGAACACGAGAACCAGTATAGCAGGACTGGCCTCGGGCAGAGGGGGCAGCTTCTGCCGAGTCATGCGGCCACAGCGTTTCTGTCCTAAGGTGCACGTGTCACTAACAAGGTGAATCGCCGGCTAAAGCCTACGTGTCCTTATGTGAAATTAAGTGATCAGAGGTCACTGCGTGTCCATTGACTATGTGAGGGCAAGAAAACAAGATGGATGCCATGATCTAAAAATGGATGCCATCAGTGTATCGGAAATGTGGTTATAACAGGAGTGCTCTTGCTCGTAGCATAGCGAAAACACCAGGATATACTAAATGGATCATTTGCGGTTCTCCGGTACCAAAATTATGAGTTTACGACAATGTTGAAAACACGGGTTCAAATCGTCACGGAACCTCAGACCCTCCTTTTGCCCTTACATAGGCAATTACTCAGTCTATGTCCGAGTCTATCTCGATGTTCATTAGGTCAGTGATATGTTGTTGCATCATCATCCTTTCTCGCACCTTGTCTCCAAATACAGGCGGTTTTCTAAGACAGGTTGCAGCACAGAGGCTACACAAAGCGGGACCACATTGGATAATAAGGCAGCACGAGAATAGGAATACTAAGATAATACCAACGACCATCAGAACCTTCCATCCCCACGCTGATAGTAGAGTCCAAAGCCATTCCATTAAGGACCAGTTTCCCTTGTCTACGTGGATAGAGTCGGAAATCTTGTGTAGCTTAGAGATCGCTTCATACACTGTCGGAGCATTATTGGGGATAAAAACACAGCAGCTCGATTGGATCATTCTGCATACCCCACCTCGATCTGCAAGTATTACGTCAAGAACCATACGATTCTGTAACGTCATGAGACGATCCGCCTGGAGCTCAGCTGTTAAATTACTAAGGGCACCCGCAGTTTCTGTAATAGTAGATTCAACTACCCGTGTTAGCTGACGTAGGTTTTAGTATTGGCCATAGGCCCCCAGAACGGAAGGAAACCTTTGAAAAAGTCTCCGGCTTCCTGACCAGCGGTATCTTCTTTGCTGAAAACACCTCTTGCTACTCTGGTCTTGTGATAATCTGGGGAAGCAGTGTATGTCGGAGGCAATAGTCGAGCAATATAGCATGAACCTGAAAAGTCAGCAGTCAACCATGTATATGCCCTATCCTGACAAATGAAGTAGGTACCCTTAGCAGTTAGGAAGGCAGGGGAAGAGTTAGACGGATACACATAAGTCTCAACACAGTCACTCTTCCCTAGCCGAGCTCTTGGATTTCTCCCATTACCTTGCAAACAGACTTGACCTCAGTGAGGTACGACCCACACTGGAGTGGAGCTCTTACGCTTGCTTTCACCCAAACTAATGCGATACTCCGTAGAATTCCAACTCAGATATACTCGTAGCTCATCCTTAGGATAAGATGGGGTGTTATTGACGTCTTTAATCATGTCAATGATTCCCTTGACTAAAGCTTTATTAGCGGAATTATACTTAGCGGAACGTGGTGGACGCGGGGGATAGGTCTCGAGGGCATAAACAAATATAGTCTGAAAGGCCTGAAATGATCCATTATAGCTAAAAGGCAAGACCAGATAGGAAATGCCTTTATCCATAGTGTGTGGTATCAGACCACATACCCAGCAGTCTGTTGTGTTAATCAATCAATCAATCAGTGACACTTATAAAGCGCGCTACATACCCGTAGGGTCTCAAGGCGCTGGGGGGGGGGGGGGGGGAGGGGGGGTGCCGCTACTGCTCGAACAGCCAGGTCTTCAGCTTCTTCCTGAAGGAGAGGTGGTCTTGGGTCAGGCGCAGGTCGGGAGGGAGGGAGTTCCAGGTCTTGGCGGCCAGGTAGGAGAAGGACCTTCCTCCTGTAGTCGCTCTTCGGATGCGGGGGACGGCGGCGAGGGCGTGGTTGGCTGATCGGAGGTGGCGTTTGGGAGCGTAGAAGTTGACTCGGCTGTTGAGGTAGCTCGGGCCTTGGTCGTGTAGGGCTTTGTGTGCGTGGGTGAGGAGGCGGAAGGTGATTCTCTTGTTGACGGGGAGCCAGTGAAGGTCTCTCAGATGTCCGGAGATGTGGCTGGTTCGTGGGATGTCGAGGATGAGTCTGGCTGAGGCGTTCTGGATCCGCTGGAGTCTCTTCTGGAGCTTGGCGGTGGTACCGGCGTAGAGGGCGTTGCCGTAGTCCAGTCGGCTGGTGACGAGGGCCTGGGTGACGGTCTTCCTGGTCTCGGTGGGGATCCACCAGAAGATCTTCCGCAGCATACGTAGGATGTTGAAGCACGCAGAGGAGACGTTGTTGACTTGCCTGGTCATGGAGAGGGAGGAGTCCAGGATGAAGCCCAGGTTGCGTGCATGGTCTGTCGGTTTGGGTGCGGTGCCCAGGGCGGGAGGCCACCAGGAGTCGTCCCAGGCGGAGGGTGAGGAGCCCAGGATGAGGACCTCCGTCTTGTCCGAGTTCAGTTTCAGGCGGCTGGTCGTCATCCACTCGACTACCTCTTTCATCCCTTCGTGCAGGTTGGCTCTGGCGGCGGCGGGGTCGTTGGTCAGGGAGAGGATCAGCTGGGTGTCGTCGGCGTAGGAGATTATGCTGAGGTTGTGTTTGCGTACGATGGCCGCGAGGGGGCTCATGTAGACGTTGAAGAGGGTGGGGCTCAGAGATGATCCTTGGGGGACGCCGCAGATGACTTCGGAGGCCTCTGACTTGTACGGTGGTAGGCGGACCCTCTGTGTTCTTCCGTCGAGGAAGGAGATGATCCATTCCAGCTACCAGTTAACTACCAGTTGGTGTTGATGCAAGAGCTGTACAAAAGTGTTGTTTATGAATTCTGAGCGTCGAGCTTGCTCGTGTTCAGGGAACGGATGAAAGGAATGATAAGAAGCAACAGTAGAAGAGACAAGATCAAGGGGAGGTACTGTAGTTGTTATCATTGCAAAAATCAAATGGATACCAAAGACGATTCCACCCACCAACATTATTAAAACAATCAAAAACGTAATGGCACATTGCATCATAAAACATTTGTTATGAAGAATCTTGTACAGTCTATTTCTGCGAACATAAATTACATTCTCTCGGTGCAGCCCAGGAAGCTCCATCTTCTACAACCGCTCGCGACCACTGATGGTATGTACGTAGTTGAAAATGCCTCTACCAGCCCCGGGAGTTCCCAGAACTGACAGAAAGACCGACCTTGTGTCTGGCCCCCGCAGATTCAACTAGGCACAAAGCCACGACCCTACGGCTACCCAGACGGCAAGGTAATAAGAACAATAGAAATACAGAGAAATACAAAATATTCAGCAAACTTCCTGGCTGGAGGCAATGTATTAGAGCAGAGTATGAAAAAAATAGGCAGTTTCCTGCTTTATTAGTCCTTAAAATGAGAACGTAGATTGTATCTCAGTTTTCCTGGCGTAGTTTGATCCGGAAATAGTCTGTTTTCAGCAGGAGTGACAATGTTCGAGTTCGCAGAGGGCAAATCTTCGTTTGATGCAATGTTCTGGTCAGTGATCAAAGGAGCAGCTTCAGAAAAAGAGTCAGAGTTCGGTGGATCAGTTATTAGTTCTGCATCACTGAAAGGAACATATTTCGGAACCGATTCGGTGTCAGAAGCACCGATTCCTTGTTTAACCCAGTTATCATAAGGGAGTGGAAGGGGTACACGCTTAGTATGTGTCGCGTGGACCCAGTTTTTTCTTCCAGCCACACGTACAGCAGTCCTTGTTGCCAGTAGCACTTGAAACGGGCCAACGAACTTGGGTTGAAGATTTCTGGTCCGTCCAAAATTCCTGATGACGACGTAGTCTCCAGGTTTCAGCTGATGACATGGACTTTCCGGTGGCTTTGGTAATGCATCGAAAACCTGTTGGTGAATGAGACTCAATTTAGCAGTCAAGTCAAAAAGGTAATCGATTAACATTGGGTATTCCAGCTGTTTGAACTCCCTAGGTCTTGGCACCCCCCAAATATTGGCAGGGCGACCGAACACAATCTCATAGGGACTAAGCCCTACTCGAGAATGCACAGTCGCTCTTGTGGATAACAGGGCCAAAGGTAATGCGTCTGGCCAGGACAAGCCCGTGGAGGCTTGTATCTTGGCCAGCTTCAGCTTGAGGGTACCATTGTACCCTTCAACTAAACCTGCTGACTGGGGGTGATTCGCACTGTGGAACTTTTGCTTTATCCCTAAGCCTGCACATACACTCTGCATAACTTTCCCTACGAATTCACTTCCATTATCTGACCATACAATCCGTGGCATGCCATACCTGGGGAAGTACTCTTTTAGGAGAATTTTGGCAGTGGACAAGGCAGTATTGTCTTTGAGTGGATATGCTTCGATCCACCTTGAAAAAGCACAGACTACCACTAAAACGTATTTGAGGTTGTTACATCGATCCATGTGAATGAAATCTAACTGAATCACTTCAAAGGGGCAAGAAGGAGGAGCGAAGTGACCAGTAGGTGTGGGGGTTCCCTTGCCAGGATTATGCATCAGGCATATCATGCAGTTTCTCACCACTCTTTCTGCACACTTACTAATTCCATCATTCTTCCAGACTGGAGCCAACATCTTACAAATCCCTTTAGAACTGATGTGCGCTGCTCCATGCGCCATCGTTACTACCACAAGCACATACGCATCAGGCAACATCCAACGCTGCTGTTCCGACAAATCAATCCAACATCCATTCGAGTCCAATTTACCCGTTTTCTCTTTCCATGCGAGCTTTTCCTCTTCAGTCGCTTCTTCCTGAATCGTTCTCACACTTTCCATTGTGTCCTCACACATTCCCGAATCAGTAACCCATCTTGCAGACGTTGCAACATACATCCCACTCATCATATTCCTAGCTGTCTGTTTAGCTGTCTCATCAGCAAAAGCATTTCCTCGACCAACATCATCCGTAATTGCTCGATGAGCACTGCACTTCACAATCGCAACTTCCATTGGTAAGGTTAGAGATTCCAACAAGTCATTGACTAGCTGACCATGCTGGATTTTAGTCCCATGGGACGTAATAAAACCTCTTTCCTTCCACAATCGGCCAAAACTATGAGCTACGCCGAACGCGTACTGACTATCTGTGAACACATTCACTCTCTTTCCCTTAGCTAAAACACACGCTCTAGTCAATGCAATTAATTCTGCAGCTTGGGCAGAATTCTGACTCACTCTTGCAGTCTCCACAATCGTACTCAAAGTCGTTACTGCATAAGCAGCTGTTACATCACCATTCTCCAATTTAAAACAAGACCCGTCAACATACAACGTGCCATCTGGGTTTGATAACGGAGTGTCTTTTAGCTCAATTCGTCCTTTTGTCTCCTCCTCAGTTCTGAAACAACAGTCATGTGGTTCAGAATCACTCGACTCCTGACTAGTCGGCAACAATGTTGCTGGATTCAATACATTGCATCTCTTAATCTGAATATGACTTGCTAACAGTGTCAACTCATAGCCTGATAATCTAGCACTGGTAAGGTGCTGCGTCTTGGTTCGGTTCATGAGTGTATCCACGGCATGTGGAACCATGACCACTAGCATGTTGTTCATGACCAAACCAGCAGATTGTCGAATGGACGCTGCAGCTGCCGCTGTAGCTCTCAAGCAACTAGGCAACGCTCTGGCTACCGGATCTAATGTTGATGAAAAATACGCACAAGGGCGTTGTTTATCACCAAATCGTTGCGTCAGAACACTCAACGTGCAACCTTCTCTCTCATGAACATAGAGTGTAAATGGCTTACTGTAGTCAGGTGTAC
This sequence comes from Lissotriton vulgaris, assembly GCF_964263255.1. Lineage (NCBI taxonomy): Eukaryota > Metazoa > Chordata > Amphibia > Caudata > Salamandridae > Lissotriton > Lissotriton vulgaris. The sequence goes on along the minus strand of NC_141690.1, from coordinate 289,646,643 downwards.
CCAACACAGGAGCTGAACATAGTGCGTTTCGTAACTCAGAAAAGCTCTACTGACATTCGTCAGACCATGGCACCGGACTCGGAACACCTTTCCCAGTCAAAGCCACCAATGGTTTTGCCAAAAGTGAAAAATTTGGGATCCATTGCCTGCAGTATGAGGTAATACCCAAAAACGCACGCACTTCTCTCTGTGTGCTAGGAACATTCATCTGTGTAATCGCTTTTATTCTCTCTGGGGTCAACCTTCTTTCCTCCTTTGACAAGAGATGACCTAGGTAGGTCACTTCTTGGCAACAGTATTGCATTTTAGAAGGTGACACCTTGTGATTTAAATCAGACAAATGATGCAATAAGGAAATTGTAGCTGCTTTGCAAGTTTCCTTGTCATCGGCAGCCACTAAAAGATCATCAACATATTGCACTAAGGCAGAACCAGGAGGAAGTACAAAAGAATCTAACTGACTTTTTAATGCCTGACTGTAAATGGATGGGCTTTCACAATAACCTTGTGGAGCACGTTTAAACCTGAAGCTTCGTTCTCCTAGAGAGAAGCCGAAAATATCTCTGCTTTCTTCGGCTATCGGAATGCTGAAAAAGGCATTCTTCAAGTCGATCACTGAGAACCACGTGGCTGTAGCAGGAATCAACGTTAACAATGCAGTAATGTCTGGAACCACAGGAAACTGTGGAATCACAATTTTATTAACCTCTCTAAGGTCGATTACAAATCTATAGACTGGAGGTTTTGAGGGATCAGTGCGTTTTAGAATAGGCAGTACAGGGCTATTACAGACATTTCCTCTAGTTTCCTCTATTACGTCTTTCTTGATCAAATCTTGCACTATCAATAAGAGCGCACGTTCACCTTCACTAGAGATCTTGTATTGAGGTATTCGTGGAAATTTGACATTTGCTTTCAATGTTACTACATAAGGTGGAATTTCCAACAGACCTACATCGTTAGGACCAGTCGCCCAAAGAGTATCAGGGAGAGAACGCAGCTCCAGTGGGAGCGCATCCATTGACAAATACATCGGGGAGATGATTCTCTTACCTAATGTAAGCTCTACTCCTGAAGGAGAACAGTACAATGTCGCATATAGGCGCTTTAACAAGTCTAAACCAAGCAGATTTTCATTACAACCAGTCGTCAAAATCAGGGGTGCTTTCAATTGATGAGGCCCAACAGAAATAGACAAAGGACCAGAAACAGGGTTGTGAACAGGGGCGCCTGAAAAACCTACTGAAACATTTGTTAAGCCGGACAAAGGTGCGCCAGGGAGTTTTGCATGTATGATAGAACTTTTTGCTGCACCAGTATCCAACAGAAACGGTTCGACTACACCTGATGTGGCTACTGCGACATAAGGCCCACTCTGGTCTACTGGAACTGACACTACTCCCTCTCTCTGTCCATGGCTGTCCTAGTACTCATTTTGCTGAAATTCCTCACCAACTTCACAATAATCCTCAACACGATACTGTTGAGATCTAGCTGGCTGCATAGACTGACCATTTTGCTGATCAAAATAATTAGAAGGGCGATCATTCATTTGTGGAGGCATAGCACCTCGTCCTCGACCTCTAGAATTTTGCATTGAACCACCACGACCTCTCTGAGCTGCAGCAGCATTATTTTGCGCCAGTACCGGACACTCATTTTTGTAATGACCTTCCTTTTTGCAATAAGCACACTGATTCCATTGGTACTGCGGTCTCTGTGAACCATAGTCGGTCCTCTGATATGGCCCTTGCTGTGTGTTCGTTTGATTCGTGCGAGGCGGATATGCCTGTTGCAAAAGGACTTTAGTTTTTAAATCTTTTGTTTTCTTATCTGACTTTTCTTTCTCTTATTTCTCCCTATTTTCATAGTACTGGGCAGTTGCAAGTATCTGTGCAGTCGTAGAGACAGCCCACGCACTTTCAGAATTCTTTAATTTATTACTGAGCTCTGGTAATAGATTGTGCACAAATTTATCAACAAATAATCTCTGGCCTCCTTCCGTGCTCATATCTTGACCACTGTGGTCTACGAAAGTTTCTTCGAATCTGGTGAAAAAGTCGGAGACACTTTCGTCTTTCTTCTGCCTGCATGCGGAAAACTTGTCCCAGTTAACGCGTAATGCTGGCATCAGGGTTTTCATTAAATTGATTATTCTACCGGGCAAATTAGCAATTAAAGGTTCAGGTTTTGAACCCCCAATTTGTTGACCATCTGCCGCAATTATAGCTGCCCAATCACCACCTAGAGCAACTGGATGATTTTCTCTACGAATTTTAGCCCAGATTGGTTGCGGAACTACATTACCAAATAGCATGTCAATGTCCGCTAGATTCATTACGCAAGCTTCAACCGTCTGAGCCCACTCTTTGTAATATCCAGCGGGATTTTTACGCGGATCTGGCAAGGCCTGTTTTACTGCTAACACTTCAGCTCGTTTCCACGGAATGTGTATCCACACTCTCTGGAATTGGGCCGGAGCAGCCGCAATACCACGGACCGCATCAGCTTGCACAGCATCGCGCCATATTGGCGGAACTTCTCTCATAGGATATTGTCGACCTTTATTTGTGCTACCTTTCTCTAAATCTCTTGGTGAATGGAGGGAAGGATCGACCCTAAAACTTAAAATCAGTTCCATTGCTTCTTTTATCTCCTGACCAACTATCATACCTGCAGCAAATTTTTGTTGAACATGAATCAATTCGTCCGGAATTTGTTCAGAATCATTCTCTTCCCATTCCTCACGTAAAAGGGAACACATAACATCAAACACATAGCGTTGTGTCGGTTCATTCCATTGCATAAATGTATCTAATACATCTCGTACATTATACCTTCCAACTTTCGAAATCCACCTAAGAGCAGTGGAATCTAATATTCCTCGTTCTTCAACACTAGGAAGCTGACTACGTCTCTGAACTGATTCAGAAGCAGGACTTTTAAGCAGAGTTTTGTAGAAGGGAGATAGAATATTAGAGACAGATTCAGTGATTCTCTGACGAACAGAAAGCGGAGTCATATAGCTAGAGGAAGTTTGAAGTAGAGTGGTAGTTGGGACAGAAAAGACAGCAACAGTAGGTGTAAGAGGCAAAGTAGCTTGCGAAACAACAGGTATCAGCGGTACAGGCATAGGCAGAGGAGCTGGCAACCCTGGAAGAGGGGGTGCCGGAGGAACATTGATAACCACAGGGAGTGCAGGAGCTTGATTCAGGGGAGCAGGAGCAGAAATACCAGGTTGTCCAGCAACCGGTAACACAACATTTGGCAGAGGTGGAGCTGTAGCACCCTGTGCATACGGTGGAGGTGACCTCAACAAATAAGACAACTGAGGGTCATTTTCAGAATCCTCTACTATCTTAGCTGTACTCGATGGCAAAGCAGGGTAGCACTTGTCTATCGCTAAATTACGCTCTCTATCGGCTACCTCTATCGCTTTCTCAGATTCATTGAGTTGCAGCTGCTTAGCAGACTGTTCTAGTCAACTCTTGTTCTTTCTGCTCTTTCTTCAACTTTTTAGTCTCTCTCTGTTTAGATTCTTTTCGCCAACAACGGAAAGAATCAAACATTGCCGGCCGGGCTTTCTAGTTAAACAACTTTCTTTCTAGATTATCGAGAATTTCAGGTTCGAAACTACCATGTAGTGGCCCACTAAGGACACCATCTTTCTCCGTGTAGCGGATCCATATCTCGTTATAAGATATAGGGCCCACACCGAACTTGCAATAAAGATCATAAAGAGGAGTTCCAATCGGAGGAACCGAACACGAGTCCTCCAACCGGGAATCCCTGTTGCAACCAAAACACGAAAACATACAACTTTTCCGACTTACCATTTTATAAACCGGAACACAGAACAAACACAAACAAAGGTGCGCACTTGAACTAAGAACTTAGGCCTACCAAAATGAACAAATGTATCGATACCCAAACTAAACCAAAAGATTATCGTAACTAGAGCAACCAGTGATAATCTTACGAAACCAAACCAAACCAAGGAACTAAAAGGATTATCCAAACCCTTACGAAGTAAGCAAACAACTAGCAACCACTTAATACTTAACTGAGGCACTGAAGACGTCACCAAGGAGAAACCCGTCACGTCTCGCCGTACTAAGGTCTGCACCTCGGGTCCAAGACAGGGCGACGGTCAAGGCAACGGACCACTGCAGCCGTCCGAACGGGAAGCCTCGTGGAAGAGAACGTCAGGCCACTTTTGCGATATGCCGGGATCGATGAAGTGGGGCGCCTCCCTCCGGAATCTTCACACGAAGCTTCTCGAACTCTTCAGGCTTTTGGACCGGTACCGAATGACGTCGCCCTACGTTGGGCGCCAATTGGAGTTCTGGACTTTTATTACGGTCCAGAGGTGTCAGGGACAACACCCGAAGACCCCTGAGTTCTACCTGTCTTGGTGCACAAATGAACAGAAACACAGGCTTCTCGATGGTGGCGTCAAAGACCAAAGGTTTATACTGCAGGGACACAGAAGTCACAGAAACTACACACGGGCAGATTCTAGGAGCCTGTTCAATTTGCACTAAGTTGGTTGCTCCTTAAATACAGATTATTTAGCTGGGGGCAACATTCTCCACATACTAGTACATTTCTTAACCTTTATGTCCTAAACAATAAATATTTGGCGTTACACAGGAATCGTCAACAATATCTGATGTCAAAACATTACGAACGAGAGGTTCCCACTGTTCCATCATAATCCCATGTCATCTTTTCATTCAAAAGCCGGACCGCCTCATCGTAAATTTCGTTACCTCCCCCTAATAAAGGCCCAGAAGGAAAGGAGCATAACAGGTGCAGAAGATAGAAAAACAGGATAAGAGATGTTTGTGGGTCGTAAATGGGCAAGGCTACCAGCTTCGGCCGCCTAATCATAATCAGGCTAACGAACACGAGAACCAGTATAGCAGAACTGGCCTCAGGCAGAGGAGGCAGCTTCTGCCGAGTCATGCGGCCACAGCGTTTCTGTCCTAAGGTGCACGTGTCACTAACAAGGTGAATCGCCGGCTAAAGCCTATGTGTCCTTATGTGAAATGAAGTGATCAGAGGTCACTGTGTGTCCATTGACTATGTGAGGGCAAGAAAACAAGATGGATGCCATAATCTAAAAATGGATGCCATCAGTGTATCGGAAATGTGGTTATAACAGGAGTGCTCTTGCTCGTAGCATAGCGAAAACACCAGGATATACTAAATGCATCATTTGCGGTTCACCGGTACCAAAATTATGAGTTTACGACAATGTTGAAAACACGGGTTCAAATCGTCACGGAACCTCAGAGCTACGGGCTGGGACGAGGCACAATCAGCAAGGCTAAAGTGAAACCAGGGTGAGTTTCTAAGTAAACAGGCTAAACGTGGACAGAAGCACCGTCACAATGGGGCAAAAGCTCCTCTCACCACTCACAGCGCACCAGCAGATAAGCGCTACAGAAGTGCATGTGCAGGAGCAAGCAGCAAGTTCCAATCAGGCACCAAATTACACTGCAGGCAAGTAAAGCGCTACGCTGATATTACAAAGCAGCAAGTATGCAAATAAGCAAGGCGCAACGATTCCAGCAGTAAACAAACAAAGAGGCAAGGCGCTACGATACCAGCTGTTGAGGGAGCGACCGTTCCTGCCAGAGTCAGGGTGGTCACAGCGCTGGGGCAGCCGGCTCCTTCCTGTTGGGTCCGTGGGAGGAACCTATGGCTTTATATCTAGGGGTAAACTGCAGCTCATGTATTTCTGGTGGCTTTTTATATTCGGTGGAGCGCCGTTGTACCCTTTCTCCCAGGGACATGTGCCTCTGATGAATTGGGTGTTAAAAGGTTTTATGGGAGTCTCCTGGCCACTGTCTGTCTGAAACCATGATTGGTGGTCCTATCTCTCTTGGCGGTCCTTGCCACTCGTCATTGATTGCATTCAGGTGTGGGAGGTTATTGTATGTAACTCCTGGTTGCTGACTACCAGGTACCTTAGTTGGTGGACCTACCAGGCGGGGCAGTCCCAACTGCGTTCCCTGATGTGGTGAACGGGTTGTTTCTATCTCATGCTGGAGTGCCCGACCAGTTGGGCCGTTGGTGCTGGGTTGTTCGCCGGTTACCACCTGTGAAGGCCTTAATTGATCCTCCACGTTGCATTGTTCCTCCGGGTGAGGAGTTAGATATCTGGAGGCCTCGCGTGGGGCAAGAGGTGCATCACTAGACTTGATGGTCTTGGGTGCATATTTAGGGATGAAGATGGGAAAGGGAGGTTTAAGGCTACTTTCAGTTACGGTGGCACCGGAGGTTATTGTGGTTGATGATGTGATCCTGCTTTTGACTTTGGATTTCTTTAATTGTTTCTTTAGTCTTTTTTTGGCTCTCCGTGAAAGCGGAGCATTTACATTAGCCGATGCGCTTTTTGCCTTCTCCAAAGGAGGTATACTGACCGATGAGTCGTCGCTTTTGGTGTCAGGGTCCAATTCCTCAAGGTCCCCGCACCCTTGTTCTGCCAAGATGAAATCGCTGCATGGCTCTACCAGGGGAACTTTTGGTGAGCTGATAGCCTCGGTGCAATGGTCGGTCGCTGCGTCATGCAGTTTGGTCAGAGCTGGTAACTTTTGTGCCGCCTGGATTTGAGGAGACCTCTCTCCCAGGCCCTTGGCTAGTGTGAGCATGTCTTTTAGAACTTTGGGTAGACTTGCCCATTTTTCTATGATGGCGGCACAAGAGTTGATGTTAATCGCGTGAGCTTCGAATAGCACCTCTAGCTTTGCTAATTTGTCATCTTGGCGCACTAGGTGCTGGGCAATTGAGTGCAGGAGATCGACTTGTACCTCCATCTCCGTGGACTGCCATAATAAGGCCCTAGCCATGGTGTCCTGAACTTCTCTTATTACGGTCAGGTTTAAGTCTTTGACCGTGACTTCATCGATGGAGACTTGATGTTGTGTCAGGCCCAAGGGGCTCCATGCCTCCGTCTGCGATGATCTCCTGGAATTGTTTCTACCTGAGTTTATGGGTGTGTCTTCAAGTGTGCGTTCTATTGACTGTTCTAGTTTTTGTAGGAACGATGCCGTTAGCGCGACTATACCCGGAGTGGTCGACTTCGTTAAGGACCGGGGTGTCACCGTTGTGGACAGGTGCATCCCAGTGCTCGTTGGGGGAGAGGGTTCGTGTTAGACCTGTCTGGCTTCTTGGCGATGTCCCTCCTAATTTTTATTTATTTTGTCCCCTTTTTGCCCCTCATACCCTTGTTAATTTTTGTGTCTACTGACTTTTTGTAGGTGTTGGCCAGGGGGATAGGTGTTCTTTCTCCCCCTCCTAGACTTTTACCTCAGGCCCAGAGGCCTGTTCTGACAGGAAAGTTGGCACCACCTAAAATGGTGGCCGCCAACTGCCCCAACTGTCACATCCAGAACTTGGCCATAGCCTAACATAGGGCATTCCAGAACCTTCTGGTCCATTCTGGACCACTGAAGGGCAGCCTATATAAGGCGGAATGCAGGGAAGCCATTTTGTGCTGACCAGAGAGAGGAGGAGTGAGGCAGTGGTGAGAGGAGGAGGACGCACTGGGAGCAGTTAGTTTGTCCTTGTGACAGACAGCCACTACAGGAGGACGTTCCCCCTTCAACCCCTGACCAATCCCTCCCAATCACCTTCTTCTACTGAGGAGTAAAGTCCTCTGCCCAGCATAGGACTTCAAAGTGACTGTTCCAGTTAAGGACCCCAGTGAGGTTATTGCAGCCAGGGTTCCAAACGAAGTGAGGTTAATCCTAGTGCCCTTCCCCTCATCCAGTTCATCCAGTGGTCACAGCCCGACTGTTGGCAGCCCCCATTCCCCTAGCGCCACATCGCCATCGTGTCCCTCTTCCTACCTGTGGTGGAGGAGACAGTGAAGTGACCAGCTGTATTGCCCTATCCGGCGCGAGACAAGCGGCGCCGTGCGGAGCATTGTGCTGATCAGGAGGTGAGGAGCCGGCTTGTGGTGGTTGCCCCGGAGTTGAGGAGAGTGTGGGGAGGCGCTGTCGCGAGTGCGCGATCTCCAAGAAGGAGACGCTGCTCCCTCGCGCATGCCCCAGCGTTGTAGTGTCCCTGTCAGGAGGGGCCTATGATCGAGCAGGCCCGGGTGGACGCCTCCTTCCTGGGAGCGTAGGCGGAGATTAGCAGCATCAGGGCGAGCGCTACTGCGCAGGTCAGAGAAGGAAGCGGCCCCGCCGAGCATCGGAAGGAGCGCCGGCCGCCTCAGGGAACCCAGAGAGAGTCCCGCCTTCTCCCTCGGCTCGCGCGCCACGCAGAGGAGCTGGCCGAGCCGGGAGGGGGAATCTGAAAGGCCTGAAAGCGGCCTGGGGGCAGTTGAAATTGGCATAACCTTCCCCTCGAGTGCCACGCAGAGGAGCTGGCTCGAGTGGGGAGAGTGAGCATTACGGAGCGTTTTGAGGCGTGAGGGCCTCCCCAGCCTCAGTTCCTCGACCCCCTTCATTGCTGTTCCTCTATCAGCCTGGCGCAGGACGACCCCAATTCTGTGAATCCAAAGTAAGGAGAGTGGGGGTGTGGGAAAACGGATGCCAGGGAGCCCTTTTTCAGGCAGAGAGATTTACTAATATCAGAGGTGATTCCCAACACCCTCACAGTTAATGACCAGGGTTCTTGGTTGACAGAAATCTGAGGAACTTTATATTAAGGTGTTGGAGGAGTGAATCCAGCTATTCTTCTTGGTGATAACCTTGGAACTGACTACTGGGAGGAGGCCTTCTCTGTATACAAACTGGCCAGGGTGATCTAGGTTAATTGAGATCATAAACCTGTTCCCCTTTAATCAATTGCTCAGTAGTTGAGCCTCTTAGTTCAACTGTAATGTACTGAATTGTGATTCCTTTTGAAACTGATAGGCATTGAACTGTGATTCCCATTGAAGCTGAATTGTTGCACTTTATCAATTGTTTGACAGAAGAAAGGAGTTACTTACTAAAGGTGACTGTGTAATAAGATTAAGAGTGCTGAAGAGGATAATTTAGTAATTTACTTAATAGTCTTAGAAATGTGGTTGCCGATACTAAGATAACCTATAATGACTTGCACTGTATAATTTGAAACTGAAGAGTATATTATTTTTATAAAGCAGCACGTATTTTCATATAATTTTGGTGTAGTGTTTTCTTTTTGAGTGCTATTGCGTGGAATTACTTTTGGGTGGTCTGCAACCTTTACACTGTGCCTCTGTTGTGCTAGTCTTGCCCTAGGCCAGGCTACCTAACTCCAACATATTGGTGCCTAGCGGTGGGATTGCGGACTTGGTTGCAGCTACTTACTAGTAATTTGACGTAATACACCCAACCTACATCAGGAGTTTTCTCCTTGCGGCCCTCCCAATTAGTCTTTTTGTTTTTTCTAAATTTATTCCTGGTGGTGGGTGGAGTTGGCTTAAGGTTGCCCTTGCCCCTTTGAAATTTCTGGTGTGTATCCAGGTTTGCCAGACTCACAATGGAGTTTGCAGTGGAAAACCTGGAAGTCTATTCCGTGCCCCAATTGAGAATGTTCTGCCAACAAATGGGGGTCTTTTTCAAACATGGTGCCAGGAAGGGGGAGCTCCAGACTAGCCTTAGGGCCTGGGTGGAGGCACACCAAGAGACAAAGGAGGAGGATGAAGAGGGTGACCAGGACACGGTGGGGGAGGTAGAAGAGTTATTTCGCCATGAGGGGGAAAACTTACTCACCGGACCAGTGTCCTATTCCAGAAAGGGCAGTAGCATCTCTGGGAAAAGCCTAACGGAAGCCGAGCTCACCGATAGGAGGGAGAAAAGACAGCTAAAGTGGGAGTTGGCTAAGTTGGAGCAGGAGAAAGAGGAGAGGAGGATGGTCCACGAGTTTAGACTGAAGGAACTGGAGCTCCAAAGTCTGCGACGGGGGTCCTCTCCTGTTAGGAATGGTGGCAGCGAACCAAAAGAGTCAGCCAGGGAGACCAAACCCTATATCCCAAAGGACCTGATAGCGAGCTTCAGTCAGGGGGACGATGTAGCTAAGTGGCTGGCCGCTTATGAGGTTTCTCTGAAGGTTCATGGAGTGCAGGAGAAGCACTGGGGGGGTAGTTTGTACAAGTACATGCCTCCTGCTGGTCGGGACACCTTGCTGGCCCTGGATCCAGAGGAACAGACAAACTACCCCCACCATGAAGCTGGCGTTATTGAGGAAGTTCGGGCTCACCCCAGAAAGGTACCGACAGAAGTTCAGGGGGAGCCACAAGATGGGTACTCAGAACTGGGTGGACTTCCTTGATTACGCCAGAAAGGCCTTAGAGGGTTGGGTCAAGGGCAGTGAGGTAAAGGATTATGAGGGGCTGTACGATCTGTTTTTGAGAGAACACCTCCTCGAGAAATGTTTTCCCGAGCTGCGCCAACACCTGGTAGACAGCAAGCTGACCAATCCCCGGAAGCTTGCAGAGGAGGCGGACATCTGGACAAGTACCCGGGTGTCCACCAAGGGGACTGGAGGGGAATCTCAAAAATCCGGACAGGGCGCCCCCCAGAAGAAGGAGGGGGGGGGAGAAAAAGAAAGAGTTCTCTAAAGGTCCCCAAAATAACTTCCAAGGGAAGGGAGCAGGTTTCACCCCTAGGGCAAACCCGCCCCGGAACCCTCATCCTGGCCAGAGCCAGCAGCCCAGGGTTCTCCACTGTTTTGAATGCGGTGGCGTTGGACATTATAAGGGAGATGTCAGATGCCCAAAGAGACCACCCCCTCCCACCGGAGGAAAGTCACCGGGAGTAGCTAGTGTAGCGCTCGGGGAGGAGATGCCCTTAGATAAGGGGGGTGAGTGGGCGGGTGTCACCTTAGTGTCCCTGGGAGAGCGGGAGATGGTGCCCCCAAATACTACAAAGTATGGGCAATGTGTTACCATCAATGGCCAGAGAGGGGAGGCTCTGAGGGATACAGGAGCCAGCATGACTATGGTGAGAAGTCAGCTGGTGTCCCCAGAGCAGGTTGTTCCTAATGTACTCCACCCCGCCGCGATGGCTGACGGCAGAATGGGCCACTATCCAGTGGCTGAGGTTCCCTTTGAGTGGGAGGGGGTTGCAGGTTCACTTCGAGTTGCCGTAAGCCCTGCCGTGCCAGTCGATTGCCTGTTGGGGAATGACATGGAACACAACACTTGGAGAGAGGTGGAATACCGGACGCATTCTGCGATGCTGGGTACACCTGACTGGGCCTGTGTCAGCACACGGTCTGCGACTGCCCGGAGAGGGAGTTCGCCTGGGTTGGAGCCTGGAACAATGGCCCAACCCGCTGCTAAGAAGGGACAGACCCGGAGACAGAGAAAGCCTGCTCCGGCTTCCACACCCCATGAGACAGATCGGCCACCTGCGGTGATGGACCAGGAGTCCGTGGAGGGGGAAGTAGACTCTCTGGAGGATTTACCCATCCCTGCGGAGTGGCATGTGGAGGGAGGTCCTACCAGAGAGGAATTCTGTAAGGGGCAGAGGGAGTGCCCCACCCTTGAGGGACTGAGGCGACAGGCTGAAGGCCAAGCAGCAGGTGATGTTACGGGACATTACCATATTTACTGGGAGGATGGACTCCTCTACAGTGAACCCAAGGTACCCTTGCCTGGTTCATCAAGGGCCTTGGTAGTCCCGCAACAGTACCGAGCCTTTCTTTTGGAACTGGCTCATGCCATACCCCTGGCAGGACACTTAGGTCAGGACAAGACCTTTGCACGGCTTGTCCTCCACTTTTACTGGCCTCGAATGAAAGTGGCGTCCGACACATACTGTAGGACATGTGTAACCTGCCAGGCCAGTGGGAAAACAGGGGTGAAGCTAAAGGCTCCCCTGGAACCACTTCCAGTCGTTAGCACACCCTTTGAGAGGGTGGGCATCGACATTGTAGGGCCTTTGGATCCACCAACAGCAGCTGGTCACAGGTTTATCCTGGTACTGGTGGATCATGCCACACGGTACCCAGAGGCAATACCTCTGAGGACAGTCACTGCACCTGTAGTGGCAAGAGCCCTAATGGGAATCTTTACCCGAGTGGGATTTCCCAAGGAAGTTGTGTCCGACAGGGGGACCAACTTCCTGTCAGCTTACATGCGGGCAATGTGGAAGGAGTGTGGAGTGACCTACCGGTTCACCACTCCTTATCACCCCCAGTCGAATGGACTGGTTGAGAGGTTCAATAAGACCTTGAAGGGCATGATCAGAAGTCTGCCCGAGAGCCTGCGGAGGAAATGGGATGTCCTCCTACCCTGTTTACTCTTTTCCTACAGGGAAGTGCCCCAGAAGGGAGTGGGCTTCAGCCCCTTTGAGCTTCTGTATGGGCACCCTGTACGCGGTCCTCTCAGCCTGGGGAAGGATGGTTGGGAGAAATCTCCCAGGAAACCCCCCAGGATGTGGTGAGCTACATGCTGGCCTTCAGGAGCCAAATGGCGAAGTTGTGGAAGCAAGCTTCTGACAACTTGGAGGCCAGCCAGGCAGTCATGAAGGAGTGGTACGACCACAATGCTCACCAGGTGGAACTGGAGCCTGGACAGAAAGTGTGGGTGATGGAGCCTGGAGAGCTTAGCGCCCTCCAGGATCGCTGGACAGGCCCCTTTGAGGTGTTGGAGAAGAAGGGTAAGGCCACATACCTGGTGGACCTTAAGACCCCTCGACAGCCCCTACGGGTGCTGCATGCCAACCGACTCAAGCCCCACCATGAGAGGCCCGAGGTCATGCTGATGATGGTGACTGACGGGGGAGAGGAAGCGGAAAGCGAACCTCTCCCAGATCTCTTTTCGTCCCAAGAGAAGGATGGGTCAGTGGAGGGAGTGAATCTCTCTCCTACTCTAACTCCTGAGCAACGGGAGGACTGCCGCCAGATACTGGAGCAGTACTCTTCGTTGTTCTCCCTTGTCCCGGGAAGGACCCACCTGTGTACCCATGATGTGGACACAGGAGACAGCCCACCAGTGAAGTCCAAGACCTACCGGCTGTCTGACAAGGTGAAGGCTAGCATACATGGAGAAGTTGCCAAGATGCTAGAGCTGGGAGTAATTGAACCTTCCAACAGCCCTTGGTCCAGTCCGGTGGTGCTAGTGCCAAAAGCCGCACCCCCAGGCACCACACCTGAACTGAGGTTCTGTGTGGATTACCGAGGACTGAATTCAGTGACAAGGACTGATGCTCATCCGATCCCTAGGGCGGATGAATTGATTGACCGGCTAGGAGCTGCCCAATATCTGAGTACCTTTGACCTCACTTCAGGGTACTGGCAGATCTCTTTGACAGATGGAGCAAGGGAAAGGTCAGCCTTCTCCACGCCTGAGGGACACTACCAGTTCTGTGTGATGCCCTTTGGGCTCAAGAACGCCCCTGCCACATTTCAGCGGCTGGTGAACCAGGTCCTCTCTGGAATGGAGAGTTTCTCTGCTGCTTACTTGGATGACATTGCTGTCTTCAGTAGCAGTTGGGAGGACCATCTGCAGCATTTGCAGGCCGTTCTCCAGGCCCTGAGACAAGCTGGATTGACCATCAAAGCCAGCAAATGCCAGATTGGGCAGGGGTCGGTTGTGTACCTTGGACACTTGGTGGGTAGGGGGACTGTGCAGCCCCTGCAGGCGAAGATTGAGGCAATCATGGCCTGGGAACCCCCCAAGACACAGACTGAGGTCCGAGCTTTCCTGGGCCTCACAGGATACTACCGTCGCTTTGTGAAGGGGTATGGCACTATTGTAGCGCCCCTCACAGAGCTCACCTCCAAGAAACAACCTCGACGGGTAGTTTGGACAAAGGCTTGTCAGCAAGCCTTTGAAAAGTTGAAACAGGCAATGTGTGCGGCACCGGTCCTGAGGGCCCCAGACTTCTTCAAGGAGTTCATTGTCCAAACAGATGCATCAGAACATGGCATTGGGGCAGTGTTATCGCAACTCAACGAAGAGGGCCTGGATCAACCTGTGGTCTTCTTATCCAGGAGACTGCTTCCCCGGGAACAGAAGTGGAGTGCCATTGAGAGGGAAGCTTTTGCGGTGGTGTGGGCTCTGAAGAAGCTGCGGCCATACCTCTTTGGCTCGCACTTCCTGGTTCAGACTGACCACCGACCCCTTCGTTGGCTAATGCAGATGAAGGGGGAAAATCCCAAGTTGTTGAGGTGGTCCATCTCCCTACAGGGAATGGACTTTCGGGTGGAACATCGGCCTGGAGTGGACCACGCCAATGCAGACGGTCTCTCCAGGTATTTCCGCCTTAGTGATGAGGACTCCCAAGGGGTTGAGTAGTTCTCCCCACTTTCAGCTGGGGGGGACGCGTGTTAGACCTGTCTGGCTTCTTGGCGATGTCCCTCCTAATTTTTATTTATTTTGTCCCCTTTTTGCCCCTCATACCCTTGTTAATTTTTGTGTCTACTGACTTTTTGTAGGTGTTGGCCAGGGGGATAGGTGTTCTTTCTCCCCCTCCTAGACTTTTACCTCAGGCCCAGAGGCCTGTTCTGACAGGAAAGTTGGCACCACCTAAAATGGTGGCCGCCAACTGCCCCAACTGTCACATCCAGAACTTGGCCATAGCCTAACATAGGGCATTCCAGAACCTTCTGGTCCATTCTGGACCACTGAAGGGCAGCCTATATAAGGCGGAATGCAGGGAAGCCATTTTGTGCTGACCAGAGAGAGGAGGAGTGAGGCAGTGGTGAGAGGAGGAGGACGCACTGGGAGCAGTTAGTTTGTCCTTGTGACAGACAGCCACTACAGGAGGACGTTCCCCCTTCAACCCCTGACCAATCCCTCCCAATCACCTTCTTCTACTGAGGAGTAAAGTCCTCTGCCCAGCATAGGACTTCAAAGTGACTGTTCCAGTTAAGGACCCCAGTGAGGTTATTGCAGCCAGGGTTCCAAACGAAGTGAGGTTAATCCTAGTGCCCTTCCCCTCATCCAGTTCATCCAGTGGTCACAGCCCGACTGTTGGCAGCCCCCATTCCCCTAGCGCCACATCGCCATCGTGTCCCTCTTCCTACCTGTGGTGGAGGAGACAGTGAAGTGACCAGCTGTATTGCCCTATCCGGCGCGAGACAAGCGGCGCCGTGCGGAGCATTGTGCTGATCAGGAGGTGAGGAGCCGGCTTGTGGTGGTTGCCCCGGAGTTGAGGAGAGTGTGGGGAGGCACTGTCGCGAGTGCGCGATCTCCAAGAAGGAGACGCTGCTCCCTCGCGCATGCCCCAGCGTTGTAGTGTCCCTGTCAGGAGGGGCCTATGATCGAGCAGGCCCGGGTGGACGCCTCCTTCCTGGGAGCGTAGGCGGAGATTAGCAGCATCAGGGCGAGCGCTACTGCGCAGGTCAGAGAAGGAAGCGGCCCCGCCGAGCATCGAAAGGAGCGCCGGCCGCCTCAGGGAACCCAGAGAGAGTCCCGCCTTCTCCCTCGGCTCGCGCGCCACGCAGAGGAGCTGGCCGAGCCGGGAGGGGGAATCTGAAAGGCCTGAAAGCGGCCTGGGGGCAGTTGAAATTGGCATAACCTTCCCCTCGAGTGCCACGCAGAGGAGCTGGCTCGAGTGGGGAGAGTGAGCATTACGGAGCATTTTGAGGCGTGAGGGCCTCCCCAGCCTCAGTTCCTCGACCCCCTTCATTGCTGTTCCTCTATCAGCCTGGCGCAGGACGACCCCAATTCTGTGAATCCAAAGTAAGGAGAGTGGGGGTGTGGGAAAACGGATGCCAGGGAGCCCTTTTTCAGGCAGAGAGATTTACTAATATCAGAGGTGATTCCCAACACCCTCACAGTTAATGACCAGGGTTCTTGGTTGACAGAAATCTGAGGAACTTTATATTAAGGTGTTGGAGGAGTGAATCCAGCTATTCTTCTTGGTGATAACCTTGGAACTGACTACTGGGAGGAGGCCTTCTCTGTATACAAACTGGCCAGGGTGATCTAGGTTAATTGAGATCATAAACCTGTTCCCCTTTAATCAATTGCTCAGTAGTTGAGCCTCTTAGTTCAACTGTAATGTACTGAATTGTGATTCCTTTTGAAACTGATAGGCATTGAACTGTGATTCCCATTGAAGCTGAATTGTTGCACTTTATCAATTGTTTGACAGAAGAAAGGAGTTACTTACTAAAGGTGACTGTGTAATAAGATTAAGAGTGCTGAAGAGGATAATTTAGTAATTTACTTAATAGTCTTAGAAATGTGGTTGCCGATACTAAGATAACCTATAATGACTTGCACTGTATAATTTGAAACTGAAGAGTATATTATTTTTATAAAGCAGCACGTATTTTCATATAATTTTGGTGTAGTGTTTTCTTTTTGAGTGCTATTGCGTGGAATTACTTTTGGGTGGTCTGCAACCTTTACACTGTGCCTCTGTTGTGCTAGTCTTGCCCTAGGCCAGGCTACCTAATTCCAACAGTTCAGTAGCCGTGTTTTGCTTTGAAAAGCCTGATTCCACCTGTGCACCCACAATGGGACTCATGTGAACGTCTGCTAAGATTCTTAACAGGCTCTTCTCCCTAGCAACAAGATGGAGTCGTGCTTCCGGGCTTCGGACTTTTTCCGGGCTTCGGACTTTTTCGGTATAGGCAGGCTCGCTGGACTGACAGACGATTTGATCTTGGTTGGGCTTTGGTGACCCCGGTTTAGCTCTGCCCTCGGGGCCAAGTTGACTCACGTCCGTGGCTGTCGGTCCACAGGGGACCTGGAAGAATTGGGTTATGAGACCCTGTGGGAGGGAATTGCCCGGGACTGAGTCCTGAGAATTTTGGGTGCTGGTACTTCTAGTACTTCTAGTTATTCTTCTTTGTGCCGTGTTTTCAGGGTTCGCCTCCACCCCCACCTCCTCCTCCTTCGTGCTGGACTTGATCTTTTTGAGCGTCATCCTTTAAGCACCGTGAACTGGGGCTCTACCTGGTAAAGTGGTGAAGAGGTGGAGTTCGTTTACTTGTGTGCCTGATTGCTGGGGTATCTCTCCTGTGGGGGCCTTATATTTCTTTGTATGAGTCTAGATACAATTTCTAGCTCTCCGCTTGAGCTGTACTGTACTGGACGGCGTCTTTACAGGGGGAGGTGGAGGCGGCAAGCGGTGCACACAGGGGGGCCGCAGGCTGGGAGACCTAGTCAAGCAGCCCCTTAGCCCGCGCCCTCTGCTCTTACTTTGCGGCTGCCTCTAGTGGCGGCCGCGCTCGCCACTGCCACTTACCTCCCGCACTGGCTGCTCAGGTTGCCTCCAGACTCCGGGCTCTCCGAATGCTCCGGCTCCAGAAATGTTCCAAAGTCGCCCGATAGTCCAGGCACCTCCCAATAGGCAGCACAGCATGCCACACAGCCTTGAGGCTCAAGCTCAAGCACTCAAGGGCGTTTGAAATGACTGCAATTGCCACTGCGCAGCCGCCCCTCCACTCGCCGTACTCCACTCCGGCGCTACACTGTACTCCGTGATCGTGTGCACTGGACGCCAGACCCTGTGCTGTTTCTAACAGGGACTACCTCCGGCTCTTTGTCTTCTCTCTGTCTTCTGGCCACGGGGAAACCCCGAACCCGTTTTTTCCGGAAAGACACTGCTGGCGCGGCCTAGCACACACTGCACGCGCAGCTTAGACACAAGAGGCTTGTCAAGCTCACCCGCAGCGCCACGACTCCGTGGGCCGATTCAGCTCTCTCCTCTCTCTCTCCTTGTTTGTCTCCCCTGGCCCTGGACTCTTTTGGCTGTTTAGCTGAGATCCCCAACTGTCGGGTAGCCCACAAACCTGTGAGCCCGGTGGATATGAAGCTTTCAGCTTCAGATTCAGCTAGAATGAATACGAATAGTGCAAAAAGTCCATCACAAGCAGTCTTTTATTTTTCATGTAAAAAACCCAATGCATTTCGGGCCTTTCAAAGAGGCCTGGATTGGCACTGTCTGAATGCAAGAAACCTGAAAATTGGCGCCACATCCCGATTGTTGGACCTTTTGATAAATAGGATTGAAACAACATTTGGAAAGTTAAAAAACAAAGGATAAAAGATTTTGAATTAATGTGCACGCTACATAGCGGCACGAAGCTGTGCATTTGGTTTTGGGGCTATGCAGTCCCTCCTCCTTTACTATAGCATGTATGCGTCAGCCGCGCCATTGGCTTCAATGCTTCATCTTACGATCACAGATGGAGGGCGCCACTCGGATTGGGAGTTAAGAAACACAAGGGGGCATATTACCAAGAAATAGCGATAATTATCGCTATTGCTTGGTTAGAGACAAAAATTTACAGCTGAGCTGCGGCGATTTTTATCGCAAATAAACCTCGGTATTACCAAGGTGTATCGCAAATGTGATAAAAATCGGCCGCAATGCATGAATATTGCTGAAAAGTGAGCAATATTCAGGCATTACCGAGCTATTGCTCTTAGCCATGTTATCCACCTCCCATTGGATAACATGGCTAAGAACTGCTCAGGGCAGGTGTTAGCTTTTGGAGATATTCGCTCTTAGCGCGAATATCTCCCAAAGTTGGTAATAGGAGATAGCGATGTTAGCAACTGTTTCCAGTCGCTTACATCTTGGCACGCCCACTTTGCATGTCATTAATGATAAATATCACTGACATGCAAAGTGGGGCCCAAGATGGTCGCTATCTCCTACTAGCTGTCGCTAACTGGTGTTAGCGACAGCTAGGTAATAGGGAGATAATTTCATCTTTGCTTTCTTGGCTTTTAAAGCCAAAAAAGCAGAGATAAACCCCCTTGATAATATGCCCTAAGATGTGTTAGTGTAAAAGCTTCCGTTTCATGAGTGTCGAGGCCTCTTTGCTGCAAGTGTACACATAGATAAAGGACTTATAGGCACAATATTTTGAAACATGGCCCGTTTTATTCACAATGATAGTAGTTTAATATTTAATTATTATATGTATTAATCACCAAAATTAAGTAAACCTTAAAATAAATCTATGAAATTCACTGAAAAAATACAAGTAAAGTGCAGTTCTGGCTCAAACGCGTCAAACCACTGACGTTCACCAGTTATGGTTATGAACGTACACAGCACGTGACATAACTGACGGCGTCCGCCGTGCACAAGACACCGATTTGCCAAATGCTACTTTCACTGTAGGAGGTTTGGCTGCTCCGTAGGAAATCCCTGGGGTGCGATATTAAATACTAATGCTGTATTTCAAGACTAGGACTAGTTAGAGAAACAATTAGACAACTATTTTTAATAGTTATAAAAAATCCAATACAATTCACAAAGTCAGAATATTTCTAGATATTACAGAAAAGTAACTTTTAAAAGTCACTTTCTTCCTGCCGGAAGTCCCTGGACGCTAAACCTCCCCCCCCCCCCCCCACACTCCTGCCAGCTGTGATTGGCCTTGGAATAGGCGGGAACGAGGCGTGAACCTGCTCCCGGAGCAAACGATGGATGGGCCCTCACGACCAGCCTGAACCCGACAGGTGATACCGGGGGCTGTGAGGAGATGTTTGACATTGAGGCCGAGTTCTGTTTGAATGTCACTTCCTGCTTGTCAAATCTGCTGCGTTTCTTATGGCTTTTGGGGCACACTCTGAGCGAGCACCCCTTTCTCCGCAAAATGTTAGCTGACGCTTGCGCAGGGCCCTTAACTGTCTGTGTCCCCAATCATACAGGCCCTAATCACAGGGGGCCTCATTTTGACATGACAGTGCCACAGGCTGCTTGACAAGTCTGCTGGGTTTACTTCAAAGGAGAAAGACGGGTTACCAGGACAATTCTTATATAAGCCATGTCTGGTTGCTGAAAGCTCAGGTTTGTTTTGCTAGACTTCTGTCTCTGGCATTGCTGTGGGTGCAGGGAGGGACTTCTTGAAACTGGATTTTGATGTTAGATGTGGGAAGACACTCCCCACACCCCACTCCCCACAACCACGCCTAGCACTGCAAGCCCTGGTTTTGTTGAAGATGCCCCAAGTAGGTAGGGTTAGCCCCAGGAACCTTCATCCCCAATGGTTAGGGTGTCCTCTAGCGCCATTCCCACCCAATAGCTCATGCCAGGCATAAATGTGGCTTCTCCAGGCACCCACTTCAGAACACACCTGGACCTAAGGATGATCAGGAGAGGACTGACCCTGACTCGCGCTCCACCGTGGTCAGCATCAAACTATGCCTCGGTCCTGTTCTACTGCAACCATTGACTATTGATGGCATGCAGTTCTTCTTGAGGCTCTATTTCTATTTAAAACTTTTTTTAAACATGTCTCTGGTTCCTCTAATAAATTGCTTTGTCATTTTGGTCTCATTTTGTTTATTTGTTTATTAAATGTTACTCTATTTTTTTAATTTGTTTGCGGCATTTTATTGGTTTCATTTCAACTTTATTAATGTATTAGTACTGCATAAAACCATACACATTGCCTCCAAGTTGAGCCTCCAGTTGCAGCTCCTGTGGAATCCGGGGTACCTACGGAGAGAGCGGTACCTCACGTCCTGAGTTGTTGCCAGGTGACTATTCACTATTGTGAATTTACGCAATTGAGACCTCTGCGTAGGTTGTATTTATTCCAACCATACTATTGTCACTTGTATTACACTTTTTTGCAGTAGCATTTACCACCTAGGTCCTGAGGAAGGCCGCAATCGTAATTAGATCATCATGGCTGAAACCTGTAGACCTGCTTTTCGGACAAGTGCAGCTAATATTTTCTAAACTGCACATGCCTTGTTTTTTAACCTTGAAACAGAGAGTTAACTAATGAACTCTTTTTTCTTTTGGTAGTCAATTTTAGATCACTTTTTCACATCACCATTCTTTGCACTGCAACCGTTACCCAAAGTACTTCCAATGCTTCGCATCAAGCGGATTTTAGAAGATCCGATAAACTGACCAATAAGCCATCCCTGAGCTCCTCCCTCACAGGGAGGGGGTTGTAGCCCTTGGCTGCACTAGGAATTGCAACCAAGAGGAGATCCCAGAGGATTAAGCATGCCACCTCGGTGACGGGTGATGAGTTTCCATCTTCTTAGCAGGACTCCCCCATGTTTGAGTAGAGTTTTGAGCTTGTACTGGTTGTGCCTTAGAGCTGCACTAAGCTCGGCAGACCCGCGGACTATTTGGTTGATTGATTTCCCGCCTGCTCTGTGCCATAGCTACTAGGGGGTCAGGCTCAGGTAATAAGTGACTTTAAGGGTTGAATCTTACAAAGACTGGGATTATTACCAGATGTAGGTACTTACCCCCTTAACTAACATCCCCATTTCTAACTGAGAATTTCTTTTATTAAGCTTCATACATCTGATTAAAAGTTACTTTACCTGGTGCACCTTGTCATAGTGACCCGATACAAACAATATGCTCCAGTGTGGACCATGTATTTAGGTGCTGTCACCAGGAGCTCGGACTATGTTTACTTTATAGGACATATTGCATTCGCAAGTCTTGATTACAATCTCTATACGAATACTCCTTGAGAAAGCTCATAGATAAATTAAGTCTGAGCGAAACACGTGTTGGCTACGCAGTACTGCTCTCCTCAGTTCACTTTGAACGAGATGTGTAAAGCTTAATAGAAGAAAGACTCACTCGATGTCGGAATACTCACGACCTCCTTCTTTAATGCAAAGGGCCCCATTACGACCTGTGTGAGGCAGGGTGAGCGGAAGTATCGAATGGAAGCCACCATTCCTAGCTGATAGTTCCTCCACTTCACTGTGCTGCTTCTAGTTGGAGTCCGATTTGGGTGCCTGCTCTGCCTAGAGTAGAAACAATGGGGGGGGGGGGGGCACTGAGTACGCGTCTGCAGCCGGGGTGCAGGTAATCTGGCAGGCGGTGTCCATACAACTTGAAACCAGAGGGCCGAAGTGTTACTCAAAGAAGCAGATATTGTTTATGGAACTATTGAAAATGTGCACACCTTTAAATCTCCAATGTGTGAATCTGAGCAGCACTCAGCCGGGATCTGTGCTTGAAAAGGTTCTTGTTAGTTCATCTTGTAAAGTCAAAAGCAGGTCTGCTCCTCATTGGCATGAGTGAGTTGATCAAAGCATTCACAATAGAGGTAAAGCTCGATTTGTGATGGATACTTCTAACTGCAGACTCCTCACCTTCGACTACTCCCTCAGTGCCAGGCCGGATCGCATTCTGTGGATAGAAGTAAAGCTCGACTTGTGATGGATACTTCTTACTGCAGACTCCTCACCTTCCACTACTCCCTCGGGCCAGGCTGGATCTCAAACTACAGATTGGCGTAAAGCTCGACATGTGATGGGTACTTCTATCTGCAGACTCCTCACCTTCGACTACTCCCTCGGGGCCAGGCTGGATCTCAATCTATGGATAGGGGTAAAGCTCGACTTGTGATGGATACTTCTAACCGCAGACTCCTCACCTTCGACTACTCCCTCAATGCCAGGCTGGATCGCAATCTGCGGATAGGGGTAAAGCTCACCTTTGACTACTCCCTCGGTGCCAGGCTGGATCGCAATCTGAGAATAGGGGTAAAGGTCACCTTCGACTACTTACTCGGTGCCAGGCTGGATCGCAATCTGTGGATAGAGGTAAAGCTCACCTTTGACTACTCCCTCGGTGCCAGGCTGGATCGTAATCTGCGGATAGAGGTAAAGCTCGACTTGTGATGGATACTTCCAACGGCAGAATCCTCCCCTTCGACTACTCCTCGGTGCCAGGCTGGATCGCAATCTGTGGATAGAGGTAAAGCTCAATTTGTGATGGATACTTCTAACCGCAGACTCTTCACCTTCAACTACTCCCTCTGTGCCAGGCTGGATCGCAGTCTGCGGATAGGGGTAAAGCTCGACTTGTGATGGATACTTCTAATAGCAGACTCCTCACCTTCAACTTATCCTCGGTGCCCGGCTGGATCGCAATCTGCGGATAGAGGTAAAGCTCGACTTGTGATGGATACTTCTAACCACAGACTCCTCACCTTCGACTACTCCTCAATGCCAGGCTGGATCGCAATCTGCGGATAGAGGTAAAGCTCGACTTGTGATGGATACTTCTAATCACAGACTCCTCACCTTTGACTACTCCCTCTGTGCCAGGCTGGATCGCAATCTGTGGATAGAGGTAAAGCTTGACTTGTGATGGATACTTCTAATCGCTGACTCCTCACCTTCGACTACTCCCTCGGTGCCAGGCTGGATCGCAGTATGCGGATAGAGTTAAATCTCGACTTGTGATGGATACTTCTAATCGCAGACTCCTCACCTTCGACTACTCCCTCGGTGCCAGGCTGGATCGCAGTATGCGGATAGGGGTAAAGCTCGACGTGTGATGGATACTTCTAACTGCAGACTCCTCACCTTCGAGTACTCACTCGGAGCCAGGCTGGATCGCAATCTGTGGATAGAGGTAAAGCTCGACTTGTGATGGATACTTCTAATCGCAGACTCCTCACCTTCGACTACTCCTCGGTGCCAGGCTGGATCACAATCTGAGGATAGATAGAGTATCTACCAGAAAGAGTGTTACCAAAGGTTCGTTCCTTGTTTTATAATGGTGGATGAACACAGACTGTTCACCTGTTAACTGTGAATGACTGTCTCTGTAGAGTAGCGTCCCTGAGGCGTCAAGGCCCTAGAATCCAGCATCAAGAATCTCTGCTTCATTCCAGTGACAGAGAGCTCCTGGCATCTACATAAGAGGGGTGATGGAGTTACAAGCATCACTGATGGCCCACACCCCTCCAACACAGACCTGTTTCACGACGGGGAACTTTATACACACAGTGCTCATGCAGAAGACACAGCTCCACTGCGTCCCTGTGGATGAAAACCATCGCCCCGTCACCCTCGTCACCCCAACCCCCTCAACCCCCGTCACCCCAAGCCCCTCAACCCCCGTCACCCCCTCAAACCCGTCACCCCCAACCCCTCAACCCCTGTCATTTCCTCAACCCCCTCAAACCCCTCACCCCCAACCCGCTCAACCCCCAAACCTCTCAACCCCTAACCCCCTTAAGCCCCTCAATCCCCAGGCTCCTCAGCCCCCTCAACCCTCACCCTCTCAACCCCTGCACCCCTGCACCCACTCAACCTCTGTCATCCACCCAACCCCCTCAAACCCCTCATCCCACCAACCCTCTCAACTCCCGTCATCCCCCTAACCCCCTCAACCCCCGTATACTCACTCAATCCCGTCATCCCCCCAACCCTCTCAACCCCCGTCTTCCCCCAACTCCCGTCATTCCCCAACGCCCTCATCCCCGTCAACCCCCCAAAGCCCTCAAACCCCTCAACCCCCCACACCCCTCAACCCCTGCACCCCGACCTCCTCAACCCCCGTCATCCCCCACCCCATCAACCCCTGTCAACACCCTACCCCCTCAACCCCGTTATCCCCCCAATCCCCTCAACCCCGCCATCCCCCAACCCCCTCAACCCCGTTATCCCCCAACCCCCGTCATCCCCCAACCCCCTCAACCCTGTTATCCCCCAACCCTCGTAACCCCCCTCATCCCCTGTCATCCCCCTCAACCCCACTCACCCCTGCCAGAATGGCACAGTGAACAGTGCAACAACACTCTTTACCTACTAACTGTCCTCGTGCACCTTTGGTGAGTTTTAAAAGAACTTAAGAGAACTAATTACCATATTTGATGACATCAAAGAAAGTGTTGTCATATAATCTTGGAGGTAAGAGAAAACTCAGGAAGTAACATCAGTGACACTATAAAGTTCAACAACACATTCTCACTAATATAGGCTTAAGGCTCACAGCAGTAGTGAACAGTGTTGGACCTGGCCTCGTGGCGTGGCCCCACTCCTCCCGCATGACGGGTCCCGGACTACCTCGACCCCTGTTCCCCGGCCAAGAGCAGCACCAACCACCCTCCACGAGTGCCGCCCCTCCGGGCAGCCCCCAGTTCTTCCCCGGTGGAACTCGACCTCCTCTCCTCAACCCCCGCGGCTGGCCCGGACCCTTTCTCGGACCACCGTCTCCGGCCCAGCCGCCATCTTGGACCCTCCACGACCAGGCCTCGTGGCCTCGGCCCGACCCCAGCCGCAGACCCAGCAAAGCCCCGACATCGAGGCACCACAATCCAGCCAGGGGGTAAAGAGACCACTTGACGAATCAATGGGGGAAGGAGTTTCGATGATCCCCCATCTGCCTGGTTTCGATCGCCCCCAGCCTCCCTGGGCGCTGGCTCCACCCCCCTGCTGGGTGTCTGGACTCGCACATCCCAGACCCTCCGACCTCCAAGTGCGGGGGTCCGGACATCAAAGGGCACCAGACCTATAACTGGGGCAGCTCCAGAGCAGGTGGGCAGTTGTATCCTGGAGTCGAGAGACACCGAGACAAACTCATCTTCGTGAAACCATCCTTGGGGACCTGCTGGCGCTGCCGCGGCCCATCTTCGTGAAACCATCTTTGGAGTCCTGCTGGCGCTGCCGCGGCCCATCTTCGTGAAACTATTCTTGGGGACCTGCTGGCGCTGCCGCGGCCCATCTTCGTGGAACCATGCTTGGGGACCTGCTGGCGCTGCCGCGGCCCATCTTCGGGAAACCATCCTTGGAGTCCTGCTGGCGCTGCCGCGGCCCATACTGAAGAACCCCCCAGCTCGAGGATTGAGAGCTGTGCGCAAGATATCCCCGTACCAGACTGGTACCAAGACTGTCCCGCTACCCCTTTCCCACAGAGACTAAGTTTAAGAGGATCCCTGAATCCTGTTCCTTCTGTATCGTTACGATAACCTGCCTAAAAGTACTGATAAAAGTGTTAAGAACATAACTTTGTGTGGCGTCCATCTGTAGTGGGGTGGTTGCTCGGCTGTACGATCCTAGGAGAGGGCCCTCGGCTGGAGGCCTCTCCCCCTTGCTCGGCCGACCCTAAGCATTCCCTTCTAACAAACAGCATTAAGGTGTCCACTGCTGAGGTCTGTAGGAGTCCCCCATCTGTAGTGGGAGGGGCTCACGAAGGCTTCATAGCTCACAGGGCCCCCCTGCACACTCAGTTGAGGTCAGGATGGACTCACACTTAGGTTTTAGTTCCGAACTTTTTCCCTAGGTTTGACATTCAGCCTAAAGTGGCTGAGAGTATAACGTGGATTCCAAATGTGTGAGTCTCACTTGCAATGCGTGAGCCTTATGGACACTGTGATAACAGGAAGTTGCCTCCTTGTGGGGGGACGTGACGGTGACACCGGATACGTGCATTGATTTGCTCTCTGTGTAGTCCTTACTGCCAGGCCCATGTCATGGCAATCCATGTGACAGGCCCTGCCACTGCCCTTGGACGCTCAGAAGCAGGCACTGCCACTGACCTTGGACCCGCAGGAGCAGGCACTGCCACTGTCCTTGGACGGGCAGGTGCAGGCACTGCCACTGTCCAGGGACCCGCAGGAGCAGGCACTGCCACTGTCCTTGGACCCGCAGGAGCAGGCACTGGCACTGTCCTTGGACGTGCAGGAGCAGGCCCTGCCACTGTCCTTGAGTCCACAGGAGCAGGCACTGCCACTGTCCTTTGACCCGCAGGAGCAGGCACTTCCACTGTCCTTGGACGTGCAGGAGCAGGCACTGCCCTTGGACCAGCAGGAGCAGGCACTGCCACTGTCCTTGGACGTGCAGGAGCAGGCACTGCCACTGTCCTTGGACGTGCAGGAGCAGGCACTGCCACTGTCCTTGGACCCGCAGGAGCAGGCACTGGCACTGTCCTTGGACGTGCAGGAGCAGGCCCTGCCACTGTCCTTGGGTCCACAGGAGCAGGCACTGCCATTGCCCTTTGACCCGCAGGAGCAGGCACTGCCAATGTCCAGGGACCCGCAGGAGCAGGCACTGCCACTGTCCTTGGACGGGCAGGTGCAGGCACTGCCACTGTCCAGGGACCCGCAGGAGCAGGCACTGCCACTGTCCTTGGACCCGCAGGAGCAGGCACTGGCACTGTCCTTGGACGTGCAGGAGCAGGCCCTGCCACTGTCCTTGAGTCCACAGGAGCAGGCACTGCCACTGTCCTTTGACCCGCAGGAGCAGGCACTTCCACTGTCCTTGAACGTGCAGGAGCAGGCACTGCCCTTGGACCCGCAGGAGCAGGCACTGCCACTGTCCTTGGACGTGCAGGAGCAGGCACTGCCACTGTCCTTGGACGTGCAGGAGCAGGCCCTGCCACTGTCCTTGGGTCCACAGGAGCAGGCACTGCCACTGTCCTTTGACCCGCAGGAGCAGGCCCTGCCACTGTCCTTGGGCCCACAGGAGCAGGCACTGCCATTGCCCTTTGACCCGCAGGAGCAGGCACTGCCAATGTCCTTGGACGTGCAGGAACAGGCACTGCCACTGTCCTTTGACCCGCAGGAGCAGGCACTGCCACTGTCCTTGGGTCCACAGGAGCAGGCACTGCCACTGTCCTTTGACCACCAGGAGCAGGCACTGCCATTGCCCTTTGACCCGCAGGAGCAGGCACTGCCAATGTTCTTGGACGTGCAGGAACAGGCACTGCCACTGTCCTTTGACCCGCAATAGCAGGCACTGCCACTATCCTTGGATGTGCAGGAGCAGGCACGGCCACTGTCCTTGGACGTGCAGGAGCAGGCCCTGCCACTGTCCTTGGGTCCACAGGAGCAGGCGCTGCCACTGCCCTCAGACCCGCAGGAGCAGGCACTGTCACTGTCCTTGGACCCGCAGGAGCAGGCACTGCCACTGCCCTTGGACCCGCAGGAGCAGGCACTGCCACTGCCCTCAGACCCGCAAGAGCAGGCCCTGCCACTGTCCTTGGGCCCACAGGAGCAGGCACTGCCATTGCCCTTTGACCCGCAGGAGCAGGCACTGCCAATGTCCTTGGACGTGCAGGAACAGGCACTGCCACTGTCCTTTGACCCGCAGGAGCAGGCACTGCCACTGTCCTTGGGTCCACAGGAGCAGGCACTGCCACTGTCCTTTGACCCGCAGGAGCAGGCACTTCCACTGTCCTTGGACATGCAGGAGCAGGCACTGCCCTTGGACCCGCAGGAGCAGGCCCTGCCACTGTCCTTGGGTCCACAGGAGCAGGCACTGCCACTGTCCTTTGATCCGCAGGAGCAGGCACTTCCACTGTCCTTGGACGTGCAGGAGCAGGCACTGCCATTGCCCTTTGACCCGCAGGAGCAGGCACTGCCAATGTCCAGGGACCCGCAGGAGCAGGCACTGCCACTGCCCTTTGACCACCAGGAGCAGGCACTGCCATTGCCCTTTGACCCGCAGGAGCAGGCACTGCCAATGTTCTTGGACGTGCAGGAACAGGCACTGCCACTGTCCTTTGACCCGCAATAGCAGGCACTGCCACTATCCTTGGATGTGCAGGAGCAGGCACGGCCACTGTCCTTGGACGTGCAGGAGCAGGCCCTGCCACTGCTTGGGTCCACAGGAGCAGGCACTGCCACTGCCCTCAGACCCGCAGGAGCAGGCACTGTCACTGTCCTTGGACCCGCAGGAGCAGGCACTGCCACTGCCCTTGGACCCGCAGGAGCAGGCACTGCCACTGCCCTCAGACCCGCAAGAGCAGGCACAGCCACTGTCCTTGGACCCTCAGGAGCAGGCACTGCCACTGCCCTCAGACCCGCAAGAGCAGGCACTGCCTCTGTCCTTGGACGTGCAGGAGCAGGCACTGTCACTGTCCATGGACCTGCAGGAGCAGGCACTGCCACTGTCCTTGGACGTGCAGGAGCAGGCACTGCCTCTGTCCTTGGACGTGCAGGAGCAGGCACTGTCACTGTCCATGGACCTGCAGGAGCAGGCACTGTCACTGTACTTGGACCTGCAGGAGCAGGCACTGCCACTGCCTTCAGACCCGCAGGAGCAGGCACTGCCACTGCGCTTGGTCATACGGGAGCAGTAATAGTAATAATTTATTGTTTATGATTAATTAAAGCCATTACAAAAATAGACTCTGATAAAACATTTTCGATTGATTCCCCTTTCCAGTCAATGCTCTTATAAAACTCTTACCTATTATAACAAGCATTAGAAATGCAATAGGTCTCGCAGCATTAGAGTTAGTGCTTTTAGAATTGTTTATGGGTTTTTTTGTAAATCTTTAGCATGAGGTTGAGGGTGAGTGAGGGTGAGTGAGGGTGAGGGGTTGAGGGTGAGTGAGGGTGAGGCTGAGGTGTTGAGGGTGAGTGAGGGGTTGAGGGTGAGGGGTTGAGGGTGAGTAAGGGTGAGGGGTTGAGGGTGAGTGAGAGTGAGGGTGAGTGAGGGGTTGAGGGTGAGTGAGGGTGAGGGTGAGGGATTGAGGGTGAGTGAGGGGTTGAGGGTGAGGTGTTGAGGGTGAGTGAGGGTGAGGGGTTGAGGGTGGGTGAGGGGTTGAGGGTGAGTGAGGGTGAGGGGTTGAGGGTGAGTGAGGGTGAGGGTGAGTGAGGGTGAGGGTGAGTGAGGGTGAGTGAGGGTGAGGGTGAGTGAGGGTGGGTGAGTGTGAGTGAGGGTGAGTGGGGGTGAGTGTGGGTGAGTGTGGGTGAGTGATTGAGGGTGAGGGGTTGAGGGTGAGTGAGGGTGAGGGGTTGAGGGTGAGTGAGGGTGAGGGTGGGTGAGGGGTTGAGGGTGAGGGGTTGAGGGTGAGTGGGGGTGAGTGAGGGTGAGGGGTTGAGGGTGAGTGAGGGTGAAGGTGAGTGAGGGTGAGGGTGAGTGAGTGTGAGTGAGGGTGAGTGTGGGTGAGTGAGGGTGAGGGATTGAGGGTGAGGGGTTGAGGGTGGGTGAGGGGTTGAGGGTGAGTGAGGGTGAGGGTGAGGGGTTGAGGGTGAGGGGTTGAGGGTGAGTGGGGGTGAGTGAGGGTGAGGGGTTGAGAGTGGGGGTGAGTGAGGGTGAGGGGTTGAGGGTGAGTGAGGGTGAGGGGTTGAGAGTGAGTGAGGGTGAGGGGTTGAGAGTGAGTGAGGATGAGGGGTTGAGGGTGGGTGAGGGTGAGTGAGGGTGAGTGTGAGTGAGGGTGAGTGAGGGTGAGTGAGGGTGAGTGAGGGTGAGGGTGAGTGAAGGTGGGTGAGGGTGAGGGGTTGAGGGTGATTGAGGGTGAGGCGTTGAGGGTGAGGGTGGCACCGGGGCTGAGAAACCCACTGATCCCTGATTATTGCTGCATTTAACAGAGGGCCCGTTACACCCTGGCTAAGCCACTGAGCGACTCTACGTAACCTAACCGCGCCTACCCCTGGATAGTGAATGAATGAGCTGTTTTCTGTACCGTAAATACTGACTTCAGTGGCTGGAATTCATGGCTCGTGCTGGTCTGCAGACATCACATTAGCACTTGCGTCACGGGGTGGGGAGGGCCCGCGACGGAGACAATCCACGGATGCAGCCTCCTACCCTGGGGCAGGAAGCATGACCAGCCCCAAACCCTGGGGCAGGAAGTACCCAAACAATGGCCCCTCTGACCCCTGAAACGCTGATGCATCAGCCTTCCGTGGCCATCAACACACGCTTATTCAGCCTCACGAGCAGGGCCATAAGTGTCTGTGATTGTTTGATCTCTTTCACAGATGATTTTAAAGTGGCGCTACCTTTAGACAACGGCGGTATTCCCAAAAGGGGTGTGAACGTTGTACAAGTCGTTTCTTGCAACCCTGGTGAGGTTTGTGTTTTGCCACTTCACAAATTTGTACAGTTTGAGATTGTTGCCAAATTTGTTTACAAGTCGTGACACTTACGACAATCCATTATTTTCAACAATTTATCTCGTAAGAGGTAAACTTGGAGAGAACACTTCCATATAAGGCAACTTGCTATGAAAAGTATCACGCAATGCACATACAAACTTGGCATGGAGGAAGGAAAGCTTGAACCCGCAACTTAACAAATTGTGAAAAAAATGTAACTTTGTAAAACTTTGCTGGCGTAAAATAAATGGAGATGCATTCTGACAATTCTCCGCCCGCCACTCCTGCGTTGATTCTGGAATTAATGTCACAGTATGAGGACAATCTGTGACTGAAAACGAACATCGTATCTTTCTTCTAATTGCTTTTCACTCACTAAAAGAATAAACTTGTTTTCTGTGCATAACAAGCTTTGGTAAAAACCAATAAGTCTCAGTAAAAAAACAGTAACAGTAAAAATACGTTTATTGTTCAGTTAATTGAAACCACAGCAATAGCAACATTAAAATAAATATCACTTTTTATGTTGTCTAAAGATAAAACTATTTCTTCTAAGTCTTACCTATGTGACTGTTGGTTTTACCAATGGCTGTTAGCAAAGCTGAAATGCACCCGGCACGCTGAAGTACAAAAAAACA
The DNA here is from genome assembly GCF_964263255.1 of Lissotriton vulgaris. Lineage (NCBI taxonomy): Eukaryota > Metazoa > Chordata > Amphibia > Caudata > Salamandridae > Lissotriton > Lissotriton vulgaris. The sequence continues at coordinate 289,615,546 of NC_141690.1, read as the reverse complement.
ACCGAATACATAGCCACTGGTCACTTTTAGGTGCGCACATCTACAGAATGATGCGGCTACTTTTGTTTTTAGTTACAGATATAAATCAGTTAAGGTAACTAAAAAAACAAAGCGCACAAAATGTTTATTTTTATTTAAAGCAGATAGGGGATGGGAATATAGGGCGGGGGTGAAGCAGGGGGGTTGGGAGCAAAGCGGGGTGGGCGGGAGAGACAGAAACACAACAGGGGAAGGGCAGGGGGGCACAGAGGCCACACGGGGCAGGATTGAGGGCGACTGCAAAATGGAGAAACACAGACTAGCACAACAGGAAGGGGGCGGGGAGAAGCACGCAGGGACAGACAGCATTACACGAGGAAGACGGTTTAAAGACGCATGCACACACAACTAGGGAGGCACTACGTGCCTAAAATGCTGTACAGGAAGGATGGCAACCAGACAGAGAGTTGCAGACATCTCAAACGTATCCATGGCTTAGATAGCACGAGAAATGCAAGTCAAAGAGCGATCATTACGGGCAGATCTTCCATCTTCCACAGATGTGTCAAGAATAAGGTTTGGGAACAACTTTGTTAACCATTATAAATAACTGCTTAGAGATTCCATGTACGTGTTGGCATCATTAAGAAGATTTAATAGCTCACATTAATTTTAGTGAAAACATGGATTGACTTTTAGTGCCTTCCATTTGCTCTGCTTGCTACTATAAGAACCACCGGGTTTTAAAAGGAAGTTTCAATAGAACAATCACACTGTAAGATGGTTGGTAAATGTAAACAAGGAATACAGATTATTTAGTCATGTTACCAGCTTTCTATCGTTTGTTTGCGGGAATGAGAGACTCTCCCAAATACCTTCCACAGAAGGCAAATGGATAGCAACGTCTTAAGACCAACTACAGAGGCGGAGAAAGGCAGTGTGAATCAGCAATATCCAGTGCCAAGATTTAAAAAAAACAAGACGGACGGACGGAAGAGAGGGGAGGGGGGAGGAGAAATGCGACACGGCGGGAGGGGGCGGAGCGGGTAAACATAGACGAGGGGAGGAGAAGAGAAGCACCGTTGTGATGGAAACGAAAGCATAGAAAGTAAAGAAGAACAAGTCGATGGTTTTCATTACGTTGTTTTTAAGGAGGGAAGAGAGGGGAGGGGGGAGGAGAAATGCGAGACGGCGGGAAGGGGGCAGACATGGCGGGGAGGGGGCGGAGCGGGGGAGAGGGTGTGTGTGTGTTGTTAGGAGACGGACGTGCACGCGCACGCGCTTTTAAGGTCAATGCGCATGCGCATAAGCTCAATGCGCATGCGCATTGACCTTAAAAGTCACGGGCACTGCAAGGAATCGCCACGATTCCTTGCAGTGTGGATAAAGAGTGGATAACTCGCAATAGTCTCGCTTGCTCGATGCGCATGCGCATCGACAGGCGAGACCTAAAAAGTGCGGGAATGTTCGAGAAGGGCAGAGGTCCTGGGGTGGCAATCTTCCTCTGAACCATCAGGGACTGTACACAGATTACATTTCGAAAAGGTTCACGCTTTTGTTGTTTCTATTTTCACGCAGGATGACACCGGGTCTGGCTTAGATGCCCCTAATGTCAAGACCTTGACTCACTTCCCATTGAGCTGCGGATCGCCTGGTTGAAGCAAACAAGCACTGCTAGTCTCCGGGTCCGTATGCTTTGCTTGTTAAAGTGGCTTTTTAGAAGGACTGTCCTTTCCTCTCGTAGATTAATGCAGGAACATATCAAGTGTTCGATCTCTTCGTTTCCGTCTCCGCACAGCCTGCATAATTACCCGCAGTTCTCTCTCAGCCACGGTGGAAGGTGTGGAGTAGGAGGAAGGATTCCTAACTTGTATTTTAAAAAGGATTCTTTTGACTTCCTGGAGTACCCCAGGTCGAATTAGGCCTGTGGTCTAAATAGTTTGTAGCTGCTAAGAGTCATCCATGCGTGGCTCCTATGTGATAGGGTGGCTTTATCCTCTATGAAGTAAAGTTTCTTGGAAACCTTCTTTACAATAACCTTAAAGTGCGAGTGCGTTGTTGGGACTGCCCATAGTTCGGCTGAACCTGTGATGGCCGGTGATTCCTCCCAATAGGCTTTGGCCGGTGGGATGGATGCATGGCTCAGTTCCTGCCAGAGCCGGTGGTTCAGTGTGCTCCTGGGTGAACTCTTGATTTGATGCCAGCACCTAATGTACAAGCCTCGCCGTCCGAGGAGTCGCTTTGTTAGTCCAAACTCGAGTCGGATCTGTGCAGGCGAGGTGCATGACGGGAGGTTCAGCATGACTCTGTGTGCCTTTACCAGGGTGGTATCCAGCAGTGAGGTGTCTCTGCCTCTCAGCACTTCGCTGCCTTAGGTGAGTGACGGTGGAAGTTTTGCTGGCGCAACACGTAGCAGCGGTGAAAAAGTTGGTCCAGTTGTGGTAAATTTAAATTACCTATACTTAATTTATGCGGTAAAGTTCAATAAGAATAACTCAGTCGAAAAGAAGAGGCAAAATCCGTGATATTTGAGGTTTATAAAGGGGTTTTATTCCTTAAAAAGGAATTGGTATTGGTTCGAACCAAGGTAGCATACCATTCCGTCACCACGTAGGTTCGGGAAGGGACTGACAGACAATACTTTATTGACAGTTAATCGTATATATAGTCAATGCATTACAGTAAAGACAGATGCAGAAGGCGTAACAGCTGAGAGGAGAGATAAGAGTACACATACGTAATGAAAAGGCGTTACAATAGGCGTGCATGAAGGCGTGTACTAGAAACGTCATTAAGAAGATGTCACAAGTGGGTGGATCCATAAGAGAATCCTGCAGTGTCAGCAGAAATACATGGCAGAGATGCGCGCGCAGGCAGCATGACGTGTGATTGACGTGTAACTGGAGGGTGAAGGGGACTTGACATTTAGCCCTACATGAGGAGACAGAAGTCTGGGATGTCAGATCAACCTAATCCCAAATCGTATCTAATATCTCGTGTTTAAGGAACTGTATTATCTGGAAGGAAAGGTCTCTCGGGCAGAGGCTATTCTATACTAACTGTGAGTGCGTGTATAAGCATCTACGTGTCTGCATGAGATGTGAGGGGGCATGGGCCTACCATGGTAACAGGAGCTATGAATTACTTGCACGGAGACAGTGAGGCCGGGCCCTTTGCTCTGCAGCTGGAAGGATGTTTACTGAAACTACTAGACAGGAATGTATGTTTCGAGGAGCGGAGCAGATAACTTGAAGGCTGAATACAGTCTTGGCAGGCAACAGGCTGAGCCAAGCACCGTTAGCCGCGCAGGGAGTAAGACAAAGGTCACGGATACAGATGCAGGCCTAGGCTGAAGCATTCAGAGACTGAAGGCAGGAAAAGGCTCGATGGCAGAATTCAGGGCCTACTTCGCCAGAGCTGAAAAACGTGTAAAGTACACCACATAAAGACGTTGGCAAGGCATACTTAGGAACGGAATATTCGGCCCATTCATGGTGGATCTGAAAGAGGACATGTTAACGTTGGACGCAAATGTATTTGCGTCTTCATAGCTGGAAGTGGAGGGAACATACATGTACTTGTAGCGCGTACACGGAGTCGTTGGGGTCTAAGATAGGGGACACAATAGATCATAAAAATTCATATTTCCTCATTCCCTCCTTGTCCCCTACGGACCCTTCATGATATATCGATCCTCATGAATCGATCAATCTGTTCACGTAACATCATTTGCTCTTCTTTCTTCTTATGGCGTTTTGAATGGGAACTTGAATGTGGAATACATGATGTGGCACACAGGCCGCAAATCGCTGGCCCACATTGCAGACATAGGCAGCAACTGAATACTATGAGAAGGGCAATGCCTAGGAAGGATAGGACCTTCCATCCCCAGGCGGTCAACGTTGTCCAGAACCAACCGGACCAAGCCCAGGTGCCTGGATTCTGATGTATCAAACTTGCAATCTTATGAAGACGGGTTATAGCTTTATATACTGATGGCGCGTTTTCTGGAATGAAAACACAGCAGCTCGACCCGATGACTCTACAGGCTCCGCCCCTATCGGCTAGGATGACGTCAAGGACAAGACGATTTTGAAGAACAACAACCCGCATAGCAGACTGCTCCTCTGTTAAGTTGCCTAGGGCGGAAGTAGTTTCATTCACTACTGCTTCGAGGGTTCTAGTTAATTTGCGTATCAGTTTACTATTAAAGACAGCACCTAAGTAGGGAAAGAAACCTTTATTGAAGTCTGTGTATTGCTCCCATGCCGTTTCAGTGTAATCGACAATCGGGAGATCTCTTCGGAGTCTATGGTTTACTAGATTAGTATTTCTATGATAATCAGGAGGGGCTAGGAAAACAGGTGGCAGAAGGAATGCAATGTAACAGGTACCATCCCAATCTAGAGGTAAGCGTATATATGCGGTATGACCACAAATGAAGTAGGAATGACGGGTAGCTCTGAATGTAGACTTGCCTTGATCACTGAATTCGACCACAGTAGTACATTTACTATGACCTAAGTGTACTGAACCATTTTTCCTAACGCATAATTCACCTGTGACTGGTAATACTGACATAGCAGGCGAAACTGGTGCAGCTTCGGATTCAACATTCAAAATCATGAGGTTAATTGTAAAGTTACCTAATCCATATACTTCATTTTCTAGATCAGTTCCTGTCCTTGTGGGAAGTCCCTTCTTGTCAGGGTAACAGGCTTTAAGCAAAACTAAGTTCAGGTTTCCCCAAACCCAATTTCCTTCGTAAACAACAGTATCTGAATCTAAAGAATTTATCAATCTAAACCATGCACCACATGAGCCATTGTGTGTGAACGGGTACGGAAAGAGGGGCAGAACTCCCTTGTATTTCTGGTAGGGAGGGAGTCGGCCACATATCCAACAATTTGTAGCGTTGTTGGTCAGATGGGAGTGATGTAGCATACTAATGAATGTGTTGTTGCGCAGCGCAAGTCTGTAAGACAATTCATGCGGAGGCAATTCGCTAAAAGAATGTTCGGCAGTGACGTTGAAAGCAGAATGTGCACGCTTGAAAATAGGGTAATAGATATGCAGTAATATACTTGCAGCAATAATCAGAAGACTTAGAAAAAACATAATCAATAATGTCACTATACAGTGACTACGAAGTGATTTACAATATGCACGTTTCTTGAGCTGTCTCTGTCTATCTCTCTCTCTATCTCGGTCTAGGGGATACATGTCAGAAACTAATTTAACCGATTCACCTAGGGGAGGACTTAAACAATTAAACTGTCTGACTGCTAGACCGTAGTTTCAATCTATATTCTTGAGATGCAGTTTTCTCAACCAGGGGGAGTTTTGAGTCAGTCTGTGGAGGAGGGCAGGGCTGAGAGTTCAAGTCAGAAGGAAGTCCATGAAACTTTTTAACGTGGCTCGAGTGCAGCCACCCTTTCCTGCCCTCAATCTTCACGGCAGTCCTCGTCGTCAGAAGAACCAATTTCGGGGTTTGCCAGCGGGGTTCCAGCGGACTTCTCCGGTCGAAATTACGTACAAAAACAAAATCCCCAGGGACCACTTCATGGGGCTTCACCTCGGTGTTGTCGGGAAAGGCTGCAGCTACCTGTGAACGACAAGATTGTAGTGCAGACATCAAGGAAGCAAGGTAATCTGTCAGCATAATACAGTCAACATCTGTTATTTTACGAGGTATGGGCATCCCCCACATATTTGGTTGCCTACCGAAGACCACCTCATACGGGGATAGCCCTGTTCGAGAATGCGCAATCATTCTCATGTAGAAGAGCGCAACTGGCAAAGCTACTATCCAGTCAACGCCTTTCTCTCTGCAGATTTTTGAAAGTCGGATTTTCAGAGTCTGATTATGGCGCTCCACGAGACCTGCTGCCTCGGGATGCCGGACACAGTGGAATTTCCATTGATAGCCTAACAGGAGTGTAATGTGTTTCACAAGCTCGGATGAGAATGGCTGACCGTTATCTGAGTACACGATACGGGGCAAACCATACCGTGGGAAGAATTCGCGAACCAGCTGCTTGGCAGTGGTTGGAGCAGTGTAATCTGGGACTGGATATGCTTCTGTCCATCGGGAAAGTGCACATACGACTACGAGGACATATTTGAATCCTCGACAACGTTCCATCTGGATATAATCCATCTGGAGGACTTCAAAAGGGTGATCGGGAGGCTGAAATCCACCTTGCTCTACGGGAATGCTTTTACCTGGATTAAACTGACAACAAATCATGCAAGTACGCACTTTCTGTTTGGCTGCTGCTCGTAAGTTTTTATTGAACCATATGTGTTGAATACTGTCTAGCATGGCTTTTTCTCCTAGGTGTGCTGGACTATGTATCGTATTAATGATGACTTGAACCATAGAGTCGGGGAGAAACCATGTAGATTTTCCCTTCGTCATCCATCCCTGATCTGTTTGGATCCCTCCTAGTTCAGTCCATTTCTTGATTTCATCTGGTGTAGCATGTGTCTGTATGTCAATTACATCATGTGCGGGATCCCTGACTGTCATGGAATGTGTCGATGTCGGAACTATTGTCTTTGTCATGTCAGTTACATGAGTTTGATTCTGAGCAGTTTGCTTAGCTGTTCGATCTGCCAGGTCGTTACCCTGGGAGATGATATCGGTGACTTTTGTATGTGCTTTACACTTCATGATAGATATTTCAGTAGGCAGATGTATTGCCTCTAACAGAGCTTGAATGAGGGGACCGTGTTGAATGTTGGCACCGTGAGAAGTTAAGTAACCTCTCTCTCGCCAGAGGACTCCGAAGTCGTGAACGACTCCGAATGCATAACGTGAATCTGTGTATATGTTAACTTTCTTATTTTTGGCTTGAATGCAGGCTTGTGTCAGAGCGATGAGCTCTGCTGCTTGAGCTGACAGGGTGTCGATACAATTGGTTTCAATAACTTCGGTGTCTGTCGTGACTGCGTAGGCGGCCACTAATTCACCTGTACTTGTTCTCATACATGAACCATCCACATAAAGTGTCAGGTCTGGATCTGGTAATGGGACGTCTGTCAAGTCTTGTCTGGGTTTCGTCGTAATAATAATGACTTCAATACAATCATGTGCCAATGGGTCTACGCCACTTAATGGCAAAAGTGTGGCAGGATTTAATGTACTACAGCGTCTGATTTCTATGTGTGGCTGAAACAATATCAATTCATAACCTGTCAGTCTTGCTATAGTCGAGTGTTGGGTCTGTGTACGGTTTAAAAGAACTTCCACGGAATATGGAACTTGCACTGTCAATTGATGTCCTAACACTATGGAATCGCTTTGCCTGATTGCTAAAGCTGTCGCTGCAACTGATTTCAAGCACGCAGGCAGAGCCTGGGCTACTGGATCTAATGTGCTAGAAAAGTAAGCACACGGTTTGTGTGAAACTGCTTGTTCCTGAGTGAGTACTGACAAGGCAGTACCCTCACGTTCTGTGACAAAAAGTGTAAAAGGCTTACTGTAACATGGTGTTGCTAAAACAGGTGCTTGACATAAGGCTTTCTTTAAGTCTTCAAAAGCTTGTGTATGTTCTTGAGTCCAAGGGAGGACAGTCGATGTCGCTGCCTCCTGGGTTGTCAACTGAATGAGTGGTTTTGCTAGAAATGCATATTGGGGAATCCATTGTCTGCAGTACGAAGTGAGGCCTATAAAGGCCCGCACCTCCTTTTGTGTCTTGGGTGGTGACATCTTTACAATTAACTGGATGCGATCAGGTGTGAGCTGTCTCCCCCCTTTGGACAGCAAGTGACCAAGGTACACAACTTGCTGAACACAGAATTGCAGCTTCGAAGGGGATACCTTGTGCCCCTTGTCGGCCAGAAAATTTAAAACCGTCAGTGATGCTTTTTCACATTCGGGTTCGCTTCGGGCGGTGATCAGCAGATCATCGACATACTGAAGTAGGGCGGTGTTAACAGGCATGTGGATACTGTCAAGTTGTCTTTTCAGTGCTTGGCTATAGATGCTGGGGCTTTCTGTGAATCCTTGAGGTGCGCGTGCAAATTTGAAATTTCGTCCATTTAAACAGAATCCGAACAAGTATTGGCTTTCCGGATCGATTGGGACGCTAAAGAAGGCGTTCTTGAGGTCAATTACAGTAAAGAACGTTGCTTCTGAATCAATAGCTGTCAGTAATGAAGAGATATCTGGAACCACGGGATACTGTGGTACAATGCATTTATTCAATTCGCGCAGATCAATAACTAATCGATAAACTGGTGGTGCATTTGGATCAGTACGTTTAAGAACTGGAATGATAGGAGAATTACATACATTGGAGTCGGTCTCTACGACCACTCCTTGTGCAATGAGCTCGTCAATGATTTTCAGTAAAGCCACTACAGCATCTGGGGGTAACTTGTATTGCCGAATTCGTGGTAATACCACTCCTGCTTTGAGTGTGACTCGATATGGTGTAATGTGCATACAACCTACATCAGTGGGGCCTTGTGCCCACAAATGTGCAGGGACATTCTGTAATCGGTGATCCATGTCTCTCAATACATAGTGACCTTTAAAATCTCGCAAGAATAATCGTACTCCTTCCGGAGAACAGCATATTATAGCTCCTAGAGCTTTCAGTGTCTTTATACCTAGCAAGTTTTCTGGGCATGATTTTGTAAGCAATAAATCTGTAGTCCGTGTCAGAGGACCAACTGCAAGAGGAAGAGGTTGTGATACTTCGTTAATAATAGGTTTTCCTGAAAATCCAAGGGAAACATTCTGTGAGCCTGAGAGGGGTGCCCCTGGAACCTCATCGTGACTAATCGTTGTTCTGCTTGCCCCTGTATCAATTAGAAACTTTCTGTCTTTCCCTAACACTTGACTATGTACATAAGGACCCTCTTGATCTACAGGAACCTCAATAAGAGGCAAGCCAACCTCCCTCTCTAGGCTGTTTCATGTGTATCGCTGATAATCGGGGTAGTCATTTTGTGCATACTGGTACATCTGTTGTGTCGTGTTCTGTGTTGCGGCAATAGGCTGTGGCTGTGGTACTGCTACGGTCTGTTGTGAAGCTGGCATAGGCGGTATATGCTGTATATTCTGGGGTACTTGTTGTTGGGCTTGATCTTGTCTAGGTGGACGTGGTCTCTCCTTGGTCTTACCCGTGGAGATATTGTGTTTCAGAACTGCACAATCGTTTATATAATGACCTGGCTGTTTACAATAGTTACATACCCCTTTAACAGGAGCCGTCGAATTACTGGGCTGGGTCGCACCCTTTTTGTGACCGTCAGCTGGAACTGACTGAGCAACTAACATTTTCATTTTCGTGTCTTTCATACGTCTTTGTTCGTGTTCTTGTTCCTCTCTAATTCTATTCTGGTGGTACTGTAACATTTGCAACATTTGTGAAGGGGTATTAGCTTGCCAAGTACTCTCGACTTTTAGTACTCTGTTCTTAACCTGGGGCAGTGAATTCTCGACTCATTTTGTTACAAAAAGATGTGGATATGATTCGCTACTTGCTTTCAGGCCGCTGTTAATACCAAAACATTTTTCAAATCGGGAATAAAAATCACTAGTGTCCTCATCGGGTTTCTGTTTACAGGCTGAGATTGCACCCCAGTCTTCCTTTTTCGTAGTTAATAAACGTGGCAATACTTGTACTAACAATCCTGGTAACGCTTTAACTTTGTCTCCAAGCCCTAGGCCTGGAATTCGGGTATTTTCTTCGTTTTCTAATGCAGCCCAATCAATCTTTGCATTTCCCACTTCCCATTCTTTTTCTTTGAGTTTCTCGTAAATACCAGCAGGCAGTAGTACTTTCAATATTTTCATAAGGTCAGGATAAGTGTAATCACCCATGAGTAACATGTCTTTTATTTCACGATGAAAACCTGCTGGATCTTTGTCATGGCTGGGCACTAATTTTTTCATTTCCAATAATTCTATTTTAGTTATGGGCGTGTACACAAACACGCGTCTGAGCGTATTATCATCATTCTTAACTGGGTGCACTTCTCGTAACGGATTCTGTCTGTCTAAGTAATACATTTTTCTTTCCATGGAGTGTGCTGAATCAGGCTGTGGACACAGGAAGGCACTATATCTGTGCCGATGTTCTAGAATTACTTTAATTAGATCGGTACCTAGACCTCTCCATTTATTCATGAGTAGTTCTGCTAATATATCAGGCAGGGGACCTGGATCGGAGTGTTGGCTTCTATACAATATGAGTAGGTGTTGTATCATGTACATACCAGCTAAACGCTGTTCGCTTGGTGTCATATTCAAAAATGTGTGTGCTAACGCATCATCACTATATTTCTCAGGATTGTCAGCCCATTGTACTGCTGACCTAGCTAATTCTGTTCGTCCATAGAATCGAGTACATGGTACCCCATTCGTTCTCGAAGTCTGTTATCAGTGGCTTGGAATAAGTGTTCAGGCGTTCTCGGATTAGACATGGCTTCCTGAAAAATTCTTTTACTTTCTGGACGTACTGGACGCATTGAATTATTATAGGATCTTCCTTTACCTACATAAGCTATCATTTCTCTAACTGGTAATTGTGCTTGTCCTGCTGTCTCTTCTGGTGCGTCCTCCTCCCCCAAGGATTCAAGTTTGTCTGAATCTATTTCTGGTGCTGGCTGTCTTCTTTCATGTATCTTTATTACTGCATTTCTGATCCTTCGGTACATATTTTCTATACAAGCCTGTTTATCATGATTCCCGTCTGCTATATTCTGACCCCATCTATGAAGTGCTTTTATTTCTTCCGGGTTTGCACCCGGCCTATCCATTTCTCTTATTAGGCAGTTTATAAAAAACCGTAATATCTTGCCTTGAGTATCAACTTTTTGGTAAGCCATGGCCTCGCCAATACTTTCAGGGCCTACCCCTGTTTGAACAAAATGATATATTCTATCTAGATGATCAACCATTCCAGGTAGTGTCAATAAAAAGTTTGTAACTCGTCGCAATCGTACTGATGCGAGCATCATTCTGTCGTCATTCTTTTTACCGGATACTGGATCATATCTACAATCTGCAAGACGTTCTTTATATATGTCAAAATCGGCTGCTTGAGGTGTACATTGTTGTGCTAGATCCCTATAAGTCCATCGATGTGTTGGTGGTGGGGTTTGGAAACCTATCGCCCCTCCCGACGCGCCTCCTGAGGCGCCGGATCCGAAGGGATTCGTTGGGTGTAAAGTAGGAGGAATAGGTGCAGGAAGAGGTGGAAGGACAGCCGGAAGGGTTGGAACGGGAGGAGGAGTAGCTTGTCGCGGAGGTGGGGGTTGACTATCTCGGGGTCGAGCGCCGCCAGTAGGGGGTGTGCGGGGCGGTGCGGTATTAACATATTCGGGGGCTACATCGTCTAGATAGGAAGAAAGGAAAATATCCTTTGCGGTTTTATGATGCATTTTAGTCGGGAGCATTGGAGGTGGCAGATCTTTTGGTACTTCCGGGGTGGCCTTAGGTAAACCCTCGGCCAGAAGAGGATACATACCATTCATAAGGATGTTTCGTTGTCTATCTACTTGTTCTATTTTTACTCGGATACCTTCCTCAACTAATACGTTTTCTCGGGCCTTGTCTGAATCCTCTCTACTTTTCTCTTCTTTTCTGTGTGCTTTTTCTGTACGCCTATGCGATTCTTTACGCCATAATTCAATGGCATCTTTCTGTGACTGTCTGGCTTTCTTTTTCCATAATGCTTCTTCTACTCTCATGATGCAATCTGCATCCCATGTCCCAGCAGCGGGCCATTTCTGATTCTCTGCTAGATCCTTGGTGTAGTCCACCCATAAATCAAGATATAAAACGGCATCTAGGCCATGTTTGTGGTACATAAAGTACCCTGGAGTGTCCCTAGGTGGAATGGGAACGGCTTCCTCGAGTATCCCTTTTCTAGTTTTTATCTGTCTTAATTTGGAGAATAACGGCATCTTAAAAATCAGGCTACTTGATCCTTACTTTAGATATGAACACAATTAACACAATAATCACAATAATGAAAATCGAACAATCACTCATACCACGACATTTTGAAAACACATTAAAACATTTTAAAACGAACAACAATGATTAGAATAAAACTAGCTAACTACATGATACTGGATGTACTGCTAAACAGTGCAGACAGGATATACTGCTAAACAGTACAGATACACTGCTAAACAGTGCAGACCAGGTCTGTGTACCCAAACCCGTCTTGACCGGCACAAATTAATGCGCACGTCTAGATGCGTCCCCAGCAATGGTACTCACCGGGAAGCACGGAACGGAAGGCCTCGGAAACTGGACTGGACTGGACCGGACTGGACTCGACTCGTGACGCAGATACTTCGGAACTTCGAAACCTGGTGGGCCTCTGTATACCTCGGATCTTGCCCTCTCAGCTAGGCTCTGGTCGGGATCCTCCGCACTCCTCACCGCCTTGTCTGGGTGTTGATCGCAGCCTCAGTCACCTCCGTTGGCCTGAGGGAGATACAGGAAATCCTGCGGGTACGCGTAGTTGTCCGTCCGGCTGTGGCAGGGGGCTAGGCCTGCAACGCACCTCCGGCGCGTGGGGTGGGGGAGGGGTCCCTGTTCGGGCGCCAATTATGTGGTAAATTTAAATTACCTATACTTAATTTATGCGGTAAAGTTCAATAAGAATAACTCAGTCGAAAAGAAGAGGCAAAATCCGTGATATTTGAGGTTTATAAAGGGGTTTTATTCCTTAAAAAGGAATTGGTATTGGTTCGAACCAAGGTAGCATACCATTCCGTCACCACGTAGGTTCGGGAAGGGACTGACAGACAATACTTTATTGACAGTTAATCGTATATATAGTCAATGCATTACAGTAAAGACAGATGCAGAAGGCGTAACAGCTGAGAGGAGAGATAAGAGTACACATACGTAATGAAAAGGCGTTACAATAGGCGTGCATGAAGGCGTGTACTAGAAACGTCATTAAGAAGATGTCACAAGTGGGTGGATCCATAAGAGAATCCTGCAGTGTCAGCAGAAATACATGGCAGAGATGCGCGCGCAGGCAGCATGACGTGTGATTGACGTGTAACTGGAGGGTGAAGGGGACTTGACATTTAGCCCTACATGAGGAGACAGAAGTCTGGGATGTCAGATCAACCTAATCCCAAATCGTATCTAATATCTCGCGTTTAAGGAACTGTATTATCTGGAAGGAAAGGTCTCTCGGGCAGAGGCTATTCTATACTAACTGTGAGTGCGTGTATAAGCGTCTACGTGTCTGCATGAGATGCGAGGGGGCATGGGCCTACCATGGTAACAGGAGCTATGAATTACTTGCACGGAGACAGTGAGGCCGGGCCCTTTGCTCTGCAGCTGGAAGGATGTTTACTGAAACTACTAGACAGGAATGTATGTTTCGAGGAGCGGAGCAGATAACTTGAAGGCTGAATACAGTCTTGGCAGGCAACAGACTGAGCCAAGCACCGTTAGCCGCGCAGGGAGTAAGACAAAGGTAACGGATACAGATGCAGGCCTAGGCTGAAGCATTCAGAGACTGAAGGCAGGAAAAGGCTTGATGGCAGAATTCAGGGCCTACTTCGCCAGAGCTGAAAAACGTGTAAAGTACACCACATAAAGACGTTGGCAAGGCATACTTAGGAACGGAATATTCGACCCATTCATGGTGGATCTGAAAGAGGACATGTTAACGTTGGACGCAAATGTATTTGCGTCTTCATAGCTGGAAGTGGAGGGAACATACATGTACTTGTAGCGCGTACACAGAGTCGTTGGGGTCTAAGATAGGGGACACAATAGATCATAAAAATTCATATTTCCTCACAGTCAATCTTGTTTTGAGTTGTCTTAGTGTTATCGCGATCATCTTCCCTTTCCTTGTTATGGCCTCAAGCTGTTTCACAAATTGGTCACTCGTGTCGATTTTAACACCTAGATATTTGTACTCGGTGGTGTTCACAATCTGAGTTTTACCCAAGAACCAGGCATGAGATCGTTTGTTGTCGTTAATTGTCAGGGTGTTGGTTTTATTGATGTTGACTTCCAGACAGTTTGCAGCTGCACAGTCAAGCAGGGCGTTAAGTGGCCGTTGCAGTCCAACTTGAGTGTGGCTCGCTAAGACAACGTCGTCCGCATATGGCATACTGGAGGCGGCTTCTCCCCCTAATCGAGGGGCATGCGCTGTGAGAAGGTGGCCTGATATGCAGTGCTCACTATTCTAGTGAACACTATGTATCAGTCCAGCAACCCTTATTGATGATTGGTTGTAAGTCAACCTTATAGACCAGCTATCCTAGTAGCGTGGATACGAGCAGTCTAAGGCTCGAGAGGGCGTGTTAAGCCAGCTGTTTACCACACATATACCCCTTGAACACCAAGTGAAAGGACACCACACAAGTGTTATGAAAATAAACAGTTATTTATTAAGATTCACAACAGCCCTGTACTCTTTATGAGGACAGGGTACTAAGCACAAACCAAAACTCTTACAAAAATACTGAAGTTAGCACAGTATATACAAATGCCCGAGGGGCACGGAAAACCATATACTTGAAAAGTGGAATGCGAAATTACTAGCAGGTAAGTACAGTACTAATAGCCTTTGGAATCACTAGGACTTGACTATAGAATCGTTAGATTACTTCTAGGAGACCCAGGGGACTCGGGTGCAGAGTGTGCACTCTCACGCGGGATGCGGGACAAAGTCTATGGTAGCTAGGAATTGCAAAGTTAGTGTTCTCGGGCGAACCCGACCTGGTAGGAGGAAATCGAAAGTAGATTCTGACCCTTGGATAGTGGGGCTATGCTGGGGCACCGAAATGCCGAAGTTACCTAGCCCAGGGGCTGCAGCTGCATAGGACTCAAAAGACGTCGGGAATCCTCGTTGACGGACCAGGAGCCTGGAAGAAAGAAGTTGCTGGCAGGCGACCAGTGAAGAAAGTTCGGTGGATCCAAGCCTGGATCGATGGAAGATGACACCTGAAAGCATAGGGGACCAAGTTCGAGACTACTAGCCAGTAGTCAGTGGGCACCAGGAGGGCACCGGATGGTAGCCACCTCGACTAGGTGAGTGGGTGACGCTGTACTCGAAGATCTCACGGACCAGGAGGCGTTGTCGGTGACCAGGAAGGAGGATCGAGCTGTCCCACGAAGATAGAAGCTGTCGATGTCGCTGGACCCAGGATTGGGCAACAAAGCCTTGGCAAATTCAAGCCCACGCGGTGGACCTAAAATGGCGTCTGGAGTGGACCAGGAGGGTCCGGGTTGCCTCTCTTCAAGAAGGAAGCAAGGGCCAGTCTGGAGCAACCAGACCAGCAGCAGTGATGTCGTCGGGCGTCGTTCAAAAGGCCACAAGCCAGCTGGCTAGTAGCCAAACAACGCGGTGCACAGCAAACAGCAGAAGGGCCCCACGCAGATCGTGGAGATGCAGGGAGGCTGACCTTGGGTGCTGGAGCTGCGCAGGGTCGGGGCTTCTCGGACCCCAAAGCACTCACCAGTGGAGGACACGGTGGGCTTGTTGTAAAGATGTCGTGCAGTCTTGGCGATCGTCGGTCCCTCGAGGTCTCGTCGCACTCACGGTTCTCAGCTTGGCTGTAGAGGTGAGTAGAGGTCAGAGGTGCCAGGGAAGCCGGGTCTCGTCGAGCTGGGTCGTCGGATTCGTGATGAAGGACTTGCAGCAGACCGCAGTGTTCTTTAGGATGGTGCCTGCGGATGCAGGGTGACTACTCCTTAGCCACAAGGGAGAATCTTGATGAAGAAATCTTGAAGTCCTTTTGCAGAAAGTCGTGTCTTGATTCCAAAGATGATCTACTTTGAACAGGGGGCCCGCTCCCATCTTTATACTAAAAAAGGGGGCTGACCCGGTGACTAGGTCCTGCCTATGGGTGGGACTAGGAGGGGGGTGGTTACACCCCTCTGCCATGCCGGAGTTCCCCAGGCCAGGGGCTGGTGTGCCCCTGGAACTGGTTCAGACCGGCCTATGCGTAGTGAGCACCGGGGTGCCACTCAGCAGTCACCTTCCTGTAAAGCCCTGCCTACCCAGGATACACAAAACCATGTCTGGGATGGTGCTAGCACCGCCCCGGACAGGAAACCCTTTGTCCAAGCCTCCCTCGCTGGAAGGACTCCCAGCAGCAGGAGGTCAGACTCGTGTCTGTGGTGGCAGCATCCATTTTGTGGAGCTGAGGCTTTAGTTAACTTTAACCGGGGTTCACAGTTACATACATGTCGTGTCCTTCTAGAAGGGTGGAATGCTAACCCCGTCACCAGAATTGGCGAGGGGTTAGTATTCCAATTCGTATGACACCTTACTCGACATGTTTTGATAAAGCAATACCAAAGTTAGCATTTAACCGCGAGGATTATAATGCACTTAAGAGTATATGGTATGCGATATCATGGAACAGCTATTAGGACTTGGTTCCGCAAGCTGCAGACAGGCTCAGCTCATGCCAGAGCACCATCTCACACGATTCCAAGCACTCTGCCTTCAGGATTGTCAAGGCCTGCCATAGGAGTGACTGATAGGAATCTGTGTGTCCATTTTAGGGTTAGGTATAGGTATACTACACCTACAGCAAAGGGTGATTACACGACTTTGCCCCAGCTGTCATGCAGCCAGTTGTGTCAAATTTAGGAGGCCAGCCAGGGGTGATATAATACATGCTTCAGCCCCTGGCAGCCCTGGGTACACCCATGCCCTGAGTTACAGGGTCTGATAGGGTGGCCCAGTACCAATTGGAAATGTACCTAGGGTACATGGAATCCATTTTAAAGAGAGAGCAGTAGGCCTGGGGTCCTGATTGGCAGGGTCCCAGGTCGACTATGTCCAAAACCAGCTAAAACACAGGGCAAAAAGTTGGGGGCAACCATAGTCAGGATGTACCTTCCTACACAACCCCCCCCCCCCCCCAAACGAAAGGAGATAAGGCTATCCTTGTCCAGGTAAGCCTCTATTACCTAAGTGGCCATATAAGGAAGGACCAGCTCTGGCTTGGTTTCCCCCTGTGTCATGGTCCACTAGGCAACCCCTCACCCTAAGGGTATCTGAGGGTCTCCACCATAGGGAATCTCTGTCTCTGGTGTGTCTTGGGAAAGAAGAAGGCTGATGCTGGGTTGGAGTACTGAAGTGAGGCTTCTCTACCTTTGGGCTCAACTTCCTCCAATCACCATCCATCATGTGTGCCTTTCTTTCTTTAGCTGAGATGCACTGAGCTCTCAGGGTCAGCCTCTGGCTACCTAAAGCTGGAGGCTGAGTCCCTCTGTTTGGCTTACTGGAGGGACAGGTCAGGTCTGGGGTTTTTAGGCCCCATGTTTGGCTGTGCCCAACAGTGTCCAGCTGTGGGAGTTCCCTAACTACTTTTAAGGGGGATCCCTCAGGAGTCTGTTCTATTTTCACTTGGCTAGGTTTACCAGCTTCAGTGATCCTAATCTGCTGATTAAGGGGTTCTTTTGGACAGGGGGCCCTTTTGGGTCCACCACTGGCCTCCCTGATCTCTTCAGCCCTGGGCTGACTGAGGCAGGGTAGAGAGGTGCAGGTTGCCTGCTCCAGACTGGGTCCCACCTGGGAAGGGTCCACTGCCATCAGGGGCTCTGCCAGGCTAGGCCTGACTACCTCTGGGGCAGTTCCTTCAACAGGGGTAGAGTCAGTTCCCTGAGGAGGCTGGCTCTCACCTAGTGTCTGGGAGGGGGAAGACTCTTCTTCCTCCTCAATGCTCTCTGTTTGAGTGGAGTGATCCATTGTTTCAGGCTTCACAACCTCACTATCTGTTTGAGTAGAGGCTGAGACCATTTCAGCCTTGCCAACCTTTTCAGGAGGGCACTCAGTTTGTGTTTGGGCTGTGACTGTCACAGCCCTCCTATCCTGTTCTGGAAAGTCTGTCTGAGCCTGGGCAGTGGCTACCACTGTCCTTCCAACCTTTTCAGGGAGGAATGGTGCTTGGACTGGGGCTGTAGCTATTACTGCCCCACTAACCTGTCTGGATAGGCCTATCATTCTGGAGTGAGTTTCTTGCTCCACCTCAGCCCATGCTGAGAGTTCCAGGTCATTCCCCAGTAAGCAATCTACAGGTAGGTTATCTGTCACTGCCACTCTCATGGGCCCTGTGACATTACCCCAACTGAGCTTGACTACTGCCATGGGATGCCTTCTCTTCACTCCATGAATGTCCGTCACCTGATAAGTAAAACCAGGGGTCAGTTGAGCAGAGGGGACCAGATGGTCACTCACCATGGTGAGGCTGGCCCCTGTGTCTCTGAATGCCTCAACTTTCTGACCATTCACTAAAACTTCTTGTCTATACTTTCCCAAAATGTGGGGTCCAGTAGTGAAGTTGGCAAACCCCATGCCAGTCTCACAGACAAGAGTGTGGTCAGGGAACCTGGCTAGGCCATAGTCCTCCTGATTGCCCAAAGTAATGCCCACCACATTCTTGGGGGCCCTCCCACCACCTGGGGGATTACCACTAGTGGTAACAGGAGGTTTAGGAGTATTACCTGGGGGTATATTTCCCTTATTACCATTTTTAGGGCAACTGGCATCACTTTTGTAATGACCCACCTGTTTACAGGTATGGCAATAAGGTTTCTTCTGTTCTGAAGGAGTGTTCTGGGACCCACCACCCTTGTTGGAGTTTTGGGGCCCTTGGGAAGTCTTCTCTGTGGATTTATCCCCACCCTTCTCTTGAGGCTTGGTTGATTCCTTTTTCTGGTCACCACCCTGGTTTTTAGGCCTAACCCTGGTTCTGACCCATTTGTCTGCCCTCTTACCCAATTCCTGTGGAGAGGTCAACTCAGAGTCTACCAGGTGCTGATGTAATAGCTGGTTCTGACAATTATTTAAGATTTGCTCCCTCATAATTAGATTATACAATCCTTTAAAATCAGTAACCTTACTACCCAGTAGCCAGCCTTCAAAAGCCTTAGTGGCACAATCAACAAAGTCAGTCCAATCTTGAGACTGAGTTTTCTGGGTGTCTCTGAACAGCATCCTGTATTGTTCAGTGGTTAAACCAAACCCATCAACCAGTGTATTCTTCAAGATTTTGTAATTGTTAGCATCCTCCACCCGGTGCACAGACATAATATCGACTCCAAAATATCGTTTGGACAGAATATCGAGTTTTAAATATCGTTTGGACAAAATATCGACTAGACAGAATATCGACAGCCAAAATATCGTTTTTAAGGTAAGTGAAGTAATATCGACTGTAAATAATATAGACAGTGAAAATATCCAAGTATATAATCTAGATAGTAAAAAATATAGTTTTTAAAATAATATTTAATTATTTATAGTGTTTTTATGTAATAATATGTGTGAAAAGTGTCATTTTATTTTATAATTATTTTTAATTAATGATTTTTTTAATTATTGTGTAATTTTATTATGTAGCGGGTTGTGGGTTTATAGGGGAATAGGGTGGGAAGTAATTTAATTATAATTAATTAAATATGTAAATTTATTAATTGGTAGTAATAATTAATTAATTGGTAATTAAATAATATATGGTATTTAATTAAAATGTAATTGGTAATTAATTTAATTTAATAGATTAATTGCTAATTATGTTAAATTAAAGGGGTATTTTTAGGGTTCAGGGTCAGTTTTTAGTTTTTGGGTAAAGGGGTATTTTTAGGGTTCAGGGTCAGTTTTTAGTTTTTGGGTAAAGGGGTATTTTTAGGGTTCAGGGTCAGTTTTTAGTTTTTGGGTAAAAGGGTATTTTTAGGGTTCAGGGTCAGTTTTTAGTTTTTGGGTAAAGGGGTATTTTTAGGGTTCAGGGTCAGTTTTTAGTTTTTGGGTAAAGGGGTATTTTTAGGGTTCAGGGTCAGTTTTTAGTTTTTGGGTAAAGGGGTATTTTTAGGGTTCAGGGTCAGTTTTTAGTTTTTGGGTAAAGGGGTATTTTTAGGGTTCAGGGTCAGTTTTTAGTTTTTGGGTAAAGGGGTATTTTTAGGGTTCAGGGTCAGTTTTTAGTTTTTGGGTAAAGGGGTATTTTTAGGGTTCAGGGTGATTTTTGGGTTTTTGGGGTACATATACAATATTGCCTATTATTTAATTAAATTTTGTTACTATATATATATATATATGTTTTAAGAAATATGATTAAAAAAATATTATTTTTTTACTTTCATTAATTATTTAATTATTAAAAGTTATTTTAAGTATTGTTAATTATATTTTAGTAATTAATTTTTTATATTAATGTAATTAAACATTGTTTTTAGTAAAGTCGATATTTTTTACAACGATATTTTTTACAACGATATTTTGTACTCGATATTTTTGTACTTACCTGTTTGTACATACAAACTCGATATTTTGGTTGTAGATATTTTTTCCTCGATATTTTGGGTAGTCGATATTTTGGTAGTCGATATTATTTCAGTGATCCCCTCCACCCATGTGGTGAGGAGCTTATCTCTACCTTTACCATCAAAGGAGAGCCACAAGATAGCTGCCCACTGACTTTGGGGAACACCCTGCACAGTGCAGGCTCTCTCCAAAGCAGTAATCCATTTGTGAATGTCATCCCCTTCTTTAAAGGGGGGCACTATCTTATTCAGGTGCTTTGTATCAAAACTCCTTTCCCTATTGCTAGGTTTATTGCTGCCACCAGTGGGCTGTAGCCCACATAATTCTTGCTCTCTAGCAAGGGCAAGTCTCTCTTTGGCCAGGGCAAGTTCTTCCCTTTCAATCCTCAGTTTGATTGCCCTTTCTTCAGCTTCATACACTCTCCTCTTAGGGGAAGACATTCCTCTGTGAGAAGAGTTGAGAGAGCCATTGGTTCGAAAGGATCTGTTAGAGCCTCTTGATAGAGACCTAACTCGTCCATTCCCAATGTTAAGCTGACCTGAGAGTGGGCCCAGGGGTCCCCCAGTACCAATCTCATGTCTGCTTAAGTTGGACCTGGTTAGTCTACTGACTTCTACCTGTCCCTTATCTGCCTCATCCCCTGACAACTGGTCTTCATCCTCATCCTCAGCATCATCTGCTTCCTGGAGGGGATGTTCCTGGCTATCAAAGGGTCCCTGTAAGGAGGGCAAACTTCCTTCTGGATTAGAAGGGTCTGGGTTACCAGCCCTACTGGCATCATAAGCCTCTAAGAGACCAATCAGAAAGGAAGTGGTGGGGTTAGACCCCTGTTTTAGTTTCCTGAGAGTACACACTTGTCTCATCTCATGGAAGCTAAGAGCAGCATATTTTGAAGTAAGGACCTGTGGAGGGTCCACTGACACAAGGGGATACTCAGAGTTTCCTCCTTTGTCTGACATGCTGATTCTAGAGTGGTGTAAGTGATGCACCTACCTACACTATGTGTTTACCTACTGATCCCTTGCTAAGAGTTGCAGCCAAGGTGTGCTAGGCCTTGAGGAGCTGCAACAGCTGGTTCAGTAGAACTCAGAGTATTCTAAGCTTAGTTATATGTACTAACAGTACTTATGTGATCTTTCAACAAGATATTCTTAGGATACGTGTGGTAAAACAACAGCAAGCTCAAATCCCAACCGCTGCTCACCAATGTGAGAAGGTGGCCTGATATGCAGTGCTCACTATTCTAGTGAACACTATGTATCAGTCCAGCAACCCTTATTGATGATTGGTTGTAAGTCAACCTTATGGACCAGCTATCCTAGTAGCGTGGATACGAGCAGTCTAAGGCTAAAGACTCGAGAGGGCGTGTTAAGCCAGCTGTTTACCACACATATACCCCTTGAACACCAAGTGAAAGGACACCACACAAGTGTTATGAAAATAAACAGTTATTTATTAAGATTCACAACAGCCCTGTACTCTTTATGAGGACAGGGTACTGAGCACAAACCAAAACTCTTACAAAAATACTGAAGTTAGCACAGTATATACAAATGCCCGAGGGGCACGGAAAACCATATACTTGAAAAGTGGAATGCGAAATTACTAGCAGGTAAGTACAGTACTAATAGCCTTTGGAATCGCTAGGACTTGACTATAGAATCGTTAGATTACTTCTAGGAGACCCAGGGGACTCGGGTGCAGAGTGTGCACTCTCACGCGGGATGCGGGACAAAGTCTATGGTAGCTAGGAATTGCAAAGTTAGTGTTCTCGGGCGAACCCGACCTGGTAGGAGGAAAACGAAAGTAGATTCTGACCCTTGGATAGTGGGGCTATGCTGGGGCACCGAAATGCCGAAGTTACCTAGCCCAGGGGCTGCAGCTGCATAGGACTCAAAAGACGTCGGGAATCCTCGTTGACGGACCAGGAGCCTGGAAGAAAGAAGTTGCTGGCAGGCGACCAGTGAAGAAAGTTCGGTGGATCCAAGCCTGGATCGATGGAAGATGACACCTGAAAGCAGAGGGGACCAAGTTCGAGACTACTAGCCTGTAGTCAGTGGGCACCAGGAGGGCACCGGATGGTAGCCACCTCGACTAGGTGAGTGGGTGACGCTGTACTCGAAGATCTCACGGACCAGGAGGCGTTGTCGGCGACCAGGAAGGAGGATCGAGCTGTCCCACGAAGATAGAAGCTGTCGACGTCGCTGGACCCAGGATTGGGCAACAAAGCCTTGGCAAATTCAAGCCCACGCGGTGGACCTAAAATGGCGTCTGGAGTGGACCAGGAGGGTCCGGGGTGCCTCTCTTCAAGAAGGAAGCAAGGGCCAGTCTGGAGCAACCAGACCAGCAGCAGTGATGTCGTCGGGCGTCGTTCAGAAGGCCACAAGCCAGCTGGCTAGTAGCCAAACAACGCGGTGCACAGCAAACAGCAGAAGGGCCCCACGCAGATCGTGGAGATGCAGGGAGGCTGACCTTGGGTGCTGGAGCTGCGCAGGGTCGGGGCTTCTCGGACCCCAAAGCACTCACCAGTGGAGGACACGGTGGGCTTGTTGTAAAGATGTCGTGCAGTCTTGGCGATCGTCGGTCCCTCGAGGTCTCGTCGCACTCACGGTTCTCAGCTTGGCTGTAGAGGTGAGTAGAGGTCAGAGGTGCCAGGGAAGCCGGGTCTCGTCGAGCTGGGTCGTCGGATTCGTGATGAAGGACTTGCAGCAGACCGCAGTGTTCTTTAGGATGGTGCCTGCAGATGCAGGGTGACTACTCCTTAGCCACAAGGGAGAATCTTGATGAAGAAATCTTGAAGTCCTTTCGCAGAAAGTCGTGTCTTGATTCCAAAGATGATCTACTTTGAACAGGGGGCCCGCTCCCATCTTTATACTAAAAAAGGGGGCTGACCCGGTGACTAGGTCCTGCCTATGGGTGGGACTAGGAGGGAGGTGGTTACACCCCTCTGCCATGCCGGACTTCCTCAGGCCAGGGGCTGGTGTGCCCCTGGAACTGGTTCAGACCGGCCTATGCGTAGTGAACACCGGGGTGCCACTCAGCAGTCACCTTCCTGTAAAGCCCTGCCTACCCAGGATACACAAAACCATGTCTGGGATGGTGCTAGCACCGCCCCGGACAGGAAACCCTTTGTCCAAGCCTCCCTCGCTGGAAGGACTCCCAGCAGCAGGAGGTCAGACTCGTGTCTGTGGTGGCAGCATCCATTTTGTGGAGCTGAGGCTTTAGTTAACTTTAACCGGGGTTCACAGTTACATACATGTCGTGTCCCTCTAGAAGGGTGGAATGCTAACCCCGTCGCCAGAATTGGCGAGGGGTTAGTATTCCAATTCGTATGACACCTTACTCGACATGTTTTGATAAAGCAATACCAAAGTTAGCATTTAACCGCGAGGATTATAATGCACTTAAGAGTATATGGTATGCGATATCATGGAACAGCTATTAGGACTTGGTTCCGCAAGCTGCAGACAGGCTCAGCTCATGCCAGAGCACCATCTCACACGATTCCAAGCACTCTGCCTTCAGGATTGTCAAGGCCTGCCATAGGAGTGACTGATAGGAATCTGTGTGTCCATTTTAGGGTTAGGTATAGGTATACTACACCTACAGCAAAGGGTGATTACACGACTTTGCCCCAGCTGTCATGCAGCCAGTTGTGTCAAATTTAGGAGGCCAGCCAGGGGTGCATAATACATGCTTCAGCCCCTGGCAGCCCTGGGTACACCCATGCCCTGAGTTACAGGGTCTGATAGGGTGGCCCAGTACCAATTGGAAATGTACCTAGGGTACATGGAATCCATTTTAAAGAGAGAGCAGTAGGCCTGGGGTCGTGATTGGCAGGGTCCCAGGTCGACTATGTCCAAAACCAGCTAAAACACAGGGCAAAAAGTTGGGGGCAACCATAGTCAGGATGTACCTTCCTACATGCGCTTTGCAATCATTTAGCACCGATGTCATATCTGCTGTCTAAAGGTTGAAGGGAGTTGGTGCAAGCACACAACCCTGTTTTAAACGCAGTGTTGCTGGTATGCGCTGTGAAAGGTGGGAGCCTCTGCCTAGCTTAACCTGTAGCCATGCGTTGGAGTGTAATTGTATCAGGAGATTCAGAAGGGGCGACGGAATCCCCCAGAGAGCCACTTTCCCCCACAGGTTGGCTCGGTCAATGTTGTCAAAGGCCGCCTTGAAATCTACAAAGCCGAAATGCAAAGTTTGTTTGGTTGATTTCGCCTTGTCGATAAGTAATGACATCGCTAAAAGGTTTGTTGTGGTGCCGGTCTCCCTAGAGACTGCCAGTACTGCCTTCAACAAGGACATATTGACTCTCAAACAATATGTACCATAGACCTTGTGTTTAGTATGAAATGAATCAATTTTTATTTTTTATTTTTTTCACATAGCAAAACAATTTCAAAGTTCATGTTTCTCCATAACATAGATAGGCAGTACTGGCACTTTTTTTGTGTAACAGTTATTAAGGCAAGGCCTTACTGCTTGGAAGCCACCGCCCAGTTTTGGTATCAGGTCTCCCTGGAGAAGCCTTTCTGACAGGGGAGACTTATGTTGTGCTCTGATGCCCATTCTTGCAGCTCTGATAGTAAAATTCCTGCAAAATATTTTGCCTCAACGTCTAAAAGTGCGATCAGACGATAGCCGTTTGGTTGGGTTTTGTCTCCAGCTTTATAAATTGGTCTAATAATGGAGCCCTTCCATGATGCAGGAAGGCGCCCAAACTGTCTGACAGAGATGAAGAGAGGAGTAAGGATTTCTGGACAGTATTCTGGTGGAATCCCGTGTGGGCCGGGTGCTCCGTCTCTCCTCCCTTCGGAGATTTATTCACTGACCTTTGCGGCATCGATTTATTTTGCCTCGGCCGCGGCAGTCGTCATGGTTTGAGTTAAAGATGCTGGTTGGTTGTCCTCGGAGGCCGGAAATACAGATGTCTGTTGGTGAAAGTGAGATTCTAAGTACAGTGTCCAAGTGTTCTCTGTGATGTGCGAGGTCAAGCCACCATGTTGATTTTAAGATTTTATTTATCGTTAGCCAGAATCGGGCCCTGTTATTTCCTTTAGAATCGTGGTATAGTTTGGCCCAGAGTTCATTTTCATTTTGTCTGTTCATGTCTCATTTGAATTTCCTGAGCTCAGCTTTGCTGTTTCGGAGCTGTTGTAGCAGGCCCTTGTCCCCTGGCCGTAGCCTCAGTAATGTCAATAGTTTATTCACAGATTTGAAAGTCGTTTCAAAGTGGTCCTCTGTGTACTTGTCACCTTCCCATCGGCGCGGGGTTATTAAACGGATGGTATCGGACTACAGATGAGTGCGCGTTCGCAAACATACAGGCACATGCATCAAAGGATTTTGCGATCGCAAACGGTGCGATCGCAAAATCTGCTTTTGGAATGCATGAAGGGTGAAGGCCCTCGCAATTTCAGAATTCGCAAATATTTGTGAATTCTCAAATTGCGATTGCATTTAAAGAATCGCATTTTGCGATTCCTTAAATTCCTTAAATTAAACCCTTCCTCCCCCCAAAGATCTGAAACATGCCACCCAGGCACTTGTGCTCTCAAGAATTGACTATGGCATTGCTGTACTGACTGGAACAGCCAAGTCACACCTGGGACCCCTCAACTCCACCCTCAACGCTGACGCAAGAATGATCACAGAACAAAGAAATTTGACCACATCTCACCGGCACTCAAAGAACTGAAATGGCTCCCGATTGACCAACGAGCCAACTTCCGCACAGCTTGCCTCACACATAAAGCCTTGCATACAGGCAAACCAGAATACCTGGCCTCTAAACTCAAAAGGGCTGGACAATCCAGGAACCTCAGAAGCTCCAACACACTCCTGCTCATCCCGCTGAAATCACAGAAACGCAAGACCTCAAACAAATCCTTTGCGGGGAACGCTCCCAGGATTTGGAACTCCATCCCCCCACATATCAGAACGACCGCCTCCTTCCCACAATTCAAAACGCTACTCAAAGCCCTCTTCCTTGAACGCTCCGGTGCTTAGCGAGAAGCCCATCTCCCAACAGCAGAAATCTGATAGCCTTTGCGGAACTCAGAACTAACTGATTCGCCCCTGAACTCCGTCTCCTATTGCGTTATTATTGTTGTTGTTCTGTTGGTGTACAGGCTATATTTCCCTCCTATCGTTTCCGATTCTTGTTTTCTATGCTTATTGCCCTGGTTGCATCTCTCTATTTGCTGTGAAGCACTCTGATACCCTCGGGTCCAGCTAGTGCTATACAAAACTTCAATAAATAAATAAATAAATAAAAATGAAACTTAAAAAAATTGCGATTTCGCAATTGGGGGGAGCAAATTACCATGAGGTTGAACCTCATGGTAATTTGCGAAAAATTTGAAAAATGCACTTTCAGGGGTGCAACAGGGTGTCCTTTGGACACCCCTGCACCCTTGAAATCGCATTCTCAATTTGCAATTCGCTAAGTGCTAATTGAAAATTGAGAATGTCTTCCCATTCATTCCTATGGGCCTTTAGGAATGAATGGGGAGCTATTCCTTAATTGCGACTCGCAATTTGCGAGTCGCAATTAAGGAATATTAAGAAATCGCAATTCATTGAGCGATTTCTTGATGCATTGCATTTTGCAATTCCTTAATTGCGATTCCTTATTTATCGCGATTAAGGAATCGCAAAAAGCAATATTTATGCATGTACCTGATAGTCGTGAAGGTTTCCCATATGCAGGTGGGGTTTCTCTTTGGGTAGCCGAGCTCGATTCGCTGTTCTTTTGCTGCCAGGAGCCCCTCCCCAGAGTTAGCTACGGATGTCATTATTCTTTTCAAATTGATGGTATGGCATGCGTGCACACCTACTGGGTTTGGAATAGACTTGTCTGGAAGTGCTTGATTTAGGACTTCCTGGGGCCGATGGTCACTATCCCCTTTGTCTCCTAGGCGATGGCCTGATATGTGGTGAAAAAATGAAAGAGACACTAGGGTATAGTCAATAGTGGAGGCCGTGAAAAGGTGCGGCCGGCGGAGAGGCTTCGAGAAAACTTCCATTTAGCACCCTGAGGCCAATGTACTCAAGGTCGTCTAGCAGCTCCAAATCACACGTGGAGGATCTACTTTGGTCCCTGTAGGTTTGCGTTGGAATATTCCAGAGAAAAGACTGGGCCTGAGTCTCTTCATTTAGAATGGTGCCTAGGAGATGTTGATTCAAGTCGCTGTGGTGTGTGAGCTCATTTGTTGAAGCAGATGTTCGAGTACGCTTTTTGATTCAAGTTTTTTCTGTTTCGGGTTTAAATATATGTTAAACAGCAGCTCCTCCTTTTTAGGTTTCGCCTAAGTGAAAGCCTGCGCACGCAGGTGAAAACGAATGAGAATAATATGTGGCTTTGGAACAGAGATCTGTCCGTCATGGCCGGACCAGATTCGTGGGCGTTCCCGCGATTTCTTCCCTCTGCATCGTCATCGTGGCCGTGGGCGGGGTTTATTTTTTTTTGGCGTCCAGGTTTGTTTTGGCCATTCCGCGGCCGACCGCCGCTAGAGGAAGTCCAGGTCCAGGTGAGTGCTGGCCGTTCCCGCGCCCCCCCCTCCTGCTGCCGTGCTCCGCCCCCCCCTCCCGCTGTCCATGACCGACCATCTGTTTGTGTTTTAAGACCCTGCAATAGCCCAAACGGCCAAATTCTAAAGGCGAAACCATTAAATGCTTGGAGAGCAGCAGCAGAGTTCTTTCAGCCGCGCAGCATGGACTTTTGAGGACACGCGCTGTAACCTGTGATCGAGCGCAGTTGTCAGTTTCCTGCCTCTCCGTTTTTGCATTTTTGCGCAAAGGGAAGACTTTCTCGGTGCTTCCCGATTCCGAGCGATGGATAGGGCCGGAGAGATGGTGGAGCGGCGGTAGGTGGCCAGGGCGGCGCTGCCTGTGCCCGCGGTGGCCGAGGCTGGCTGCAGGAATGGTGGGCAGGGTTCGGCGGCGGGGGCCCCGGGTGCGGCCCTGCAGCACTGCGAGCTCCTGCAGAACATGATCGGCATCTCCATCTCCAACCTGCGGGTGCTCCGCACCCAGTGCGCCGCCTCCAACAACCTGACCCAGTGGGAGTGTTGCGTGTTTATCTAGGTTCCTGATCGATACTGCGACCTTATGCCCCTATTTGGCTTTAAATCCATTTATTCCCTATATTGGCATTACCGTTCAAGTGCGATTTTCAGAAAAGTCATCTCTGGCCTCACACGAACAGAGCCACATTCCAGCATAGTTCTCTGCCACTTCCTTTGCAACCAATTAGTGCAATGACAGAGCAGAAGTCACTATCTGATATTCCTAGATTAACACTCCGAGTTCTTCAACAAGATAAAAACTCAGCAAACCTGGAAATCCCCGCTTGCTGTGTTTTGATTAGTAATGGAACTCTAATGAGCAACTGATAACTATCACTTCCTAGTGACATCTTTAATTGACGTCTTATGTCCAGCAAACTTGCGTCAAACCCGGCACCTGTCAGGTATAAATATTACCAACGTTGCCTTAAGCAATGTGAGCTGTTGTGTAAGCTGCCGTGCACCCTGTTGTGCATCCCATTGCTGCTGCAGGCAGTACGCTGCTGCTGTTGTCCCTTGGTGGTGAAGCTACTGATACCATTATCGCTGCTAAAGCGCGAACGATGGTGCAGTACGCTTAGGAGCTGAACAGCCGTCCCTCTGCGAAGAAGCCCAGCAGATTCCAGCTGCTGCGGACGCTGTCCCCCCTCCTCCTCCCGACGCGCTGAAGAAGAGCCGCTGCCTTTCTCCTGCAGAGAAATCCAGCTCCAGCGTTTCCGGTCTGCCCTCGCGGGTGACTGGGATATCGAGATTGCCCCCTGAAGGAAATACCAGACTTCCATCATTCTATTCAGAGGTATGGTGTTGACTAAACCCTTAGATGAGAATTCTTGAAGCAAACCTTGGCAAAACCAACTTAACTTAAAGCTACTTACTTACTCCCCTTCCACGTGTTAGGCTTAGGTCAGGCACACTGGGGTAGGCGTAGTTAGAAGCACCAGTTGAGTATGTTAGCCTAATGTATATATGAATGGATATATGTTTTATTACTTTTAAACCATTGTATGGCTAAGAAACCATATCAATGCTTTTACAGTTCTACTTCGCAATCCTTATCTTACTGTACGTACTTTTTATAATAACAAGTCTTGCAATTGTGGCAATACATTTCTCTTGTACGAGAAGAAAGACTGTTCAATAAATGTTAACCTTTATTGACAAACGCCCGTCTCTCTATTCTCTACATCTCGTGAAAGTAAACTGCACTAGACTGACTGAGTGAAATACATGTCTATTGTTTCACACAACCCTAGAGATTGACTCTTGATCTGAGGAGCAAAGTTGTCATGTTGCACGGTTGTTGGAAAGCTGAATCCCTTCTTGTCTGTGCCAGGGAAGCTGATCACTTCCCATGCAGAGAAGAAAGTTTCCAGTGACCTCTGAGCTAGTTGGTAACACACCCAATTAAGTTTAGCATAGTCAGTGGAGGCCTGGAATATCCGCAGTTCCACGTCGATACTACTGTTTATGTTATTCCAATGCGCAGGGCCTAGTGGGAAACTAGGAACTACACTACATGGCGCCCAACCGTTTGGTAAGGCGATAAACTAACGCAAGACGTTAGAGTAACTCAGTCGTGCATATTTCACACAGACCCCTTTCTCCCGTAAATACTCCAATAGACGTCTGGAGTGGGTGAAAGGTTAAAATCCGCCCGACCGTAGTAGGAAGAGATTCCTATGTAAAGCTCTGGTTTATTCAACGTTGAAGGATACAGTGTTCCAAAATATTGTGCACCTAATCTTTGTCTCCTTGGAGACCTACTCTGCAAACCTCGCATTTTAACAATGCCAGGATAAAATAACGGAACCACACAGTAAATGCGACTCAGCAGGATTCCGACGATATGGTACCAGGTGCAATTATCATCCCGGTCCAGTTAAGAAAATCTATAACTTTAAAACTTATAGAGAACGGACTGACACCTCAAGGTGGTACAGTAATTTTCGTGATAGAGGCTCACGAATATCGGCAGACAGAGGTATTCTATTCATGGATAAATTTTCCAGCGGTAAACGCTATAACAAAAGAGTTTCACTATTACAAAATAGAGAAACCCCCGGAAGAGTACGCTCCTTTCGAGGAGATTGAAATTCCACTTAAATTTCAAGAGCACCTGCTCTGGTTTAATGGCGCCCTAAAACATAATGATCACATTACCAGGCTCGGTCCACTAGGTAGACCAGGAGCAACGTGGCCGGTTCTAGCCAGCTACACACCACATCCGGACATTGTAAAAATGTCTAAGGAAGAGCTGTTAGTACAGCTAAAAACACTAATAAAAATACATAGGCAATTAGTCCAATATGTAATGCGGACTGCAACAGTCCAACCAGCTGTTAATGTACCACAGCTGACCCCTCATCAAGGGAACACTAATAAAATTACACCACAGAACATTCAGTCATGTCTTGGTAAAACACCCGTAAGACGGGAACAAATTCCTTTCTGGCTAGCACAGAAAATCACTCAAATAGAGGCAGTATTTCCTGATACTACCCCTATTGAGAAACACAGAATCTTGACCATCTGCCTTCCTATGGGAATCGCACCACATGTGGAGGACTGTGACACTTGGGGTACAGTCTTTGCTTCCATTTACACAAAAACACACGGTGTTCCGTCTATGGCGGTAATACCAGAAGTGCTAAAACAGATTCAAAATGAATACGGTCCAGAGCCCGCTTTAAATCTAGGTATGAAATTACTGAAAGACTTCAAGCAGGTCTCGACTATATTATTAGCCAACATAAAAGGAGAAGCAGCATCTGTGGCGATTCGCCAGAAATTGAAGGAAACAGTTATAGAAGATCCTGTTGAGCTTGCAAAAATCATAGAGAAATGCTATGAAGAATTAGGTAGAGACAGCTTGGGTGGGAAACCAGTAAAACCCCAACTGCTCGAAAATCCTGAAAAATTATTTATTAAAAATAATTCAAACACTCCTAAAAAGAGCTGGGATGGAAATAAACAATCCACTCCCAAGGAAAAAGTTTTCCAGTCCAGAGGAAGGTCTCCTCGACGGAGGGAAAGAACTCCGACTCGAGAACGCCAGTCTCCCCAGCGGGAGCCCTCTGAGAAAAGATATAACCTTAGAAATAGGGATAATCTGAAAAAACCTGATAGATATCAAAGTATTGATACACGTCCCTCTCGATCTTTTCCACAGAATTCGGAAAGAAGAGGACGGTCTGACCCAGGAGAGCACACCAAGTCCAAAGACAAGGAACCTGCTCAGAGTAAAAAATCTCAATTTCAGAAAAAGAAGGTAGCCAGTATTAGAGTAATCAACCATGCCGAGAATACTGAGGACACAGTTGAAAAACGGGGAGTGGGCATTGACAATGTTGGACAGTGCAGCAGAAATCAGTATAGCGCGCAAGATCTTGATGAGTCATCTGGAGACAGTGGACACGAATGAATACATTCAGGTTGAAACTGCCGACACCAGACTTAGCGAGCCCCATAAAATATACGAAATAACATTGCGTATAGAGGGTGATAAGACTAGGAAAATTAAGGGTCTATTTTGGGATAAACTCTCAAAAGGCTATGATATTCTGTTAGCTGAAAAAGATTGGCCCCCGGAGTTTGTCAGGGAGTGCCCTCGTGGCGAAGAAGTGATTATGCCTGCCTTCTCGAATCATATTCCGATTCACAAAAAATATACATATGCAAGGAAATGGGCAGTAGCCCAGGCACCTGCATTATATAAAAATCATGTAGGATGGGATGAGGACTCACCCCCTCACAAAATCCAATTAAAAAGTGAACCAACTGCCCAACGGCAGTATCCCATAAAGCAAGAAGCTAAAAAACAGGTCAGGGAGATCTTAGATCAACTTGAGTACCAGGGGGTGATTGAAACATGCACCTCTCAAATGAACAATCCTTTGTTTCCTGTCTCCAAGCCAGACAATTCATATCGTCTAGTTTTGGACTACAGACATCTTAATACATGTTGCAAAACTTTTGCAGTACAAAACTCGCATAGTGCAGCCCTAATGAATGACATAGTTAGGAAAAAATACAAAACGACATTAGACATATCTAATGGTTTCTTTTGTCAAAACATTGCACCAGAAAGCAGATATTTGACCGCTTTCTCTGCATTTGGGTCGCAGAAAAAATTCTGTCGACTACCACAGGGGTTCAAGAACAGCCCAGGACTATTCTCAGCTAGGGTAACAGAGTTACTACAAATCTATGATGATGAGGCATTATCTTACGTAGATGATATCTATCTCACAGACGACGACTTGGATACTCACTTGAAAAGAGTGAACACCATTATACTTGGGTTCGCAGCAGAGGGTTACAAATTCAACTTTAAAAAGTCCCGAATTGCCCATCTGACAGTACTATTCTTAGGGTACGAATTATCAAGTGAAGGGAAAAGCCTAGCGGACAACTTCTTAGAGAAGTGCGCTGTACTCCAAGCTCCAAAAACACTGAAGAATTTACAATCCATTCTAGGTTTTCTGAATTTCGGAAGAACTTACATTCTAAAATTACGCGGAGAGGGTTAAACCTCTCTACGAACTAATTAAACCTGATTTTAAACAAATCAATTGGACTCAAAAACATACAGAAATTTTGAGATCACTGCAAACAGACATGTTAGCAAAAACTAAATTAGATACATGTGACAACACGATCGATCTTGTAATCCGAGTCATCCCAGGAGGATGCGGATTCACGTACCTAACCTCTAATAAGGGAGAAAAGGTACCTATTTCAATTAAATCTCACTTGTACACACAAGCAGAAAAAACATTCAGTCACACAGAAAGAACTGTGAAAGCAGTGCAAATCGCATTAGCAAATGAGCGAGAACTAGCACACGGCAAACGGATTAATATCCTCACAGCGGAATCCGCCTTCGAGGCATTATTCAGCCCAGTAAACCTGCCTACAGTGTCACTGGATCCGAAATGGATACAGTGTATAGATTCTCTAGGAGCGGAAGATGTGAAATACTATTTCGCCCCGCAATTCGAAGAACTGAATGATTTAGAATATGAAGAAGAATATCCTCTGCCAATCGAAATTCTGCCTCTCCCACAATACGCATGTATAATCTATACAGATAGCTTTGTACAGCATTTTAATGTAGAGAGAAAATCCTACGATGCAGCATGTGCGATCATTAAAGGTTGTTGGCTGTGCGGTAAATTCAGACCGAAAGTAACAAAAACTGAATCCGTAAGAAACTGTTCGGTTCA
This sequence comes from Lissotriton vulgaris, assembly GCF_964263255.1. NCBI lineage: Eukaryota > Metazoa > Chordata > Amphibia > Caudata > Salamandridae > Lissotriton > Lissotriton vulgaris. The sequence continues at coordinate 289,581,979 of NC_141690.1, read as the reverse complement.
GAGAACTGAAATCAGATGTTTAAAGATGGCGCTCGAAAATGCAGAACGTGAATTCCCGACACTTATCGTGTGCGATTCTCATTTTTGCGTCAACTCTTACAATAACAAACTGCAGAGTTGGATCGAAAACGACTACAAAGATGACACAGGTGCCACAATAAAGCATAAAATGCTCTGGAAACAGGTAGCTCTTTTACACAAAGAACTACAAAAGACTCACGTGATTCACGCACAGAGTCTTCAACGTGAGGGCGTTCACGTTGCAGGGAATTCATTGGCTAATACAGCCACAGCGGAAGCAACTAAACCGGCCTCCGTAGCCACAAAAAAGCGTACAGATAAATACATAGACGGGGAAACCATGCTGGCAGTAAAAACGACCGTAAAAGGCGACTGTGCAGCACTACCCGTAAACTATCCACTCAATTATGCATACGTAATAGATGCAAACTCCGTTCCTTTTGCTCGAATCCCTGGAGTGGGGGACAGAGTAATTCCAAACACGAACAGGAGAATATTTTTAATAGCAGACGCACATATGGGTTTGGGTCCTAGGCACAGAGAGATCAAGGAATCACTGACTGAATTACAATCAGTATTCTGGTGGCCGGGAATGAGTGTAGAACACCAAATATATGCAAACAACTGCGAAAACTGTAATAGGGATCGCAGTAGCGAACCTTGCTACCGGCTACCAGTCAGAAAGAGCGTAACGCTGCCTACACCCCATCCTGCGTCCTATTAACAGTTAAGGCTAAACACACTTAAAAAATGAGGCCTCCAGCGCTCGGCTGACGCTAGAACGGTTATAAAAGATTTGCGAGTCTTTATCGGCACATACGCAATTACCACGTTCCATTCTGACCAGGGTCCTGCTTTTAGCTCTCGAGCTTATAAGGAGACCATGGCTAGCATGGGAATTGGGTTGCGGTATTCTTGTCCGTCGCACCCCGAAGGGAATAGTGTGGTAGAAAGAAAAAAACGGGACATAAAGCAATCTATAACAGCGAAGGTATTAGGTTCAGGCGCTGGGTGGGTCAAACATTTAATAAGTGTCCAGACTAGTCTTAACAACATGCCAAGAAATTCTCTAAAAGGTTTCAGCCCATACGAACTATTGTTCGGAATTAGAATGCGTATTCAGGACCTCGATAGTCAGATGTCAATGGTACAAGAAAAAACAACAAACTTTGACATCAAAGATCGTTTGGCTGTTTTACAGGAACTGAATGAAACAAGAAAATCCTTAAGCAACATAAAGTTAAAGCAACAGCCAAGTACCACTGACGAGGCACCACCAGCAACAGCCCCAGCAAGGCCTGTTTGGATTCCAAAGATTGGGGATCTAGTCAGAGAAAAGATCGCGGTTAAGAAGGAATTTGGGCCTTCTTACAGAAAAGCAGTACCTGTCTTGGCAGTCACCGGAACAAGATCAGTTGTGCTACCGCCCCTTGCTGGTAAAAAGGAGAACAGAGTCGTGTCCATCGACCTGGTAAAACCACAAGCATGTGGCCTATAATCAACAGTAGGCCCAGTGGACTCCCAAGAAACAACAGAATACCCAAACTTGCAACAATCCAAGAGGTTCGAACTGAAAGACTAATCACATTCGATCAGCCTGCAGTGCACAATGAAGGACTATGCAATAATGCCATGGAACTCGTGCCTCTTGAAACACAGATTGAAACAGTTCGTCAAGAAACATCACCAGTCTACACTAATGTGGCATCAGAAAGTGCTACCGAAAGACAGATTGAAAGAACAATCCCATCAATTGACAGAACTGCCTCTGGTTATTTCATCAACTTCGACAACTTCTCTGAAGATCAAAACGACCCAGAAGTGATGCCAGAAACAAAAAAGTATTCTAAAGAAAATACAACAGGACTCCTTCAACAAATCAAAGAATTATATCTGGATTCACCGTTGATTGAGCATTGGATTATTTCAGGGGTATTCATACTCCTACTCTGCCTAATTTTAGTTTTAATTTTAGGAAAGTTTATTACAATTCAATGGACACAGCAAGTCAGAACATCAACCTAGTCCTGAAACCACACAGATCATCCCACGTGAAGAAAAGAGAACTGTCAACAGTAAACGTCACAGCAATTCCAATACCTGGTGGGGTAGTATGGGAGAAAACAGACTATGAGATATATGGTCCGGTCGAAATCCTGAAGTATCCTCATCAACTGAAGGTTTCCTTAAGTGACTTTGTAAAACAGAGTACATTCTCTGATGATTGGGACTTTAACAGTATTAATGACATGATGTCTGATTTAGTAATGTCAGCTAGATTCACAGATCATGATTATTTACAAGGTTCATCTAGTTATGAGCAGTTATTCTGTTACACACACTATGGTGATCACTATTTGCATAAATCTGCACAGCCTAGAAATGTTTTTATGTATAATCAATGGGAACATTGTGCTACACCACCTAAAGCAGTTCTAAAGCATTTTTTGAGAAATGTAAATACTTCTCAGGGTTTAACACCAGTAATGCAGAAACGTTTTATTACAAACTATTAGATAAAACAGGAATGAAAACAATGCTGACAAATTCTAAATTGATATATTCAGAAGCATTTTATGACAAAATGATGACATTTGGTTTTGATTATTGGAAAAATAACATTGAAACAAAAACAATTTGGGGTACAAAAGATTGGCAGGTGCAAGGCATTGAAGCACTATTCAGAACCTGCATGATACCAGAACAAATGTTGGTTTTAAAAGACACAATACACCAAACATCTTGTCTTGGCCTAGCTAAGATCAAAGACCTTAAAACACCGTCTATTCCAAAGCCAATACCAGAAAATATAACTGCAGATATTGAGTTAGACGTATCAAAAATTTTACATTTTAACAGAACACATCCTGATTGGAAAAAGTGGTTAATCTGGCCTACTGACACAAACAGCTGTCAAGATAGATTCCTGAATAAAACACAGGGGTTAAAAATGACCAGATTAGACTCGAGATATTCCCAGAGACAACATCCAGGGATTATAACAACATACAGTGTAGGGAAACTCTGCCTTGAATGGCTAACTTCATCCACACTGGCTGAAATTAAGCAACACTTGTCTTTACTAAAAGATGGTGCTGATTTGCGCGATTTCATTCTTGGACCACGCAAACAGCGTCAAAAGCGTTTCATAGCGACCAGCATCTATGCTGCTTACAACGAGGCTTGGAAAGTCAAACAAGTTGAAACTGCTGAAAAAATACGAGAAATTGATCGTATTAATTTGGAGAAATCACTTTCTGTAGTAGACAACGGGTTAATGACTCTGTCTTCCAGAATATATTCGTTGGACAATATTGTATCCTCTGCCTTTGATGTGATAGACAGAGACTTGCTAATGCTACAACATGGCCAGTCTCAATTACGCTCTATTATAGAATTAGGCTGGACGCTGCAAAATCTTCGTTCAAGCTATGTGCCTTGGCGTTTAATCAACACAACGTCATTATTTTCCATTTTTAACCTTACTGATAAACAGATCAGTTTGGCACAGAAAGGAGCAGACTATACAATCCTGAGCATCGAAAAACTCGAGAGATTACCATTGACAATGTCAGAGAGTCCTGTCATTGAATGGATAATACACGGAATTATCACAATTCCGATAACAACTTCCCGATTTAAAAAATGCCTTGAGTACATACCTGCTGGCCAGTATGAACAATTGGGTAAAGGATATGTAAAATCTGAATGGAAATTACCATACACTCATTCTTGCTATAGTGACAGCGACAAAAATGTATTTCTTAGTGGTGACAACTGTAAACATTCACTAAGCGGTATACTTTTGTGTCAGGGTATTAATTTACACGGAGCATGTGATGGAAATTCAAACAACCTTTCATGCCACCAGCTAGTCACACCTGCAACTCAGATAGAGCCCTTCTTTATGCAACTCGCAAACGGGAGTTACATTCTTAGAACGGATCACAGATGTTGTGGCCTCGTGCCAGGGAAAAGTTATCTAGTAAAAGTAACATCCATGGTCAAATGCTGTATGCAAGCATTGTTCCCGAGTGGGCCTGCAGACACAGTGACTCCCATCTGGCCTCGTCTGAATCTCTATTCAATACGAATTGATACATTAAGCAAAATGAAATCTGTACTTTTACAGCCAACAGTGCCTATAACGTCATCAAAAGAGACGTATGATCTTCTAGTTGCAAGGACAGCTACTGAAGTTCATGACCTTTTATCAACAAATTGCCCCGTGCATTTCGTAGAAATGTTCAGCCAACTCCTTAACATGTCTAGTGCAACAAGCATCCCAGGCATATTTAAGACAGTCTTTACGGGACTGCTAACACCCTTCCAGGCAATTTTGGGAATCGTTCCTAATTTTGTACACTCTGTTTTTGGCGGCATACCATTATTTTTGGGACTCGTCGCAGGGATTTTATTTTTGACCCTCCTGCTTCGTTATGGCAAGCCAAAACTCAGACATAGCTCCCATGGGAATGGAAGAGACAATCCTAGCAATGCGCTACCGGGACAGGATAACTAACGCCCTTGGATTGGCCAGGCTGAGAGAGCTAAACATGACCTGGTTCCTTTCATTCAGACCTATATGGTAGAACTGTATCTTACCGGTACTTCGATGTATGCTATGCGGAGATGAGTGCTTGTTGGACATCTGTCTTTCACTTCCATCAACAGTACCAATGGACGTCGATACTTTGCTCAGTCCAATAACGGCTCACGCATTGTGTTGTCCCCAGCGGCTACCAATCCTGATGACGGCATTCGTTGAAACTCCTGTGCTACGACTAGGTGGTAACAGTGGAGCAAGCGACAAAAGCATCATCACACAGGTACGACCATCTGTGAGCATTGCTGCTCCTGACTACGATGACAGCAATCATTCTCACACCTGCCAAGTTACAACACTATCGAATTTGGTTGAACTGTCACCTGAATTTGTAGACCAATTCTTTGAGAGCCTGTCTGATACGATGTTCTCACCCATACAGAAACAATAACTTTGGAGAAGCTTTCCGACACACAGCGTTCCCATGAACTCTGAATTCGGCCTTCAGTTTTGATCAACAAAAACTGCAAAAAGCTTTGGAACTCTATTTCCCCGTTCAAGCATTAATTCTTTTGAATTGGACATTTTTTTAATATTCACCTTTTTCTGGCACGAACAATTCTTTGCTTAACGTAAAAACTATTCTTAGAGAACAGAAGCTTCACACTTCTATTTCTAAAAACATCTAGAGACATAACAACATTACATCAGCCTCTAGCACATGTTATTGCAATGCATTTATATGTGATGATTTATCTCACCCTTCTTCTGTTAGAGATACTTCATGTGTAATTCTTTTTGCATAATCGTTCATTGATTTCATATGCAATAATTTTTGAATGATTTCTATGCTTCAAAAACGTACAGTACCTAAATTTCATGTATTACAAATACGCCTATTTCGAATGCATATATGTATTTTGGGGTGGGCAATGTTACACATGCATCTAATTGCTCTAGTTTTAGTAATTTGATGGACATGAATACGTGGAGTGGGTGTTGCGTGTTTATTTAGGTTCCTGATCGATACTGCGACCTTATGCCCCTATTCGGCTATAAATCCATTTATTCCCTATATTGGCATAACCGTTCAAGTGCGATTTTCAGAAAAGTCATCTCTGGCCTCACACAAACAGAGCCACATTCCAGCATAGTTCTCTGCCACTTCCTTTGCAACCAATTAGTGCAATGACAGAGCAGAAGTCACTATCTGATATTCCTAGATTAACACTCCGAGTTCTTCAACAAGATAAAAACTCAGCAAACCTGGAAATCCCCGCTTGCTGTGTTTTGATTAGTAATGGAACTCTAATGAGCAACTGATAACTATCACTTCCTAGTGACATCTTTAATTGACGTCTTATGTCCAGCAAACTTGCGTCAAACCCGGCACCTGTCAGGTATAAATATTACCAACGTTGCCTTAAGCAATGTGAGCTGTTGTGTAAGCTGCCGTGCACCCTGTTGTGCATCTCATTGCTGCTGCAGGCAGTACGCTGCTGCTGTTGTCCCTTGGTGGTGAAGCTACTGATACCATTATCGCTGCTAAAGCGCGAACGATGGTGCAGTACGCTTAGGAGCTGAACAGCCGTCCCTCTGCGAAGAAGCCCAGCAGATTCCAGCTGCCGCGGACGCTGTCCCCCCTCCTCCTCCCGACGCGCTGAAGAAGAGCCGCTGCCTTTCTCCTGCAGAGAAATCCAGCTCCAGCGTTTCCGGTCTGCCCTCGCGGGTGACTGGGATATCGAGATTGCCCCCTGAAGGAAATACCAGACTTCCATCATTCTATTCAGAGGTATGGTGTTGACTAAACCCTTAGATGAGAATTCTTGAAGCAAACCTTGGCAAAACCAACTTAACTTAAAGCTACTTACTTACTCCCCTTCCACGTGTTAGGCTTAGGTCAGGCACACTGGGGTAGGCGTAGTTAGAAGCACCAGTTGAGTATGTTAGCCTAATGTATATATGAATGTATATATGTTTTATTACTTTTAAACCATTGTATGGCTAAGAAACCATATCAATGCTTTTACAGTTCTACTTCGCAATCCTTATCTTACTGTACGTACTTTTTATAATAACAAGTCTTGCAATTGTGGCAATACATTTCTCTTGTACGAGAAGAAAGACTGTTCAATAAATGTTAACCTTTATTGACAAACGCCCGTCTCTCTATTCTCTACATCTCGTGAAAGTAAACTGCACTAGACTGACTGAGTGAAATACATGTCTATTGTTTCACACGACCCTAGAGATTGACTCTTGATCTGAGGAGCAAAGTTGTCATGTTGCACGGTTGTTGGAAATGTGGAACACGAGCCCATAATCCTATCGATGCCCAGGCCGCTGGCGCTAACCGCCTCTTAGTTCCCATGTTGATCAGTTACCAAAATAAAGAGACGGGCGCTGGAAGCAGGAATCAAGAGCAGAGTTTATTTCTCATGAGGAGAGCATGTCATTTCGGACACGAAACACAGTGTCTTTCGGGAGGTGCTCTAACAAGTGAGCTGAGACTCTGGCTTTTATACTCTACAGAACACTTGATAACACAATCAGGACTGTATGACGCAAAAGAAAGACATCCCTATAATCCTCGTGGTGATCCTATAATCCTCGTGGTGATCCTACCCATATACATTCACAATGGGGACCCTTGACCTGCTGATAAGAGGGGAGGGCAATCACGCAGCTGGGTGTTTTGTAGGATGTGTACGCCGGATCATGGCCCGGGGGGTGGGGTGGCTAAGACCAATAGAGGATCCTTTGAAGAGGAGTGACTTCGTACAATAAGGGCAGTAAATGGTATCTCCTGGCCCAGGCGATGGCCTCGGACATGTGTGGTCAGCCGGACTCGGGGGAAAGGGTCATCAAAGGAGTGGTATTCATGCCGCGTGGACAATCGAGCGCGGAGGGAAGGCTTGTCAACAGAGGGGCATTCATGGAAGGGAAGGAGGTGTTGGTCAGGCGCGGCCGCGACTCTCAAGGACAGGGTCTTGCAAAAGAAGGTTTATGACTTGCCTGTGTGAGGAGAAGGGAGGGGGAGCCAGGGTGGACACAGGGACAGAGTCACATAGAGAGAGAGAGAGAGATAGATCCTATGACCCGTACATGAGAGAGCGGGGGCAGTCGGGTGCAGCTGGGGAGGGCTATGTCCGCTAAGGCGAAGGATGCCTCTTCAAGAGGGAATGGGGGGTTTGCGTGGGTCGAGCAAAAGGGGCTGCCTTTCAGGGCAGGGTCGTGTACACGCAGAAGGGGAGCCGGTGATTCTAATCTTAGGCGGGCAAAAGGGCCAGGGTGCCTAAAATGGCTGTCATGTATACATGGGTACAGGCCTTTGCTGGCAGTAGGATGTAGTTAATGCTTTACGGTATTCATGGTACGCGCAGGGAGAGGAGTGGGAAAAGGGAAATGAACGTTGCTTATGTACATCAATATTTCTAATTTTCTACAGTCGCCCCTTTTTACATAGCAAAAGTTCATTTTCGTGATCGATGATGGTACATATAAACAGGCACGGTCGCAGAATTAGCATTGTCAATATTAGCATAAGGTATATAATCATGGACAGTTGATGTGTTTGGTAGAATACGGCACATAGGATATTGCATTTGTCGAGTTCCTACCATTTCAAAGCACTACATAGCATAAATGTTTCTGATTAAAAAATGTAACCAATGAACAGTTTTGACCAGGTAGTTGAGAGCGGAATTCAGTTCAATATACAATATTTCTTCGTCCCAGTGTCTTTTTGTCAGTGAGCCATCACTGGTAGGCTCTAGTCCGAGTACTTTCGTTGGCGCTGTTGAGCACCGGCGGTGGAGCTATAGGTCCAGCTCTGTTCTATCCTTTCGCGTTGCAGGGTGCGGTCAGTCCTCTGCTGTTAGACCACAGTCCTGTTCCCTAAACAATCCGGTTGGTGGCGCCTCATGCTCGGCACCCATAGTTCTATGGCAGCACCCTATTCCCAGTGGGATACTGTTCGTTCCTTTGGCAAAAAGTCACGTGGAAAGAGGGTGAGTGTGGTCCAAATAGTCGATAGGGGAGAGGGTGGAGTTGGGTCAGAGTTCCTGGGACACACAAAAAGGGACCAAGGGAGCAAAGGATAACAAGCAGGCAGGCCCATCCATCGGGCTCAAGGAAGGGGGACGGAGATTCCAGGCACACGTGGGTTTAGCAGGCGGGTGGCTTCGAGGTGGCCCGCCGTTTTTCATTTTCCACGTTGAAGTTGCGGTCTCGTCCCGTATCCTGTTGCTCTGCGGCTCCACCTTTGGTCGAGGTCACACGAGTCCCAAGATCCGCAGCCAGGCTGTACGTCACTTCTGACCCATCTCCTTCGGTGATCGTGAATCTTTGAATAGGTACAAGACAAGGTTTCAGTGAAACGGCAAAAGAAGATATCTATGCATGTGAATTCCTCCCTCAACTCTACGCATTTGGGAGATACGCTCATTGGTCACAGTCAGAGGTCCATTACCAAGCAGTGCATGTGTCAGTATTCCTACTGGGTTCATGGCAGGTCTATTCATCGTCTTATTTATAAATCAAGTGAGGTTCCCATCAACTGTGCATTACATCATATTCAGCATTTTACAGAACATTTCCCATCAGGACTGGCTAACCTTTTCGAACAGGGCGGGGGTGCCATTATCGAGAGTCAGGCAAAACAGGGTTTTGAGGGTCAACAGCTACTCATGTGCATCAAGTATATATTCGGGACAGCAATTGGGGTTTATCAAAAAAAATGGGGCGGGGATGCTTCGGGCGCTTGCGCTTGGGTGCGAAAGGGGGCGGGGCAATCCGGGCGTTGGGTGTTCAATCTGGACGTTGGCGTTCGTCTCTGAAAAACAGACATAAGGTGCCATTGACATACAGTTCCCCTATAAATGGCCAGATTTGGGGGACTTTAGTCGTCTTACCTGTCCTTTCCTTCTCAGCCAATTCAAGTTCATTCATTTTTGCAGAAAGGAGAGGCAGTAATATGGCGAGATACAATCATTTTAGTTTCGGCCAATTTCGCTGAACACCTTCGCGTTCAATATGTATCAAATCAGACTGGTGCCGGTGGGGCACAATTTTACCAATGAGGGAGAGAGAATAGGGAGACTCTCATAGAGAGTGAGAGTCGTCCGCAATCTAAACGAGCCATTCGGTACACGTATGACATGTAGGGAGAGAGAGAGAGAGAGAGAGAGAGAGAGAGAGAGAGAGAGACGTGTACAAAAATAGGTCATTTAGTGCGCTCACAACACAGGACAGCAAAGGTTAGGTAACGTGCAGATACAAACAGAGGGAAGACATAAATCCGTACATTATACACAAACTCAGACAGGGAAGACGGCACATGTATTACACATATATAAGACATTCACGATAAGACAGGAAACAATTGTTAGCCTACAAGATCTGTTTATATATATATATATCCCACGTATCTTTACTATCCTATTTATTTACGTGCCTAGCTCTTTCTACCCTTCCCCCCCTTTTCCCTTCTCGCTTGTCACGCCTGCGAGCGTTACCTATTACCAATACTCACACCTCGGTTGGTCGATCAGTAATTAACCTGGTCGTGCTAGTTACCCATGGTAGGATCTTAAGCCATCTTTCTGTTTCCTCCTTTGGTGGGAAGTTCTTCAGGCTGAGGCAACGGCTAGTATTGATCGGGGAAACAGTCGGACAGCTTGGCTATATCTATAAGAGTGTGAGAAAAGGGGGTAGCGCATTTTGAACATCAGCAACATTTCGAACTTCCTAGACGGGTGGTGCTGTGGCAACCCTTGCCCGTATAATTTTTCTTTGTCCTTTCCCTACGTAGTCAAACGTCCAGTTACATTATTTTAACACGTCATTTCTAGTCAATTTTTCGTCATTCAGTACCTGTCCAATTTCTATGTCAGTCCATCCTCTCAGTCGCTATGTCCTAAGGAGGAACAGTCATGTTAAGCCTACGTCTTTTAAAAACTTATCGTTACAACGACTAAACACATATTCCCCCTTTCCCTTTTTCGTCGGTGGTCCAACCGTCGCTCTTCCACACCTCAGCCGACGTTCTGACGTGACCTGCAGAAGGGAGGAAAAGAAGGGGTGGGGGGCAGCATTCAAAGCACATCATCATGCAGTAGTTTGAAAATCTTTTTACCTACCATATACTCGCCCGATCTCCTCGTACTGCATTCCCTTGCCATCTCGGCATTTCAGCCCAGAGGGACCAGTGGTGTCAGATAGATAATCATTGACGACCTGAGTATCTACATGAGCTACTTGGTCGTAACCCTCTTTATCGGGTGCAAGGGTGATGGTCAGGTGGCATTTTCTGTGGTATCATTTTAAGGGTATCTGAAACACTTTTCCGGCTGCTTGTGGCACATAGGGTGGCTGCTAAATATCTGATCCCCTTTGATCTACATCCTTCATCATACTTACTCTTCGCTCACAGTAGTAAGGCATCCAAAACTCATTAATGCAACTGCTACGACCATGCTTTCTTCTTCAAAATACTTTTAATAAACGAAATTGGTGGCAGTTCATTGCAAAAAGTGCAGCAGTGCAAATAAAATCGTATTAAAATTTCCTTACAGAGCAAACATGATGCATGTCAAGAATTCATTTTAATTAATTCAAAAATTCATTTATCCAATACTCATTCGTTATCTAAGTTACACCAATTCATTTTCCAAATCATAATCAGTACCCACCCTAAGTCAATTCATTATCCAAGCACATACTCAACGCCCTTCGTATCTACTTTCATTATCCCAAAAACTGCACATAGATCTCGGGACAACAAGCTGCGCAACCTGGGTGCAACAAAGTTTATTCAAAGTACGTTTCATTTTGCGGCGGCGCCATTTTAGGTGGGGTCAGGCAAGTTCCAGTACAGTCAGAGAGTCTCTAGTCTCGCGTGGTTGGCCCAGAACTTTCCGTTGGTAGTTCAAAAAGTTTTGCGCTATGCGGTTAATAGTTTAGCAAATGTGGACCATGAGTCAAAAGAGTGGGAAGGGCGGCAATAATTTTCCTACCGGGTCATCCTGGCGTTCCTCCGGAACTGAACAAGCCCGTGCCGTGACTTCATTTTAGCCATTTCCAATCCGAGGCTGGTGCCGGCAGGAGTTGCACCGGTGCCGTGGTTCCCAGTGAAGGGGGCGGGGGCACCCATGCGGAGGGATCGAGGTGCCCCCCGGCTCTTATAGAATCTTCAAGGTTGAGGGGAGAAGGCATGGAGCGTGTGCCCGTCCTGGGCAGAAGACCACTTTATGATGTTGACCCTCTTTAAGTAAGAGCATTGGGGTGTCGCTGGAAGCCTCCACCTGGAGGGAGGTGGGGGAGGCTTGTTCGCGTCACCTCCCCCTTCCAGCGACCCCGCGCCGTTACTCGGCTCCGTCGTCTCGATATTGGCCGTGCTGGCTATTGAAGATGGGGGGGGGCGGTCGGCGGCTGAGGCAAGACAGCCCCCCCTTTCCCTTGACATGTAGCGGGACTATCTGGAACTGTCCAGGCGTCGACATGTGGCGGCACTACCTGTAACTATCCAGGAATTTGACATGTGGCGGGACTACTTGCAAGCGCCGCCATTCTCGCTTTTGGCTTCGGCCTTCTTCGTGGGTCGGACCAGGCGAGAGACAGAAGGGGGGGGGGGGGTGGTCGGTGGCTGAGGCAAGACAGCCCCCCCCCCGTGGCCTGCAGTGCAGCGGAAGAGGAGAGAAGGAGAGGACTCTGCCATTCTTTGGACCGCCTGCCCAACATCATCTCCTCCTGACCGTGGCCAGGCGAGCCCCTCGTGCCTCGAGGCCTCGCCTTCCGGATGGGCGTAACCGCGGACCTGTTGCATTTTGGGAGCTTCCGGAATGGGGGTAGGTACCTATTGGATTGTTTCTATTTCATGTGATCGTTATTTGGGCGTGGCGGGCAATGAGGCAGGCATGTCGGGAGCAGGAACAGGCGTTGAAGCCTAGCTACCTCGTGGCTATCTTTGCTGCCAAACTTTTCGCCATTTTATATTTCTTGTTACGAACTATTTCTAATGTTTCTTATTTTTAGTGAAGTCAAAAGCTCATCAGGGGGTTACTGACTTAGCCTGATTTCTTTTTAGTTTTCTTTCTCTTCCTTAGCGTGTTTCGAGCTAAGGCTTTCTGTTAGTAGGGAACGGTGATCACTTCATATTTTTATGTGTCCTTTTCACTAGGGGGTACTTCTGGGCGGACCAGACGAGTTCCCTCCAATAAATGGTCCGGGGTGGAACGAGATTATCGATCAAAAAGGGGAACATATATTCCTTCATTAGGGTATCATCCTGGACAGACCGAGCGATGTACTTCCATCTACTAGGGTAGCCTCCTGGACGGACCAGATGGTCTACCTCCACTAAATGGCCCATGAGCGGGGAGCATATGTCCTCCATAAGGGTAGTCTCCTGGGCGGACCATGCGAGCTACCCCCCAAACAGTGGGGAGTGGGTAGGACTGACGAATTCACAAAGGGGCATAACCTACCCTTTACTACTTGCAAAGACTAGATAGAATATTTCTATTCCACGTTGTTTGCAGGCAGAAAATACCTCAAACGAAACAATTCCTGGAACAACAATGTCCAGGCAACCAACCAATCAGTGGGGAGAAAAACAGGCATGACGGATTACAACGGGGACAAATGTCTGCATTACCTGCCCTTCGCTATCCAAAAAGGAAGACAGAATATTTCTACTCGTCTCAGTTTGTAGACAGGGAAGATCTCAAAGAACAACAATCGACTATCAACCGACTTCAAACAATTCTCAAAGAACAACAATCGATTATTAATCGACTTCAACAATTCTTAAAGAACAACAATCGATTATCAATCGACTTCAAACAATTCAGTGGGGAGAAAAGTAGGCATGACGGATTAATACCGGGGACAAAAGTCTACATTACCTACCCTTCTCTATCTGCAAAGAGGGACGACGTTCCTATTCGCCGCTGTTTGAAAACAGAGAATGTCTCGTTCTCAGAAGAGAACCAATATGTCAAGTAGCCCTCAAAGCTAAATGAACCAATACCAACAATTTCGGTATACAAATACCGATTTTCAATACAAACAATCAATCAATCAGGTGGATAGAACCACCCTACCAATCAGGCGTAAAAACGCCCTACTTAATCTTACCCGGACCGGACCATACGGACAGTTCTTCGATTTCCTCCTCCAGCGCCTGTTCGTTCTCTTACTCCATGTAGCATTCCTGTGGGTTTCCAGTCAGGACAATAGGTCACTTCAAGAGAGGTCCGTTCAGAATTGGTGAAGCTCTGTCGATCGGCAGCCGGGCGAGAGCCCTCTCAAGGCAGGCATGCTCCGATCATTTAGATGTTCACTTCTTCGTCTGGATCTCTCTTACCGCACCCCACGTCACTGATGGACCCCGCGTTGGGACGCCAATTGTGGAACACGAGCCCATAATCCTATCGATGCCCAGGCCGCTGGCGCTAACCGCCTCTTAGTTCCCATGTTGATCAGTTACCAAAATAAAGAGACGGGCGCTGGAAGCAGGAATCAAGAGCAGAGTTTATTTCTCATGAGGAGAGCATGTCATTTCGGACACGAAACACAGTGTCTTTCGGGAGGTGCTCTAACAAGTGAGCTGAGACTCTGGCTTTTATACTCTACAGAACACTTGATAACACAATCAGGACTGTATGACGCAAAAGAAAGACATCCCTATAATCCTCGTGGTGATCCTATAATCCTCGTGGTGATCCTACCCATATACATTCACAATGGGGACCCTTGACCTGCTGATAAGAGGGGAGGGCAATCACGCAGCTGGGTGTTTTGTAGGATGTGTACGCCGGATCATGGCCCGGGGGGTGGGGTGGCTAAGACCAATAGAGGATCCTTTGAAGAGGAGTGACTTCGTACAATAAGGGCAGTAAATGGTATCTCCTGGCCCAGGCGATGGCCTCGGACATGTGTGGTCAGCCGGACTCGGGGGAAAGGGTCATCAAAGGAGTGGTATTCATGCCGCGTGGACAATCGAGCGCGGAGGGAAGGCTTGTCAACAGAGGGGCATTCATGGAAGGGAAGGAGGTGTTGGTCAGGCGCGGCCGCGACTCTCAAGGACAGGGTCTTGCAAAAGAAGGTTTATGACTTGCCTGTGTGAGGAGAAGGGAGGGGGAGCCAGGGTGGACACAGGGACAGAGTCACATAGAGAGAGAGAGAGAGATAGATCCTATGACCCGTACATGAGAGAGCGGGGGCAGTCGGGTGCAGCTGGGGAGGGCTATGTCCGCTAAGGCGAAGGATGCCTCTTCAAGAGGGAATGGGGGGTTTGCGTGGGTCGAGCAAAAGGGGCTGCCTTTCAGGGCAGGGTCGTGTACACGCAGAAGGGGAGCCGGTGATTCTAATCTTAGGCGGGCAAAAGGGCCAGGGTGCCTAAAATGGCTGTCATCTATACATGGGTACAGGCCTTTGCTGGCAGTAGGATGTAGTTAATGCTTTACGGTATTCATGGTACGCGCAGGGAGAGGAGTGGGAAAAGGGAAATGAACGTTGCTTATGTACATCAATATTTCTAATTTTCTACAGAAAGCTGAATCCCTTCTTGGCTGTGCCAGGGAAGCTGATCACTTCCCATGCAGAGAAGAAAGTTTCCAGTGACCTCTGAGCTAGTTGGTAACACACCCAATTAAGTTTAGCATAGTCAGTGGAGGCCTGGAATATCCGCAGTTCCATGTCGATACTACTGTTTATGTTATTCCAATGCGCAGGGCCTAGTGGGAAACTAGGAACTACACTACAGGAGATCCGCACCGTGGAGGTAAGAGCGGTGCTAGATGGAGTGGGGTGGGGTGGAGGGCAGATCCGCACCGTGGCAGTAAATCGGGCGTTATAATGAAGAGCTAGGTTGGCACAGTGCATGCGCCTGCGAGAGATGCGCGCTGTGGGGGTAAGGGCAGCGGTATACCAGGGGGCGTTATATGGAGGGGTGAAGGCTGCACTGTATATGGCCCTGCTAGACATACGCAGTATTAATGTAATGGCAGCGGTATACCTGGGGCGTGATAAGCGGGGAGGGGAATTCCATCCGTTGTGGACTGGTCCTGCGGGAACTCTGCGATGTGGACGTAAGGACAGCGCTATATGGAGAGTGATGGTATATTACATAATCCTTCTCTGGTCCGCACTGTGGAGTTATGGGCATTTATATATATATTGTCCTGATCCGCTTCGATACTCCTGAGCCCCTGTTTTAGCGCCGGGACACCCCTTCGGGGGTAGCCGTGCGCTGTATAAGCTACTTAAATTAAATTAAATTAAATATCAGGACAACAATGTGCAGCGAGGTGGGTCTGGGGAGGTCCGCACTGTGGAGGTGAGGGCAGATTTATATAGTGCGTTATATGGAGGGGCAAGTTCTGCACACTGTATGGTGTGACTCTGCAAGATATTTGCACTGTGGATGTAAGGACAGCGTTATAAGAGGGGTGTCTGGCTGCACACTGCATCGCCCTACTGGATATCGGCACAGTGAAAGTAAAGGCAGCGTAATATCAGGGTCGGCATAAGGGGTGGCGATGTCCGCGCTCTCTGTATGGCCCTCCGTGAGATCCGAACAGTGATAGTAAGGGGGGGGCGTTATATCAGGGGTGACATATTGGTGGGGGGAGGAGGGAGTCCCTCACGCAATGGCCCTGCGGTAGATCTGTGACGTGGCTGTGATGCAGTGTTATATAGGCTACGGACAGGTGGTTTGGTCACATTGCACGGCCCTCTGAAGATGAGCGCTGTGGAAGGAAGGGCAGCGTTATATCAGAGGGCGCTGCGTGGGAGGGAGGTGAAGTCTGCACACTGGCCTGCCGGATTAGCACAGTGGATGCGACGGCAGCCAGCATTATATGGGGGAGGGGGTTCTGTAAGTTTCATGGCCCCGTGGAGATTACTACTGTAGTAGTAAGTCTGCGATATATCGGGGCTATATGTACAGTGATGATCAGCTGTACACTGTGGCCCTGCGGAGATCGGTACTGCGGGGTACGGGCCGCGGTGTATCGGGTGAATAATGGCGGGATGTTGGGTTCTGCACTGTACCTGCAGGAGACGAGCTTTTTGGGAGTAAGAGCAGCGTTACAGCAGAGGGGTCTTATATATATTTTGGGTGCGGGTCCGTAGTTGCATTGTCCAGCGGCAGACCGGCATGCAGAGGTAAACGAGCAGACAGACTTACATCAAGGGGGGGGGCATTGGGTCTCCCGCGGGACATCTGCTTTTTGTCCTGAGGGTGTGGGGGGGGGCTTGTTAATATGAGGGGGTCGGATATTGAGCCTATATTGATTGATACCTACTACGAAGTACCTACTACTGAGGTAACTTGTGGTCCGACCAGCTCTGTATCATGTGGGGCCGCTCCGTACATTGATCCGCCAGGTGTACAGCCCTCCTCTGTGGAAAAATTCAGCATTATATCAAGACCCGTAGGTCGGGATGGGGGCATGGATAGTGCCGCCCAGAGGCACCTGCGCTCCATGGAGGTAACTTGGGAGTGGGCCCGCCTTATGTCAGTGATGCGCAGCAGGTGGTGTCTGCTCAGAGGGAGAGGGGGGCCATACACATGGCACCTGTCCTGACGTCATATCCTGGCGGACGACCCTCAAGTGAAGGCAAAAGATCCCTTCAGCTGGGGGTGCCCTCCGTCGAAGTTCTACAAAGCGGGTCTGTCTGTTGTTTTTAATTTTGGGGGGGTTGGCATTGTAAATGTCAAAATTTGAATTTATGTGTTTGTTTTCAGAATAGCAAAATAGATGGCATTGTCATTTACATTGCCATTAGCTCTAACTTTTCCAAAGGCGAAACCATTGCATTGAAAATGCTTGTTCCCTTGGAGGTTGAGTTGAACCTTTGTGGAGTTCATGGCTGGAAGATGAGAGGATAGTTCCTGCGCGCTATGGATTTTTGATATTTTAATGTATGTGGCTAGGCAGCCAGATAGACTACAATATTTACATACCCTATGGGCAGGAGTGTGAAAGCAAATAAATCCTCCTAGTTGCAGAGGCTCCTCTGGCCATGTTTCCTGTCCAAAGAGAATATCAAAAGATTTTAAGTAAAGCAAAAGCACAACCTCTCCAGCCTTATTAGTCAGCCCGTTA
The DNA here is from genome assembly GCF_964263255.1 of Lissotriton vulgaris. Classification (NCBI taxonomy): domain Eukaryota; kingdom Metazoa; phylum Chordata; class Amphibia; order Caudata; family Salamandridae; genus Lissotriton; species Lissotriton vulgaris. Next base: position 289,564,297 of record NC_141690.1, on the reverse strand, counting down.
ATGTTCCATGAGCAAAGCCTCAGAGGGGGGGTCCTCGGTGCCTGGTCCCTCTCACAGCAGTGCCTGGCCCCTCTCACTGCAGTGCCTGGCCCCTCTCACTGCAGTGTCCCCCACACATCAGCAGGGCCTGGTGCCTCTCACAGCAGTGTCCCCCACACATCATCAGTGCCTGGTGCCTCTCAAAGCAGTGTCCCCCGCACATCAGCAGTGCCTGGCCCCTCTCACAGCAGTGCCTGGTGCCGTCTTACAGGAGTGTCCCCCACACATCATCAGTGCCTGGTGCCTCTCACAGCAGTGTCCCCCACACACTAGCAGGGCCTGGGCCCTCTCACAGCAGTCCCTGGCCCCTCTCACAGCTGTGCCTGTACCCTCTCACAGCAGTGCCTGGTGCCTCTCACAGCAGTGTCCCCCACACATCAGCAGGGCCTGGTGCCTCTCACAGCAGTGTCCCCCACACATCATCAGTGCCTGGTGCCTCTCAAAGCAGTGTCCCCCGCACATCAGCAGTGCCTGGCCCCTCTCACAGCAGTGCCTGGTGCCGTCTTACAGCTGTGCCTGTACCCTCTCACAGCAGTGCCTGTACCCTCTCACAGCAGTGCCTAGCCCCTCTCACAGCAGTGACTGGTGCCTCTCACAGCAGTGTCCCCCACACATCAGCAGTGCCTGGTGCCTCTCACAGCAGTGTCCCCCACACATCAGCAGGGCCTGGGCCCTCTCACAGCAGTGTCCCCCACACATCAGCAGGGCCTGGTGCCTCTCACAGCAGTGTCCCCCACACATCATCAGTGCCTGGTGCCTCTCACAGCAGTGTCCCCCAAACATCATCAGTGCCTGGTGCCTCTCACAGCAGTGCCTGGTGCCTCCCACAGCAGTGTCCCCCACACATCATCAGTGCCTGGTGCCTCCCACAGCAGTGTCCCCCACACACTAGCAGGGCCTGGGCCCTCTCACAGCAGTCCCTGGCCCCTCTCACAGCTGTGCCTGTACCCTCTCACCGCAGTGCCTGGTGCCTCTCACAGCAGTGTCCCCCACACACTAGCAGGGCCTGGGCCCTCTCACAGCAGTCCCTGGCCCCTCTCACAGCTGTGCCTGTACCCTCTCACAGCAGTGCCTGTACCCTCTCACAGCAGTGCCTGGTGCCTCTCACAGCAGTGTCCCCCACACACTAGCAGGGCCTGGGCCCTCTCACAGCAGTCCCTGGCCCCTCTCACAGCTGTGCCTGTACCCTC